>NC_087472.1:111223997-111925896 GCF_036321535.1 Camelus dromedarius
GGTGGCATAACTGGTTTTTGTGTGTGACAAGACACCTCTCGGTTTCTGACATGTAATAGAGAAATGCGTTCCAGGCGTAGAAGACGTTTGAATGCAGGACAGAGGGTTCCTTTGCAGAAATACAGTCATAGAAATGGTACTGCCTGCCTGGATTCGTGTATACAGCTGGTGCCCAGTGAAGGGCAGGGCTCCAAGCTCTCAGAACTGAAGCAGTGAGGAGGGGCATTGCTACAGGTGTCAGGGGGAACTCAGAAGGGCTTTTGCTCTTGAAGGAACACAATGTTTTATTTTTATTCAGCACCACCCGACGCCCTCACCCTGCCTGATGCTACCCCCTGTTCAATAAAGCGCTTCCTCGATGGTCCCTCAAACAGAGCTGCTTTGAAGTCGAGCCTCAGGGGATTCACGTGGAGCTCCTAAGAAGTCTACCGTCATGGCCACTAAAATTTTTGTCCCTGCCTTGTCTCCAACGTCACATCTTTTGCCGTCCAGCTGCTAAGCCTGCATGTAACCATTGGGTAAAGCCCAGCACACTCATAGTTGCTAAAGTCCAGCCAAGTCTTACTGTTGGCCAACATCTGGCCAGAATAAGGTCCGATGTCTCCAGCTGCTCGCTGCAGAACTCAGCCCCCACTTTGCAAAATGTGTTAGCTGTTGCATTCCTTTTTTGTTTGTTTGTTTGTTTGCTTTTTGCATGTTGGTGAAAAATAAGTCAGATGGAAGCAGCGTGCTCTGCGTGAAACTCTTCCAGATGTTGCTACCCAAACGTTCCACCCCTCCGGTTTCCCTCTGATGCACATGTGTGTCCCAACGCCGCCCTCTTCTTTAACAGGGCTGAGCTGCCTTCTGGACACAGAAGCAATGTCTTATTCGGGGTTCCTCGCGCAGAGAAGAGAGCAGTACCTCCGTGCTAACATTCCTTTCTGTTCCCTGGGATTCGTGTGCTTCACCGAGGGGTTTCCTACACTTTACCCCGGGAGGTGGACAAAGTCCTGTAAAAACGTCACGGAATTGAGAAGGATTATTAAAACACGTTTGACTGTTCATTGGAGGCACGGGGACAAAGGACTCACATCACAAAGGGTTATCACAAGTACTGCTAAGACACCACGGACGTTGGGGGTGGCCGGCGTCAGGACATCCCAAGCTCCCTCGCTGTGGTTTTCATGCTCACATCGGTCAGAACTGTCTCCAAGTCCCCTTTGGGGCCACTGCGAGGCACGCTCAGGGGGTCAGAGGCTTTTCCCACTGAGTGGACACTCTCGTGGTCCCGGGCGACCTGCCGGGCATTCGGCGAAGGGACACAGCAGATATGACATCATCTTTATACTGTTCGGTCTCAGGGGTCACCTGGTGATGAGGCTCTCCATGGCAAAAGACAGAAGGCATTTGCCGACTTGATTTTGGTTGGGGGATGTATCACTTACTACAGTCGTGCAGGCAGTTAAAAACAAGATATTCAGGGGACCCGGTGGCTTGCGTTATTCCAGTCCTCAAAGCTGGGGAAGTGTCTGGGATAAAATACCCCATTAGGTGTCCATCAGCCCTGCAGCCTCCTGTCCCCTAAACGAGGAGCAGACCCCGGGTACGAGGTACAGCCCCAGCGGGAAGCAGTGTCACTCCCTCGGCAGCTCACCCCTCAGCCCACTCCTGCTCCTTCTTTCCGACCTTCGTGTGGAACACCTGGCAAGCGGCCACTCACAGAGGGTCATCACTCACTCCCCTTTACTGCAGTTTCTCCTGCAGAGAGCGTCTCCCCTCTGCTTTCTTGGGTCAACCCCAGAGCAGGAGAACCATTCGATAGGAAAGGAGGGTCATGTCGGCCCCTTTTCTCATCAAGAGGAGACAAGACACGAGAGGAAAAAGCAGACTCTTACACGAGCAGTGGCGGGGAAATCTGATGCCACTCACTCCTGGGCGTGGCCGGTGTCCAAAGCTGGACATCTGGTTTCCAGGGTCCTGCACGGGGTCCTCCCAACCGCGGTTGGTCAGACTTGAGTTGAATCACTTGTCTTGGAGTCTCCCATCTGTGTCTGGCTTCACATGGATTTCTTCTCTTGCAACTCACCTGCTTTCTAGAAGTGGTTCTCTTGAGGACGGTGTCTTTCTAGGTGACCACAGAACACTTGTTTCTAGGATGTCCACCAGATCGCAGCTCACAGAGCCCTCTCTCCAGGAACCCTCCACCATCCTCAGCCTCCACCGTATTTGCTTCTCTGCCTGGCAGGTCATGAGTGAGGCTGGTGGGCTCATGATGGCAGAGTCTTTTAGCATCTTTGGACTGCGTCCTTGGTGGGGAACCGTGGCTCCCCTCCACGGACGACAGTGCCCCTCGTTCACTGGCGAGCGGTGTCGGCAAACCTTTCTGGTTGTCACTGTGAGAACAGAGAGGGGTTCTGGCATCTCAGGGATGGTCATAAGTGCCCTGCAACACATGGGACCACCCCACATGAAGAGTCACCTGCTTCCAGAATTCAACAGCGCCAACACCTGCTGACCCAAAGCGTTGCCTTCGTCACTTATGAGACAATCACTTTAGCCAGCCAGCTCTCCCTGGGGACACATTTGCCTCCAGGGGGACATTGGCTGTGTCTGGAGATCTCTCTGCTTGTCACACTTGAGGTTGTCACATCTAGAGGGTGGGGACCAAGCCATACTGCTCAGCATCCCTCAGTTCACAGAACAGCCCCCAGCGATAGGCGGTCAGCCCTCCGTGGTGTGGCTGGTGCTGAGGAACCTGGACATGTGGATGGCCCCGCATTAGGCTGTTCCTAGGACACTGGACATTCAGGAGCCAGGAGGAGAGATTTTTTGAAGCCATTTTTTAAGTCCCTGGATACAAATCCTCGCTTGGGTACTTCCAGCTCTGGCTGCGATCTTGGACACGTTCCTTAATCTTTCTGTGCCTCGAAAACCTTTGTTTCCCTTTGCCCCCCCGAGGTCTAGCACGGAAGACAAGCAAACAGCAGACGCCCGTGCAGGCAGAAGCCTGCCTTCATGCTGGACGTGGCGTTCTCAGGGTCTTTATCCCCAGTGGCAGTCATTCCTCATTGGCTTTACCTAGCCACAGGCGACGTCCCCTGCCTTCTCAGGACGTGTGCTCGCCAGCGGTCATCGCGCACACCTGTTTCCTGCTATTGGCGTGGACGGATAGCATCTCCACGTCTCCCTGTGAATGCTGCGTCCTGACGAAACCTTACTTCCTCGGCGTGCTTCCACTCCTGACCTATTCCTGACTTGTTCGTGGAGGACACAGCGGCCCAGGGAAGCCCCAGGCGTGCGAATGCCAGTCTGCCTCTCCTTTTCGAAACGACGAGGGTCCCCGAGGTGGGAAGAAAGTTCTCCGCCCTCCCTGTATTTCCTGGCCTCGGAGATGGAAGATTCCACCGTGACAGTACTGATCAAACCGTGAGGGGAAGCCGGTACGAGGCACTCAGTCCCAACAGAGAAATTTCAGTGTGCCAAGCCTAACGTTTAAGATTACTTATGCCATTGGGAGACTCACTTCCTGTGGCAGAAGGAACAGTCTGGTTAATTATTTTTTTTTCTTGGCAATTTCTTCCCATCGGTTTTTCATACTCTCGCCTTTGAAAAATTTCCCAAATTTGGGAAGTCTCCCAAATTTGTCATTTAAACCATTTAATTATGTATACATATATATATGTATAATATAATATGTATAAATAAATATGTATTTATATATATATATATATATGTCACATAGTGTGTCATCTTTTTTATATGACTTTCTAGGAAATTCATTTTCTGCTTAATTTTTAATTCCAGCAAGTGTGTGTATATATATCTATTTTTTAACTTAAAAAAATTATAAAATTTTTAAATAAAATAAAATTTTATTTCTTGTACTTAAGAAATTTTAAAAACTATTTTAGGGTTTTGTTTGTTTTTGGGGGTTTTTTTGTCGCATCACTGTTTCTAGAAGGACCGTTTTCTCTTATTCTCATAAGAGTCAATATTTTTTCAGAAATTATTACAATCTCCATTTCCTCCAAAGTCTGGCCTTCAGTTGTGAGTTTTTTGGGTTTTTTTAAGGACTTTATTAAGAGCAGTTTTAGGTTTAGAACAGAGCTGAGAGAAAGGTCCAGAGCTCTGCCGTAAAGCCCCAGCCCCTCGCCGCCACCGTCACCCATGTGTCCCGCCAGAGCAGCACGCCTCTGACCCAGGATGAACCCGCATGGATGCCGCACCACCGGAAGCCCGTGGCCAACGTCAGCACGCACTCTTGGCGGCGTACATTCTGGGGGTTTGGGCAACGTGTCCATCATTGCAGTGTCCTTCAGTGTAGTCTCACTGCCCCAAAAACCCTCTGTGCTCCCCTAGTTCCTGCCTCTCCATCCCGTGAACCTTGACAACCGTTGATCTGTCCACTTTCTCCATCGTCTTGCCTCTTCCAGAAGGTCATAAACTCAGAATCATGCAGTCTGTACGCTTTTCAGATGGGCTTGTTTTGCTCCATCAAATGCATTTAAGGTTCCTCCATGTCGTTCATGGCTCGGGAGCTCATTCCTTTTTAGCGCTCAGTAATATTCCATTGTCTACGTGGACCAAGGTTTGCGTATCGACTTACCTCCTGAAGATGGTGTGAGTTGGGAAACATTTGAATAAATACCCATGAAACATTGAAGATACGTAAGTGCTGGCCGTTACATAATTAGGCTGATACAATTTAGCGAGCGTATCAGACATTCTGTACCCCAAAGGGGCGCGATCACATACAGGTGAGTCCCTTCAGAAGCAAGACTCTTAACTGCAGTAAAATAAGACTGCTGGAACCTCTTGGATTTCTGCTCATTTTAAATTGCTTGAAAGCCCTCGGTAATTTATTTGCAATATCTTGCTCTGAGGCAGCCCTTAATCCTGAAGGAGGCGTTTATATTTGGAAACAGCCAAGGTTCTGTTAAGCACGGTCAGTAACCACGTTGCATAATGCAATTTTAAATGGAAAACAAGGTACAGCTATAAATAAATGTTAGCTTGATCCAGCTAGCTCTTAAGGCACATTGAAAAGAGAAAATCGAAACACTCTGAGGCACCTAAGTGCCACCTGTACGCTTCTCCAAATTGACTATTCTGAGGGATGGCATTCCTTGGGAGCTATGATTTGCACCATGCTTTTAAAAAATTAATTGAAGTGTAGCTGGTTTACAGTGTTGTGTTGGTTTCTGGGGTACAGCACAGTGATTCAGTTATACATACATATATGTATATATTCCTTTTCATGTCCTTTTTCATTCTAGACTATTACAAGGTATTGAATACAGTTCCCTGTGCTCTACAGTAGGTCCTTGTTGTTTATCTATTTTATATACAGTAGTGTGTGTCTGCAAATCCCAAATTCCTAATTTATCCCCCTCTTCCCCTTTACCCCCTGGGAACCACAAGTTTGTTTTCTATGTCTGAGTCTGTTTCTGTTTTATAAATAAGCTCATTTATCTCTCTCTCTTTTTTTAATTCCACATATAAGTGATATCATAAAATATTTTTCTTTCTCTTTCTGGCACCATGCTTTTTTTTGGAAAGCTCATTTTGCAGCCTCACCTTTTAAAAGTCTGTTTAATGAAATGATTCCTCGCTGTGTCGCGTATCTTCAACCTAATTTTGGCCAGTTGCACAGTCATCTATAACCCTCGATGCTAAAACCTAGGTAATGTGCTTTCTGTGGCATGAGGTCATTTTTCCCCCCAAAATGATATTATGAATCATTAAAAATTTCATAATATCATTTCCATAGAACTAACTCTGAATATCTCATGTGGCTTGATCAATTGCTAAAGATACAGTAGCAATTGCTGTAGATTTTTTGGAGTGCGGCAACAAATTATCACACATGCACCCAGGCACCCAGAAAAAAAAAAGTGTCCTGTAAGCTTCAGACGACGCTGTAGACGTGAGCATATGCGTGGAGTGTTTGTGGAGACCGCTCCGTTTTGGGTTAGAGTTTGCCATCTGGGAATGAGTGGACTCTGGGCTCTCAGCCGGCCGCTGGTCTTGTAGGGAAAGGTGCAAACTTAGGGGAGCCTGAAGGCTGGCATCCCTTCAGGGCCGGGAGGCTCAGTGGGGCTTCCCCCCACACTTCTCCTGGTTGCCTGGAAAAGCAGGACAGAGTTGCCCCTTCGCATTGTCCCTAGTGTCTCTCCAGTAACGTGGGATTTTATTCCATGGCAAGATGGACAGTTTAGAGGCACCCATCAGAAGCTACAAATGACAGAGGAACACACAGAGAAGGTAATTTACTCCACATTGATGCTGCAATTAGATTTACACTAATTTAACAACACGTCACCCCTGAAATACAACACCCAGAGAAGTTCCGACAGCTTCCATATTCGGTGCAATGTAAAAGCTTGAAGCAAATATTCCCGTGGCCACCCACCCTGTCAAGAAATAAAATGTGTACGTTCTCACAACAGCACCTGCTCTTTTCCTGTTACAACTCTGTTCCCACCCAGGTGGTAACTGTTATTCTGACTTTTATGCAGATGACTTCTGTGTTGTCTGTGTAGTTTCCCACCAATATAAGCAAACCCAAATCACAGAAATTAAATTCTATGTGTTTGGGGACTTTAAATGAATGGAGCCTTGCCTTCTTTTCTGCTGCATTCTTTTCATGCATGATCGTGTCTTTAAAAGTCCGTATGTGTTGTTTTATGCAGATCTACCCCATTCGTGTTCATTCCTGTATAGTATTCCATCCCATGACTGTCTGAGAATCCATTTGACCATTGTATTGCTCACAGACACATGTATTATTACAGCCTTGGCTGTTACAATCCTTAATGTTGTAACAGTTCTTTGAAATATATCTTCATTTCTAACGAGCGTAGACAAGAATGAACTGTTCACCAACATGGGAATAAATGTTTTCACCAGCAGCATGAAATCTGCACCAGCAAATTTGGGCTTTCAGAATTTTGTTTTCTTTTTATACTCTAGTGGGCGTAGATGGACGTTTACAGCGTTTGTAATTTATGGTTTCCTGAGGTTGAAGCATTTCCATATCCCTACGGGCCATTTTATTTCCTGTCTGGTGAAGGGTCCTTTTATCGGTTTTTCCGTGGGCTTGTCTGTCTTTTTCTTCTTGATGCATTTTGATGAGTGCGCTTCAACAATTACATGAATTGCAAATGTCTCATATCCTCTAGATCGCCTTTTGCCCTCTTTAAAGATTTCTTTTCGTGAACTGGAAGTTCTTAAAATTAGTTAATTGACTTTACAACCATTTTGGATTAATGCATTTGCAAATTTGTTTAAAATAACTTTAGGATTAATGCATTTGCAAATTTGTTTAAAATAACTTTAGGATTAATGCATTTGCAAATTTGTTTAAAATAACTTTTCCCACCCAAAGATGTGAGCGTATCTTTCTATGTTGTCCTAAAAAGCTTACTTTTGTCTTTGATATTACAGTTCCAGTGGAGTAGATATGTTTGTGTTGTCTGGGTAACGGGTACAATTTATTTTTCCATTCAGATAATTAAACATCACAGTAACATTTATCAAAAAGAAAAGCATTTCTCCACTATACCCAAAGTTCTTTTCGTTTCTTTGTCTACCTCTGTGTTGATATTTTGTTTCTTAAATATTGTATTTTATAATAATTCACAATATAGCACATAGCAAGCTTTCTCCCCTTGTTTTGTCAGTGAGTATTAGCTATTTTTGAAATTTTGCATAAACTTTAGAATCTCTCCTTGGGAAAAGAAACAAACCAACACCTGATTTTCAAGTAAGTATTTAATTCATCTTGGTCAGATCCGGCTTATTGGACACCTTTCAATATTGAATAGACCAATTCATGAATATAGTATATCCTTAATACTAATTTAAGTATGTTTATTTTTTTTCTCAGAACTGTTTTACAGAATTCTAAATAGAGGTCTGGTACACATTTTGCTTAATTGATTTCTAGGAATTGATGTTTTCAGATCATCTTTTTGAAAAAGGCTCCATTTTCCTGCTGTTGCTGCAATATAAAATATATTATCTTTGTTTAATATTGACTTTATACTCAGCGAATATATTACATTCTTATTGTTTGGGATTTTCTACATGCACATGTCTCATCTGTGACTAAAATCAAATTTAACACTTCCTCTTTCAATCTTTATACATGTTTATTTATCTCCCTTTACTGCAGTAAATAAGACCTAAGTGCAGTCAATCTCAAATAGAAACAAGGATGTCAGTGTTTCTTTTTTTAATGTCCGGCTTCAAAGGCAGTGTTTCCGGCATTTAACCAGCTGGGATGACTTCCACCAAAGGCTTTTACTTGAGAATTTGTATCACATAGAGCAGTTCCCTTCTATTCTTAGTTGGCTAAAATCTTTGCACACGGCTGTTACATTTTATCATCATATATTTGTAAATGTGTTCAGTTGGTCATCTTTTTTTCTTAATTTTGTTAATGTATTGATTTTCTTTGATATATATGTGCACACCATTTAGATATATTGTAACACGTGTTATATTATATTAGAATATAATGAGAATGTTTATGTATTCTAATATGAATACAACTTTGTGTGCTGGAGTTAAACCGAAATTGGTAGCAATAAATTCTTAACACTTTTCGTATGTTACTAAATATTGGTCACACGTGACTTGATTTATCATTTCTTAGTCCTGTTCGCTGCTGGGTTTGGAGTGCATGTTATACTATCAGAGAACAAATTAAGAGACAGTTCAGTTTGCTTAAGGCTGAGAATATGTCTCCCTTAATATTTCCCAGAACCGATGCGTGTAGCCATTTCTGCATAGAATGTCATGAGTTCTGACACCTAATTTGAAATCCTCGGTGATTATGGGACCCTTCAGGTTTTCTGTTTATTTCTGGGTCAGTGGTGTTAGGTAGGCTGTATTTCTTAGAAGTTTTTCCATTTCTTTTAAATTTTCAAAGTTAGCAAAATACAGAAATTAATAATTCTTCTTTTTATCTTTTAATGGCTGTAGGCATATCTTGATATTCTGTTAGCTTTTCTTATTCCCCAAATATGTATGCCCTCTTGCTTTATTGGTATAACTCATCCTTTTGGCTCTTTGATTACACTCACCAGTGAACCGACTTGTGTTCCTTTTCTTTACTATATGTTGATTTAATTTCATTAATCCCTATCCTTAATTTTTCCTCCTCATTGATCTTATTATTGCTTTATTATCTTCCTGAAATATAAGTGTATTTTATTAATTTTCAAATATCCTCATTTCTGAAATCTGACTGTATACCCATGAACTTGGCTCAGGAAACGCACTTAGCCAGTGACCGGTTCTTTAACCCTTACAGATGGGGTGAGTGAGATTTGCTCCTTCTGATAAAACATTTTGTAATTCCTACTCTGAGTTTTCCTTTGACTTGTGAAATTTTTTTTTTTTCAGAGAGGATTCTTTGCTTTCCAAACAGATGTTTTTCTAAGTTACATTTTAAACTTTTGAGTCCTTGTCGATGTGTTTTGCCTGCGTGAGGAGAGTATTTTGTAGTAACGATTTGGAATGGTGTGTTTCCATCTAATAACGCAAGCTGTTATCTTGTGCACATATTCTGTGATTTTACTGATAATTTCCAAGCTCTATCAGTTACTAAGATAAGCCTGTTACGTTTTCCCGTGATGGGATGGATTTTCCCGTCTCTATGTTTTTATGAACCTTTATTTTGTGTGTATTATGTGCTTATCAATTTAGTGCCTGGAATTTGTAGCGCTCGGTGGCTGTTTGGAATTCTTACCGTCATGCACGGCTCCTCTTTACGTCTGTTACAGCTTTGGGCCTTCATGTCTGTTCAGCTTCGTAGGAATACTGTCATATTTTTGTTACTAATCCCGTTGAATATAACGTTTCCATGTTTTTTACTTCTGGCCTTTTTCATAGCTCATGTTTTAATTGTGTCTTTTGTAGGTGGTGTATATCAGGGTCTGCTGATCTTTGCTTTTTACCTGTAGATCCACCAATATTTGCTTTTAATTTTTGGTATCTTTGTGTTAAACCTTCTGTCCTAAATGTGTGCTTTTGCTACCATACTTTGGTTTTTCCCTTTCCTTTTTCCTCTCCTTAAATTGTTTTTTTTTCTTTTTAATCATTCTGTTCTCTTGCTCCCTGCCTTCCCCACTATGCAGAGAGTTAAAACACTCTGCCTGTTTTCTTTCAGTGGAGAACGTTGCAAATTACAACATGGATCCTAAACAGAATCATGAATTTTAATTAATACAACTGCCACGTCTATGAAAATGCTACATATTAAATATATTTTCACTCCATGTTCATCCATCTGGCTTACCTGTTATAACTGCCTTTTGATTTTCCATGTGTGTGTTTTAGGAGTCTCACCGGAACCACGTGTTTATTTAATTTACTCAACATTAATTTTAATTTCCCCCGAGTTAACATCATTTTGTTTATTTTTTATTACCTCTTGAGCCTCTGACTTCATCTGTGAGAATTCTCTTCACAAAATCTAATGATCTAAAATGTTTTTTAGTGCTCGTGAGCTGTTGAGAAACCTCAGCTTGCTCTGAAAGTATCCTGTGATGCCCTCTTCTTGACCAGCTGTCCTCGCTGAATTTTATTTGGCAATTCTTTCCTTTCGGCCGTCAAGGAAACCATTCTCCTAGTCTCTGGACTTTATTGCTACTATAGAGCAATATTTACTCCTTGGAAAATGATTCCTTCGCTCAAGTCTATATCCCATGGGTGTTTCAAAGGTTGTTTGTGTTTGAGTCTCTGCAGTTTTACTGTAATGCAACTAGTTATGGCATTCTTTTAATTTCTCCAATTAGAATTCCTCAATCATCTGAACGTCTGTAGTATTGCTTTTTTGAGGTTCTGAGAATTCTCAGTCCTCCCTTCTTCAAGTATCACTGCTGGGTTTTTTTTTTTCTGCTCTCCTATTGGTAATCTAATTGCACACCTCCCAGACTTTCTCTCTGGGACTCCATTTTTACCCTTTCTTTTGTATTTTCATCCAATTTTATTTTTGAACTTCACTCAGTGCTGTTTTTTCCCTCTGGACCTATAGTTCATTTCGCTAATTCTCTTTCCTTCTGTATGTAACGTGTGGTTCAACCAGTGCACCAAATTCCTAATTCTGTTAACGTCTTTTTTTACCCTTCTAGAATTAATTTTTGTTGCTACATATAATTTCCACATTTTTGGAATTCTCCCATTTTGTCTTTTTTGAGTACGTTCTCCCCAGTTACCTTAAATACCACTTCACAGATTTCCTGCGTCTCAGTCACCCTGGTTCTGTTTCTCTTTCTTGGTTGTTGACCTCACTGTCTGATATCTTCATGGGCCAAGTATTCTGACTATGCATCTCTCTGAAATTCTCATTCTGTTTTCCCTATTTCTAACTCTCCTTTCTATATTCTCTATCTTAAAAAAAAAAAAAATCTTTCCATGACACATTCTGGGTCATTTCTTCTCACCTTTCCATAAATTCACTCATTTTTTTCTTCAGCTTTTTCTCATCTTGTCTGAAGCTGACCCACTGTGCTGAATTTGCTTTTCTTTGGATACTGTCATCCAGAATTTCCACTTGATCTTTTAAGGTATCTTTTACCCTCTTTTGGAATTGTTTTTCACTCCCTGAAGAGTTCTTGAAATTCTTTGAAATTTTTTTTTCCATAAAAAACTGGGTTATCATGCACTCTTACTTGCACAGGGCATCCTTTTTTAGTGACTTATTTCTGTTACTTCTTATCTGTGGCTTCTTGTTTCTTTCTTTACATGCTTGGTCATCTTTGTGAACTGGTCATTGTATTTGAAAACATTTTTTGTTGTTTTTTTAATCTATTTTTATATATAGTGATTAACCTTTACAAATCTCAAACTCCCAAATTTATGTCTTCCCACCCCCTTTCCCTGATAACCATAAGATTGTTTACTATGTCTGTGAGTCTGTTTCTGTTTTGTAAAGGAGTTCATAGTGTCCTTTTTTCCTTTTTTTTTTTTTAGATTCCACATATAAGTGATATCATATGGTATTTTTCTATCTCTTTCTGGCTTACTTCACTTAGAATGATGATCTCCAGGTCTATGCATGTTGCTGCAAATGGCATTATTTTGTTCTTTTTTATGGCTGAGTAGTATTCCATTGTATAAATATACCACATCTTCTTTATTCTTTATCAAGTCATCTGTCGATAGACATTTAGCTTGTTTCCATGTCTTGGCTACTGTAAATAGTACTGCTGTGAACACTGAGGTGCATGTATGTTTTCAAATTAGAATTCACTCCAGATATATGCCCAGGAGTGGGATTGTCGGATCATATGGTAAGTCTATTCCTAGTCTTTTGAGGAATCTCCATACTGTTTTCCACAGTGGCTGCACCAAACTGCATTCCCACCAGCAGTGTAGGAGGGTTCCCTTGAAAAATAGAACATTAATAGTCATAAAATTGATAATTGGATTAATGGTTTCTCACTCCAGGGCAGATGACCTATGGGTATTAAAACTCCAGTTTCCTTCATCCATCCAGACTTGCTATTCTCTGATTTTTTTTTTTAGATATGGTGGAGGTCACCTTCAAGCCCCTAGGAAGCCTGAATTTGCACGTGTTTCCCACTTGCCCTGAGGGTGAAGCCCGTGGAGGGAGGGAAATAGGAGGGGGAACTTATTAGATGGCATACTTTCAACAGAGAGTGGGCTTTGGCACCTGTCCCCTTCTGCAACATTTTCTTCCTGAATGGAGAGTTCTTTGGGGCAAAGCTGCTTTGTGTGCTGAGTGTCCTACTGGTCTACCTACCTTTCTCATCACTTTCTCATCAGTGTTGATACTGTAATCACTGAGTGTGATTTCAACTCTGGATTTTTAAGATGTTTTGGATCATGCAAATTTTAACTTGTTCTCAAAAAGGGGGTTTGAATACCCAAGTCTGTTCCCACACACTATCGATGTCTGATTTATTCTGATCTTAACACGAATAAGAAGACAGGAGACACCAGTTGATAGTGATAATGCAGAATATTGTATTAGAGCTGTGGTCTCTTTAGAGTAGTTTAGAATTCAGAGAATAACTACTTTATTTTCCAGGCATTAAATAGGCAGTCTTATTCCTAGCAACTCAATCTTCAAAGAAATCTCAGACAGTTCATCATCATTTAACAAGACAGCACATGCTAGTTGGATTTTAATTAGGATTTATGTTACTGCTGGAGTTATGGATGAGAAGATATTTTCATTAACATTTCTCTGTGAAACACTGAGTCATACTCTTGGTTTTTCACAAGTCTCTTTCTACTTTTCAATCAATATTGGAGTGTTTCCTGGGAAATCAGAGTTTGGCTGTAGCTTTATTTGAGAGTGTTTCATCTTTTAAAATGCATGGTGAAGAGCCATTTTAGTAATACACTCATGGGTGTTTTAAGTAGAAATTACTAGAGCCAGGGTTTCATTTAAAATTCAGGTATTTAAATTTTCCCCATCAAAATGCCCTCCTTCATATTTGCATAATTTTATGTAAGATCGTTGACCTCAAAGATTTATGGCACAGTTACCACCAGCTGCTGTATGTGAGTTAACTGATTTAACAGTAGCTAATTTGCAGAGTGACTATGAGGGATACACAACACCGTGCCTTTCCTTGGACTTAGCCGGCTTCGTCATCTATATTAAATAATCCATAAATAACGGTATTGTCACCGTAGATCTACGATCTGTCCTATAGCAGTGCAATTATGTTTGAAATCCAGGCGCAGGAGAAAAAGAATAATGGTGTATTTTATGCCCAAAGTAAAATTTATTGGTAAAGGAACAAAAACGCATTTTCCAAGGAATGCAGATTAGGCTTTTGTATCGATCCTTTTGAAGATCTGGCCCTGCTTGGGAACCTGTCACAACTGAGTTGCCCGACTTGAAATGCAAATCGACTTTCAAATCCTGCAGCATTGACCGTGTTTCAGTAGCAGGGAATTTCAGTTCACGTGGGTGAGACACTCACTCAGTGGACCCACACCAACTGCACAAATCGTAACATTCATTCACGAGCTCAGGGGAGCAGGAGTTGACCCTTTTACCAGGTGTTCAATAACAAGCAGAAAGAAGAATAAGCTAAAATGTTATCAGGACGTGCACAGATACTTTGGAAATGGGGAAAATTGCAAAAGGTTCCTCTTTCTCAAGAAAATCTCATAGCACAATGCTTCCACTCTGTCATGGATAATGAGTTTTTGTTTTTGTTTTGGGGGGTTTTTGGTTGTTTGTCTTGTATTTCCAATCCATCGCAGAAAGGTAATTTGATACATGAATATGTAAACTGAATAGTGAAAAATCTGACAACGTATATGCCAGGTCAGTGCAGGGAGAAACTTTTGCAGGAGTGGGTATTTACACCTTAAAATCATATACTATGAACTATTAAAATAACATAAAGAGAGTCTATTTTTTAAATTTTTTATTGAGTTATAGTCAGTTTACAATGTTGTGTCAATTTCCAGTGTAGAGCACAATGTTTCAGTTATACGTGAACATACATATATTCATTGCCACATTTTTTTTGCTGTGAGCTACCACAAGATCTTGTATATATTTCCCTGTGCTATACAGTATAATCTTGTTTATCTATTCTACAGATGCCTGTCAGTATCTACAGATCTTGAGCTCCCAGTCTGTCCCTTCCCACCCCCCTCCCCCCTGGCAACCACAAGTCTGTATTCTATGTCTGTGAGCCTGTTTCTGTTTTGTATTTATGTTCTTTTTTTTTTCTTTAGATTCCATATATAAGTAATGTCACATGGCATTTTTCTTTGTCTGTCTGACTTACTTCAGTTAGAATGAGGATCTCCAGGTCCATCCATGTTGCTGCAAATGGCATTATTTTACTCCTTTTTATGGCTGAGTAGTATTCCATTGTATAAATATACCACAACTTCTTTATCTAGTCATTTGTCAATGGACGTTTAGGTCATTTCTATGTGTTGGCTATTGTATATAGTGCTGCTATGAACATTGGGGTGCAAGTGTCTTTTTGAATTAGAGTTCCCTCTGGATATATGGCCAGGAGCAGGATTCCTGGGTCATATGGTAAGTCTATTTTTAGTCTTTTGAGGAATCTCCATACTGTTTTCCGCAGTGGCTGCACCAACCTGCATTCCCACCAGCAGTGTAGGAGGGTTCCCCTTTCTCCACAGCCAAAGAGAGTCTGTTTAAATCTAGGTATATACTTTAAATAGTAAATCTGGTTTGCACCCAAAAATGCAGTTAATTTTTTGCCTGTAAATTTTCTGTTTTATTAGCATTTTTAATCATGCAGAAAATTAAAATATAGCGATGTTGATAGTATGCTTGATCCTATGATTTGTTTATTAAATCTTGTTTTGAAATCCAGTTGCTGTGGGTGGGGAGGGCTGTGTGCAAACTCTGTATTTTCTGCTCAATTCCGCTGTGAACCTGAAACTGCTCTAAAAGGTAAAGTCTATTAGTTAAAAAAAAAATCAGGATAAAAGGGGAAAAAAAAAAGAAATCCAGTTGCAGGTGTTCATTGGAAGATGTTTTAAGTGAGATGGGTTCAGAAGTTTTAATACTTTGAAACCTTTGAAGGGTAAACATGTGCCACAAAGCAAGTGACTGTCAGGAATCTGCTACCAGGTGCTTGTCAATTTGAGAGCGTCTAGATTATTTTTAAATTATTTATTTATTTATCCAGGAATATTTGTTACATATTTCAGGACTTTCTTACTGAAATATTTTACCAATATGTAGTGGATACATATTTTTATCTCTGCCAATATTTCTTTTTTTTTCCTTCAGCTTTATGGAGGCATAAACTTGGCCGATGTATCTTTATTTCTCCCTGACCCTTACTCTTGCTATGAAGCCTGGCGTATCTAGAAAATTATGACTAGTGAAGCAATTTTAGTTTCATCCCATTCTCTTCTGTCTCATCTATGAAAGAAAATAAATTGTGTAATCATTTACCTTATAAAAGGCAGTTTTGCTTCGCTACTTCTGTTGGGGACTGGAACAGAAACGGATTTATGGAGATACGTTGGACCTTTCTCTTTAAATAGTCTACGTTAATGGGAATTTGACGTTCCCCTCCGCGAGACCACCTTTGAGAAAATGACCTACACTAAATATGTGTTTATTAATATTCTTCGAATGTATGAGCACAGCACTATTGGACACTTTTAAAAAAATATTTCAATACCACAGGCACATAGGACCCCTTCAGAAGTTTTATGAAATCGTTCGTCTTTCTTTTATCCTCATGAGGGAAACTCATAATCGGAATGTTCCTCCATCGGACCTGTTTCTCTGGAAGCCGAGAGCCAGGAGACAGAGACAGATTTTACTCTTTATCTTTCCAACAAGGCTTTGGAGACTTAAAATGAAGTGCCTTAAACACCCTAACATGGAGATCTCCCAAAGCACAGTCATGCGTGGGGTCCAGAGGAAAGACAGTTGAGCTGGAAGTTCTCTGTTCACTTTCCAGTGCTCTAATCTAAGCAGAGGAGCCGTGGCAGGGGACCGTTCATTTTCTTTCCTTGAGAGCAATACAAAAGCAGAGAAACACATTAACCAAAGGGGAAGACTCTTCAGTGTCTATTACTTCCTCTCCCAAAAGGAGTGATTTCAGAGCAGGAAAGAAGCCTGTGTGTAATAGGAAGTCCCTTCAGTTACCACGTGAGCTTTCTCATGAGAAGCATGAAAAGTCCTCACCTTTGTATTTTTCTTGCATGCACTCCTTTTGCCAGAAGATCTGTATCTCAGTCTTCAGACTTTTCATCTTCTACTCTCAGTGTGGCGGCCTTTGGTTACCAGGCAAGATCATGCCCGTGTGTGTCTACCCAAGGGATGTGCTCAAGTGTTTGCAATTTAAAATGCAGTATCCCCAAAATAGACTCTGTGTTTGTTGGAAACATTTTGACTATGAATTCAGCGAGGATACCGATGGGAAGACGCTCCTGCTTTGAAATCCCGTGGTAACCATAGACATTCCTTTCTGCTTATCGGAGTTTTCAATTGCCAATCCCCCTTTCCTTGGTCAACAGACCTTCCCAAAAGGGACTTTTCAGTTGTGAGGTCGATAAAGAATGGCTGGAGATGTCTTGGTGGATGGGTGGTGTGGCCAGGAGGAGGAGGAGGGGGACTGGAGGCAGGGTGTCTGCAGCTAGGGGGCCCTTGTTGCTTCAGTTTGAGTCTTATTCTAATATAGAGGAATGAGATAAAAATATGAAAATTCTCAGAGAAATGCAAATCAAATCCACAATGAGGTATCACCGCACACCAATCAGAATGGTCATCATTCAAAAGTCCATGAACGATAAATACTGGAGAGGCTGTGGAGAGAGGGGAACCCTCCTATGCTGCTTGTGAGAATGCAGTTTGGTGCAGCCACTGTGGAAAACAGTATGAAGATTCCTCAAAAGGCTAGAAATAGACTTACCATATGACCCAGGATTCCTGCTCCTGGGCATATATCCAGAGGGAACCCTACTTCAAAAAGACACCTGCACCCCAATGTTCATAGCAGCACTATTTACAGTAGCCAAGACATGGTAACAGCCTAAATGTCCATCAACAGATGACTGGATAGAGAAGAGGTGGTATATTTATACAATGGAATACTAGTCAGTCATAAAAACCGACAACATAATGCCATTTGCAGCAACATGGATGGACTTGGAGAATGTCATTCTAAGTGAAGTAAGCCAGAAAGAGAAAGAAAAATACCATATGAGATCACTCACATGTGGAATCTAAAATATGATACACGTGTTGATGTGATGTATTACATTGATTGGCTTGTGTATGTTGAACCAGCCTTGTGTCCCTGGGATGAACCCCACTTGGTCATGATGTGTAATCTTTTTTATGTGTTGTTGGATTCTGTTTGCTAAAAATTTTGGTGAGGATTTTGGCGTCTATGTTCATCAGTGATATTGGCCTATATTTCTCTTTTTTTGTAGTGTCTTTGCCTGGTTTTGGTATCAGGGTGATGGTGGCTTCATATCAACAAGAGAAAGGACAAAAGCCACATGATCATCTCAATCAATGCAGAAAAAGCATTTGATAAAATTCAACACCCATTTATGATAAAAACTCTTGCCAAAGTGGGTATAGAGGGAACATATCTCAACATAATAAAAGCTATATATGACAAACCTACAGCCAGCATAGTACTCAACAGTGAAAAACTCAAAAGCTTCCCACTAAAATCTGGGACAAGACAAGGATGCCCACTATCACCACTCCTATTCAACATAGTCTTGGGAGTCCTAGCCACAACAATCAGGCAAGAGAAAGAAATAAAAGGGATCCAAATTGGAAAAGAAGAGGTAAAATTGTCACTATATGCTGAGGACATGTTACTATATATAGAAAACCCTAAAAGGTCCACACAAAAGCTACTAGAGCTGATTGAAGAATTCAGCAGATAGCAGGTTACAAAATTAACGTTCAAAAATCAGTTGCATTTCTTTACACTAACGATGAATCAACAGAAAAAGAAAGTAAAGAAACAATCCCCTTTAAAATAGCACCCAAAGTAATAAAATATCTGGGAATAAATCTAACCAAGGAGGTGAAAGAATTATACACAGAAAACTATAAACCATTGATGAAGGAAATTAAAGAAGACTTAAAAAATGGAAAGATATTCCATGCTCTTGGATTGGAAGAATCAATATTGTTAAAATGGTCACACTGCCCAAGGCAATCTACAGATTTAATGCAATCCCTATCCAATTACCCAGGACATATTTCACAGAACTACAACAAATCATAATAAAATTTATATGGAGCCATCAAAGACCTAGAATTGCCAAAGCATTACTGAAGGAAAAGGAAAGAGGCTGGAGGAATAACTCTCCCAGACTTCAGACAATACTATAGAGCTACAGTCATCAAGACAGCATGGTACTGGTACAAAAACAGACATATAGACCAATGGAACAGAATAGAGAGCCCAGAAATGAACCCACAAACTTTTGGTCAACTCATCTTTGACAAAGGAGGCAAGAATATACATTGGAATAAAGACAGTCTCTTCAGCAAATGGTGTTGGGAAAACTGGACAGCAGCATGTAAAACAATGAAGCTAGAACACTCCCTTACACCATATACAAAAATCAACTCAAAATGGATCAAAGACTCAAACATAAGACAAGATACAATAAACCTCCTAGAGGAAAACATAGGCAAAACATTATCTGACATACATTTCAAACATTTTCTCCTAGAAGAAATAAAAGCAAGAATAAACAAATGGGACCTCATGAAACTTACAAGCTTCTGCACAGCAAAGGAAACCAGAAATAAAACAAGAAGAAAACCTACGGAATGGGAGAACATTTTTGCAAGTGAAACCGACAAAGGCTTGATCTCCAGAATATATAAGCAGCTCATACGACTCAATAAGAAAAAAATAAACAACCCAATCCAAAAATGGGCAGAAGACCTAAATAAGCAGTTCTCCAAGGAAGACATACAAATGATCAAAAGGCACATGAAAAAATGCTCAATATCACTAATTATCAGAGAAATGCAAATCAAAACTACAATGAGGTATCACCTCACACCAGTCAGAATGGCCGTCATTCAAAAATCCACAAATGACAAATGCTGGAGAGGCTGTGGAGAGAGGGGAACCCTCCTACACTGCTGGTGGGAAGGCAGTTTGGTGCAGCCACCGTGGAAAACAGTATGGAGATTCCTCAAAAGACTAGGAATAGACTTACCTTATGACCCAGGAATCCCACTCCTGGGCTTGTATCCAGAAGGAACCCTACTTCAGGATGACACCTGCACCCCATGTTCATAGCAGCACTATTTACAATAGCCAAAACATGGAAATAGCCTAAATGTCCATCGACAGATGACTGGATAAAGAAGAGGTGGTATATTTATACAATGGAATACTACTCAGCCATAAAAACTGACAACATAATGCCATTTGCAGCAACATGGATGCTCCTGGAGAATGTCATTCTAAGTGAAGTAAGCCAGAAAGAGAAAGAAAAATACCATATGAGATCGCTTATATGTGGAATCTAAAAAACAAAAACAAAAACAAACAAACAAACAAAAACAAAGTGTAAATACAGGACAGAAATAGACTCATAGACAGAGAATACAGACTTGTGGTTGCCAGGGGGGTGGAGGGTGGGAAGGGATAGACTGGGATTTCAAAATTGTAGAACAGATAAACAAGATTACACTGTATAGCACAGGGAAATATACGCAAAATGTTATGATAACTCACAGAGAAAAAAATGTGACAATGAGTGTGTATATGTCCATGAGTGACTGAAAAATTGTGCTGAACACTGGAATTTGACACAACATTGTAAAATGATCATAAATCAATAAAAAATGTTAAAAAAAATTAAAAAATAAAATATGATACACGTGAACTTATTTACAAAACAGAAACAGATTCAAGACATAGGAAACAAACATGGTTACCAAAGGGGAAAGGGGAAGGGAGGGATAAATTAGGAGTTTGGGATTAACAGGTCCAAACTACTATATGTAAAATAGAGAAACAACAAGGACCTACTGTATAGCACAGGGAACTATAGTCAATAGCTTGTAATAACCTATAATGAAAAAGAACATTAACATACGTATAATTGAATCACTATGCTGTACACCAGAAACTAATACAACGTTGTAAATCCACTACATTATAATTAAAAAATTATGAAGATTCAGTTAAGAAATAAAACTAGCAGGCTTTTTCTTTTAACACACAGCAAGCTTTATCTTTTATCAGGCAATTTACATGATACTTAGTCTTTCTGAACAATTTTTAAATTTTTATTTGTTGTTTTATTTTGGGTGGAGGAAATTACGTTCTATTAATTAATTAAATTTTTCAATGATGTTCTGGGGATGGAACCCAGGACCTTGTGCGTTCTAGGCATGCTCTCCACCACTGAGCTATCCTCTCTGCACTGAACAATTTTATAACGTGACGTCTTCCCCAGATCGCCCAGGTAGAGTGACCCAAATTTTGTCTCCACTTTTTATTCAGTTGTCATTAAGTCCCCCTTGTACAGAATCCTTGCAATATTTCAAGGGATTTAGATGCCTGGTTGGTGTTGTCCACAAGCAAACACCTTATCTCCTCCAGTGAATTTGAATTGGCACCCACTGCACTTCATCATTTAGACCCTTGGTCCACCATACCCTGCAGAAGAATTTTTAATTTGTCGCGGTATCAGTCCATATGGTTTGGCGAAAGGAAGACCCGTGTGTTCATTTTCCTCTTTAGATGTTCTCCCTGCCCCTTTCCTCCTTTCTCTTCAGCCTCCCCAGCAGTGACATCTCCTCACGTCATTCTTGTCATGACGTCAGATGGAACCCTGAGTGATCTTTCTTTTTTCGGACTGTTTCTCAAGCTCGCTCCTTCCACTGCATCCGCCAATGTGGTCCACAAATCCACATCGGAATTCCTTGTCATCTCAGCCCACGAGGCATTTGTTTTTGTTTCTGGAAATTTCATTGTACCCGTGGTTAAAAATCCAGTGAAGCAAAAGGCATTCAGGGAAACGCCGGCGCATCTTGGAGATAACGGGGCTTCAGACTGCAGTAAAGCAAGTCATGTGAATTTGGGGGGGGGGGTTCCCAGTGCATATCAGAGTAATGTTTACATTAGAATATAAATCTTTTTCAGATTCTTTTCCATTAAAGGTTATTACAAGACTTTGAATACAGTTCGCTGTGCTCTACAATAAAACCTTGTTGTTTATCTATTTTATATGTAGTAGTTTGTACCTGCTAATCCCAAACTCCTAATTTATCCCTCCCTCCCCCCTTTCCCCTTTGGTAACCATAAGTCTGTTTTCTACGTCTGTGAGTCTCTTCCTGCTTGGTAAGTAAATTCATTTTGTCCTTTTTTTTAGATTCCACGTGTAACTGGCATCATACGATATTTGTCTTTCTCTGTGTGACTTAACTTAGTGGGATAATGTGAGCATCTGCCCATGCGTTTAAAATCCATCCCTTTCTGTTAACGATCTGTACCCTTTGCCCGTTTCCCATAATGTAACTGAACTTTCTCTGATTGCTTTGTGAGAGCTGTTTATATATTTGAAACCCAAGCATGCTTGTGTATCCTGCAGATGTGATGATCTGTTGTCCCAGGTGTTTTAACAGGTGGCTTTCCTACAAATTCCTGTTTTATGTAGAACTGGGTAGAAATCATGTCTCTCTGGTGTGTAGCATTTACTCTTATAGACAACTGCACCTCATACTGGTGTCCACTGTTATAAATTGCTAAGGATTTTCAACCAACAGTGCTTTATTTTTTAATTTTTTGGTATGGGAGGTAATTAATTAGGTTTACTTATATCTTTTTAGAGGAGGTGCTGGGGATTGAACCCAGGAACTCATGCATGCTAAGCAGGTGCTCTGCCACTGAAGCTGCACCCTCCCCCTCAACCAACAGCCTTTTTATGGGATCCTCATCATCTTACTTAGAGATACATTCTCACTTTACAGAGGACCAAACTGACATTGCAAAGAATTTAATCACCTGAGCAAGATTATCGGTTATAAGCATTGTCACTGAGACCATCACACATGTGTGGACTTCAGTTATAGGTTCCAGTCACTCCTTGTGCCCCCCACCTTCACTGCCAGGCGCCGTGGGGATTAAAATACACCTTTTACCATGCATCCTCCGCCCCTGCCATCACCGCCGATCTGCATGCAGGGAAGAAGACACAGCCCTGCACCTGCCCCTCTTCTTCCCAAGCCCACTCATCAGCTCTCCCGTTCTCTTAGAATGTCTTCCCTTCCGCCAGAGTTTTCCTTTCCTCTGCTTCTCTTTCCTCCTGTGTGACGTCACAGTGGGGTGGTGACAGTAGATGCACAGTGACATCAGGAGTGCCATGGATTGAGAAACACCTGTTGACAGGGTTCCCCAAGGCAGAGGTAGGACAGCACTCTCCACACAGAAGCGACATCGTCTACATTTCTCACCATCACCTCGGGGCAGGCAGCCGGGGATGTTACCACCCACACAGCCTGAGGGTTCCTTTCAGGTGCCTTCCATCTCTGTCTGGTACAAAACCCATTCATTCATGTGTGTGTGTGTGTGTGTATGTGTATGTATATATATATATATATACACATACATATATACTTTCTTTTTGAAGTAGGGTTGATTTACAGTGTTGTGTTAGCTTCTGGTTTTCGGCGCACTGATTGAGTTAATTTTTCATGGTCTTTTCCATTATAGGCTATTATAGGATATTGAATACACTTCCCTGTGCTGTGCAGTAGGACCCTGTTATTTACCTATTTAATATATAGTAGTTTGTATTTGTTAATCCCAGATTCCTAATTTATCCCCTTTCTTTCCCCTTTGGAAACTGCAAGTTTGTTTTCCATGTTATGTTTTGTAAATAAGTTCATTTGCTTCATCTTTTTTTCTAGATTCCACATATAAGTGATATTATCTGGTATTTCTCTTTCTCTGTCTGACTTACTTCACTTAGTATGACCATGTCCAGGTCCATCCATGTTGCTGCAAATGGCATTAATTCATTCTTTTTCATGGCTGAGTAGTATTCCACTGTATCAATATACCACATCTTCTTTATCCAGTCATCTGTTGATGGACATTTAGGCTGTTTACATGTCTTGGCTGTTGTAAATAGTGCTGTTATGAACATTGGGGTGCATGTGTCTTTTTGAATTGGAGTTTCCTCCAGATATATACCCAGGAGTGGGATTTTTGGATCCCAGGGTAACAAGTGTATTTTTAGTTTTTTAAGGAATCTCCTAGACTTCGCAATTGACAAGAATCATGTATTTAGATTTTCCCAGGATAGGCAGTAGATACAGTTGACTAACTACATCAACTATTAATTTTACATTAATTTTAATACTTTATTGAGGTTTTTGTATGTATGTTGGTAAAGGATCACTGTTTAGGTATGCGGTACGCGCTTTTCTCGGGGTGTTGTTTTTTGGGTTGGGGACTTCTAGTGGCAAATCCTTTGTTTCTTACTATAAGACGGACAGCAGTAAGGAATTAGTCTCCAAATGCCAGTTTTTCAAGAGTAAACGCCAAAGTAGAGAAGGACTTTAGGAAGGCGCAGATTAACTAGATTTGGGGAATTGCTTTCCTAAGTTAAATTAATGTAGTAACGTGTTCCAAGTTATGTATTCCTAGTTTGGCAGTTTGTGTTTGTATGCCAAGTCTGAAGCCTTTGTAGTGAGTCACGTAAATGGGGTGAGACAGTGTGGACACAGCTGCACATGTGCACACACGTGCACACGCACGTGCACACACATGCACACCCCAATCTGGGTCTGGGGTGTGAACTTTTCCATTACTCCTGTATATTAAACACATCTACCATTCATCAGATAGTGTTCATGGAGACAGTACGATGCTATAAATTACCATTATCTTAAAGATGTTTTCAAATTGCTCTCACAGCAGAAATCAATTCATTACCTTTAAGGGGGTGCTTGCATTTGTCCAGAAAGATGAGCATTAAGATAAATTTTGAAAAATAATAGTAAAGTTGCCCTCTTGAAGTCATATCCTACTTAACTTTTTTTTTTTTTCCCCCACCTACCAAGAATGATCTTTGCTTTCAGGACACACGTTATGATCCAATCAATCATTTCACCTCCTTTACCCAAGACAGAAGATACCGGGAGAGCACGGCGGGGGGGTTGGGGGGCGGGGAGGCTGCATTTAAATCCCAATTCTGTCTCACATCATTTCGCCAAAACCCATTATCTCTGTTACTGTGCGAGTCATGCCCAAAGGATACAGGCAGCCGAGATGAAGCTGATTCAAGAAGTGTGTCATCCCCTTGCAGAGAGGAGAGTGTCACTGAGGAAGTGATGGTGACTTCTGGGGATCGAAGGTTGACATCACCCCCGTGCCCTTCTTCTTTGCTGAATGACGGTCTACCCCCCGAAAAGCATTTCTGGGAAGCACTAGTTACCGTGGCATCATCCTCGGATCCGTTGTGACTGACTTGATCCTTCTGCTGGGCGCTGTTTCAAAGTTACAGAGGAGGTGATGATTCACACCCATGACTCCAGGTTTCTCATAGCTGGTGTCAGCGGGAACCGGTGAAAATCTTTGCGGATCGTGGCCAACACAACTGCACGGCTTTCCTTAAGACTCAGCGGACAGGACTCATCATTTTTTCCCAGGCTGGCTCCCAAAACCTCTGCAGAACCTCGGCTGCTCGTCTGCCAAGCCTGGAACGAGGCAGAGATGGGGGCGTCTGAGTTAGAGGATCGTCTTGGGGCTGGTCCCATGGAGAGGGCCTGGGAAAAAGGGGCTGGAATTGTTCATCTGGAAAAGGGTGGTGCTGCTCTGCTGAGAAGCTCTGATCTGGCAACCGATACGGTGGAAACGTCTATATGCTGGTGATCTGGGGGACCACCTGAGAGGCAGAATGAGGGGTGGTCTGCAGCCCTTAAACAAAGCCTCTACCTGGCCTCCCTACAGGGTCTCCCATAATTATTTCTTTCTTTCTAAAAAACTTTTTATTAAAGTACAGTCAGTAACAGTAAAAAACCATATGTTATCACTCACGTGTACAATCTTAAAAAAGAGACACTAAGGAACTCATCTACAAAACAGAAAAAGACTTGCAGACATAGTAAACAATCTTATGGTCGCTGCAGGAAAGCGGGTGGGAAGGGATAAATTTGGGACTTTGAGATTTGCAAATATTCGCTACTATATATATAAATAGATTTAAGAAACAAGTTTCTTCTGTAGAGCAGAGGGAACTATGTTCAATATCTTGTGATAACCTTTAATGAAGAAGAATATGAAAATGAATATATGTATTCATATGCGTGACTGGGACACTGTGCTGTTCACCATAATTATTTCTAATAAGAGAAATTTTATTTCTAAGGATAATTTGGCTTCCAATAATTATTCATGGTTTCTCAGTCACTTCTTAACTGGAGCTCACCAGCCGTGGATGGGATTTCCCCAGAACACAGTGAATTCCTTATCACTGCAGGTATTTGAACAGCAGCTGGCCAGACAGTAGCCAACTTGGAGCAAAGAGGAGTCTTCCTTTTGGAAGAAGATTTGAATTGAATGAGGTCTGTGGCTTGCTGCCATGCTAACATTCTTAAAAGTCGAGTCCCTTAATACCCAAAACTCCCTCATCATCATGGTTCTAATCATTGCCAGTTTTAATGATTGAAAATTGCATTCAGGTATGAAACGTCACCTTTGAAAGCAGAGGCGTCGGGGGGGGGGTGAGAGACTCACATTGTTGGACGTGAATATGTCACTCCAATTACTTACACTTGGAAGGTAAGAAGAGTGTGTTTCCTAAGGTAGAGCTGAAGGAGTCTTCCTCTTCGGTCCAGAAAAAGGAGAAGAAATATGTAGAGAAGAGACAGGATTTTTATAAATGGCTTGAAGGATGTAAGAAGTTGCCTGTTGATCATCTAAGTCCAGCTTCTCCTCGGATTTAGTTACTGTTACCTGGAAAGGACTTCAAGGCAGATTTTTTTTTTTTTCCTCCGTCACTCTAATCATTGGGAACAGTCCGCGTCTGCACTGAGGTGACATCAGTGACCCCCCTGGTTCTGGAGGGCAGACGTGGATGGAGGGGAGAAGTCCGTGAAAGCTTGGACGGCTCTGGGGGTTGAATGCATGAGGCAGCTCCTGGAACAGCTCCTTGGGGGTGGCCCTTCTACATCATAAATGGTACTTGCTGTGTGTCCTCTCAGTGCCTCCAAATCTCAGGGGCTGGATCCTAAAAGGTCCAGAAAACTTATCCATTAAAAACGCACCTTTAAAAAAAAAAAAAAAGACACAAACCATTGTTTGTTGCATTTCTGGAACCCCGATTTCATAAACTCTTCTGGATGACTCTGGTGACTCAAATGCATGAATTCATCCATGTGAGTTGATTTTCTTTTCAAATAAATTGAAATTTTAGATAGAGTGTATATATACGCAGGAATACTCAGGGTCGTCGGAAAAAGTTTTGCTTGATATCTGGTCTGAAACTTAAACGGACAGAGACAGATGGAAAAGAGGGAAGCATGCAGATTTATCTAGCAGTTTTAGGCGACGTGGGAGCCTTCGTAAAGAAAAGAAGACTCAGAGAGATGGACCTAAGGATTCAGTGTCAGGTTTGATGAAGAGTGGATGGTCGTGGGGGCAGGTGAGAGGTTAAGGAGTGTGAGGTCAGCATAGTGAACTGGGGGAAACTCAGCAAGACCTATTTGTTACGGTTCTTCTCATGTCCTCTTGTCTTGGAGACAAGGATGGTTGTTCGTCCTGGTCCAGAGAGGGTACCTCTCCCCCGAGGGTCTTATGTATTGCAGGGGAGAAGGGGGAGGTCCAAGTGACCTTCCTGCCTCTGCCGTTTTCTCAAATTCTCTCACCTTAACATACTCACTGAGCAGAGGTGCCGTATCTGGGGGTGCCATGTCCTGAGCCCCATCACACCCCAAGATGACGCTACCAGATCCCATTGGTGCAGACGAGACAAAGAGATGAACAGGAACAGAGGGGCAAGTTGAGAACACACAGGGGCACTTTAAAAGCACGCACGTTGACGGAGGAAGTGGGCAGAAGGATCAACTTCCCTCTAAGCTTCTTTCAATCCTGACGTCCACGTAGAGTGTCCATCCGCATCCTGGTCCCTTTCAGGGAAGAGTGACAGGTCCAGAGCAGCAGGGCGCGGGGAGCGGAGAGTCGGAATAAAACTACCGCACGGGGGCTCTTCCAGTTTCCTTTTAGCAGCGTTCATTGATTCCTGCATGGGGGGTAAAAAAAGTTACATGGAGTGATCAGCCGCTTAGCTTGCCACGTCTCCTCCCAAAGGTTCAAGTCACAGACGGACGGGAACGCGAATCGATAGATGGATTTTTTTTTTTTTTGTAGTCGGCGGTGAGCATGGGATGAAACACTGCTTGACTTCCAAGCCAGATGGGAAGTCAGGTTTCAAGGCTGCAAATGTGAAGACTTCTAGGAGCTAAATAGATAAAAAAGAGGGGACGGATGCTGTGTGTGTGATGGCGGTGGACTTGAATTATTAGCAAATCACAGCTCCTTTAGTCCCTGGGGAGCAGGAAGATATAGGTGAACCTTGCTCGGACGTGCTCACGGGTGAAAAAAAAAAAAAAAAAAAAAGGTTACAGGCCATCGTCTTTCCTGTGTGTCCTCCACGAGCTTGGCTTGGAGTGTTTCCGAGGCTTCCAGGAGGGACAGCCAGCCTGGGTCTGCTTCTCTCCCAGGCGTGCCCCCCAGAGACGGCTTTGCTGATGCAGATGAAGTGTCACCTTTTCTTAGAACCGGTTTCTCAGACACCCAGATGCAACTCCCGAGAGGAAAACTGAGGGGCAGGGGGATTTCCTGCCCAGAAGGAGAACGGAGGCAGAAAAGCTCCATCTTTCCATTTTTTTTTTTTTTTTCTGAATTCTTGAGTCTTCCGTACCTTAAGTCCCCGGGTTTTATCAGGGACCTCTCGTGGGCTGCTGTGGGAACAAATACACCAAGACCCAGACAGGGACTGGGATGCGGACAGAAAAGACCCATGTTTCATCCTTCTCTCCCACCCCGACCGGGGACTTCCATTATGAAGCACGTTTGTGTTTTCAGAGAGTTGATTTTTTTTTTTTTAATGAAATGAGCAATGAATAGTTTATAACCGTTCTTCTGGCAGTCACCCCTTTGGTCATATTTTAAAACAAATCAATGCATTTTGCTATAAAACGTATATCTTCGTAGATCAAGGAGCTAGAGAGGGAAAGATGTGTGACCCCATTTGCATCCAAGTTAGCCTACTTCAGCGGTGTCTACTCTCTCTCCCCCGGGACGGAGCAGCCCCATTCTGTCAGCTGAAGTCCTCTCGAACTTCTTCTCCTACAGCAGACTGAATTTATCCCCCATGTGATAGGAATCTTTATCGCCTTCGCGGCCGTCAGACTGCCGAATCTAGGGTTACGATGAGAAATGGGCAGCAATCCCGTGTTTTATGGAAATAGTAAAAATGGAAATGGTCCTAGGATTTTTCATCCAGTTGCAGGTGTCGGTTTTATTAGGCGGTGACTTCCCCCCCACCCCAAGTTTTAATTAATCAAGTTTCACCACCACGGTCTTCCCTCATTTCCAGTTTGGGCCATGGCACGTTTCCCAAATGGCTTTAATTGGCATCGCGGCCATTCAGGGCAACCGTGGCGTTTTTACTAAATGACGGATCTCCTACGTTAGCCACTGAAACTCCATCTTAAAGAGGTCATTTCAAAATTAAAATTTTAAATATAATGATCATGCTTTCCTCTCCTTGGACGTCACACAGAAACATCTTTGCAGAGTATACTTGAATGTGGTATTAATCCTGTAGACA
Organism: Camelus dromedarius; assembly: GCF_036321535.1. NCBI lineage: Eukaryota > Metazoa > Chordata > Mammalia > Artiodactyla > Camelidae > Camelus > Camelus dromedarius. The sequence continues at coordinate 111,253,326 of NC_087472.1, forward strand.
TTTGGCTGTATTTATTTGCTGTTAACTGTATTTATTTATTCACAATAACTGACCCGCGTGGTATTTGGACAATCACCCCTTTTCCGTGCTCTAAAGTATAGAGTCCTCACCGACCTTCCCCCTTCTGCTCTGAACACCTTCTGTACACATTTGTCATGCAAATCATACTCTCTGCTTGACTTTTCATGGCCTGTGAGGCATAGGAACAGCCTAGACAGCTTTGTAAACAAGCCCCAAACTGTGCCATGAAACATTAAGCCATATGAGTGGAAAATCAAAAAGATTAACTTACTAAGTGTTTTATTAATGTTGAAGGTACGCTGATGCTTGACTCAACGTCTTACCCACACTCAAATCTGCTCCTTTCCCTCCCCAGCTGCCGGTAGTATTGTGTGTCAGTCTATTAAAAGAGCAATGAAAGATACACCACATTTTTACCCTTTTGAGAACTCCCACGAGCAAATGTTGCTGAATGCTTTGGGTTTTTGTTTTTTTTAAAACCACAACGAAAAAAATTTCAAAGCCATACCTTTTCAGTTTCTCTGGAGAGGTTGATCGGTGATCGATAACATTTGCAGGAGTCCCGGCATGCGGTGGCTTGTTTTTCTTTAGACTGTGACACATTGCCCCCAGGGCTCCTTACGGCCAACGAGGCATTAAATTTTATTAACTGAAAAAGATGTTAAAACTGGTCTAGTGATAGTGGTACTAAAAGTTGCTTCTTGGATTTTTTTTTTTTTATGGGATTTGTCTCACGCTTAAGGAATTTTCCCTGTCATTCAAGCTGAGTGGCACTGTAAAATGTAAGCCATCAAATATACGTTTGCTTAGTGAGGGTGATCGTTACGTGGAGTTGTAGAATGTTTGCTTTGAAATAAGATTTCCCCACTTACCTAATGCAGGTTTCCCTCTCAGGGAAGGGATGAGGCCAGCAAGCGTGGTTGTCCTCCACCCGTCTCCTTCCGCCCTGATTTCAGCACTGTCCCAGCGGACAGTTCCAAAGACTACCGTTCATCGTCACCCCACCCCACCCTCCACCTCTCGGGGGCACAGCCCAGAAATGCAGCTGAAATAATACCAGTGGGGTTGGGAGGTGGCTCAGGTCAGGGCATGCCTCACTCAGCCTCAGGGGGACAGTTCTCAGGTGTGTTCTGAGGCGTTCCTAAGAGGTTTTCCGGAGGAATTGAGCTCCAGGTGGCCACATCAGAAATGCATTCATACACGCTCTCTTAATGGACTTTCCCCCATCTAAATAAACGACCTGCACCCTGGTGATTTTCTCATGTGGTGCTTTTTTCTAACCTCTACATCCATCTTGTCTCATTTCAGGTTGGATGTAGAGGTCAGAAGTTTGACCATGATGCTTGCATGGTCTTGCCCAAGGATGAGTTCTCATTGTCAAGTTTGTCCAACACTGTTCTGATTCCTCTTTTGCTCACTCTGATAAACCACCCAGTTACTGTCTTAGTCTGTGCAGCCTCTTATAAACAGTGCCACAGACTGGGTGGCTTATGAACAACACAGATTTATTTCCCACCGGCTCTGGAGGCTGGAAGTCTAAGATCAAGGTGGTGGCAGATTTGCTGTCTCCCGAGGACCCACTTCCTTGTTCTTGCTGGTGGAACAGACAAGGGAGCTCTCCGGGGTCTCTTTTAGAAGGGCACTGACTCCATTCATGAGGGCTCCACCTTCATGACCTCCCAGAGACCTCCCTCACTTCCTGATACTGTCACATTAGTGGTGTAGGAAAGGAAAATTGTTTCCTTCTAGGTTCTTTGGCTGGTCTAATAATTATACTGACATAAGACAGATGAACATGAGGAACATTTTGTGCATACAAAACCCCCAAAGACATGAGACCCCAAAATAGGTCATTGAGGCTTCTACGCCATTCTGAGCTAAGAAGAAGGGGGAAGGGGTCTGGAGCTTCAAAGGGGAGAAAGGCAACTCACAGGAAGATGAGAAGAGTAAATGTTTGGTAAACAAGTCTATGCTGAGCCATGCAGACAAGTCTTTCTGATGTAAAATGTTACCTCTGGTAATAGCTCTCTCCGGGTACAGGCCCCCTCTCTAAATTCTTTTAGGCACTTAAGGGGAAGGTAAACAGCTCTTCCTCCTGAGTCTGTTGGGGCTTGATTGTTTTCACCTCCAAATAATCTACATGGCAAAGCAGCACATGTTGGGGGTCACATCCTCTACTCTCTCTCAGAGGAATAGACTTTGATATACGAATTTGGGAGGGAGACACAGACATTCAGTCTATGGCAATTACATAGGTTGTTGTCAGAAGGCATTTCAACTAGTGTCCAGTTAGCTCTTGCTTCAACTCAGCATCTGTATTACCCTCCTGGTCCATGTAACATAGTGGCCTATAATTTAGACCTATTTGATGTTTTATATATGTCATTTCATATAGATACTGGGAAATTCTCATTTTGAAATAAATTTTAACTATTGTTAGATGGGAAGCCTTATCTAGACAACTCTGTCTTCTTTTTGAAGTTGCATAGCATTAGTGTATCTACATGCGCCATGTTACATTTTAGTAGAAAAGAACTACTTCTGAAATGAAAAACAGTGGCCAGACTGTGTTCTTCTCCAGAGAAATTAATTTGCCAATTCAACCCTGCTTTCCTTTTATCCTCTGTCACACTTTGGGTGGCAGCCCATTCTTATTTTGAGTTGTAATCCTTTTAGAACACCTAGGACTAGAATAAATGATACCATTCCGTGTGTCCAGTATAATGACTTATTTTAGTAACTTTGCATTATATTTAAATGATTTATGTTGGACATGTCTATCACCAAAATGTGCTAGCAGCCCTCTAGATCAAGAATTCCTCCATGGAATGGATTTCCTCTCATTTATTTTTGCATGGTTGGCAAGTTATTCAGAAGTGAGTTCTCTGCCCACCTCTGCCACTATGCATGGCATTCCCTGCACACTCTATTAAAGGAACTTCTTTGTATCGGTCTTAAGATAAAATTCATCTTATCTTCACTTTTAAGATACTATAAAGCTAAGGAGATGTTATAAGGAAGGTATGGAATTCTGTAAATTCTGTGCTTTTTTAAATTAAAATGCACTCAAGTGTGTTTTTGGTTCTATACCTTTTACTTGAGCTATGTTAATCTTTATTCAGAAAATAAATGTATGTAGTGATCCATAATTATCTTATAATGTATTGGCCAAAGTGTGGCTTTTGATTCTCTGGAATTCTCACTTCTGAGTTTATGTGATCATGGGGAAGTTACCCAGTATCTTGAGAACTTGGTCTCTGGATTCTTAAAATGAATGCATAGAGAAAAAATTTCCTCTGTTTTTCTAGGTTCTTGGCTGGGGCCCCTGTAAACCAAAGACAAGATAACGGGGGAAAAATCAACCAGAAGTTTTGGAACATGTGTGCCTCATGTGTATGTGGGAGATAACTCAGGGAAAATGAGTAAGTCTGCAAGAGGTGGCTTAGAATTGAGGCTCACACACCATCTTCAGCAAAAGGCAGAAGCTGAGGGAGGCCAGTTCTGGGGAGATGACCAAGCAAAATAAATTGAATCAGAGTAAAGTTGTGAAGCAGATTAAAGTGACTTTCTCAGGGATGAGTTTCTTGGTTATACAGAGACATACTTCTCTTCCTGGTACAGAGGGGGAAACACTCTTACAAATGAGGATTTCTCTTGTAATTATCTCTTACATAAGAGTAACTTCTGCTCTGTGTTCAGAGCTTCAGTGTCTCCTGTTTCTCAAAATAATCAGCTCTAAATAATCCATACACCCAAACGCACATTTCAGGGTGGCTTGTTCTGCAACCTTTCAAGTGCAGTGACCCTGGTCCTACCCACCTTGTGAGGTGATGCATGGAATAATGTGTCTAGTATGCGGATCTTTGAGTAGAGAATGCTGGTGCCCCAGCATTCAGCCTTATTATGATTCATCTGACTCTCTGCTTCCTTTTTCTCTGGAAACATATATAAATACTTAACGTCACATGGTATGGATTATTTTATTGGCCGATTTGGAGAAGCACATTTTCTTTCCAGCGTATTGCTTTGAAACCCCTCCTCCTGGGAGCTTAAGATAAAATGAGTTTTGGATTCACATCGACATGAAGAGACAGAGACACCTGATGTTGAACAGAAGGGGAAGCAGGTAAAAGGTGGCATGGGGGTAAAATGAGCATGAATCTTCCAAGTTTCTCTCCGTTCGGCTTATCCCATGCCTTGGAGAGGCGATGCATGCCTACTTCTGAGGCTGTAGTTGAAATAAGCCCATCCTTAAATACCACCTCTGCGCGGTTCAACACCATGTACTATTTTATGTTGTAAGACATTCAGGTGATAAATCCTCCTCAAGATACCTCAGAGGTTCACAAAGATGTAAAAACGTTTTAAAGTTTGAAATGACTCACATTTTCCAGTATCCATGGCAAAGGACGTCTTTCTCAACCTTAATAGGATTTCAAATTGACATTGACATTTTAGTAAATCAGAATTAGCTTTTTCTGTTTAAACTCCCATGTCTTATGTAAATGGCTGTGCTGACTTTTATGGAATTGAAGATTCCAGAAAATGTCACGGAACCTAATATAAAACAAGTTAACATTCTCATTTTTAGATCTTAAAGGGGTATGGTGTTAAAATATAGATGTTGACAACCATCCAGACTGTGCTAGGTTTTCTACGCTTGCGGATTTCAAAGTAAGGAATTTAGCACGCCCATGAAGGCGTATCTATCCCGATTGAGAACAAACTTGAAATTCTGAAGGAATTATTATAATTTTCTTGAATAAGAACTGCTTTCAAAGTCAAAGACTGCCAATGGTGTAAGAATAGGTTTCTACTGACAGCTTCAGAAGGTTTTCATTGACCGCTGTTACAAGGCTACCAAAATATCGGTTAGACTCTGAAAGCCAACCTCTTGTTTAAAAGAAATCATTATTCAAAAATTTAACTTATTTTTGCAAAGAAGATTCTCCAGTGTTCTTGTGCATTTCTATACAATAAAATCTGCCTCCTGAAGTCTAAAGTTTATTACCAATATGAAAATGTTAAGCATTTTCAGAAGAAAGTAATTTTGAAATGATATCATAAGTTATGGAAAATATTCACAGTAATGGAAAATATTCACAGGAGAGTATAAATTCCACCAACTTGATAGAACATTTTCACTAATTATGAACTAATTGTTGGACCCTATGATCTGTCTCAGTTGACATCCTGGCTAGAGAGGATAAGGAAAAAATATATATATACACACATATAAACTATATATATGTATACACACACACACATACATATATATATACATATATATATATATATATAAATTTTTTCTGCAAGGAACATACACTTACTTTCCAAAAGCCTCCCCTCCTGAGAGGCTACTTTACCTGAAATTCCCCTCAATTTTGTCATTATTTTGTTTTAAGGAATCCTGTCTTTGGAAGGCTGCTGATTAATGTGCTACATAGAAGAGATAGTAAATTAAGCCTCTCACCCATGGTTTATGTTATTTTATGACAATGTTTTAAAGACAACAGCATAATCAAGATAAATTCTTTGTTCTCAGTCAAAATGAGGCATCCTTTGGCATTCCCATAGCTCATTATTTCTGACTTCCATTGTGGTATTATCTGGTTATGTTCTTTAAAATGTCCCTTTAAAATATATTAATTTGTAGGCATGTTCAAACAATAAGGAAATGTGTAGCATACACAGTGAAATTCTTCCATCAGTATTTTCTGGATATATTTCCAGTTCTTCCTTGAATCACATACAGCTGTTTGACAGCCACACCACACACCACACACACAGGTTTGTTTCTTTAGTGTCTTTTCATAAAACTGAGATCATTTTATTCATACTATTCTGCAACGTGCTCTATTCGCTAAAATCTATTTCTCATTATGGAAGGCTACAGAAGTCAATCATTTTCAAACAACTGCATACTACTCAAGCTAATGTTTTGTAATTTATTTAACTGCTCCCCTGTGTTAAGAGATAAACTGAGGTGTATAAAAATTCCAAGAGTTTATTTGAGCAAAAAGTGGATTTAAATTGGGCAGCATCTAATCTAACAGATAGATAGGAACTCTGAGGGGATGTATGGAAGAAAACACTCTCATATCCAGCAGGAGCAAAGCAAAGAAGTTCTACTGGGCGAAAAAGCAGGTTGGTTATTGCAAAGTTAGTTGCTTTTAATGGGTGGCAGGATCTATCAGGCAGATTGCCTAACTAGTGTTGATTGAATGGTTTTAACATTCTATTTCTGGGAGAGTCTAGACTGTAACTGAGTGTTGGCTTGGTGACCTGGACCTTAACATAAGTGACTCCATTCTGGACCCGTTGTCTTTTTTTTCTTAACATCTTGTTTTAACCCTTGTGTGGGGGCATTTGTGTACATTGTTGCAATGAAACTCCACCTTGTATACTTTTTCACTTTATGATAACTCCATAAATAATTGGAAGTGATTAAGGACTCAGTCCTCTCACAGTCTTGGTGACACATTATCATGTCACTGGAATAAACTGGACATACACTGTCAGTTTGCTCAGGTCTCCATAGGTAACTTTTTTTGTTACCAATAAAATGTAGACTGATCTTCCTCATGCAAGGTTGGCAGTTCTTGGAGTAGGAATATAAATCACAACAAAATAAGCAAATGGCATCACTACCGAAAAAATAGCAAAAACATTCCCTTATTTACAATAGCCTAAGTGTCCACTGACAGATGACCAGATAAGGAAGATGTGGTGTATACATACGATGGAATAGTACTCAGCCATAAAAAAGAATAAAACAATGCCACTTGTAGCAACATAGATGGACCTAGAGATTACCATACTAAGTGAAGTAAGTCAGACAAAGACAAATATCATATGATGTCAATTATATGTGGAATCTAAAAAAAAATGGCACAAATGAACATATTTATGAAACAGAAAAGACTCACAGACACAGAAAACAAACTTGCAGTTACCAAAGGGGAAGGGAAGGGAGGGATAATTTAGGAGTTTTGAGATTAACAGATACAAACTACTATACATAAAATAGATAAACAAGGTCCTACTATTTAGCACAGGAAACTGTATTTAGTATCTTATAATAACCTATAACAGAAAAGAACCTGTAAAAGAATGTATGTGTGTGTGTGTGTGTGTGTGTGTGTATCTGAATCACTTTTCCTTTTTTAAATTGAGGTATAGTCAGTTTACAATGTTGTGTCAGTTTCTGGTGTACAGCACAACGCTTCAGTCATACATGAACATACATATGTTCATTTTCATATTCTTTTTCACCATGAGCTATTACAAGATATTGAATATATTTCCCTGTGCTCTACAGTATAAACTTGTTTATCTATTTTGTATATACCAGTCAGTATCTGCAAATCTTGAACTCCCAGTTTATCCCTTCCCACCCCACTCCCCACCTGGCAACCACAAGTCTGTCTCTATGTCTGTGAGTGTGTTTCTGTTTTATACATAAGTTCATTTGTCTTTTTTTTTTTTTTAGATTACACATATGAGTGAAATCATATAGTATTTTTCTTTTTCTTTCTGGCTTACTTCACTTAGAATGATAATTTCTAGATCCATCCATGTTGCTGGAAATGGCCTTATTTTACCATTTTTATGGCTGAGTAGTATTCCATTGTACAAACATACCACAACTTCTTTATCCAGTCATCTGCCGATGGACATTTAGGTTGTTTCCATGTCTTGATTATTGTAAATAGTGCTGCTATGAACATTGGGGTACAGGTGTCTTTTTGAATTAGGGTTCCTTCTGGATATATGTCCAGCAGTGGGTGAATCACTTTTCTGTACACTGGAAACTAACACAATGTTGTAAATCAACAATCTTCAATCAATCAATCAAAACTAAAAATAAAAACTAAAAGCCAAAAAAACATTACTTAGGGGTCTTGAGCCCCAAACCCCTAAAATATTTCATATTTCAGTTTTAAAAGAGGATCTGGCAGATTTCTTTTTCTACCCTTGCCTTATGTCTTGAAGTTTCTATGATGAGAAGCTCGAGGTATCTCTATGACTGAAAGGGAAGATGAGGTAATTTAAAAGAACAGCATAGACAGTATGATGTTATGCATGTGCTAGTTATGATAAGGAGGATGCAATTGCTTTAATGGCATATCCACTCTCCAGGAGTGATCAGATAGCCCTACATCAAAACACTCACACTGTAGTGTTTCAGCTATCCACCTGGCAGTCAGCTAAGCTGCGTGTAATTAGCATGTCAGAGACGCACTGCATTCGTGAAATGAATTACTTGTGAAGTCAGGATAACTGTATGGGTGTGCAGATCACTCTCAATGGTGAGATTAAAGATACTCAAGATAGATCGATTGGCTGAAATATTTCATGGACAGTCTCTCCACTTGCGTGGTCAAGGTGTACAAATCCAGAGCTGTCTGTATTTTTGACATGGTCCCATGCAAATGACTTGAAGCCCCACTACTGTTGAGCAGATTCACTGATGAAGGAGAATTCCTCTTTCCCTGATGCTTACTGTAAAGTAAGACCACTCTTTGGGGCTGTCCTCAGAGAGGTGAGAGTTAGACGAGGTACAGGGTAGAGCTTGGATGTCTTAAAAGTTTGTAAGGCATTTCACATCGACTGGTTTTTGTGTCTGCTATGGGCATCTATCTGTATGTGGGACAGATTTGGGTTCAAGATGGATAGGAAAGGGAGAATTAGCTTTCCATCACCTCCTTCATTTGGGGAGCTCCTGTTACAAACTAAAATGAACCTAGGAATTATGCATAAACAAATTTGCTTAGGGAGCTTTGCATCACTGAGTTCACAGTTTGACCCGGGGCTGTCCCAGGGGCTACACAGAATGAAACTCAGCCAGCTGACATAAAATTGCACTGTACTCTACATCTTGGCTTTCCACTGTCTCCTTTCTAGATCGGGAAATGCTGCCCGCATTGGCTGCAGGCGAATCTTAAATAAATCATGACAGAGTGAGAGGCGGAATAAAATTATGTGGAGGGATAGTTTAAGGAACAGCTAAGACAGCTGTGTTGAATATGAGCCAGAATGGTACAGATACTCATGTTCCATTACAAATTTAGGAGACCTAATTATTTTAGAAAACCGTGTTTAAGGTTGTGCTAATGATATGTCAGGCATTCAGTGTGATCTGCAAAAGCCATGGACTTCTTGCTCTTAGCACAGCTCCTTGGACCCTACATAGCAGAAAAAAAGTTTAAAAGAAAAGGAAAAAAAAAACTTTTAACCACTTCATGATACTTAAGCAGGTGGCTGTGAAAATGCAGTGTTCATCATTCTGCAGCTCTGGTCATTGTGTATTTTCTTCCTCAATCTCTACTGCCTCCATTTAATAATAGACTGAAAGAAAGAAATAGAGAGGGATGGGTAAGTAGATGAGTGGATGTGTGGGTAGGTGGATGGATAGATGGATGGATGTGTGAATGAGTGAGTGGGTGGGTGGACGTGTGGATGGATGGTTGGGTGGATGGGTTGGTGGATGGATGGATGTGTGGATGGGTGGGTGGATGGATGATGGGTGGGTGTGTGGGTGGGTGGATGGATGTGTGGATGGGTGCGTGGGTGGATGGATGGTTCAGTGGATAGACATGTGGGCGTATGGGTGGGTGGATGGATTGATAATGGGTGGGTACGTGGGTGGGTGGGTGGATGGGTGGGCGGGTGGATGGATGGATGTGTGGATGGGTGGGTGGATGGATTGATGGACGGGTGGATGGATGGTTGGGTGGATGGATTGATGGACGGGTGGATGGATGGTTGGGTGGATGGATTGATGGACGGGTGGATGGATGGTTGGGTGGATGGATTGATGGATGGGTGGATGGATGGGTGGGTGGGTGGATGATGGTTGGGTGCATGGGTGGATGGATGGATGGGTGGATGTGTGGATGGATGGGTAGGTGGGTGCATGGATGGGTGGGTGTATGGGTGGGTGGATGGATGGATGACGAGTGGGTGCATGGGTGCGTGGGTGGGTGGATGGATGGATGGATGGATGGGTGTGTGGGTGGATGATGGTTGGGTGTATGGGTTGGTGGATGGGTGGATGGATGGATGAGTGGATGACGGGTGGGTGCGTGGGTGGGTGGGTGGGTGAATGGATGGATGGGTGTGTGGATGGATGGGTAAGTGGGTACATGGATGGGTGGGTAGGTGGGTACATGGATGGGTGGGTGTATGGATGGATGACGGGATGGTGCATGGGTGCATGGGTAGGTGGATGGATGGATTGGTGGATGGGTGTGTGGGTGGATGATGGTTGGGTGTATGGGTTGGTGGATGGGTAGATGGATGGATGATGGGTGAGTATGTGAGTGGATGGATGGATGAGTGGATGACGGGTGGGTGTGTGGGTGAATGGATGGATGGATGTGTGGATGGCTGCATGGGTGGATGGATGGTTGTGTGGATGGATTGATGGACGGATGGATGGGTGGGTGGGTGGATGATGGTTGGGTGCGTGGGTGGATGGGTGGGTGGGTGGATGGATGGATGTGTGGATGGATGGGTAGGTGGGTACATGGATGGGTGGGTGTATGGGTGGATGGATGGTTGGGTGGATGGGTGGGTGGATGGGTGGATGATGGGAGAGTACGTGGGTGGATGGATGGATGGGTGGATGATGGGTGGGTGCATGGGTGGGTGGGTGGGTGAATGGATGGATGGATGTGTGGATGGATTGATGGATGGATGGATGAGTGGGTGGGTGGATGATGGTTGGGTCAGTGGGTGGATGAGTGGATGGATGGATGAATGGATGAATGTGTGGATGGGTGGGTAGGTGGGTACATGGATGGATGGGTGGGTGGATGGGTGGATGGACATGTGGGTGGATGGATTGATGGATGGATGGATGGGTGGGTGCGTGGATGATGGTTAGGTGCATGGGTAGATGGATGGGTGGGTGGATGGATGTGTGGATGGGTAGATAGGTGGGTACATAGATGGATGGACGTGTGGATGGGTGGATGGAAGAACGAATAGATGGATGGATGTGCGGATCAGTGGGTAGGTGGCTAGATGGGTAAACAAATAGTTCATAACACTGGTTTATGGAACTAATATCCATTTAAACTGACTGTCATGTATTTAAAGTTGTACTCTTCCATGCAGAAGTCTGTAAAAGATCTGGAATTACTGTTACCCTTGTCAAATACATGTATGCTCTTCTCATAGAAATGTTCAGCTTTTTCCCCTTGCTGCTCTGCAACCTCCACTGCTGATAGAGCCTGGATTTTAGGGCCTTTCTCGGTCATTATCATTCAACTGCACTTCACATGTCCCTCAGGTGTAGTCTACAAGACTGGTTCAATAGAAGCTTTTCCTTGCGGCAGAGAAGGCAAAACGTGTTGTTATGTTAAATGTATCAAATCATTCTCATGAACCAAGGGTAATAAAAGCCAGGAAAAGACCATTTATAAGTAACTCACTTAAAAGAAAGAAAAAGAAAGTAAGAAAGAACCAACATTTTATTTCTCTCCAACATGGAGAAAAAGGTTGTCTAAAATGCTTTTTGAATGGTGACATTATGGAATTAAGCTCACCTCATGTTTAAGAAAAGTTGTTACACGTGAAACGATGTGAAAACTCAGACAACAGAGGGTGACTGGTGGTATTTGAGCACTGTCACTGACGTGGATTGTTTTTCGGATGTGACTCATGACCCAGCCACGTCTCTGTTTGTTAGTAGCTCAGCAGGTGATTCCACGAAATTCATAAAATCCCAAAATCTTTGCAAGATCTGTGCATTTACTTCACCCGGACCTTGCTCTGTTGTTCGGTCCATGAACAGGATTGGGGAATTAGACACATTTGACCAATGGCTGCTTGGGTATGTACATGGGAGGTGCTAAGCCAGGGGTGGGGGATGACGGTGTGGAATTAAGGATGTTTGAATGAATATTCCACATCATGACACATTTTCTTGATAGGCAGATGGATGGATAGATGGATGGATGGATGGATGGATAGAGATGGATGGATGGATAGATAGAGTGGATGGTTGGATGGGTGGATAGATAAGATGGATGGTTGGATGGATGGATGGATATAGATAGATAGATAGATAGATAGATAGATAGATAGATAGATAGATAGACAGACAGATAGACAGATAGATAGATAGATATTATTAACTCTTTTTTCCTCCAAGATATGAAGCCAGAGCCTAAAATTTTCTTTCCTCTGTTTGTGCATAGAAATTACCGTTCTTTTCCACTGGTTCAGCCAATACTTGACTTCTTAAAGGGCTTTGATCCTGACTGTATCAACCGAAAGGTGATGTCCTCATCTGATGTATGTCAAATATAAGAATGAGTGAACCATACTTGTGTGCAAAATCCCATAAGTCCCGAATCTGGGACTTCCTCTTCCCTGCGGTTTCTCCCTGCAAGTACGGTGCTAAAAATGGCAATCAGAAGCAACACTTGAAAGCAGACTCCACTCCAGACAGAGGGTGTCCTAAAGCACGTGTTAGTATCTTATTTATTTGCACATTCAAAGGCAGGTGGTTATAGACTGGACTGCATTTTAAATCAGTAACTGGCCTTGGTTAAAAACCAGGGTTCTAGAGGCATGCTTGGGGAGGTATAAGGTAGTTGTGAGATGTCGCTTACAAATGATTGATGTCTGTCTCTCTTTTGTCTCTCTCTCAGTCTCTGTCTCTCTTTGTCTCTGTCTCTCTCTCTCTTATTTTATTTTGTATCTGTCCTTTTTGTATTTAATTAAATGAATATTGAAATACTTCACATTTTTAAGACTGCTCTCACTGGGAGCGTTTTCTTTGCCAGGACTATGTTTGTCATAACATGCATTTCTGGAAAAAAAATCAATGCTTTCAAAATTTCTTAAACATTCTGATTAAATAAGTTTCTGGAACTATTTGCCTATTTTGTATTATATTATTATTTCAGAACCTTTTGATTCCAGCCCTGGGAACTGGTTTTTATTTAACTGGACACTTGTTTTGTCCGAGACTAAATTTTTCTTTTCTTCCCTATGTGCGTAGAAATGACCATTTTTTCCCCCACTGGTTCAGCTGATACTTAACTTCTTAAAGGATGCATATTTCTTTTTGTGATTTGGATACGTTTTGGATGAAACTAAATAAATATCCATCTGTACAAGATGAGGTTTTTAAATTCTCATTGGTGATGGATTCATTGATTTTCTTACCTGGCACACCAGCTGTGGCTAAAATCAGTGAAGCATTCCTGCATCAGTGACTGACAGATAAATGAAGGGCTGTCTTTCGGTGCTAAGTGGATGGTTGGACCACAAGCTAGTTAGTTTGAACTACACCCCGAGGTGTTCGTGGTTGATAAGGATTTGCGTTATAAGCTGATAATTGTAGGGTCTATGGGGTCTTTGAGATGCAAAGTCCAGGGCACCTTTGCAAGCTTATAAACTTTGTTTTAGAATAAGTTTATATTTTTCAAAGGATCTGACTTAATTGATCGGTACTATCATCAATTTCGTGAGCACCTATGACATATTTCATGGTCGTGCATTTTAACGGTTCAGAACAGTCACTGGCAACATATCTGATGAACAGAAGGGCCAACTGGTGATGGAGACTTGATGATACTAGTTACAATGTTGTTTGAAGCTGAGTCTCTCCTGGTGATAATGATAAGCGCTTGTCAAACTCAAAAATGAAAAACAGAACAGAAGGGACAAAGGGGAGGTCACAAATGATCCTCAAGGCTCTTTGAAGTGGCAAATGCTAAGTTAGACCCAGACAGCTGATACGTCTTTTAAAATCGCACTACCGTTTGGGGACAATGGTAGAGGGAGGCGGGATTTTAGCTGGGAATCGCCAATGCTGTGGGCTGATTTTTTTTTTCTTTTTTTAATTTCTTTAATGATGGTACTGGGGATTGAACCCAGGACCTCCTGCATGCTAAGTGTGCGGTCTACCACTGAGCTATCACCACCCCACTGAGGGCTGGTTCTCCTCTTGTTTCTGTTCTCCCAAATACCTCACGATCTTCCTAAACTTTGATTCCTAATTAATTCCTAACATTGATTTTATTTTTTCCCCTCTAAATTTCCCAGATAAATAATGGGACCGAGAGCTCAGAATTTGGGTTTTCCCAACAGCTGTCTTCATTGCCTTGCAAAACGCCAGGGCTTCCCTCTTCTCTGGGCTCTGGGGCGTGGGCATAAATTAAAACTTTATCAGGCTGAGCACGTATAGCCGGAATCCACTAGAGACTTTCCGCAGCCCAGCTCGTTGGCAGAAACAGCATCTTCCCTTTGATTGAGATTCCCACCCCACGAAAGGGAGGTTGAGGCCCCCAGTACTGTCATGAGCGATAGCACCATGGTGTAAACACGCACCCACTGTTCCAACACCCTTTTGCCCCCAGGATAAAAACGACTCGCAGCATTGCATTTCCAAAGTAGGAAGAGAGAAGAGCCGTCTTCCAGCCTATTCGTTGGAATTCGGTAGCTCCGATCTAAAACAGAGAGCTCCCACTTTTAAATTCTAGAAGTTTGCTCTTCCGATAAACACAGTGATGTCTTTGACTTGAGTTTCTGATCGCACCCTCTCCCCATCCCCAGCAACTGAGCTTTCAAATCTGGTGCTGAAAGAGGAACCCAGATGATCTCTCAAAACAGCACAAACCTGAGCTGGTATCTATCAGGTGGGACTTTATATGATCTACACAAATACACCAAGGTTACTTCTGTTGCTCTGTTAACTCACAGGCAGGAAAAAAGAGGCATGTTGTTTAATATTAGAGCAATGTAAATTGAACATAGAGTGTACGGCAGATACAAATTTTCTTCAGGGGTAAAGTGTGGCATGGTCTTATTTCCTGCCCATGTGGTACAGCACGGCAAACGGTAAGGTGACAAACAGCAGGCATTCCTTCGTGTAATATGGTTAGTAATTTACCAGAGGCACCAAAGGTTGGACAGTTCACCTGTGATAATGGAATTTTCATTTGTACCCTGTGTGATGCTCAGTTGTATGTGACACCTTGTTTAGACGGTAGTACCTGGTTATTTCATCAGCTAGTAATCTACGTGTTGCTGGGTAGGTCATATTGTAGATGTGGTTAATATCTAAAGTCAAAATCCATTGATTTCAATGGAATATTATTCGGCCATAAAAAAGGAATGAATTAATGCCATTTGCAGCAACATGGATGGACCTAGAGATTATCATACTAAGTGAAGTAAGCCAGACCAAAAAAAAAAAAAATACCATATGATAGCACTTAGCACAGAAAGAGACTCACAGACATAGAAAACAAACTTATGGTTACCAAAGGGGAAGTGGGGGGTGGGGAAGGATAAAATAGGAGTTTGGGATTTGCAGATACACACTACTGTATATAAAACAGATAAACAACAAGGTCCTACTATACAGCACAGGGAACTATATTCAATAGTTTTTAATAACCTATAATGAAAAAGAATATGGAAAAGAATATATATATATATATAACTGAATCACTGCTGTACACCAGCAACTAACACAACATGGTGAATCAACTATACTTCAATAAAAATTTTTTTAAAATAAATTAAAATAAAATTAGTTGACTTCAATAAAGCAACTCACCCTCCATTAGGTGGGTGGGCCTCATCCAATCAGTTGAGGCTCTAATTACAAAATCTGAGGTCTCCCCAAAAAGAAGGAATTCTGCCTCAAGTGTACAGCATCGACTCCTGCCTGAATTTGCAGCCTGCCAGCCTGTCCTACACATTTCACACCGGCCAACCCCCTCCATTGCAGAAGCCATTTCCTTAAAATAGATGTTTTTAATCAACTTAACTAATACAGGTTGATACATCTCACAGAGAACTTGGATGAACCTTGGTACCCACTCTTATTTTATGGTTTTCAGAGAACTTGGAGTAACTTACCCTAAAATATAACTCATTGTCTGGCGTGTATGTGTTACAAATGCACCCGTCGACTCATATAGAGATGTAATAGCAATACCATATAAAATACAGTAGATAAAGGCACGGAGACCTAACCCATAGACGATCTTATGTTGGAAACCCCATCCTTCTCACACCCACTCAAGAAGTTTGCCTCCACCATCCTCCCCCAATCCTAAATCTCCTATTCCTTTGTATCCACGGGATATTCCTGGCAAGGAGGATATGCAGACACTCTCTTATGGATCCTGTTTGCAAATAGCTAACCACACTTTGGTCACCTGTCTTTGTTCCTGTAGCATATGTCTCTTGGAAGAGTTCTCCCCCGTCACTGTCTCAGTTCCTCTCCTCCTGTCCTCTCTTGAATCCACTCAAATCTGTATATATCCCTCACCAGTCTGTTAGGCTCCTCTTGCCAAAATTAACCCTTGGGCTCCAACCCCTGTGCTCTGGGAGGACTTCAGAAATCCTTTTGAAGCATTTGGGACAGCAGTGAGGTTGGACTTGTCTGCAGAATTAATGGGAAGGGATGGATTCTATAAACACCCGGAATCAGGTGCTGCTCCCACACTGTTCTCCCATCAGAGAGACTAGGAAGGGAAGGGCTTCGTGTGTCTACATTCAGTGCCTTTCTGTCTACCAGGTGGAACAGACCATCTGCTTTCTGTTTCTAATTCTCTTGGTCCATCTGATCAAGTGTCCAATTGCTCAAATGTCAGAAAAACAAATCGCATGACACTTTGGGATTTTTGAGTAGAAAAAAGAAAAGGGCCAGATTCTGGCTCAATCTTGGACCAGGAGGAAGTTCTTGTTTTATTGATCTGTAAATAAATATAGCATCCCTGGTGCCTGAGAATTTGGGGCAGGTAGTCCTCCTACGGAGTGAGAGAGCATCTTCTGTAAAGGAATGATTTGTGCAGAACACTGTGAGTCATTGCAACACTCATTGTCAAGAAAGAAGGAAACATATTACCTTGGACATAGGCAATGCTGGTTATTAGAGGTTAATTATGACTCTCAGAGTTCATTCTGATTTGCAGCGACAGAAACGCAAGCGAGAGAAAGTAGGAAAACCACACTCAATCTGAGCCTTAAGAAGAATCTGAGCCTCAACACTCACCTTGGGAGGGACTGTTCTTTGTCCATCCTCCCTTCTGAGAAGGAAGTCAGGTCAGAACACATCCCACGTACTTCCATAGTTCATGGTTCATGGTTCACTCCAGTACCCGGGATGTCTACACTGTGTGCAAACCAAGACATCTAAGAACCACACATTTTCTCTGGAGAAGCAGTGTCCCACAGACATGTCATAAGTTTCAAGTTTTCTAGTAAATGCATCAAAGAGAGTGCAAAAAAAAAAAAAGGATTAATTTTAATGCTACATTTAGTTTATCCCTGTATTTCCAAAATATTATCCACTCAACATGTAATAGAGACAAAACTATGAATGAGATAGTTTGCATTTTTTTTTTTTTGCTAAATACATGCTATCTGGTGTGTATTTTTCATGCGCAATGCATCCAGATTTGAACAGACCACATTTCAAGGGTTCAATAGCCAGCTCTGGTGATGGCTACCATCTTGGAAAGCGTGGTACTAGAGTCTGGACGTTTCCACCATTATCTATCACGCTTTCTCTCTTGCACATCAGGCACGCACTCCTGATTGGTTTCTAGACATCCACTCCTGCCCCAACAAATCAGTTGACTTCTAGAAAGACCACGTAACATTTTACGCAATGCATGATGGAAACTCATCTTGGAATCCACCTTTACAATAGCGTGGTCATAACTCCACGTGGTTTTCAAGACTCAGAATGGTCTCTTGCTTGCTAAGCCATTTTGCCATGTCCCAGACCATTACCCCTTCTTTCTGTGTACTCTAGGTTTTCTGAAGTAAGCCTCCACTACCCTGTACGTCAACCTCACATCTACCATGCTGCTTTTGGTCTCTGGTATGTATCTGGCTTCTGTTCTTGGTTGTTAAGTTTCACGGTAACAAGCCCTGTGCCTCCCGTTTTCATGATCCAGGCAACCATCATGCCTAGAAGGGTGCCCCAAACGTAACAGATACAATACTCCATCACCTGTGCTGAATTCATATTTCAAAAATTACACCTGCAAGTGTCACAGAAGATACAAGTGTATACGGCTGTCTGTAATTAAAAAAAAAACAAACACCCATGAACTTTTGTCAAATGTCATCTATATCCTTATTGCTACTGTAGAAATTAATCTGTGGTATTTCAACAGCAATGTGGTTGAACTTTCTGGTTAGTGTGATCAGTTGGAACACACATGATTACTTGATGGAAGCCTGAGTTCTGTTTCGTTTGATGATCTGTGTGTGCTTTGATGGGTAATGTATGACTTTGGGCAGTGTGAGGGCCAGACACTCACTCATCTGTGCCAAGTGTCAAGGTTCCTGTGTGTAAAGACATGACGTTATTTATTTTTATTCTTTTTAATTGAAGTGTTGCTCATTTACAATGTTGTGTTAGTTTCTGGTGTACAACAAAGTGATTCAGTTCTATGTGTATGTGTGTATATTCTTTTTATATTCTTTTATCATTGTAGGCTATTACAAGATATTGAATATGGTTCCCTGTGCTGTACAGTAGGACCTTGTTGTTGATTTATGTTTTATATCGTAGTTAGTATTTGCAAGTCCTGAACTCCCGATAAGGGAGAACCTCAGAATAAATCAGAGTCTTCAGTGGACAGACTCTTCCTTCTTCTTCCTGGCAGACATCCCTAATTTATTGCAGCATTTATCCAAGTCAGGAGATGAACTCTTCTGCTCATAGCCCCTATTACCCACCTATTGGGGTCATCACATGGGGTTAAGCAGATGTCACATGCTAGGTGAGATAGATAGAAATTGGCAAAAAAAACCATTCCTACCAGGCTGTTTTTCCAACCTGGAGGTGAAGTCTGTTTGGATCTAGTGCTGGGCTGGGTGGCTTTCTTGACTAGTAGAAGTTTCTTGAAGCAAGGTGCCAGGACTTCCAGGGCTGGATTATAAGAAGCCATGAGGTTTCTGTTCAGACCACTAGGAACCCTGGCTCTTGGGACCATCCCTCCTGGAACCCAGACACCAAATCGGGGAGGCCAGGTGTCTTGCTCCCTTCAGTAACCTCGGCTGCACACTGTGGACAGCAGCATTCACTGCCAACCATGGAAGTGCACCACCCGGGGCAGCCCACCTGCTTGAGCCCTCAAATGGTTCCATCCCTAATATCTAGCTGAGCTGAACCCAAGAGATGTCAAGAGAGAACTTGCTAGTTGAACCCAGTCAATCCACAGAATCATGTGAGAGAATCACAGACTGTTGTTAAGAGCCTCACATTTAGGGCTCATTTGTTACACAGCATTAGCTAAAGCAGAAGAGAAATTGAAAGCAGAAGTGAGATGCTGTCGTAACAAAAACCCGAAATAGATGGTGTTGTTTTGGGACCAGATGGTTGATGGAAGCTGGTCATGGGAAGAGGGTTATGGCCTTGAAGGACAGAAGAGCGAATTGGAGGCTGTCAAAATTGGATGAATCAAATGAACTCCTTGAAAGACTGACTTACTCAGACGCTTACAGGAAAAAAAATAGATTTTAGTGCTGCACAATTTCACAATGACTTGTATTGTCTTGTGAAATAGAAAGGTGGCGTCCCAATGAACTTATTTGTCATTAATAGTCACTAAAGAACGTAACAGTTAACGTGAATTTCAGAGGTGTTTATTACTTATAACCTTAGTCTAAGATAATTTCCATTGTATAGCCAAAGGTCAGAGATGCTATTATACTAAGATTCCTTTTTATTCCTTTTCACCCTGCTTCCGTGTGAACTGTCAACACCATTTTTGTTTTGTCTTACAGTCCATGCCTTTCCCATTGTTGGAGTCATATCAAGATTGATTTTTTTACCTTATGAACTTGCAAATTATAGTCCCACAGAAAATAAGTTTACAAAACACGCAGGTTGTAGCTATCTTTGCTTTCAAAGTGAATTTTCAACTAGTTTCCCTTCATGTCTATTAAATTGCTTCTACTTACTCTGATTCAGTTCCTTCTCACCTATCCCTGAATGTTCCTATAAAGCTGGAAACATTTCCTTCAAGTTCTTTTCGGTCTCTCTCTGCCTAGCAAGTATTCAAGTTACATATTTATTTCGTTGTCTACGTACAGATACACATTTCCATTTTCAGGCTCAAAGATGTCCACACACACATTCTACGGAGAAGACAAGCATAAAGAAAGGACGTCTGTATCCTTTGCGCTTTGCAGAATGTTTATGTCTTTTCATAAACATGTATAACTTTCCCATTTGACAACCTCAAACAGATACACGCGTGTATTTGTAAAGGATATATATGAGATATTTTATACACATTTGTGTGTATGTGTATATATACGTACCTATGTGTGTGAGATACCTGTAACTTCTGAAAAATGACTGCTCCATCTAAATGTCATTATAGCCACCGAATACAGATTCTTCCCAGGCTTGGAAAGACAGATCCTCTGTCCCCAGTATCAAGCCGGCCCCTCAGTCTAACAGTCACTTGAAGCTACTTCTCTTTCTGTAAAGAACTTCCCATTTCCTTTTTTCAAGCTTTTCATGAATTTTCATGCATTTTTGTACCTCGGACCTGGAACACTCTGGAATCTCTCCCTTATCCCTCTGAATCCTCACCTCATCCTGAATGATGTATCTTTATCCACGATATTAATATACTTTTGTTGAGCATTAGAGACACTCTCCTAAATTTCAAAAATGAGTTTTTCTCCATGCTTATAAGGCACTCAGTTTCTCTGTGCCTTCACTCCTTCCTGCTTTGCTATGCTTCTTGGCCCCACTGAATTCTCTATAAGCCACAGAATCACTACTTACGAATTTAATTCTGTCTCTACAGTACTGCCAGGCTCTCTTTTATTTCAGGGCATGCACAAAGACTGTAAAAATATATATATATTTGGGATATCTAACGTTATTCGGCACTTACAAAAAAGATTAAGTACATTTTTGAAAAATAATTTAAAAGAACAAAAGACGGTAAATAGATGTCTAGTTGTGTAAGCAGTGGTTCCCAACCAGGGAAGTGTGTCGACATCTGGAGACACTGCCGATTGCCCCAGGTAGACGGGAAAGCGGGTGATGGTGACGTCTAGAGGGCAGAGGCCAGAGATGCGGGTAAACATCCTACGTTGCCCAGGACGGTCCCCGCCAAGCCCCCACCTCGACAAGGAGGTATCCATCTCCAGATGTCGCTGGTGGCAATTCGGAGGATCAGTGGTCTAGGATGGTTCAGCTGAGGACAAGGTACACCTTTGCAGTGCTTTTTCCTTGCATGGTTTATGCCTGATTTTAAAAAACAATTATGGGAGGAAATAAATCCTTGGTTACATGGAATTCAAGACTAACATTTTGCCCGTGTGCCTAGGAGGTTGCTCTTTGGAGCAGAGAGGTGAATATCGCTCAGGGCGCCTTCCAGAATCTTCCATGTTGATAACAACATGGTGCCTGTGAAATTCCCCGGGGACACGTGTTTCGTGACTCCACGCCTTTGGGACCATGACCCTGAAATGGTAAACGGTGAAAAAATTTCCTCTTTTAACCCTCTCCAAACTCGCCTGCAGCTGAGCTCGCTCCAGGCGGACCAGCGGAGCGGTCAGGCAGCCTCCTTCCTTCTGCTGGGCCCGCGGGCGAGATGAATCCCGCGTCCCTCCTCCTTCCCGTCGCATACGCCACTTTGTTTTATTCCTGGAGTTGGACTCGCGCCGCACATCTCTTTTAGTGTTTTCCCTTGAGTTCACGAGCAGTGCTTCCTCAGAGCGGTTTCTTACAAGGATGCTTCCTGACCCAGCCCATCCATTTCGCCACGGCCTGCAGCCTTTGCGGTGAACCGCTGCCTGCTGCCCTGGTCTTCTGTCTGCACGGCCAGGCTTTTAATGGCTTTTCCCTCTGCTTGGCACGTGTCGTTACTTATTGTGACCCTCGTGTGTCGGACGGTGAGGAGAGATGTCCGGTAGTTACGTAGATGTGCCTCTAAGCTCAGCTCTCTCAGACCACATCGAACGTTCCCCATATTATTAACATCACCTTCATTCTGCACAATTTTCCGAAATGCTTATTACACCTCCGACATTTATAATGGGACACGAGTATTTGTCCCATTTTGGCTCATGCTCCACATTGCTGTCTTCTTATCCGTTCCCTCTGCATTCCCTCCACGTGAAGGTATTAATTATTATTACCGTCATCTTTGATATGACAAGAGAATGTTTCATAATCTGCCAGGAGTTCTCCACCTGGGGGTCAGCAACACTGGGCATCTGAAATCTATCTTCTGGCCCCAAACTGACTGTCCTTTCCATGTGATTGGCTGTCCTCCTAGTAAAAATGACACTTCAACGGCGCTCCAAGGGTCCAACCTCTTTGGGCCAATTTCTTCTTGTAGGCAAGAGGGGTTTCCAAGGTTGGAGTGGCCCACCGGTGGGATGTTCTGCCTAACAGGGGTGGGTTCGAATGCTCTGTTCATTTGTGTCTTGTTGTGAACTGATGGCGAAGGTCTCCTTCGGGGCTCTGATGCATGGCGGGGGCGAGGGCGGGGTCAGCTGCAGGACAAGAGAATAAAGCAGCTCGCCTGTGTGCTTTCCGGACGTGACTCTCTGAACCTTCCTACAGAAGCGAGGGAAGCTTCCGCTCTGGGCTAGGCTGGCAGTGACTCTTTGCATTGGAACAAAGCACAAATTTCAGGGACGAGCCAGGTGATCTGAGCTGCTCTCGTTCACTCAACGTTGGGGGTTGGTTGTTGAAGTTAGGGTGCCCCCAAATTCGGTGGGTTTCTTCATTGAACTTCTGGGTCACCTCCGTCAAGTCAAGATAAAGAATGCATTTGTAACCTTTATGGTCAGAGCTGGCGCCTCCCCTCCAATCCCCCCTGATCTTTTCCAGTCCCTGGATCTTATCTGGGGATTGTCAGTGAGGCAGGCAGTAATGAGACATTTCCGTCCCGCAACAGTGACGGCAAACTGCCGAGATTCATGTCATTTTGACATCCAGATGGATGTCTCGTTGGGAAGGCATGATGACTTAGGAAGAATTGGTGACTCTATGTATTTAAATTCTCTACCTTTGAAGGAAAATTCACCACCCAGTGGGTCTGGAGAGTCTCAGAGTCCATGGAAATATTCTTCTGAACATTTCAACCTGTATTTCTCCAAAACCCGTCTTTGCAACTTCAAGGTCATCACAACCTATATTTCCCTGAATTTATATCTGCTTATACCAAAGAACCACACACTTCCTGGCTTCAGACAACATTAGTGTGTCTTCTTACAGCTCTGTACAGCATACATCTGAGCTGTCTGGGTGGTTTCTTGACGTTAAGCCTCACAAAGCTGAAATCAGTGCGTGTGTGTGTGCCGAACTGTGTTCTTTACTTGAGACATCCAAGGATGTTCTAGGGACACACTGAACATCCAAGAACATTGGGTTCATTGGCTGAATTCAGTTCCATGTGGTGGTTACGATTCTCATCTCCTCGATGGCTTTTGGCCGAGGGTCATTCTCAGTGTCTTGAAGACCTCAGCATCTCTTCCCTGCTGGCCCCTTTCCTCTCTTTTTCCGAAGCCACAATGGTGGTTCCTCATAGTTCCAGTCCCTCTGACAGCCCTGGTACCTCTTCTGTCTCTGCCCATCTTCCCTGGCATCTCCGACTGATGGTTCTGTCTGTATCTTCAGCTCTTAAAGACCCATGTATTTTGCACCCACTTAGATATTCCAGGGTACTTGGCTTACCTTCCGGTCAGCTGCCTAACTCCCTTAATCCCATTTGCAAAGTCCCTTCGCGACAGCCCTTAGACTCATGTTGGATTGAATAACCAGGGAGACACTAGTATGTTTATACAGTGGAATACTACTCAGCCATAAAAAATGACAGCATAACGCCATTTGCAGCAACATGGGTGCCCCTAGAGAACGTCATTCTAAGTGAAGTCAGCCAGAAGGAGAAAGAAAAATACCATATGAGATTGCTAATTTGGAAGATAAGGAAGATTCTCTTGTGTTCATGCCCTGACCCCTTCCAGATAACAATCCTCAGGTGGCACTGCCTGTAATCTGGGACAATTAAGTTCTCCATGCTTTTCTGACATGGCTGGCCCACCACCCCAATTACATCTGCCTTCTTATTTAAAAGACTCAAAATACATCCTTTCACCCCTTGACTTTGTTGTCTGTTTACTCTCTTCTCAAAATTCTGCACCCTGAAATCAACCTGCTCGAGTGACACGGCGGTGATGATTTACATATTTCTGTTTAGGGTGTGATTTTCAGCTCACCTTAAAGGGGACTTGGTCACTCAGTGTCCTTGAATTCCCTGCTTGTTCCCTCTGTCCCACTGGGTCATCACAGGTTACATCTTCCCCTCCATCAATGTCAGCAATGACGCCAGAGGTGGACGCGTTTCCGTAAGTCAGCTGTTTGGCAGCCTTTGCATTTTTAAGCAGCTTGCGGTCCCATCAAAGAACAAGGCAAGACCTTGGGAGGTCACTCTGTGCGTTGGGAGTCTTCTGTTCTTAGGAAGAAACCGCCTCTGCGTTTTTCTCCCCTGCTCTGCCCCAGATGTCCAAACTGTTCATATTTACCACGTTTCCTCAGTGAAATTCCGAGTCAGTGCCCTTTTATCTCCCATCTGTGTCCTTACCCGTTTTGTTCCAAGTCATTTTGCAGTTCAAGGCAGCTCTCCAAGCACAGCCAATTGCAAAATTCCATCTGACCTGCTGACATCTTCTGATGTTACCTTTTCTGTATATTCACTGGCCGGTTTGGGTTCCCGCCTAGGTGATTCTGGTACCTTCACTGCAATTTCTCAGGAAACAGGGCTTGGGACACAAAAATGGTCTTTCTTTGCCTCTCCCCACCACCACAACAATAATAAAATGTCAGCATCATATCCAGACGAACATTTCATCTTTGTATCTGCCTGAGGTGTCTGCTGCCCCGGGACGCCTCACGCAGGCTTTCGCAGCAGCAGCCTGGCTTTGTTGACGTACACGTCGAAGTCCTGATGTTGAAAACAGCTTCTCCAGGGCCACGGAAGCTTACAACAGAGTCGTGGAAGAAAGGTCGTTTAAAGTCATTTCTGACTGCAAATCCCATTTTGCTCAGCTAGAAAAAAAAAAAAGAATTGTTTTTCCTAGAAGATAGAACCAAGTCTGTTGAACATTAATGGAAATACTCTGAAGCACTGAATCCTCACCCAAAAAAAAACTGGATTCTGCCATCTCTTCCCGTTTATTAACAGCACAATAGCTATTAAGCCGTTTTTCTACAGGCAACAAAATTAGCTTCTTATAAGACAGCGAATTGAAGACACGCTGTAAGAAAAGGTTTGACCCACCTATTTAGCCCTCAGAAATCCTCTCTTAAATCACAGTTCAATTAAGAATTAGCCTCAAATAGGAATTGTAATAAAAACTGTGGTTCCAAGATACGGACGTGACTTTTCTTTAATCCGCCACTGGTATAAGAGAGTTGAATACATTTAAAATAAACTTACAGGCACTGATTGATTCCCAAAGTATGACTTCATTTTTATAAATGAGTGATAGACAGAAGGGTTTCTTTTCTTTTTCTTTAATTTTTCCCCCTAAATGAAATGCAGTCCGTAATAGAAGAAAGGCATGCGAAGCAGTGTGTTTTGGCATATTTAACCTTGAGCTCAGGGAGGAGAAGTGATGAGATGACATTTTGGATTTTTCTACACACCCTTGCCCATCGTCAGGTGACTCTGGGCTTCCGTCTGTATTTCAGGGCTCTCTGAGCTGGGCAGCAAAGGCAGGTGTCCAGGGAGGACTGTAAAAATTAACGTCTAAGCAGAAGTAGCCTCCAGGTACTTAAAAATAAGAGAGCTTGCTGATTCTCTGTGGTTCTCGTTGCTAAGTGAACCCAACTGTTGTAGGTGTTTCTCCCTGACATTTTTCTCCTTGTGTTATTTTAATTTCGGGACATCACTGGGAACTGAGAACACCACAGCGGATACTTACCACTTGCATTACTATGATTGAAAATCGTAATTAGAAAAAAAAAAAAAAACACGTGGAAAGAGGAAACCCTTCATCACCAGTGTGTATTTTTATGAAAATCTTGAAACACATCAACCCTGGCATAATTAGGCATGAGAGGGAAAGATTATTTTTTAGTTTTTGTTGTTGTTGTGGTCCATTTTTGGTGTACAAGAGATATCAGAGAAAGAATGCTCTATAAATATAATGATTTGGCCAATTTACTTGATGGAACATGGATATTGTGACCTATTTGTAACTAAAAGCGAATTGAGCCTCTTGTTTGACCAGCCCATTGGGAGCTACAGAGATATCTGTGTGTGTGTGTGCACGCGTGTGTGTGCATGTGTGCCCCATCCCAGTGTTCACATTTTTCACAATATCCCTATTGGAAATATTTGTGGTAACCCCCCCATTTAAATGTTTACGTGTTTACATGAAATTTATTGTTCATCTATTTTATGCATAGTGGTTAATATTTGCAAATCTCCAACTTCCAGTTTATCCCTTCCTGCCTCCTTCCCCTGCCAGGAACCATATGACTGTTTGCTATGTCTGTGAGTCTGTTTCTGTTTGTAGATGAGTTCATCAGCGTCTTCTTTTTTCTTGTTTTTTTTATATGCATATTTTGAACGTCAAAGCCTTTTCCGTACTTGGGCACATCTGTCCTCCCGAGAACAGGATATGATTTTCCACTGTTCTTTATCTGCATGAGACTAATGCTGTTTAAATTTAATTTTTTTTAATCTCATGACTGTAAACTTCTGTATCTTTTTAAAGATGTAATTTGCATACAAAACCCACCAATTTTGAGTGTACATTTCCGTGAGCTTTAAAAATTTTTGGACAATTTTTTGACCACAAAAAAATTTTAACAAGTAGTTTTATACTTTTTCCATTTAGAGCTTGCACCCTGTCTAGTTTCATTTATGTTTTCTTTTTTATTTTATTCAGTTATAGTCACTTTACAATGTTGTGTCCATTTCTGGTGCACAGCACAATTTTTCAGTCATACATGAATATACATATATTCATTGTCACATTGTCCTTCACCGTGAGCTACCACAAGATCTTGTATATATTTCCCTGTGCTGTACAGTATAATCTTGTTTATCTGCTCTACATATGCCTGTCAGAATCTGCAAATTTCAAACTCCCAGTCTGTCCCTTAACACGCCTCTCCCCACTGGCAACCACAAGTTTGTATTCTATGTCTGTGAGTCTGTTTCTGTTTTATATTTAAGTTCATTTGTCTTTTTGGTTTTTTTTTAGATTTCACATATGAGCGATCTCATATGGTATTTTTCTTTCTCTTTCTGGCTTACTTCACTTAGAATGACATTCTCCAGGAGCATCCATGTTGCTGCAAATGGCGTTATGTTGTCATTTTTTATGGCTGAGTAGTATTCCATAGTATAAATATACCACGCCTTCTTTATCCAGTCATCTGTGGATGGACATTTAGGTTGCTTCCATGCCTTGGTTATTGTAAATAGTGCTGCTGTGAACACTGGGGTGCAGGTTGTATTTTCTTACTTTCGTAAATGACTTCTTACACTTGGAGGGCATTATGCTAAATGAAACAAGTCACACAGGGAAAGACAAATACTGTAGGAGATCAGTTATATGTGGGATCCCAATAGTAGAACAAACCAGTGAATTAAACAAAAAGGAAGCAGACTCACAGGCATTGAGAACAAACTAGTGCTGTCCAGTGTGGAGAGGGGAGGGGAGAGGGGCAAATATTAGGAGTAGGGTATTTAAAATAAAGAAAAATAGGAGGGAGGGTATAACTCAGGTGGTAGAGCGCATGCTTAGCATGCATGAGGTCCTGGCTTCAACCCCAGTGCCTCCATTGACAAACCAAATAAATAAACCTAATTACCTCCCCTCTTCCAAAAAAATTTTTTTAAATAAATAAATGAAACAAAATAAAGAAAAATAATAATATTTCCCCTCCTGAACTGTGTTGCTGTTATATAAGAAGAATATTGGCTTTCATATGTTGATTCTGTTAGGTATATTGATATATGTTACCATTAGTTTTAATAATTTTTAAATGATTGGGTTTCGTATGTACTGTGGAATATGATGTCTCTATAGTGTTGTGACACTTCAGGGAATTCTCATTTTCTGTCACACTGTTTTCGTTGTTTTTCTTACAGAGGTAATTAGAGTATCTGAATATTATGTCGAATAAAAATGAGACTGGGTTTCCTTGCATTGTTCCTTTAGAGGAAAAGCGTCTAACATTGTATCATGATGTATAATATTTGGAGTAGGCTATGGGTCAGTGACCTTTTTCCAGATTAAGAAATGTTTTATTTCCGTTTCTTAATCTGATGTTTATAAATTCATAAATCTGTTCTGCTGAAGCATTTTTCTTCACCTCTTAAGATGATCTTTGTTTATCTCTTTAACCTTTAATGTAGTAAATAATAAGCAAACATATCTGTTTTATGTACTGAAATTTCTACATTGGTCTGTTCCAATAGTTATGTCTCATGTACAAGACCTTTTTCTGTTTAGATGATTTGTGTGTGTGTGTGTGGTAGCTGTTTGAGTTTATAGTTTATAATTACTGTTTATAGTCACTATTTCACCTTTGAGATTAAGTTCCCTTTAAGGGGATGAACCCAGCTACCCCTGCAGGTGGATTTGCTGTCCCCTGGGGTCAGGTCCAAGTCTGTGCGTTTCTTGTAAGAGGTCAACAGACAACAAATGATGGCTTGATGCCCTTGCTGACCTGAAAACCTGTTGGAAAAAGCTTCTCATTCAACATTTAGCTTTCAGCTCCTTGGGAAAAGCTGTGTTGGGAAAAGGCATGTTCCTTCGCTGGGTCTTCACCAGCCCTGGGAGTGTGGACAGGTAGTGGGTAAAATAGGAAATCCTCTTCACTGCCCGTAAGTGGCTGGTGTCTCTTCGTGATTTTCAATCAGCACCTCAGTCCAGCCAAGCTTTCCTCTGACCTCTGAGGGTCCCACCACCTGGCTGCTCTTCGAGATTTGTGCATAGTGTGGGATGCAGGAGAGAGGAAGGGTTGACAGTGATTAAGTCACACCATCGATGGGGAGAGACAAGAGCCAACCTCAGACGCTCCTCCCGCCTGGCGTCTTCTTGCTACGGTGGGTGGGTGCTGTCTGCCTGAACTTGCAGCCACTCCCGCCTGCCGTATACGGGACATCGCCACCTCCGTTCTCTCCAGGGTGGCTTAGAGATGGCAGACTTTGCCGTTACTGTATTCCTCTTTCAGCAAATTGATGCTTTGTCTTAACTCCTGTCATTGCTCATTTTGGGCAGAAGGCATCGTTCCATAAAATTCAACATCTCACAAAGAGGAGAAATCGCGTCTTGCTTGGTCCTTATGTTTCCTGTCTTGTGTATATTTCCTATGGAAGGAAAGGGTGAAAACCGTCCAAACAAATCCTTACCCTTCTCCCCACGGAGTTTTGAGTAGAGTGGAGTGAAACGTGGTGAAATGTTTGTCTGCTAGTTTCTTTCATCCCAGCCCAGACTTAATGGGTCGTAGTGACTTAATGCATCAGTGAGGAAGATTACCCAGACCATCAAATGTACATCCTGATGATTTATTCATTTGCTAAAAACTTTCTAAAGGGCTTTGATCTGTTTCTGAAAGGAACCCCAAGTACAGAAACCCAGGGACAGTTTCCAAATGCTCAGGATTAGAATTGCACATTCATCATCCTGTGTCTTACCGATGACTGGATACCAACCTGTTTATGTGTTCACAATGACAGTTTTGCAGTTGGGACAATAAAGGTTACGTGTGTTCAAATCACTTGTTACGCTTTTGATTGCCTTATGATTGTTCTTTATTAAAGTGTAATTACTGCTGTACAACATTTTATGTGGCAAGTGTACAGTAAAGATTATGTTCCATTTATAGTTATTGTAAAATATTGGCTATATTTCCCATGCTGTGCAATATATCCTTGTAGCTTATTTTTTTTTTTTACAGTTGTGGAGGTAGAGTTGATTTGCAATGTTGTAGTAGCTTCTGATGTACAGCAAGGTGGTTCAGACATATATACACATACTTTCATATTCTTTTTCATCATAGGCTATTGTAAGATATTGTGCATAGTGGGAACAGTGCTGTATATATACACATATGGCCCTAACCTTTCTCTGTCTCCCCACTGGTCACCACTAGTTTGTTCTCTGTATCTGTTAATTTGCTTCTTTTTTGTTATATTCACTAGTTGGTT
The DNA here is from genome assembly GCF_036321535.1 of Camelus dromedarius. Classification (NCBI taxonomy): domain Eukaryota; kingdom Metazoa; phylum Chordata; class Mammalia; order Artiodactyla; family Camelidae; genus Camelus; species Camelus dromedarius. The sequence continues at coordinate 111,283,550 of NC_087472.1, forward strand.
GCATTTTGTAGATTCCACATATAAGGGGTATCGTACAGTATTTGTCTTTCTCTGTCTGACTTACTTCACTTAGCATAAGGCCATATGATTTTTTTTTAACAAAAGACTTGTGATGACCTGCAGAAGGCATATTTGCCCCATTTTGTCTCCCTTCCCCAGTCTCCCCTCCTCCAAAAAAAATAACAACTATAGGAAACTATTGATTTGTAGGAGAATATGTTACCTCCTTCCATAAGATAGGGCAATATATATATAACATTCCTTGATTTTTGGATTGGAGTGATGGAACACTTAGTGCAGTGGGTGTAGAGTCTCTCGTGATGGGTGGGTCACTGAGCTGGAAGTTTGAACAAGGTTGGCCAAGAGGAAGATGTAAAGCCTTAGGACCAAGAACCTCGGAATGCACAATAAAGCACCGTGAAGGAGGAGGCAGGGAACTTGACAAGGGAACCAGTAGGTTTGGAGCAAATTCTTTCTATTCTGCCATGGAGGTGAAACATTGCTGAGTATGTCTTCTTCATGAAGGCGGCTGTCTCATCACTCACTCCTGTAGACCTCATACACATGTCAGGTGCAGTTAATACACCTGGAGGAGGGAGCGGCCCTGCTTCCCCAGTGGCACTGGACACAGCCATCACATGCATTCATACATTGGAACACATTCTCACACTCATGTTCTTTTTTCAAGTTGGTTTTATTTTATTTTATGTTTTATATATTTTTATTGAAGCATAGTTAGTTTGCAGTGTTGTGTCAACTTCTGGTTTCCAGCACAATGCTTCAGTCATTCAGGAACATACATAGATTCATTTTCGTGTTCTTTTTCACCATAAGTTACTACGAGATATTGAATAGGGTTCCCTGTGCTGTACAGTATGAACTGGTTGTTTCTCTATTTTATGTACGTTAGTCACACTCATGTCTTATCTCATTTGTAGAACTCTAGTCAACGAGTGGGTCCATCAAGTGTCTTTTTAATACATTTACCCAAATCTTCCATTGGGTTATTGCCCTGATCATGTAGCTACAGGTGGTACACAATGATAGTTACGGCCACTGTCGTTTATTGACAAAACTCGTATACATTTTGTTTCAAAATGGACACACTTGTATCTCTGAAACAAAGCCAAGCTTTGCATTTTCCATACAATAGATTACATCGTAGCTCAAGGTTGATAAAAAAAAAAAAAAGGAGGCAACTTTGTGACAACACTCGGGTGATGTTTTTGAAAGGGCCTTCTCCTTTCAATGTAGCCAGCTCTACCCCTAGTGTCTCATTGCCCACAGAAGGCGGGGCTCCCGGGGGCTTCTGCAAAGACTAGACACAGCATTTTCAGCTGCAAATCACTGCCATAGAGGCATGTCACCCATTCTTGTGAAATACGTAATTGCACAGTCCATGAATCACATTTGTAAAGGTCTGCTCTGTGTCGTCTGTGGAAAACAGATGACTCTGGCAAGCAAACGGTCCAAAATATGGGTGCACTGTTGCCAGTTTAATCACCTCTGTCTTCCTATCCATCAACCCCCGTCCTCTTCTTCTGCTCAGATCACCCCGATCCTGGAAACCTGATTGTTTGGAAGGGAGAAATGGCCACCTGTCACCTGTTAAGAGGACATTTATTTATCCATTCAACATTCATGTAATGAGGGCATCAAATGGGTGTAACGTGAATGTGAGAACATTTTGTTTATAGCAATAACCTGGCTGAACGCAGAAGGGACAGTAAATATTAGATGACACCATTGTGTGTCTCGCTTCAAAAGACAAGACCGGAAGCCTCATCTTATTTATTCAGGGCAAGTATTAAAGAATTCTGGGGAAAATATGTTTTCAGCCAGAATTAGTGTGAGGAAAGTAAACAATGTCTGGGAGTTGAGAAACGTTTAGAATGGGGGGGGGGGGTCTGTGAATCACTGAGTAGGTCTGAATAAAGGTCTTTGCTCTGGAGTTGGAGATGGGTGTCGAAATGAAAAAAGATGGAGGCAATAAACGTTGTGAGAGGGAAAAATCAGCTCGGCTCCCGTGTTCACCAAAGACTGAGATTTTTGAAAGGGAAAGCCATGGCAAAAGTAAGAATTCAAATGTTTCCACCTATACATCTGGGCACATGGTTTTGATGGGGACACAGAAAGTAAGAAAGAAGACTGGCGTGTGAGAAATAAAGACGTCCGGCTCCACGTGGGACACCGTTTACGGGAACGTAGGACGTCTGAGTGCAAAAACTCCGCGATGCGTGGGGAGGTTTGAAACTGGAGCCCATGGGATTCCTTCAAATTTTCGGCTGGAATTGTCATCAGACGGCTGGTGGCGGGAGCGTGGGACATGCGCGTCCTGCTGAGCTCACGCGGTCACGTTGTTGCACTGCCTTATTGAAAAGATTCACTCTCCAGCTGCAAGAATTTTTGTGAATCCTCTTCTATCCACTTTTATGCTCCCCTTGGTACATTTATGAGGCTGCAGGTGAAAAAAATATTGATCCACCTGTGCTCTCCATCTGCTAGAAATATTTGCTTTCGGCTGAGTTCCACACTTAAGACTTGGTGGTTTTTTTCCCCTTAAAGTTTGTTGACACGTGCTTCCGCTCCTCCGTTCGCTCCCACAGTGGCTCCAGAGCCGTTGATCAAAAGCTGGCTGCGGAAACCCATCGGCGGTCATTTGAGTGCATTGTTGGTGATTCCCAAAACTCTTCTAAGACCATGAAACACCAGGTGGGAACTGTCAGCCTGAATTCCATTTCAGATGGTGGCACCTTCTTGTCCTTCATTTTATATTTCTCTAGTCATCTCGTTGCTGGATAACAACGCATGTTGAATGCTGTATAAGTTTAAGATGTCAAAGGGCACAAAGAAGAAAATTATTTTAACATGTAAAATCATTATTAGTAATTTATTTGTATGTATATGTATATATGCATGTGTCTATGTGTATGAGTGTATGAAGAAAACAAGAGAAACACAGAGACCCCAAAAGTCAACTGGAAGGACCCTGATTAGCAACAATGAGGCAATTTGAACATTCACAAGAGTAACCAGTGTGCTCAGTTGTAACATGATGAATATATAACCATCCACATTTTCATCATGACACTCAATATAAAAGCTCATTGTTTACAACGAATTCTTAAAACTCAACAGTAAGAAAACCATTAAATAACAAAAGAAAGAAACAGAGAGCTTAGCAGACACATCACCAAAGAAGAGATACAGGTGGGAAATAAGCACATGAAGAGATGTGTTAGATCGTATGTCATCGGAAAAATGCAAATTACGACATCAACGAGATACCACCATCCACCTGTCAAGAAGCCAGAAATACGGGTAGCTGAAAGGAAGCTCATTTTCAGCAGCACAAATAAAATAAGGTGTAAAAATAAAGGTGTGCTTTGTTCATTATAAGGTGTTTTGTGCTAAAAAAAAAAAAAAAATCAGCTGTTACTTGAGGTTTCTATTTAAATAAGATGGTCTGTTAAAAATTTTCTTCCATTTTATTCCTTGCCTTGAAAGCATTTAAACGTGTAACAGTGTAGAATTGAGCTATGGAAAAAAATGTCATGGCATCAATATAAGGGGATCTTCCTTGGAAACTGGACATTATGTCACATTTCAGAGTCCTCTCCTTGAAAAAATGAGCCATGCTTCCACATTCAGCAAATTGCCGTGGACGTAGAAGCATCTTGGCTGACCTCAGGCCTCGCTAGGTTGCAGAATATTAGTTCAATTTTAAACCAGTGGACAATTAGACAAAATGTGTCCTATTTCCCATCAACGGTATCTATCTCCCCAGTTAAGGTAAACATGTTTCACAGTTGCTCAACTTAGATAAAGATTACAAAACCACACTCACAACTCCAATAAAGTCATGTGAAGGGATCTTCCAAGCTGAGTTACGGCAGACGTTTTAAAAGATCTTTTCTTTTTTTTGTGTGTATATATATATTTTTTTTTTTGATTGAAGTATAGTTAGTTTACAGAGTTGTGTGAATTTCTGGTGCACGGCATAATGCTTCAGTAAACGACCTTTACTTTCAGTTGGAGAAATGGCTGTTCAGATCTCCTGGCCAGCAAGGGCGAACTTCTGGGTCTGCTCCCCCGACACACACAGGAAAGCCAGTCTGCTGACACCAGGTGGTGGCGAAGGAAAGTGCAGCGTTTATTGCAGGGCTCCACGCAAGGAGAATGGGCGGCTCATGCGCAAAAGACTTGAGCTCCCTGGTGGCTTTCAGAGAAGGGTTTTTCAAGGCAGCATTAGGGGTGTGGGCTGCCGAGCACGCGATCAGCTCGTGCACAGTTCTCGGGTTGCTTGGTGGCGGGGTCGCAGGGTGATGTTTCAGGAATGGCAGTCATCGGCCTTCTGGTTCCAGCTGGTCTGGGCTCTATGTGCCGGTGGTCAGCGTTCAGGTGACTTCCTCCACCTGGTGGGGATTTTAGTATCTGCAAAACAGCTCGAAGGACGTGGCTCAGAATATTCTCTGTAACCCTTGAGGAGGAACTAAAGGTCCTTGACTTTGTTTCATGGCTAAACTATGAGTATTTTTGTCTTGCTTGACTGCTTCCCTCTGTTTCTGTCTTGCTTCACCTCTGTGATGACATCTCTTTGGAAGTCAGGGAGGCCCTGGGAGGCTGAAGCTTTTCTACAAGAGGTGGGGGACCTAACAGGCAGGGGCGGGGGGGAGGCGTCTGCCCCTGGGAAGGCGCACAGCATCCTGCTCAGTTTCACACAGTCCAAGTGTCCCCGACTGATGGTGCTGCTGGAATAATCCCACAGACTGGGTGACTGATAAGAACCAGCCATTTATTCCTCACCATCCTGGAGGCTGGAAGATGACGGTTCCAGAATGGCCATGTTCCGGGCAGGACCTCTTGGATGTTGCAGACTGCCGACCCCTTGAAGGCGTGTCCTCATATGGCTAGTTCTCCAGGGTGTCTTCTTAGAAAGGTCATGCATCCCACTCGTGAGGGCTCCCTCCTCACAGCCTTATCATCCCCTCCACGGCCCCGCCTCCTAGTACCATCACACTGGGAGTCAAGATTTCAACACTTGGAATCTGAGCAGAAAGATTCAGTCCATTGCAAGGAGGAACGGTAGGAGGAATGGCTCTGGCCATGAAATACAGGTGTCATAGCTCAGTCAGCAGGTTCAGCCCAGCGTGTAGATAACACATCTCCTGAACTCCACAATTCAGTGGGACTTACTGCCTCATCATTACGGACGTTCCCTTTGGGATGATGAAGAAGTTTTGCAAAAAGACAGTGGTGATGGTTGCACGTCATGAACGTCATTAATCCTGTTGAATTGTACACTTAGCAATGACCAATACAGCAAGATGCATAGAATACACTTCAATCTGTATCTTCAAGTGATTGTTTCAGTTTTGTTCAATGTAAGGACAGGCTGAGGAAGCATCAGATGGCAGCACCCCTACATTTTTCCCTAAAAAAGAGGCCAGGTTCTATCTCAGAGAAGTAAAAACGGCAGAGATTTTCAGGTACTTGAGTTGAGCATGAATTTGGTCACAATTTCTGACACTTGAAGCAGAAGGGAGAGAGACAGAGAGAGAGAAACACATTTGGTTCCAGGATTTTTATGTCTGGCAAGAGAGAGCTTCCCCCTTTTCCTTCTGCGTCTTTATAAAGAGCAGTTATGGGGTTGGCGATAAAAGAGCGTGGGTGAAGGGAGGTTCCGTGCTCTTTTTTTCTGCAGTGGCTTGAAGATTCACTGATGACATTAAGAATCATCATTCAAAAAGTCCACACACAATAAATGCTGGAGAGGCTGTGGAGAAAAGGGAACCCTCCTGCACCGCCGATGGAATGTAATTTGGTGCAGCCACTGTGGAAAACAGTATGGAGATTCCTCAAAAGACTAGGAATAGACTTACCATATGACCCAGGAATCCCACTCCTGGGCTTGTATCCAGAGAAAACTCAAATTGAGTAAGATACCTGCACTCCAATGTTCATAGCAGCACTATTTACAACAGCCAAGACATGGAAACAGCCTAAATGTCCATCAACAGATGACTGGATAAAGAAGAGGCGGTGGTATATTTATACAATGGAATACTATTCAGCCATAAAAAAGAATAAAATAATGCCATTTGCAGCAACATGGACGGATCTAGAGATTATCCTACTAAGTGAAGTTAATTAGAGAAAGACAAATACTATATGATATCACTTATATGTGGAATATAAAAAGAAGATGCAAGTGAAATTATTTACAAAACAGCAACAGACTCACAGACATAGAAAACAAACTTAGGGTTACCAGGGGGTATGGGGGTGGGAAGGAATATACTGCGAGTTTGAGATTTGCAGATATTGACTGGTATATATAAACTAGATAAACAAGTTTATAGTGTAGAGCACAGGGAACTATATTCAATATCTTGTAGTACCATAGAGTGAAAAAGAATGTGAAAACAAATCTATGTATGCTCATGCATGACTGAAGCACTGTGCTGTACACCAGAAATTGACACAACATTGTAAACTGACTATAACGCAATAAAAAAAGGAATGAATGAATGAATGAATAAACAAACAAACAAACTGCCACTAAGCACCAGGGGGAAAAAAAAAGAATCATATACCAAAGTCGGCAATGACCTCCCTGAGCAGAGACTCTGCCCCTCAGGTTATGACTGTGGACACTCTTGAACCTGGAAGAATCCTACCTTGGCAGTGCTAAGTTGATTCTTAAAAGACCAACCCCGGGAGAGCTGCAGATGCCCAGTGCCACCGTGGAGAGCAGCACCCCTCCAACTGGGGACCCCTTTTGGATTTTCCCATCTACCCCTGGATTGGAGCATCCGATTCTGATCCTGTGGTCTGGGATGGAGTGCACCCATTGCCATTTTTGCTTTGAGAACTCAGGATTGTGCAGGGGTATCCCTGACCCACGTTCTGAGATGGCCCCACCCTCCCCGACTCGAAGCATCGTGTAAGCTGGGAGAGGATGGTCCAAGCTCCCCTGGGTAGAGCTGCCTTTGCTAAATGTGCTGAGGAGACAAAGAGAATCTGCACCTGAAGGAACTCAGTGGCACCTCCCTCCCGGGTTCCTTTGCAACGTAGCAGAGTCAGATCTGAGCTGCACCTCCAGGTCAGGAGACCGGGAAGAGGACTGAACACGGTTCCCACTGAATTCCTATTTTTAGCATTTTCTGCCCTTGGCTGTCAGGTGTGGCAACTTTGAAATGGATGGGATGATAATGAAATAATTCTATGCTGTGTATTATCTTTTGAAATTATTTTTTGGTTTTGAGGTTTTTTTTTTATTGAGTTATAGTCAGTTTACAATGTTGTGTCAGTTTCTGGTGTACAGCACAATGCTTCAGTCATACATGAATGTACATATATTCATTTTCAAATTCTTTTTCACTACTACAAGATCTTGAATATATTTCCCTGTGCTATACAGTATAAACTTGTTTATCTATTCTATATATATACCTGACAGTATCTACAAATCTCAAACTTCCAGTCTGTCCCTTCCCACCCTCCTCCCAGCTGGCAACCACAAGTCTGTATTCTATGTCTGTGAGTCTGTTTCTGTTATATATATAAGTTCATTTGTCTTTTTTTTTTTTTTTTTAGATCCCACATATGAGTGATAATCATATGGTATTTTTCTTTCTATTTCTGGTTTACTTCACTTAGAATGACATTCTCCAGGGACATCCATCTTGGGCTTGATCTCCAGAATATATAAACAGCTCATATGACTTGATAAGAAAAAACAAACAACCCAATCCAAAAATGGGCAGAAGACCTAAACAAACAATTCTCCAAGGAAGAAATACAAATGATCAATAGGCCCATGAAAAAATGCTCAATATCACTAATTATCTGAGAAATGCAAATGAAAACTACAATGAGGTATCACCTCACACCAGTCAGAAAGGCCGTTATTCAAAAGGCCACAAATGACAAATGCTGGAAGGGCTGTGAACAAAAGGGAACCCTCCTACACTGCTGGTGGGAACATAAATTGGTGCAGCCATTATGGAAAACAGAATGGAGATTCCTCAAAAGACTAGGAATAGACTTACCATATGACCCAGGAATCCCACTCCTGGGCTTGTATCCAGAAGGAACCCTACTTGAAAATGACACCTGCACCCCAATGTTCACAGCAGCACTATTCACAACAGCCAAGACATGGAAACAGCCTAAATGTCCATCAACAGATGACTGGATAAAGAAGAGGTGGTATATTTATACAATGGAATACTACTCAGCCATAAAAATGGCAACATAATGAAATTTTTAAAATCATTATATATATATATATATTTCTTTTTTTAACTAGAAGATCTTTTTAATTTACTATGTATGGTTTGAAGCACCTCTTGTAGACAACAGCCCTCAGGTAAATTCTCCCTGCTTTAAAAGTAGTGATTGTGCCTTTGACTGAAGGTAAATTAAACAGGATATACTATTGGCTTTTTATTTGTAATCATCATCACCCCCAAGCCCTTAACAAGTATTTTGCAGCAGAGAGATGACAATAGCTTCTCACGCTTACGTGGAGCTTTGTAACACAGACATGCTTTCATATGCATCCTTATTTTGTGTCATTGACTGAAGGATTTTCACTGACCTTTTCCTTGCATGATGGTCGAATGGAGAAGCCCACCATTCAGAGTTAAAAAAAAAATAAAACAAAGAAACCACCTGGGTTGGATTCAGTTTGCCGTAGTCAGAGGACTGTTGATGATGTACCCAACTCAACCAGGATCGCAGCCTGGGGTAGACAGAATAACAGTCCCCTACGTATGTCCCCATCCTAATCCCCAGAACCTGGGGGGCGTGTATTAATAAGAGGGGTTTCCTGGTCAACCATACACGGGAAGAGGGATTTTGCAATGTATTAAGATGAGGGTCTTACAGGGGAAATTGGGAACAGGCTAAACGCAGTTACCAAAACTTGGTTTTGCCTTTGTAAGGAAACACGGCAAAACAAGTGTTATACAGTCTTATTGTCTGATAAAATATATATATATAATTCCATGAACCAAAGGGAGTAGCTTTCTTCATACTACCAAACTCAAATGAATAAACCTGTAAATCCTTACAAACAGAACTGCTGTACTCAGCAAAACATAATGGATAAACACATAGAATTTGGTGTTGGTAGAGCCAGACTTACATTCCAGCAACGTCGCTTACTTAGGGCCCTCTTTACATCTTAGTGTCCTCATTTGTAGTAATCAAGATAATAATACATCTTTCGTGGGATGTTTCTGAGGATAAACTTCTTATCATAGTGCTAGCTCCATATTAATGGTTTAGTAAGTGTTGGAATTGTGTATTTTTGTCTTTAGAGGACTTACTAAACATAAGTAAATATTTTTTCATATGAAAAAAAGATAAGGATCTTGAGTTGGGGAGAGCGTCCTCAGGTGTTCAGGTCAGCCCAATGTAATAATAAAAAAATCCTAGGAAGGAGGCTGGAGGGTCAGACCCAGAGAGGAGCTGAAGTTGAAAGCAGAATTCAGAGGGAGAGAAGATGCTGTGCTACTGGCATGGTAGATGGAAGTGAGTCCAGGAGACAAGGAGTCTCCATGGCTCGTAGAAGCTGGGAAAGGCAAACAAAATGTTCTCCACTAAGGTTCAGAAAGGAAACATCCCTTTAGAAGTGTTTTAGACTTCTGATGTCCAAAACTGTAAGATAAGAAATAGGTGTGTGATGGAATACTATTCAGCCATAAAAAATGACAACATAATGCCATTTGCAGCAACATGGATGTCCCTGGAAAATGTCATTCTAAGTGAAGTAAGCCAGAAAGACAAAGAAAAATACTATATGATATCACTCATTTGTAGAATTAAAAAAAAAAAGAAGACAAATGAACTTACATAAAAAACAGAAGCAAACTCACAGAGACAGAATAGAGGGTTATGGTTGCTATTGGGGAGAGGGGTGGGAAGGGACAGACTGGGAGTCTGAGATTTGCAGATACTGACAGGTATATATACAGTAGATAAACAAGTTTATACTGTCTAGCACAGGGAAATATATTCAAGATGTTATAGTAACTCATGGTGAAAAATATGTATATTCATGTATGACTGAAGCGTTGTGCTGTATACCAGAAATTGAGACAACATTGTAAACTGACTACAACTCAATTAAAAAAAAGAAATAGGTGTGTATGAAGCCACTAGGTTGGGGCTAATTTCTTACAGCAGCAATAGGAAACTCATAGTACATGCAGTACTTGGTTTTTGTGTGTGTATTGTCAGTCTACACACAGTAGGATAGAAGGTTCAGGCAGTCAGAGATCTAGTGTATCCATTCATGGCTTTCTCTTCACTGTAAGGACAACCAGTGCCTGGAATATTCCAGATGTCCATAAAGGATCTGTTGAATGAGCCATCAGCTAACTCCATGTGTTTGTTAATATTTTATCTTTATTACATTGTCATTATTTTAAAATCGGTACTTTTCCCCCACAGTGGACTCCAACGACTGTTCGGCTTTTGCTTTTTGGCCATTGCAAAGTTAACGATAATTTAACACAAGGGTAATGCCCGAAACGGAACGGACCAGAGGTGTTCCACACGCTGTCTGGGTATGGGAGACTAGACGTTTTTGACTCTGGAGAATTGCTTTGTTTAAGCAAAAGTTTGTGAGATATAAGTTGTTACATGGAGAATTGGTACAATTAGCGGGGAGGGAAGGTATACCTCGGTGGTAAAGTGTGTGCTTATCATGCACGAGGTCCTGGGCTCAATCGCCAGTCCCTCCATTAACATAGATACATGATAGATAGATAGATAGATAGGTAGGTAGGTAGGTTGATAGATAGATAGATAGATAGATAGATAGATAGATAGATAGATAGATAGATAAAGATGGGTGATTGGATGGATAGGTAGGTAGGTAGGTAGATAGATTGATAGATTGATTAGATGGATGGATGGATGGATGGATGGACGGACTGACGGATAGATGGATGGATGGATGTGTGGTTGGGTGGATGAAAAGGTAGGTAGGTAGGTACATAGATAGATAGATAGATAGATAGATAGATAGATAGATAGATAGATAGAAATATACATAGATTAGACATATAGACAGATAAACAGATAGATAGATAAACAGACAAAGCTAATTACCTTCCCCCCCCCAAATTTTTTTTAAAAAGAGAATTGGCACAATTAGAGTTGATTAATGTCTAATCTTTAAAAACAGAGACTTATCTTCTTTTGGGGGATGAATTTGCCCTTAACTGTTTTGGTATGTGATGCATTTAATTTTTTTGTTGTTACATTAATTTTTTTTTCAGAGAGGAATCTTTTATTTTTTTATTAATTTTTTAATTTTTGGCGGGGAGGTAATTAGGTTTACTTGTTTATTTTTAGAGGGGGCACTGGGGATCGAACCCAGGACCTTGTGTGTGCTAAGCATGCGCTCTACCACTTGAGCTACACCCTCCCTATACTCAGAGAGGAATCGTTAATTCCTGCCCTTCTAATTTCTCAGTAAAGTCTCGCCTGTATCTTCACCTGTCACGAGGACACAGTTAACAAAAATGACAATGCCGGTTCTAACAATACACCTTAGCACAGTGAGGGAGACAAGGGGATTTTATGACAGATCACAAGCCAGGTGTGTCTCCTGTTGCGCGAACACAGACTTGCAGCGATCTCATCTCCCGCACTTGGTGGAATCCTCTTCCAGTGTCTTCCATCGGGTTTTGAAATCAGCTACCATTCGGGGTCTTGTAAGAAGAAAAATGATTTTAATGAAAATCCAACCCAAGGATGCATTATGGTTGAGGATGACAGGGACTCGAGAGCAATGGGCATAGGACCCTGACATCTTTGGAAGGAAAAATAGCAAAAACTTTACAAAAACACTGGTCTGAGAACAATTATACACGTCCCATTTAATAATTGAGAACTGGATGAGACAGGGAGCCTGGTCAAAGCATTCACCCAAAGGGACAGATTTACTGTGTGATGCACAGAAGATATATTTCCAGTTTGCTCACACTCAGTGCTGGAAAATACCATCTTCTTTCTTCAGTAACCTTTTCTAGTTCTGAAGCCATCCTCTTCGGATTTTCACTCATTTGCAGATCACCCCATTCACTTGTTGCTAATCTGTGTGTTATCTCCTAGAAGATCTTCCCAGTGTTTGTTGTAATTAAAACAGTCTTCTTAATTATGTTGCAAGTTTCCCAGAGAAAAACCAGTGTTGGAAAGCTCGGGACTATTTCTGAGTACAAAAAAAGATTATGTGAGCTGGTAGACGTCCCTGGATTTTGATAGAGTTGAAAAAGAATGTGTGGTTTTTATTACATTCAGTTGTTCTTTTTTTTTAAACATTTTTTATTGAGTTATAGTCATTTTACAATGTGGTGTCAAATTCCAGTGTAGAGCACACTTTTTCAGTTATACATGAACATACATATATTCATTGTCACATTTTTTTTCGCTGTGAGCTACCACAAGATCTTGTATATATTTTCCTGTGCTATACAGTATAATCTTGTTTGTCTATTCTGCATATGCCTGTCAGTATCTACAAATTTTGAACTCCCAGTCTGTCCCTTCCCACCCGCCTCCCCCGTGGCAACCACAAGTTTGTATTCTATGTCTATGAGTCTGTTTCTGTTTTGTATTTATGTTCTTTTTTTTTTTAATTCCACGTAAGAATGAACTCATATGGTATTTTTCGTTCTTTTTCTGGCTTACTTCACTTAGAATGACATTCTCCAGGGACATCCATGTTGCTGCAAATGGCATTATGTTATCATTTTTATGGCTGAATAGTATTCCGTTGTATAAATATACCACCTCTTCTCTATCCAGTCATCTGTTGATGGACATTTAGGCTGTTTCCATGTCTTGGCTATTGTAAATAGTGCTGCTGTGAACACTAGGGTGCAGGTGTCATTTTCAAGTAGGGTTCCTTCTGGATACAAGCCCAGGAGTGGGATTCCTGGGTCATATGGTAAGTCTATTCCTAGTCTTTTGAGGAATCTCCATTCTGTTTTCCATAATGGCTGCACCAATTTATGTTCCCACCAGCAGTGTAGGAGGGTTCCCTTTTCTCCACGGCCTCTCCAGCATTTGTCATTTTTGGACTTTTGAATGATGGCCATTCTGACTAATGTGAGATGATACCTCATCATAGTTTTGGTTTGCATTTCTCTGATAATTAGTGATATTGAGCATTTTTTTCATGTGCCTATTGATCATTTGTATTTCTTTCTTGGAGAATTGCTTGTTTAGGTCTTCTGCACATTTTTGGATTGTGTTGTTTCTGATCATCTCACGGAAAAATTAAAACAAACCAGGTTAATTGTTGTCTGCCCACGGAGAGTATCTTACAGTAAGTCTCAGGAAACACCACCACCATCACTCTAGTTTTGCAGTTGAGGGTAGGTGAGTGTATCTAAACAGAGCAGCATGTTTTGAATGTGTGCCCCTTTTAAAAGGAATTAGAAAAATTATGTTTCATCATTTGTAACATCGAGTTGTAAAAGTCATCGCTTTTCTTACATGCAATTCATCGTGACCTGAACACCACAGAGGGACAAAATTTATATCTTCTGTATGCCCTATAAGTAAACTTTGATGGCAAACTGTATGAGTTTTGATCCTAGTAAGTTTTACAGTATTCTTACTGAAGACAAATTGCAGCCAACAAATAATTTAAAAAAAAAGTTTCATGTAGGTTTTCAAAATGTCTACAGAAATCCAGTCAAATAATGCATCATTGTCCCTCAGCTTTGAGCACATTACTTGGGTCAGTGTGTGTACGTAGTAAATATTGGATGAAGAAGCAAGTCCTTAATTTTCCCAGCGTGGTTGAAAGTGTGATGTATTTTTGTCCTGCCTTTCTGTTTAGACTCTAAGCAAGTAGTCAACACTTAATAAACAAACTGAATAAATAAATATGTTCCACCTTCATGCAAAGTTATTCACCACCCCCTCTGCACTTACAGAGCATACACACTTTCTTTATCATCTGTATCGTTTTAAATGACAGATTCTAAGTAGAGACCAGGAGTCAAGTTCCTCTGTGGACCCGTTGATGAAGGACACCTGTCCTTCCTCGCTAGGTGCAGAAGACACAGAAATCAATAGCAGTGTTTCTGATTGCAAGGAAGTCATTCTGGTCGGTGAGCGTTTTTGAACACAGTGCTTCTGTGTGTGTTTGTACAATTAGTTCCGCAAGCTATGTTGCGGGACCCCTACTCTTCTCAGTCCCACAGTTGACAAAAAGTGGGGCTTTGCCCTCTGGTGTCACATGCCCGAGCCTTTGCCGTGGATTCACATCCGAGGCTGACGGACTCTGAATCCAAAGAAGCCAGTCACCCTGCTGCTGACCTCCGAGCAGACAGCCTTCACGTAGGGCGGTAAGGTCTGTAACAGAAAGTCACTTAGAGCGGTTTACTGTCGTGAGAGAACTGAGAGCATGAGGACCGACTGGGAAAGGGACCCGCGTGGGTAGCGGGCGAGAGCTGGAAGGGCAGGGCGCCTGTGTCTGTGTCTGCCGGCGATTCCTGCCTAAGGGGCTGGACCACGGACAAACAGTGTGGTCTGGCGTGAGGCCATACGTACAGGCGGAAGGCAGATGACAGGACCGTGGCAGCCCTGTGTACGGCATCCTGGCTGGAGGGGACCGCATATAAAAAGGCAACAAAATATAGAAACGCAAGGCACACCCCAGGGCAGTTATGTGCAATGGGGTAGACTCACCGGCTGAAGGATGCGGGCAGGGCGTGTCCAGAGATGTGAAGGTGGGGTCACGGGGTCGTAGAAGTCCCACAAATGCATCTGACTTTAAAAGAGACTTGGTATATTGTGTGTGTGTGTCTGTGTGTGATTGCTAAAAAAAAAAAAAAAAAGTCTATAAATTAGAAGGAAATAACAGATATTTTAAAAATTTTTTTAAATGCTGGGGGTGGGGAAGGAAAAATTAGGACTTTGGGATTAGCAGATACACACCACTATATACAAAACAGATAAACAACAAGGTCCTACTGTGTAGTAAAGGGAGCGACATTCAACATCCTGCAAGAAACCATAATGACAATAATGTAGGGAGTCCCATCATTAATATAATATAGAGTTTTCTGTCCCTCCCACCCTTTTGACTGCTTTTCGTATTTCTACCTCTGCCCTGATTGTCATCACGCAGATTTCTGTCTGGGCTGCATGCGTGTGACCTCAAGTCAAGTCTGTCTCTTCTCACTGGAACAAATTTTTATTGAAACATCTCCTTTTTGCTTTTACTCCATTAAATTTAAACATCGTGCGTACGCACACTCGTGCACAGATACGTGTATGTATATACAGGTAAGAGGGAGGGGTTCCGATGTAATAAAGGCTGGGATTTGCTATCTGTTGCGAATCCTCATGCCACCCCGAAGAAACAAAATTTGTAAAAAGTAGGTCATTCTGCAAAAGTAAACGTATGGAGATATAGGTACACGTATGTACAGTTCTTTCAGAAACACAGTTGAAACCGTAAGTTAATTCTGCCAGTTTCTGCTACATACACAGCCTGAACATGTAAAAGATATTTATATATATATATATATATATATATATATATATATATATATATATATATTCACTTAGTAATTGTCTTCTGGTTAATGGTAACCCCCCCCCCCAAAATGCCCATTGTGCTTATGGAATGAATTATCCCCTAAAAGAAGGGCAGTCATTTGGGGCATTAAAGACGTGTGAGCCCACTGCATTCCCTGCCGTTGCCTTGAAGTGGATGCAAAGCCACGTGACCCGGAGCCGTGCGCCTGAGCTCTTGTAGTGCAAAACAACGAGGAGCGTTTAGGTCATGATTACGTCTCCTAAAAGCCTGCCACATTCTATTCCACAGCGATAGGAAGAGCAAACATAAAGTTCACGATACTCATTTCATTTAACATGTAGGCGGGGAAATGGGATTTGGGTTTTTCCAGCATCTTTTCCATGAACCATGTTCAAAAATAGTGTGTTTGTGTGTTTGTGTGTGTGTCTTGTTCCCTCCACTGCTTTGAATGAACCCAGCATCCATCTGGTCACTAATCTGTCTGAATTCAAATGGTCTCTTTTGTGTCCGTCTTTCATTGTTCAATTGTTGGGGGTGGGGGCCAGAGGCTTACTGATTTACAAGCTTCGCTTCAGAGACAGTAAATCTCAAAAACCAATGTTTCATCAGCTGAAATGCTCAGAGGATTTTGGAGCCGAGAATGCCTGTCCATGAAAGGAGCCATTTGTTGAAAAATCTCTGGTGTCAGCCAGGCAAGGGGCCGCTTCCACGAATTCGTCTAAGGCATGTAAAGAACCTCATATACTCATCTGAGAAACTGACTTCTAGGGATGTCTCTGTCTTTGGTCACAAGTGTGTGGCTGTCTGCAAATCGATCAGCTGCTCACATGTCGATCCGACAGTCCATGCTGGGAAACCCCACATGTGTCCCATGTCTCCATTATCTCAAGCACTGTATTTTGACCATCAGAAGAGAAAAGGAATTTGCTCTCATAGAGAAAATAAATCCAGTGCCTTGCACTCCTTCTGTACCTGCGATGGGGACTTGGAGCCCTTGATCATTTAAATTAAAAAAAAAAAAAAAACAGGAAAACAAAATGAAATAACCCCTGGATGTTTGAGTACATGAAGACGCCAGGGCAGATGCTATGGAAACCCCAGCTTCAAAAACAACCCCAAACAGGTTCATTTGCTCAACTTCAGAGACGCGCCTGGGGAGTTGTTTCCCTCGGGACTTTTGGAAAGAGGTCAGAATCCCAAAGACCAAACCTTCCAGTGGTGTGATCTTTTCAAGAAGTGGGACTTGCCAGGGCACCGAATGTTAGTAAGACTGCCCTTGGGGAGGTGACGACAGTCAGGTTTCTGTGGGGAGGGAGGGGCGCTGGTTGAATAGAAGCTGGTGGATTTAGCACACGTTGCAAATGCTCAGGCCTTTCTGCGCAGCAAACGATGGGCTGATAGACGCCTGCAGGGGAGCAGACTCAGGGAGGGAGGCGGCCGGAGCAAACGCCGCCGGAAAGGGCCTGCAGCCTGCAGACGTTAATCACCTCTTTTCCTTAATGAGGGGAGAGAGGCTTGTCTTGGGGTGATTACCCGGCACCCAAACGGCCATTATCCGCCCGTTTTCCTGCACAAAGCCGCGTGAAAGAGGCTTTTCTCCCAAGCAGGCCGCGATTCATTTTACCAGAAAAGCGTGTAGAACGCAGAGGGATGAATGCAGGGGACACGGAACATTTCCCGGGCATGAAGCACTAATTAGTAATTGCTAATTAAAAAAGGGAGCGCCTGGTAATGTCTGAACCTGCCCTCTCGTCACAGCCAAGCTCACGTCCGCCCCCATGAGCTTGAGATGGGGTGCGATTTGTGGGATGAGCCCCGAACGTGCAACCTTGTCATGTTGCATCTCAGGCTGCAGGGCTGTGAGCCCTAATGACTGCAGTACGGCAACCACAATGACAAACAACCACCCCGTCCTGCTGCTTTCCTTTGAACTAGGCCATTCGTTCCTAATCCCCTTTGGCTCCCGTATTCCACTTTCCACAGGTGCTTGGTGAAGTTCTGGGAAGCCCTGTTCCCTTAACGGATGTGAGACCCTTTCCGTTAGGATTTTGTTTCAGGTTTGAGAAGCTGGTTCCCCAAGAGCTCCTGGGAGGGCTGTCACCTTTGGTTAGGGATGTGTGTGAAGACGTCCATTCTGATTTCTGTGATTTTGGGGGCTTTATTCTGCCTTCGTATAAACGCTGCTGCAGGCGGCCACGGCTATTTAATAAGCATTCATTGAAATGGGTGTACGTCCTAACGTTTTGGAATAAAGAAATGGTACCGAAAGCAAAAATATCCTAACTGGGGATTTTGGAGATGAGAGCAAAAGACTTACTCAAGACAGATTTGGACATAAAGTTGGATGAAAGTTTGCACAATGATTTAAGTTTGGAGGACGCTTTATAACATATTCATAGTTTTGACTCTTGACGGCGAGAATGTCTCTTCCACAAAATGACTTGAAACGTGAGAGGAAAGCGGTGTTTCCAGGTCAAGATCTTCCTGCAGAGTGAGCGGAGCAGGCAGGGAGGGAGATCTCTGCACCTGAGCACTTTGCTACAAGTAGGTACCCGTATGGCCTTACTTGCAGCTTTGAAGGAGGAATTTAGAATTTGACGCCTGGAGTGCAATCTAATTCCTTAACTTACGGAATCCTCCTCCTTTTTAAAATAAAGTGTAGCAGCTCATGCTATTTTGGGGACGGTTGGGGAGATTTGAATATGCATTGGCTTTTGGCTGAGATTAAAGAATTATAAGTTTGTTTTTTTTTTTTTGCATGTAACTGTAATATTTTTTTCCATGCAGAAAAAGAGATGCATACTAAACTAAGAGTGGAAGGTCATGATGGCTGTAATTCACTTTGAAATTTAAGCATTAAAAGGAGTTAAATTAAAATATGCATAAGGAACTCAGTGGGAAAAATCTATAGTGTTCTTGTAAACACTGTACACAGTCTTATGCACAGATGCCAACACAGACATTTTTTCCCCTGAAAAGCTTCTTGTAAGAGTGTCTTTCATCTTGCCAAGGAGAACCGACACGTACGCAGGAATGATGAGTTGAATCTAGTAAAATTTGTAAGTCCCTGGTATCATCACCTACTGTAGATATTTTAGATCCATTTCGCCTTGTACGTTAGCCCCATACGAACCCACAGATGAGACGTGTCATCATAGCGTCCACAGAAACAAGAACGTGGTAACTGTTATTTAAACAACGTAATTCTTTCTGCCACAGAAAACCTGCTACACTGTTGCTTCGGGAGAAAAAGGAAAGCATGAACGAAGTCAACCACAAAGTATCTTTTCAAATAGCAGCAATGTTGATGAGCTTTTTTGGAGTTGACAACCCCAAATATCCTGTGCTCTTTTGCAGGGTTTTTAAGTACCGGTGACCAGGCGGCCAAAGGGAACTACGGGCTCCTGGATCAGATCCAGGCGCTGCGCTGGATTGAGGAGAACGTGGGGGCCTTCGGCGGGGATCCCAAGAGAGTCACCATCTTCGGCTCCGGCGCGGGTGCCTCTTGCGTTAGTCTCTTGACCTTGTCCCACTACTCAGAAGGTAATACAAGCACCCCCACGGTCGGCGGGCAAGCCCTGGGACCAAGAGATGAACCCGTATGGAGTTCTTACCCAAGGTGCATCAGGGTTGCCCTAAGTCTCTCTGGAAACCCCTGCAGAAAACCCCAAATGACACGTACCCATGTTCTCATCTCATAAGTCAGCTTTCTTCCTAACGTTTAAAACTGAGGTATAATTGACAAGGGACATTATGTTAGTTCCAGGCGTAACAATTTGATATACGTGTATGTTGCCAAACAGTCACCAGGGTCAGTCTCGTTAACATTCCTCACCATTTAGTTTCAATTGTTTTTCTTTAAAGAGTCTTGTAGTATCTTTCTTTAAAGTGCTATAAACATGCTAAAAAAAAAGGGGGGGGAGGGAGTATAATCATGCCGAGTGACAGCACCTTATTTTATTTTTCTCGCTTCCTGCACTATGGTGGGGAAGTCGCTGACTCCTTCTGCACCTTGAATTCTCCGTTAGCAAGATACGATGATCTTCAAGTCTTTGGAACTTCTTGATTCTTGATGTCATAGTAAGGGTGAGGAGAGGCAGAATGCAGGGCTTATGTTTGTATTCATCCTTTATTTTAAGGAAAGGGAAAAGTGAGAAAATCAGATCATTGTGGTAATATTGATGCCTATAGCATTTCAGGAAATACCTAGACGTTCCCACATCTCCGTGGATATAGTCGTGTTTGTCGATTAACAAAGCAGTCAGGACCACCTTCAGGAGTGATCGAACACCTGTCAGCCCCAGCTAAGTGGGGGAAGGATGTGAATTACTTAAATCAATAGATCAGAAATGACTCCGCTGTGGGACAATGCCTTGCATATGAATTCATTTCTAAAGAGAAGTTCTTGCAAAGCAACCTAGCAATAGAATCAAGAATTGCAAACATAGTCCAGACCGTTGGCCTTAGGAATGGCACTTCGAGCAACAGAGGTTAATGGAGTCAACATACACATGGGGAAAAAAAGATGTTTTCATGGAGACGTTCACCGCAGCATTCTCATAGCAAAGAAGGAAATGAAAAGCTAAAAGGCTAAAAAAGACAAGACCGTTATAAGAGGCACGTGCATTTACTCAAAGGAACAACAGTTAATTTTAAGAATTGTGCTTAAGGTACGCATGAGCCTGGGAGACAGAGTGTAAACAGTTTACCCGGCAGACCATCACCCTGGCCGGGTACCACATTCCCTCTGGTCCTTTCATGGACAAGGATGCTATTCCAGACGACTCTCCGATCCTGAGGAAACAGGGGGAGTTCCTTAATTATGAAATCAGTATAATGTGCAGATACTGGCCACTGTTACATGACTCAGACCCATAGGAGAAAGAGAACCAAGGAAAGAATGATACTAAACTATTAAGGTAACTCTTCTAGTATGAATTGTAGGTGATTTTTTTCCTTTAATTTTTTGAATTTTATCACAAGTTATATTCCTTCCCTAACAAGCATATATATACACACACACACACATACACTGCTACCTCCATCATGGCAAATTGTTGTTAGAGAGAGAGAGAGAGAGAGAAAAAAAATATGTAACTTCTAGCAGCATGTTTCTAATTCTGATTGTTTTATTTTATGAAGGTCTTCAATAGATCAAATACTGACATTGTTTCCTTCAGCTGCTTTGAAACAGTCGTCTTTAGAGCCAGACGCACAGGTCAATACTTGCGTGTTTCCAGCAGAATCCGAAACATTGAGAAATTGGCCCCCACATGAGTTTGATGATGTGGTGGGCATAGCCAGGTGAATGTAAAGTCTCGATCTCGGGTGTACCTTTGGGCAATCCTCTGCTCGTTAGAATCACGTCTTCCTGATGGCAGTCGAGTTCTCTTCATCCTTGATTGCTTGAAGTCGACAGGGCATGAACTTCTGGACTTCCAGCTCACTGCTTGGTTCTCCCAGCTACTCGGGAGGCACCGAAGCTTGAGTTCAAGGAAGTGGTGGGAAGGGACAAGGAAGAGGATGCTACGATTTTCTAGCCATCATGTCTTGTCCCGGGGTAGTTAAAATCTGACTTTTATTTACTTCCAGACATCCATCTACTAGACTGATCTGACAGAAAAATTTTAAGCTACACAGAATTTTACTCCTAAATTTTTACTCCTAAAACGGCCCCAGAGTTTTCACCTTTCTCACCAAAGAGACATGTTTAAAATGTGGCAAAATAAATTGTACAAAAGTCTTGGGCTTTGAGCGGATGCAATGTTGAAGTTAATTAAAAAAAAAAAAGTTTCAGTGGGACATTCAAATGATGACTTCTTTAGGAATAGCTAATTTAGTTTATTTTAATTGCACATTTTAATACCTTCAAAACAGAGAGGGTGGAAATAAAAAATAAATTCTGGATTTTATATTCTAAAGTGATTTCAGTGATTAATTTTTTCCTCATCAGAAAGTGGCACCTGGTTTTGCCAGGGAGACAAAATGGCTTTTGACCTCTTATGGCTGTGAAGCATATTTTTAGGGAATGGGGGATGTGATTGCCCTGAGATGTTTTATTTATAACATCTGGGGATGGAGATGCTAACATCACACTAAATCGAGGAAAGATAAAGCAATCGCATGTTTTTACCTCCTCAGCTAAACTATAAATGCTGTTTCACTTTTTAAAACTCTGTGTGTGCGCGTGTGTGTGTAGTGTAAGAACATCCCATAAAACCGGTGTCCAGTGGGGGGCGGAGAGGGAGAATGAGACGAAAATGAGAAAAAGAGGTGCTGAAGGCTGAATGCTCCTGTATCGAGAAATTCACATGCCCGAGGGACAATCAGAGCCTTCTTTGCTGAGTCAAAGCTGCTTTTCTCTCTTTCGGCTTTTCATTTGCATGTCCACAATTTTGCACCTGCAGGTCTGTTCCAGAAGGCCATCATCCAGAGCGGGACCGCCCTGTCCAGCTGGGCGGTCAACTATCAGCCTGCCAAGTACACTCGGATATTGGCAGATAAAGTCGGCTGCAACATGCTAGATACCACGGACATGGTGGAATGCCTTCGGAACAAGAAATACAAAGAGCTCATTCAGCAGACCATCACCCCGGCCACGTACCACATCTCCTTCGGCCCCGTGATCGACGGGGATGTCATCCCGGACGACCCTCAGATCCTGATGGAACAGGGGGAGTTCCTGAACTACGACATCATGCTGGGTGTCAACCAGGGGGAAGGACTGAAGTTCGTGGACGGCATCGTGGACAACGAAGACGGCGTGACCCCCAACGACTTTGACTTCTCGGTGTCCAACTTTGTGGACAACCTTTACGGCTACCCCGAGGGGAAAGACACGTTGCGGGAAACCATCAAGTTCATGTACACGGACTGGGCAGATAAGGAAAACCCTGAGACACGGAGGAAAACCCTGGTGGCTCTGTTTACAGACCACCAGTGGGTGGCCCCCGCCGTGGCCACCGCGGACCTGCACGCCCAGTACGGCTCTCCCACCTATTTCTACGCCTTCTACCACCACTGCCAAAGCGAAATGAAGCCCAGCTGGGCGGACTCAGCCCACGGCGACGAAGTGCCCTATGTCTTCGGGATCCCCATGATTGGCCCTACGGAGCTCTTCAGCTGCAACTTCTCCAAGAACGACGTCATGCTGAGTGCGGTGGTCATGACCTACTGGACGAACTTCGCCAAAACCGGGTATGTTCTTCTCCTCATCAGATTATTGCCCACCTCCTAGCACGTCTGGTTCTTCCATGTAAGTGTTGTGTGCACGGCTGGCTAGATCACAGTACAGAGCCACACGCACACATGCACACACCTGCACACACAATAACAAGAACAGTCTTTTTCCCTCCAGGTCTAGAGAGACCTCATTTTTCCCCCCTTAGCCCTAAGTTGTTTTCTGTCAAACCAGATTTTTACTAAGGTGCTAGATGCATATTAAAGACTGCTTCCTACCATCTGGGGGTAGGATTCAGATCTGTTTCACTGTTCTACTGAAAGTTGATCCCAGAGTTTCAAATCTAAATAGGACCCTGTCTCATTTGGTAAGTAATAGGGTTATCAAAATGTATGTGCTATGTGGCAAATTGTGTTTACTGCACAGCCAAGAAATGAAATAAATCTCATAATAAATATAGAGAAATACTATCTGTGTGTATAATATATACACTGTATATGTGTATGCACAGAACTCATCTTCTCATAACTATAGAGAAATCCTATGTATGTGTGTATATATAAAATATATATAAAGCATTTCTCTATAGTTATGAGATTTATTTCATATACAAACATACTTATAAATATGTTTATTTCATTTAGATATAGCTATTTCTGCAAATTTATTTCATTAATAAATGTAAATTTTATACATGGGAATATATTTATGTATACCTATACATGTATAGAAAGCTCTTTGGCTGATGTGGTACAAAATATACAAGAGTTATGCATACAACAGGGTCCACTGATATTGTACAGCACAGATTCTCTGCAAACAGTAAGAGAAAAGGCTTCCCAAAATCTTAAAGAGCTCCAAATATCAGAGCATCCTTTTCATTTCCTCATGTCTCGTAACCTAATGGTGGAAACTAATGAGGTATCATTCTGTTCTACCTGCGTGTGCTTCTGTCATTAACCTTGAACTTCTTGTACTGAATTGAAAATGAAGATGCCCGGGCTCCGGGAAGCGATGGTAAATCTTTCTGTAGGTGGCTGGGTCGTGGAACCAGGCTCGCACACCGCGGTGGCCCTGCAGTTCCTCCAGCCTTGTGTGGCTCCGCTGTGGGGATGTGGGGATACAGGGCATGTTTCGGGGGTTAGCACGTATCATTCTTTTCAACGATTCCCAGTAGTCCTTGGTGGGAAGTGGTTTCACAGCTTTGCAGTCTTAGGAAAAGCGTGGCTTGTTGCATGGATACCATTTAAAACGGTCAGATTTGGCAAGTTTTACCTGAGAAAGGCAGCGGGAGACGGAGAACGTGCACCGTTCGGGAGAGATGCTTGTCTTGCACCACAGGTTCTTTCTCTGACAAGGTGATCGAGGTCGCAACGGCAAGTATTTCTGAGTACCCTGGTTTATTAGATTCCTAGCATTACTGTAACTAAGCATCAAAAACAACACGGCTTAACACAACAGAAACGAATTCTTTCTCCGTTTCTGGAGGCTAGAAGTTTGAAATGAAGGTGTTGGTAGAGGTGAATTCCCTCTAAAACCTGTAGGGGAATGTTTCCCCACTGCTGCCTAACTTCTGGTGGCTTGCTGGCAGTGCTTGGCTTCGCCCGATCTGCAGGGGCAGCTCTCCGAGCTGTGCGTCTGTCCTCTCATGGAGGTCTCCCAGCACATCTCTGTCCTGATATGGCCACCTTCTTATAAGGACACCAATCACATTGCTGTAGGAGTCTTTCCTACTGCAGTGTGACCTCATCTCAACTTGACCGACTGCATCTCCAATGACCCTATGTCCAGTAAGATCAAGCCATGAGGTCCTAGGAGATTGGGACTTCGGCGTATCTTAATTTGAGGGAGAAACAGTTCAACCCATAACCTCTTTTAAAGGTGGGACCAGTGCCCAGTGTGTCCTAGAACTGCCGTTGCAAATCTGTGCATTCTCTTCAAGCAAAAAGACCCCCATGGGGGAGGAGGGTGTAGCTCAGTGGTAGAGCGCATGCTTAGCATGCACAAGGTCCTGGGTTCAATCCCCAGTACCTCCATCAAAAGTAAATAAGTAACCCTAATTACCCCTCCCCACAAAAAGATCAAAAAAATTTTTAAAAAAAGACCCCCACGGGCATACCCCCAAACAAGGGCCATGTCCATTCAGCACATTCCCATCCAAACTTCTTTCCCTAACATCAAAACACAACATCGTTGCTGCACTTTGCTTAAAGCCACCTACTTTCTTTTTCTCTTGTGCGTTTTGGAAATCAACTTTATATGCTTTCCTTAAATGGAAAACTGGGATCATTCATCATGAATGTAACTGAACCATTGAGGGGGGGAAAAAAACTGTGAAATCCAAATAAAGCCATTAAATTCTCATTAGCTGTTCTTCCTGCCAAAGGCTCCGAGACCTAGCCTCTCCCATCATTTAAAACAAGAGAAAGAAAAAGATACAGGAAATCAATGAATGTCATGAGATGGTTCGGAGGTGCTAGCATTAAATGGATACATTTCCCAGGACCTATTGGAGACTAACTGAGGACTGAAAATGTTGACAATGTTGAGTGCTTTTTAATGCCATAACTCTGTTTCCTAAAATCTCTTTGCTACTGCCTGTGGTTCACACCCCTCATTGCGGGAACTTAGACATGGAGATATAAGATAACCTGGGCTTAAGCACTGGCCCAGTATACTCACGTGGCCATCAGGGGTACGTGTTCAGGATACTTCAGGATTTCGTAAAGATGCTGAAGTAACTAGTGCAGATGGGAAAGGAACAGGACTGACTTGGAAGTATAGCTGTCATCTGAACTGGAGTCAAAACTGCAGGTGGAGATCTCAGGATATCCCTGATGGGAGGACCTTGGATGTCAGACTGAAGAACCTGGACTTGGTCCAAGCAGGAGCTATTTTTGTTTCCACGCTCCATGTGGAGCCTAGCTGGGATCGCTGTCAGGGGTACTAACGCAGTGCGTTTTCTCCGCTCATCAGAAAGGTCGTTGCAATGACTCAAGTCATCCTTCAAGGAAGTTACCCAGCCCTTCCCCTCTAACATACGTTGCAAAGGGCAACTTCAAATGTCGGTGAGTGGAAGGTCAGATTTCAGTGGCATCCAGTGAAACAAGGAAGCAGATTGAGCTGATGATGGTTGCAAGCTATTTCTTTTAAACATGATCAGCCCTGTGTCGGGGAGGATTTCTTTGTCCCTACGAGGGCTGCTAAGGTGCCCCAGCTGAGGAGAGTGAGGCAATATGGTACCAGGGAGGGAACAGCAGAGGATAAACCGTCTCTGATGTCACTGAGTGAAGTGAGATGCTTGACTCTGTTCTCCAGAACACATTCTCAGGCAGTGACCCACAGAGTATGATGGAATGTGTTTGAGTGCCTTCAACTGCTCCCTGGAAGCACTAGGGAGAGGGGAGGCTGGTTGTAAGACGATCTTGCGTACGTGTATCACGACATCTGGCTGGGAGGAGAGGATGACGTTGCGACAGAACATAATTTTCCGTGCCCC
This sequence comes from Camelus dromedarius, assembly GCF_036321535.1. Classification (NCBI taxonomy): domain Eukaryota; kingdom Metazoa; phylum Chordata; class Mammalia; order Artiodactyla; family Camelidae; genus Camelus; species Camelus dromedarius. The sequence continues at coordinate 111,309,809 of NC_087472.1, forward strand.
CTGGGTGGAAATTCAAATCTGCTTCACCTCGTGAACAGCGCCCTGATGGTCCTGATTGTCCAGACATGTTGCTAGGGAAGCGTGCACCCTGAGGCTTCTTTTCGTACAACCCAAAGCTTAGAGTTCCAACATTACGTCTGGGCTTAAATATATATCTGGTATGCCAAATAATTTTGGGTTTTCTTTTTTTTTTTTGAGCACAGAAAAGTAATGTGGGGATGGTGCATGTGGTAGGCATGAAGGGGAGGAAGGAAGGAAGGAAGGAGGAAAGAAGGGAAGGAAGGGAAGAAGAGGAAGGAAGGAAGGAAGGAGGAAAGAAGGGAAGGAAGGGAAGAAAAGAAAGAAGGAAAGAAAGAAGGAGGGAAGGCGAACAAAGGAAGATGCTTTTGTCACTAGGAGACTGTTTCAATGATCCAGCTGAGCAGACGAAACCAAAATGGTGCTGCAAAAGAGCAATGAAGGCCAAAATACTAAGTAGCTGGATGCAAATAAGGCTACTTAGAGAATTTTGATAAATGAGAAGTAATGTCAGGGAAAAATTTTAAACTAATTCCAAGGTTTACCAATGATTATAAAGCTTTAAACTCTTTATCTCATGGAACCTCTGTGGGACTAGGGCAGGAAGGAGTTGGTCCTGAGCAGGCAGTAGAAATCAGGTGCTCATCCATCAAGGACCATTTCAGTTTGGTTTCCGTGTGGGGAGAGGCGGATGAAATGTGCAGAAAGAGGGTCTCTACAGAAGATCTGGCAGTGAACAGTAGTTTATAAGCATTATAGATCAAAGACTTTAGAAGCTATTGAATTCAGAGACGGGAGCGCAGTTGGCCAATAAGCCAACTTATATTATGTGATAAAAGAAACGTATATCTCAATATGTTGAAATATACCAGTGTAGGTAGGGTCGCTTTCAGATGCCATGTTGACTTTTGATTTTGCTAGTATCCTTTTTTTTAAACTTTTTTTATTGATTTATGATCATTTTACAATGTTGTGTCAAATTCCAGTGTTCAGCACAATTTTTCAGTCACTCATGGACATATACACACTCATTGTCACATTTTTTTCTCTGTGAGCTACCATAAGATCTTGTATATATTTCCCTGTGCTATACAGTGTAATCTTGTTTATCTATTCTACAATTTTGAAATCCCAGTCTATCTCTTCCCACCCCCCACCCCCTTGGCAACCACAAGTCTGTATTCTATGTCTATGAGTCTATTTCTATTCTGTATTTATGCCTTGTTTGTTTGTTTGTTTGTTTGTTTAGATTCCACATATGAGCAATCGCATATGGTATTTTTCTTTCTCTTTCTGGCTTACTTCACTTAGAATGACATTCTCCCGGAGCATCCATGTTGTTGCAAAAGGCGTTATGTTGTTGGTTTTCATGGCTGAATAGTATTCCATTGTATAAATATACCACATCTTCTTTATCCAGTCATCTGTTGATGGACATGTAGGCTGCTTCCATGTCTTGGCTAGTATCCTATAATTACTGTATATTCAGCTTTTGCTAAATCTTTTCAAAAGTCAGGAAACAGACAGGGAAGATGGCTTACAAAGAGTCACGGCATAACTCTGGTTTTAAAAGTGACTTTTATTGCCCAGAAGTGTTTTGAGCTCAGTGAATGAACATCTCTACCTGTTGCATGGGAGGGACTGAATACATAATTCTGGGTGCATGGGTGCGTCTCTTCTTAGAGGTCTAGCGGCTCTAAGCAACCGGGAAGTTGTTTTATGGGTGAGGAAAACCTTCAACCATCAGAAGGAGTACGGCAGAGGTATTTTTAAAGAAGTCGTGTTATGTATCTCTTGCAAATGAATGAACCATGGGGCCTCGGGAATGCATTTACCTGTCCCCTGCCAAGGTGATGTCCCAGGTGAAAACGTGTGTGTTAGGTGTTGGGAAATATGGATACAGATATACATTAAGGCCTTTGCTAGGGAATGAAGATGTGTCTGTTTCATTCTGTTTAATCATTATCATCTTTAATTTTACTCACGGGAATTGAGACACGCCGTACGCCGAAGGAAAGCGTAAAACACAAGACACTGATGTCCTCTGAGATCTTAGTGTCTTTGGGGTCTTTGACAAGGGAAAATGAGCTGTGCTAAAAACTCTGTGAGTTTGTCTTGGTTTACGACTTCTGACTGTGCATCTGTGCATCTCCAAGAACTTTAACAGACAGACTGTACCAGGCTAACACTTACTTATCTGTATTTTCCAAATCCTCTGCTCTGTTCTTCGAGAACAACATAAATGTGTTTCCTTACCTTTCAAACGTACACCACATTCCATCACAAAAAGCCTCGTATCCAACACAAAGAGACACTCTCTCTCCCAGATGCCTTCTCCTTAATAAAAGGTCAACACATTTAAAAGACCCAATTCAGTGAAATCAGATCACTGCGAAAATAGTAGGAATCCTCACTACCTTTCATTGCTTTTAGAACAATAAAAATTGACGACGGAATTTTCTGTGGCAGATTTCCAATTAAATAGGAATTTTTCAACAAGGTATGACAAAGACTGAAAAGAAGCATGAGGTGCTGTATTGAATCCAACATTTTTCTGAAACATATAAGAATATAAAAATAAATTAAGCGCAGATTATTTTAAAGTATTAAATATTTAATATTTATAGATAGTATATTATTAATATTATTGTTTATAAATGAAGACATAGCATCAGGACATATACTTTTTCAAATATTTTTAAATTTTTAGAAGTATTTTCAATATTAGTAAAATTTTAAAATATCTTTAATATGAATAAAAATTTATATGTTCATGTATAACTGAAAAATTATGCTCTACACTGGAATTTGACACAACATTGTAAAATGATTATAAATCAATAAAAAAAATATTTTTTGAAATCTTTTTCCACTCCTTATTGAAACCACAGCAGTTAGTGTGTATTTGGTTACATGGTAAGATTTCATTGTCTGGTATCCCACCTATATCATCATATCTATATATTACACATCTAGCCATCTCTACGTATACAGTATATAGTATGCAGTATGTCCTCTACTATGCAAAACATTTTATACAGTATTTACTATACACAGTATAGAGTGTACCATACATGCTGTGGTATACACACTATATGTTTTTACCACATATGCTATGTATAGTATATAGTATACCATATATACTGTGGCATACAGTATATTGTCATGCAGCATAGACCATGTGTGGTACATAGTGTACCATATATACTGTGGTATACAGTGTACTTGTATACAGCATATACTATATACATTATATAGTGTACTGTATATGCTATGGTATACACAGTATACGTTTTTACCACATATGCTATATATAGTATATAGTATACCGTATATACTGTGGTATACAGTATATTGTCATGCAACGAAGACCATGTGTGGTATATAGTGTACCATATATACTGTGGTATACAGTAAATTTTCATGCAATGTAGATCATATGTAGTATATAGTGTACCATATATACTGTGGTATATGGTGTACTTATATACAGCATATACTATATACATTATATATGGTACTGTATATGCTATGGTATACAATATATTGTCATACAACATAGACCATGTGTAGTATATACTGTACCATATATACTGTGGTATACTGTGTATTATTATGCAAAATAGACCATGTGTGGTATATAGTGTACCGTATGTACTGTGGTATATGGTATATTGTCATACAGCATAGACCATGTATAGTATATAGTATACCATATATTCTGTGGTATACAGTATATTATTATGCAACATAGACCATGTGTAGTATACAGTGTACCTGATACACTGTGGTATGCAGTATGTTGTCAGGCAGCATAGACCATGTATAGTATATAGTGCACTGTATATACTGTGGCATGTAGTATATTGTTATGAAGCATAGATTATATATAGTGTACAGTGTACTGTATGTACTGTGGTATATGGTGTATTATTATGCAGCATATACTATATATAGTAAAACATATCCTGGTATATAGTACACATTTTACAGTATATACTATATAAAATATATAGCATTCGGCAGATACTGTGGCTATAAACAATATATTATTTGTAGTCCTCTCTCCCTAGCCATTTTTTTATTTTTTAATTTTTATGTTTTTTAACTTTTTTTACTGAGTTATAGTCATTTTACAATGTTGTGTCAAATTCCAGTGTAGAGCACAATGTTTCAGTTATACATGCACATACATACATTCACTGTCACATTCTCTTTCGCTGTGAGCCACCACAAGATCCTGTATATACTTCCCTGTGCTACACAGTACAATCGTGTTTATCTATTCTACATTTTGAAATCCTAGCCATTTTTTAAAATTAATTTATTTTCCTTAGTTGAGTTACAGTCAGTTTACAACGTTGTGTCAATTTCTGGTGTACAGGACAATTTTCCAGTCATACCTCAATCCCTAGCCATTTTTAAGCATTCTAATTTGTGCATTGCAGAAAGGAATACCATTTATTGAGCTCTTACTACATGCCAGGAATATTGTCGTTATTATTTAAGCTTCATCACTTACTTCTTTTCTTTTTTTTAAACATTTTTATTGATTTATAATCATTTTACAATGTTGTGTCAAATTCCAGTGTAGAGCACAATTTTTCAATTATACATGAACATACATATATTCATTGTCACATTTTTTCTCTGTGAGCTACCGTAAGATCTTGTGTATATTTCCCTGTGCTGTACAGTATAATCTTGTTTATCCATTCTACAGTTTTGAAATCCATCACTTACTTCTAATCGCATGATTCTTACCCATTTTATAGATGACGAAGATTAGACTAAGAAAGGCTTAAGAATTTGCTCAAGATTTCACAGCTGTCAAGGAGAGGTACAGAGCCCAGGGTACAGAGATGATTCTGACAGCCTCAGACTGAGGGCTAAAGTCCTTCCTGTAAGCAGATGTTACACCTGTTGGTCAAGGATGCTGTTTGCCTCCTGTACAATGTCTGGGGACGTCTGTAGACTTAAGGTCTTCCGGTAGGACCTCCCGGTCCCCCAGCCATCTGGCATATGAGCAAACAGGCAGTGGCTGGAGGCAGGTTCATAAACATGCTGCCAAGAAGTTGTTACCTGCAAGGTGGAAGTTAGAGCATCCAGAGCAATAAATCTGAGCAAGCCGAGTCTGCACATCATGTCTCAGGGTTTAGTGCTGTCCACTCAGTGACATTTTATCATGCACAATCTGAAATTTTCCAAAACAAAGAAACCTTACAATGAACTCTCTCTTACGCCTCATGTTACCAAGCCTAAAAAAAAAAAAAAAAAAGAAGAAATGAGAATATGGTATCTTTGGGGAGGTGGTTTGTTATCTTAAAAGAGTTGGAGACAAAGATGTTTCAAGTACCATGTTTTATGGAGAATATCCAATTTTGATGGTTCTCACCCTGCCTGTGCCCACTTATGTAAATCAGGAGAAATTCTTACGTGCCAAGCACACTTGACATCTATAAAAACCCTCGATTTCTTGCCTCTTTTGTGGTTCTTCTAACGACCGTAACTTCAGCCTATTGGAAAGCACTACCTTAGCAAACCTCTTCAATTAATAGACTGTGGATTGATCTTTATGAGATTCAGTCTTCAAAAGGTTTTCAAGTATACAGGCGTTTTAAGAATACAAACAAGTGATGCCTATTTCCACTGGTTAACATTTAGTCATTACAAAAGCCAGTTTTTATTTGATTTTTAACATGTAGTTTAGTTGTTATTAGCCATAATATCTGTTTATTTACCAAAGAACATATTCCCAAGCAAGAAAGAGAATGCTCAGATTTTGAACCATAGCCTCTACATCAGAATTGGTCAAACCCAGTGCTGTTGACATGTGTGACCAGATACTTCTTTGCTGTGCAGTGGGGGCTGTCCTGTGCACTGGAGAACATTTAGCATGGACCCTGGACTCTACCATTCTTAGCACCACCCTTCATCTATAATAAACAAAAACATCTCCAGACATTTCCAGATGCCCCGTTGTGGGCATATCACCCCCGGATGAGATTTATGACTCAAAAGGAGTTAAAATTGAAATCCTGAAAATTTTCCAAGACACAATTTATTTTCCTTCTTTATGGTGGAAGATAATTTGATGCATTAAAAAAAATATATATATAGCAATGTTAATGAAAATGCTGCAATGTTGCCATCAGGAGTTATTTTTTTAAATAAAGATAAGAGGAGACTTTAAAGAAATGACAAAATGGTAGCTACGCTGGGATGAAAACAATGTATTTGTAGCTCGTCACCCCTTTGTGCATATCGGTAAACGTGTGAAAGGAACGGATTGTGATTTCATATTACGTTATTAAAATTTACTTGCGAAATGTGGAAGAGTGTGACCTTTCTCTTTCTCTTTCTCCCTTCTGTCCCCAGTGACCCCAATCAGCCTGTTCCTCAGGACACCAAGTTCATTCACACAAAACCCAATCGCTTTGAGGAAGTGGCCTGGTCCAAGTATAACCCCAAAGACCAGCTGTATCTGCATATCGGCCTGAAACCCAGAGTGAGGGACCACTACCGAGCCACGAAAGTGGCCTTCTGGTTGGAACTCGTGCCACACTTGCACAACTTGAATGAGATATTCCAGTACGTCTCCACAACCACAAAGGTTCCTCCTCCGGACATGACGTCCTTCCCCTATGGAACTCGGCGGTCCCCTGCCAAGATATGGCCCACGACCAAACGCCCAGCGATCACGCCCGCCAACAACCCCAAGCACTCCAAGGACCCTCACAAAACGGGGCCCGAGGACACAACCGTCCTCATCGAAACCAAACGGGATTATTCCACTGAACTGAGCGTCACCATCGCCGTGGGGGCGTCCTTGCTTTTCCTCAACATCTTGGCCTTCGCGGCGCTCTACTACAAGAAGGACAAGAGGCGCCACGAGACGCACAGGCGCAACAGTCCCCAGAGGAACACGACGAACGACATCGCCCACATCCAGAACGAGGAGATCATGTCCCTGCAGATGAAGCAGCTGGAGCATGACCACGAGTGCGAGTCCCTGCAGGCTCACGACACGCTGAGGCTCACCTGCCCGCCGGACTACACCCTCACGCTGCGCAGGTCCCCAGATGACATCCCACTGATGACACCAAACACCATCACCATGATTCCCAACACCCTGACGGGGATGCAGCCTTTGCACACGTTCAACACCTTCAGTGGAGGGCAAAACAGTACAAATTTACCCCACGGACATTCGACCACTAGAGTATAGCTTTGCTGTCTCCTTCCCCTCCGCCCCGGGCTCCCCCCCTCAACAACATTGAAGAGAGAAGGAAAGAGGGTAGCAACATGTCCCAGCAAAGAATGTGTTTCATGCCACTGGCTTAGGACAAAAAAAAAAAGGCAAAAGGGCATCTCATGTCCTTGCAAAAACCCTCCCCATCCACATATCCCAGTACAACGAGATCAACTACTGACCCTACAAAATGTGAAACGTATACATTGCTGTTACAATACTGCTTTAAGATCGCCGCCACTCCAGCAAACGTTAGTGTGACTACGACATCACCATTTCAAGGACGTGGATCTTTCCAATGTGACCGTAGAAGCTGACACTTCTGTAACTCAGCCAAGGACACACTGTTTCGGTTTTGGGTTTTGTTTTTTTTTTTTTTTTTTTAATTACAATCGAAAAACAAATAAATAAAAGTTCTTTACGTGCCATAGAACGAATGGCTCTACTTAAGCGAAGAAAGAGTCTGTGGGCTTTTACCCAGCATACGGAGCTGTAATCGAGAGAGAAGGAAAAGTAGAATTTTATTATTAAAATAAAGGAACTGACTATGCACTTACATACATAGAGTTCTGTGCAAAGAGTTGGTTTGCCAGCCTGAACTATATTTAAGAAACTTTGTAAAAATTAAAAAAAAAAATGTATATAGCTGTGAGTTTAAACAAACCCACACACACAGAGGAAGAAAACAAACAAACAAACACACAAAAAGCTTTTATCGGTGTTTTTCACTTTGAAAGAGCTGTTAGCAAGCTTGTGCTTTCCATTGTGGTCTGTATGTACATAAATATATATATATATATATACACATTAGTCATATCGCCTCTGTTTCCTCCAGGACAAAGGAGGATTTTTCTTCTTAATTACTTGTGCTCAAAAAAAAAGACGTGGGGTTTTCTGCTGCGTTTCATTCGTAGGAGAAGGTGGCTTTCCCACAGCGGACCCAGACCGTCTGTGCCACTGGGCCGTCTCCCCTCACGGGCCGAACAAATGCATGCTACGGCGTTCTTAGGAGACCGTTGTGGTTTTTTTTTTTTTTCAGGAAAACTTTTATTTTGTCTGTGTGTGTGTGTGTGTGTTAAGGCTTCATGAAGTTGCAACCCCAAGGTGGATCCCCTATGTGGAACGTATTTAAAGCTTGTTGAATTAGAAACACGCACATCCAGAGTGACAGCAGGAAACAAACAAACAAACAAACAAAAAACCCAGAATACAAATCTCGTTCTGTGGTTCTGGTTCTTTGAATCGGTTTAGGAAGAGTTGCTTCTTCCCGCTCCAGGGTCCTGCCAAAAAAAGCGAAAGAAACCTTGTGTTTGGTGGGGCCACGCTCTGTTGCGTCAATGCAGCTCTGTCCTCCCCGGCAGCTGCAGGAGGGTTTGGCAGCTGAAGGACCTGCTCAGTTTAGCTAATCAGACTGAAGGAAGGCATGTGTCTTTCCTTTCTGTTGAAGCAGGAAGTCCCCTTATTTATCAGTAAGCAGAAGTTTTTGTTTTTTGGGGTTTTTTTTAATTCTTTCTATCATTTATGGGATAAAACATATGCTTGTCTGAAACTATTACCTTTTGTGGGTTTGTGTGTCAGTCACCGATCCATACGTAGGACAGACAGAAAACAGACCAGAAGGACAGAACGTGAAAAGTGCTTTGCATCGGTTTCCCGGGGAGCTAGGGACAGCTTCACTGTCAAGACGACACACGGAAATATTTGCCCACTCAAAATTGGTGAGATGGGGACTAGAGATCTGTCTGTCCCTCTGACACTTTGTCATTTTCTCATTGTCCTTTTAATTTTCCTTAAGGACTATTTTGAAAGTGTCCTAAAGTGGAAGGGAAAATTATAATGATAGTCCCTTTATATTTTGTCTTTGAAAAATTTTTGCAACACCAGGAGGTATCCAAAGATATTTGAAGATAATGTCTCTGGGCGTGAGGGTGTGGATCATAAGAACCCAGTCTTAAATTTCCAGGGTGGGCATTCTCCACAAAAATGGTCCAACTTCCTTGTCCCTTTGTTCGATCTTGGATTCATGAACCCGTAACCTAAAACCGTAGCGGAATCTATCGGAGTGTTTGAAAAATGCCCCTTAGGAAAAGACAGTTCTTGCAAATGCACACAGTCAATTCTGTTGCTCATCTTGGTTTAAGTTGGAGAGTGGTTCTCTGTCTGTACATAGGTGAAACATGACGGCCCCAACTTCGCACACAGCGACGCAACAGTTTCTTTTCCTGCAGCTAGCGGTGTCACGGGTAAGACTTCTGCTCACCCTTTTTTTAAAGCTCTTGTCAGGCCATTTCCGCAAGCTCTGCGTTACCCCAGCTGAGCTACGACAAACAGGCTCTCATGGAACTGCAAAGGAAGTCATGCTTGGCACCCGTGTGGGTCTGGTATGTTTGTAATGTGAATTCTAGTATTTGTTTAGTATTTCCAATTGTCTTCTGCTAGCAATATGCACAGTAATGTATCAGGCTTGTGACATTTGGATAAGGAAAAAAAAAAGAGTTCTTGTTAAGTGAATAACTTTAGCTTTCACAGATGATTGTGATAAAAAGCAATTTAATACACCTTAAATGGTATCTTATTTCTACATGGAAAGAAGTTATAGAATCTTCATAGAGTTCTATGAGAATAAAATATACTTGCTATCTATTAAAAAAAAAAAAAGAGGAAAAAAATGAGAAAAAAATAAGTTTAAAAAACAAAAAAAAATCTTTCCTAGGCTTTTTTTCTTGACCTTCACAGGCACGCAGGGTTTAATGGTTTCTTGGATTATTATTTTGCGATTTTGTTTTTGATTTTGCCTTAAGTAATGATAGAAGATATATATGGCTGGACACATATGTATAAACTTTTCAGCAGCATTTTTAATAATAAAATATCACAGTATTTTCTAATGCTTTGTGCAAATAATTACGCGTCCATTCTTTATTTTGGAGGTGGCCGATTTTCTTTCTTTGTGTTTCGTTTTGCAGACGTCTCTTTGGTTTTAAAAGCTAAACGATGCCTTGATGTAGGTGATGAAGGGGAAATGCAGTGGGTGATGGATCTGTTTCTCATGGTGTGTCCTGGTGAACCGTTTTTGTGCCACTGTTAGGGATGTTCAACCGGCCTGACCTGGGAGAAGGGTGTCTTTCGTGGTATAATTCGTGACAAGGGGACGTTCCCTAAAATGGAACCCTTAAGTTTATTGCTCCTACAAATGCTTTTTGTTGTTGTTGTTGCTGGGTTATGAGTTGCGTTTGTTTTCGTGCCTTACGGCTTTCCAACAGAGAGCCTTATCTGGGTAGATCTTCGACAGCAAGGCATTTATTTGAGTAAGACTCGAGAGGCGGAGAATTAGTGCCGTGCCGTGGAGGGCTAATCTGTCCGGTCCTCGCCTGCATCTGGTCCTTCCTAATCTCACAGAACATTCACAGCAGCCCCAAGGGGCAGGCACCTGTGTGGTTTCTGTTTTAAAACTGAACAAGTTTGAGAATCAGAAGTGTTAAGTAGCTGGGCAGCAGCAGAACTGAGATTCAGAGGAAGATAGCGTGTTCAGGGCCCAAGCTCTTTGCCCACAAGGGGTGCAGTGAAAATGTCTAACTCAAGTTCAGGGATGCCATGACAATACGAGCTAATGGTCAGATAAAAGGAAGCAGCCAATACTGTGACTGTCTGCTGTATTTGAACTCTGAATTTTTTTTACATGTTGGAGTCAGGTCATTTTCTGAATGTGAGGCACACAGGATATATATATAATCTATCTATCTATATAAAGAATACACATTACATATAAATAATAAAGATTAATAAATATATGTTATATATTCATAATTTTATTATAATAGATGTTCAAATATATAAAGTACAAGAATTTATAATTATATAGATAATGTGAATATATAATACACTATTTTTATCTCACCATGTGAAACATTTATATACACTTATATATAAAATAATATATAGATAATATACCATATATGTGATCTACTATGTAATATATATTTTGTATATTTATTTATAAACATATTACACATATGTATGTATTTATAACATTGTTATCTATTATATATTCTCATGCATACATGGTATCGCATACAAAATGTGTATTACATATATATGTAGATATTTAAATAACTAAATATGTAAGTAACATCTCATAAGTATATAAATAGATATATCTATTTAATGAAAATGCCATTTTCATGGATTTAAAATTGGCTCAATTTTAGGTAGAGGGAAGTGGGTCACTGTTTTTTTCACTCTTTTATGTATTCTTGGCCTTTCTGAATAACGCAAGGACTGAGAAGATTGTACACACTCGTGCGTTCAGTCATGAGAATGTTAACCAAGTCCTGGAGCTGCTGTTAGAAATGAAAGAGGAGGAACCTCTTTCCAGACCAGAACCCCAGGTGCAAGTAGGCATTACAGCCAGGGAAGCAGCAGTAGGTGCTGGAGAGGCCCCCCCCCCCCAGTGCCGTAGGAGTAGACACACCCCTTTAACCTCACCCGCCAGGAGGGGGCAGCGCTCTGCAGGATGCTACCCCACCCCATGTTTCTCCAAGTATGTGGCGGGGATCCATGCTGACGAATCACTGGTGGTGGATGCTTGGGGGAGGGCAGAACTCCACACCTTTGAAGTGAGAAGACCTAGGAAGTTGGGGGGACCGAGACTTTTGTGTGCGTGTGTGTGTGTGTCCTGGCTGAAAAATAGAAGGTGTCACTAGGAAACAGTGTGAGGAATGAGGGGAACAGCATCTGAGGATAAAATGCCTCAAGTCAATGCTTGTCCTGAATTCAAGCAGCGGCACAAAAGCGGTGTGAGCACGTTTGTGGTTGCGACCCATCCTTCTCGAGTGTTGCTGTTCCAAGAACGCGCTGGACCCTGGGCTACAGGGCAGACGCTGCCACGGCAGGCGCGCTGTGGGAGGGAGTCTGCACAGTGGTGCCCACCTTGCTGGTTCCCAACTCCCCTTGACGGTTTTGGGGAGCCAGATTCCAGAGCCTTCACTCCAGAAGCAGATGTGGGGATGATGTGAAGTGGGGTCGAGGGGCTGGGTGCAGTGAAAGCAGCTGAGAAGGCAGGTAGAGTGATCTGCTTGAGAAATTAATTCCTATCATCTTTTCAGCAGTGGTGGGGACAGAGATAGGAGTGAGGGAATAAATTCAAAAAGATAGATAGATAGACAGACAGACAGACAAGATGGGTGGGTGGATGGATGGATACATACATACATAGACAGATTGGATGGATGGATGATGCATGGAAAGATGGATAGATGATAGATAGATAGATAGATAGATAGATAGATAGATAGATAGATAGATAGATAGATAGATTAGATGGATGGACAGAGAGACGGATTAGGTAAATCGGTAGATAGGATGGATAGATAGATAAATAGATAGGATGGATGGATAGGTAGCATGGATGGATGGATGGATGGATCGATTGATAGGTAGATTGAATGGATGGATGGATGGATGGAAAGATGGATGGATAGATAGATAGAAAAAAAATGATAGATCAATCCATCGAGAGACGAAGGGAGAGGAAAGGAGAAACAAGTTTTACAGCTGCATGTTTCAGAACCCATAAAGTGCAACCATCAGAGATAAGCAAGCACATCTTGGTGGAGTTTAGTAATTTACAGGCAAGAACGGTGAGCCCTCTGGGTGAGGAGTTCAGACGGAGTAGCCAAGACTTTGGGGTTAAACTGGGTGGCTTTAGGAGGGCTGAACAGAGCAAGACGTTGTTCTGGATGGGTGGCTCTCGGGATAAATCAACGTCAGTAACTTTTAGCCAGGAAGTGAGGGCAGCAGGGCACGGCTGGAGTTGCTGTGGGCAAGTAAACCATGGAAGTGAAGAGAGTGTGGAATCGTTTTGAGGGACTGCAGACCTGCCTTATTCCTTATCCCAAGCTGTTTGAAGGACGGCCTTCATCGGATGTTATCTTGAATTATTTTTATGCAGTGTCCACCCTGCTTAGCCATTATCAGGCTAGTTCCTAGCAGTCACATGGCAGAATTGTTCTTTCTTTCTTTCTTTCTTTCTTTCTTTCTTTCTTTCTTTCTTTCTTTCTTTCTTTCTTTCTTTCTTTCTTTCTTCCTTCTCTTCCTTCCTTCCTTCCTTCCTTCCTTCCTTCCTTCCTTTCCTTCTTTCTTTCTTTCTTTCTTTCTTTCTTTCTTTCTTTCTTTCTTTCTTTCTTTCTTTCTTTCTTTCTTTCTTTCTTTCTTTCTTTCTTTCTTTCTTTCTTTCTTTCTTTCTTTCTTTCTTTCTTTCTTTCTTTCTTTCTTTCTTTCTTTCTTTCTCAGAACTTCCTCCAAACATATTCATCACCTCCTGCCTTCTGGGGTGCCTGATTAGAGAGGAAAAGAAAAAACAAAACAAAACAAAACAACAAACTAGGTTCTGCTAAGGGAGTAAACGTGAAGGTTTTTCTGCTAAAGAAATGGGTATAGGGAGGAAGGTCTTTTACTATCTACCTTCCCGCAAAGTGACCGTGAGCACATGGGAGCTCCTGGAAGCTGAGAAAAATGTCCAGTGCTCTCCGCTGCGAGAAAGCTCCAGAGGAAAATTATTCTAAACCCCTCACCCCGAAGACCAACACAGAACAGAGCTGGATATAGGAGGCAAGTGGGGAGGTGCATTTCAGGAACCCCAAAACACAACCCTAAAAAATGTCCCCTAAAAAAACCAGGAGTTCAGATGGTGCCTCGTTTCAAATATAAGCATCATTGTGCTTCACTGATAAGGTCAGTCCAATATTATTATCATTATTATCATTATTAATTTATTAACACAGCTTTCAAGCAAATATCTTCGGGCTTTCCATATTATTGGGTTTTAGGGATGATTTTAGCTACTGTGTAGGTAACACTGAAATTACTTTTCTCGAATGATAATGACGGCAAAAATATGTAACATTGGATGAGGATATGCATTCCTTGCAGAGAAACTCTTAGAACAAGTGCTTAGAGTTTTTTTTGTTTTGTTTTTAAGTGTTGGGTCAACCATTTAAAGACCGTTTACAGGTGTACCTTGTTCTCCTGCACAAATAGAGGGTTTGTGGCAACACCGTGTCGGGCAAGTCTGTTTGCATTGTTTTTCCAACAACATTTACCCGCTTCGTGTCTCCGGGTCACATTTTGGTCATTCTCAGAATATTTCAAACTCTTTTATGATGATCATAGTTCTCACGGTATCTGTGATGAGTGACCTCTGGCGTCACTGCTGGGACGCGCTGAAGGCTCAGATGAGGGCTAGCATTTTTTTTAGCAATAGCTTAAATTTAATGTATATACATCGTGCTTTTAGTTGCAATGCTACTGCAGTAGACTACAGTTACATGCACTGGGACACCAAGTAATTCATGTGACTTGCTTTGCTGTGATACTCACTTCATTGCGGTCGTCTGAAGCTGAACCCACTGTCTCTTCGAAGGATATCTGTACCTGAATTTTAAACCTTTCGAACAGTAATCAAAATGCAGTGTTCTAAGTCAGTTAGATGTATGAAGTCATGTCATCTTTATACCACCCTCCTAGTGTCCATATTTTCATTTGACTGATGGGGACGCAAGTACAGATGAGTCAAAGAATCCGTCAAAGTTGCATTCAGGAAATGAAATAATCAGGGTTTGCAACCCGGTCATTTCGCTCTTGAATGTGAATCACCTATTCTCTATTATCCCTGTTTAGTAGAGAGAAAAAAAAAAAAAAAAAGCCCCCTAGACGGATTTTGAAAAATCTAAAAGAAAAAAAAAAATGTCACCATCACTTTGAGAAAACTGATAGCTTTAAAATTTTTAATTCTTTCCATGGAAACGTAACCTCAGCCACCTGGTACTCACACTCCGATGCCATGCGACATGCATATCGGATTTTGCAGAGCGCCCGTTTATTTAAAAACACATTGTATCATTTTAACCTATTGTTTTATTTACAATGTTAAGGCTCGTTTTGGGTCGTTAAACATTCGTTATCTCATTTTTGCTGAAATAACATTTCAAGACGCCGACAACGCCTACGTCTGACCTGAGTGGGTGAATACAGAGCATGAAACTTGAATACAGAGCAAGTGAAGGAGACTGGAGAGTCTTAAGGAGGTAGTGTTACACGAGGAAACATTGTAAATAATTTATAACACGCGAGAGGAAGGCTTACCAAATGCCTTATAAAACCCAGCTTTTGAAAGACATGGCATTTGAATGATGGGAGAGCAGAGAGAATCCTGTTCACAGCCTCAGGATTCCATGTGCCTGGCCCCTACCTGTGTGGCCTCAGCACGCACTTTGTAAAGTCGGTGGCTATTATAATAACCCCATGAGCCCCAGTGCCCCCCGAGCTATCCCCGTGCACTGCAGGAGGAACCCCACACCCTAGATGTATGCAATGTCAAAACAAACAAACAAACAAACAAAAAACCCAGAACCCTTTGTTATCTGATTGCGATGCCGTCACCAATCCCACACATCCGTTTTAGAAGTTCCTTCCATCCTCTGGCCATTGGAAAAGGATGCAGATCCTGGCTGAAACCAGATCCCAGGTCCTAAAAACAAAACAAAACAAAACAAAACAACCTACTTTTGTTGATTGTTGAATTTGTCATTTAGGAAGTGTAATTTCACCTCGAATAGCTTTCATCTATTGCTGTGTGATATTTTCCACTCTGCCTCTCCCTACATCTGAAACTCACATTTCTATGAGCAGGCACAATTCTAAGAGAAAAAAATTGTAAGGATCTGTGGTCGCCTTTCACAACCTTGAGCCACCTTTTTATTCTAGACCTGAAAGTAACCATCACATAACAAGATTTCACCCTATTCTTCCAAATTGTTTTCAATCACGTTTATTTTTTTTAATTGAAATACAGTCAGTTACAGTGTGTCCACTTCTGGTGTACAGCACAATGTCCCAGTCATGCGTATACATACATATATTCGTTTTCATATTCTTCTTCATTAAAGGTTATTACA
The DNA here is from genome assembly GCF_036321535.1 of Camelus dromedarius. Classification (NCBI taxonomy): domain Eukaryota; kingdom Metazoa; phylum Chordata; class Mammalia; order Artiodactyla; family Camelidae; genus Camelus; species Camelus dromedarius. Next base: position 111,326,033 of record NC_087472.1, read on the forward strand.
AGACATTGAGTATAGTTCCCTGAAGAAATTTGTTTTTTAATGTATTTTTGTATATAGTGGCTAACATTTGCAAATCTCAAACTCCCAAATTTATCCCTTCCCACCTCCTTTCCCCAGTAAGCATAAGATTGTTCACTATGTCTGCGAATCTGTTTCTGTTTTGTAGATGAGTTCATTAATGTCCTCTTTTTTTTCTTTTTTAGATTCTGCATATGAGTGACATTATATGGTATTTTTCTTTCCCCTTCTGACTTACTTCACTTAGAATAACAATCTCTAGGTCCATCCATGTTGCTGCAATTGGCATTATTTTATTCCTTTTTATGGCTGAGTAGTATTCCATTGTATAAATATACCATAACTTCTTTATCCAGTCATCTGTCGATGGACTTTTTCAATCACATTTAAGTGTGTCCTACATACCAGCAGAAAGAAGGCATGCAGTAACTTTTCAAGTATGTCTCTTTGTTAGTTTCCAGGCATATATGTATTTTTTATATATTATATATATATATATATATAAAATAAATTATGCAAGGTGGGGAGCTAATGTTTTATATTTTGAATTCATTATCAGGATGATCAGGATAAAAATAATTTATATCATGTTTGCAAAGAGTATGCAAAAACATGTGAGGGTTGGAGGATCTGTGTGTGCTAGAAAAACACACTAAAATGCCCTCTGTTAAAAAAAAAAAAAAAAAAGAGTAGATGACTCTTATTGTTCAAAATAGCCCCTGGAAGCATTATTGCAGTAGGATGCTAATGAGAGAAGTGGAGAATTTTGACTTCTCTGATCTGATGTGGAAGAAATGGTCCCCAAATTATGCCATCTTTACGGGTGCTGAGTGTCCAAAATTGGAGGAAATGTGACCTTCAGTTGTGGTCCATGAAAATTAAATCTCACGTGGACCTTTGTCCTCAAAGGAGTTTTGAACCCTTGCATTTATGGCAAAAATAATTTAACAGAAGGAGTGTCCACTTGGGAGCCAAGATTGCTAAAATGTGTGAATACTTGTTTATAACAAAAAGTCACAGGGCACCTTATATTTTGCCATCTCATATACCATAATGTACTTTATTGCTCATTTACGTTGAGGGAAATGTTGGAGCCACATAAATGCAATGTTTCTACAAATAAGCATCAGAAATTGACTTTCACTATATAACTCCGCCTACAGTTAATATAAGCAAAGGCCACGGTAAGCCCTGTGGCAAATAAACAGTGTGTGATCGGAGCCCACGGTACCGTTCTTCACCCGGGGGTGGGGGGTGGGGGCGGGGGGCGGGCAACCCCTCGCTACGTGTCCATACAGCTGTACGCTGTAGCAACTGTCTCGGGCTCAGTAAAATTTGGGACAACCATTCAATTCCATGCATGACTTAAGTTATTTATCTTATTTCCCTTAATAGAGAGTCAAACTTTTTAAATGTTTATTCCTCCCTTCCCCCCACCCCCACACATGGGTTTAATCCCCAGGACCTCCTCTAAAAATAAATAAATAGACCTAATTACCCTCCCATCAAAAAATAAATGAATAAAGAAAATTTTAAAAAAGAAAAGCAGAAAAGGAACCCAGAGTGAGCATGTTTGAAATACATGAGGGCAAAGAGACTGAACGATGTTGCGCTAGGACCATGGCAGTAGCAAGAAAGTCAAGTGCAAGATTTGGGGGAAGACTAGTGAGCCAGGGAGGAAGCTATGGGGCAAAGCGGAGAGAGGAGGGGTTCTGCAAAGGGAGCACTGCTGACTGAACCTTCCCGTTCCAGGTGCTGTCTGTTTTCCTTTATGACAATCCTCATCGGTTGCGTCTCATTCTGATGGGTCTCCCATCCTTGCTATAACATCACGAGTCAAAGATAGATGCACAAACGTTCCTCATGACTCAGACACCGTTTTCGGTGTTCGTAGACTCCCCGACCCCTCCCTCACCTGCAGCCCTGTCTCCCTGTCGCGTGATGGCCAAGGGCCTTGCTAGGGTTACCGTGAGTTCTGACGCTGCTTGCGGGGAGAGTGGAAATCAGAAATAAGTGGCCAACAGTGGTCCTTTTCCCTTTCAAGTCAGGTACCACTCTTTCCCTTAGAGTATCTTAAAAGGATTCTTCTGGCTGAATATTCCATTTTCGTAAAAGCTAAACCTACGTTTCTGCTCTGTTTCCCATCCCTTCCCTTCATCCTACAACATCCGATTTCACATAGCATCCACCTTTGCACTTCCTTCTGAGCTGTCATAACAGAACCGCCTCAGGGGGGAGTTTTAGGTGCGGCACATGCCTACGTTGGTCACGAACCCTATTCTCTGTTATGCTAAATTTGTAATGACTGGTCCGTAAGACCAGGGGTGCGTCGAAATGACAGGGAAGGAGGGTAGCTCTGCCCACTCTTCTTTACAACAACAAGTCCAGTTTGCACTGGCGAGGCCACTTCTGCCAGCCGGATGAGTCAGATTGGAAACGACCTTTAACTTATGGGGCTCATCTTGTGTCAACAGCCTTACGAAAAGAAGTGTGTGGAAGGGAAAAGGGAACGTACTTTGTGATCAGAAGAAACATCTCTTAGACTTTAATTAGGAAAAAAAAAGAAAAGAAACATGTATTGTTGCCAGCCTATTACAAAGAAGATACAGTAGTTATGGTTGGGTGTTGAAATGATATGAAATAAGTTTTCTCCGTAGAATCTGGTTGTGCAGAAATGTCTCTTTTTACGGCAGGTGTTTTCAGTCTAAACCAGCGGCTAGCCTCTCCCCTTCCGTATGGATGGTGGGGACGGTGTGATCTGTGGTGAACCAACACGGGGGGAAAAAAGAGGAAAGAAAGGCCCTTCCCAGCAGCTCCTCACTGCTGTCTTAGTGAGCCTTCAGCTATCGGGGGAACGACCTTCCCGCCTAAGATGAGGACCTCAGATGCTGTGTTTCTTGCTTGGGCTGGGTGGTCACCCTGGCCGTGGTCTCATCTGTCTTCGTTAAGACAGACGTGCAGAAAAAAGTCCACGGCCAGACGCTTCCTGGCAGGACTCTAAAGAAAGGCAGCAATTTGAGGGCGTGCAATTTTTTTTATGATCAGTGCGCCATCACAAGGGATGCATCAACAAGAAAATCAAAAGCCGTCTTCCTGGGGGGAGGGTATAGCTCAAGGGGTAGAGCGCATGCTTAGCATGCACGAGGTCCTGGGTTCAATCCCCTGTACCTCCTCTAAAAATAAATAAACTGAATTACGTCCCCCTCGCCACCACAATAAAATAATTAAATAATACAATAATACAATAATACATAAATAAATAAATTGTTTTAAAAAGCCGTCTTCCTGTATCACCACTGGGAGGAATCCACACTCAGCCTCCCAAGGGAAAGACTCAGAGCTTTGTGCTAAGGAAGCCCTTTACGTTAACCTGCAAGGCATGTGGCTAGTAAGAGGGAAGCAGCCTGGAGCATGTCACAGTGCGTGAAGGCAGCCGGGAAGAGAAAGAAAAATACCATATAATATCACTTATATGTGGAATATTGGGGGAAAAAAAGACAAATGAACTTATTTACAAAAATGAAACAGACCCACAGACATAGAAAATAAACCCACGGTTACCAGAGGGGAAGGGGGCGGGAAGAGATACACTGGGAGATCCAGATTTGCAGATACACACTACTATATACAAAGCAAATAAGCAACGTGCTTCTTTGCATACCTTGTAGTAACGTACAATGAAAAAGAATATGAAAATGGATATATGTGTGTTCGTACATGACTGACAAACTGTGCTGTACACCAGAGATTGACACAACATTGTAAACTGACTATTACTTAGTTAAAAAAAAAAAAAAAAAAGAGGGAAGCTCCCAGAACCCAGGGACCAAAATCAGGGGGGGCTGGACGTTTGTCCTCCACCGGCCAAATGAAGGTCAAGTGACCTTGGACGGGTCACGTAATTCCCATATGTTTATCTGCTAAGGAGGGACAGTGTTTGCATCTCGGGGTACAGTAAAAGATGCAGCAGAAATGGCAGATTTGAGAATTTCTGATAAATGCACTGAAATCTCAAAGGGTCCTGGGTCATTGGAGTCTCTTTCCAATGCGTTCCCCGGCAATATCTGAAGAAAGCTGTCACTCCATTGTGCCGTCTTCTAGGAACTCTGCTTAACAACCGGGCATCATGCGTGTTTTGTTTTGTCCCCTTTTTGTCAGGCATATTTGCAGCTGGCACAGGACTGAGACCTGGTGGGGGGGGGTGCATGAGAAATAAAGGAGCATGTTTTGTTCATCTTCCTTAGGGGACGGTGCAGACACGGCAAAGGAAAAAGAGAGGATTTATAAAATAATACTCAGCGATGTTTACCAGAGGAGATAAAACAAAGAGAAAGGTATTTTTTGCTGGTGAGGGGTGTCTCGGACACGCCGCTTCTGATCTTAAAGGGGCAGGAGATGTGCTTGGTACAGAGAAGACACTAAAATTTCCTCCCCAAGGATAAACCCCACGCACGTACTCACACACTTACTCTGTTACGATGCTTAAGCCCTCATCATGTCCTGGGGTGGGCGCGAGACGGGTGGCTAAAGAGAAGTGATGGTACTGAGACATGTATGATTTGGGGCAATCTGGGGAACAAAAAGTTACTAATTTTCCTTAAGTTTCTTGATCATTAGGAAGTCTTAATATAAATCCATCTGTAGTAATAAGTATAATATATATTAGACACTTATAATTTATATACATTCACTTCTCCTATTGTGAGACAATATTTTGAGACATGAAAAACATATATACACATGCATGTATATATTTATCCTAATATTATAAAGGCTGTTAAAAATATATATATAATACATAGTGTAGACTATGTATCTTGCATACACACGTATCTGCAGTGTGTATATATATATTATATATATATACACACACATAACTGCTGATGGAGGAACAAAAGATCTCCGGGGCATACAAACTTTTGTTTTGAAACACACCAATCATGTATTTTTTTTTTTCAATTTTGTCTTCTAAAACCTCCACCCAGGATTTGAACATAAATCTTTACTTTTCTTGCAATTATTTTTATTTTTTTAATTTTTTCAATTAATTAAATGATTTATTTATTTATGTTGAAGGAGTCAGTTTCCAAGGTTGTGTCAATTGCCGGTGTGCGGCACAAGGCTTCAGCCATACGTGGACATATGTATATTCACATTCATATTCTTTTTCACCAAAAGTTACAACACGATATTGGATAGAGTTCCCTGTGCTCTACAGTATGAACTTGTTTATCTTTTTTTTTTTTTGAATTTTAGGCATTTTATTTTTTTTTTTAATTTAGCATCTGTTTCTTTTTTTTTTTTTGAAACCAGTGGAAGTTCTGTGGCTTTCTGTTTTATATATAAGACTGAGTACCTGCAAATCTTGAGTGATGTTTAGATCCATACAGTCTGCTTCATTCATTTCAAAGTGATGTAAACCTGCACGTGTGAGACGAGAGAGGGTTCTTGGGCCACGTGGCTGGTCTTTTACCATTAGCGTTGCATGGACACCAGCAGTGGAGACAATGTTGTTAGGCGTCCGTCAGACACAGAACAGGTGCCACGTTAGGCGGAAGTCGACACCCACCTGGGGCAAATGCCTGTGACCCACGACATCGTCCCAGCAACAGAGAAGTCATTCCGTACGCAAATATGCAAAGTTCATAGTACTGAGGCCACTTTTTCTCAATCCAGCTGGGTGTATTCATCTATACCATCTCTGGGGGAAGACCAGAGGCCAACTTCTGCTTCTTGCTTTAGAAACTATTTAGAAACTGGCTAAGGATGGACACAAAGACACACTCTGGGATGTGTGTGTGTGAGCAAAATATATACTTTAGGTGGTCAATGTATAAGAATATGGCGTTGTATATATGTCAATGTGTAAATATTAATAAAGTATCGAATATTTATAAATATAAATTATACATATAATGTTTTGCTGAGCCATGAAAAGTTCTTTCTATGAAGTTGACCAGCGTCCTTTGGACAGGTGTCCTTAGAAGAACGTTAGACAATGTTTCTCTCATCCGTGAGCATCTTCCTTTATTGAGACAACATATTTTGTGGCAGGTGAGAAACCTTCAGTCTCAAACCACAATGATTCCAGTTTCCAGCTCCCACACTGACTCACTGTTATTTGACCTTAGATGCGTGACTCAGAGTCTCCTCCAGCTTCAGCATCATAATATACATCATGTCATAGAAATAGAGGAATATTATAAATATCTTGCGGTGACCCCATTTTTCTCCTGTGTGTGTAATGAGAGTATAATCAGGAAAGAAGTAAAGGTTTATTTTTCTTTCTCTTTTTCCTTTCTCAGTTTTATTAAGTAGAATTATTACAGTTTGCACATACACATTATATTGCATGTAAATACACATACACAACATACTGCACATATTTTCTTAGTTTGCATATACGTTCATTGTTTCTAAGAACAGATTAGAGCTTTAACTTTTTAAACTGACATAGTTATCAAAGGAATAAAGCCAACCCCAAAATAAGAATCGACAGAACGCGGTAATCCAGTCATAAAGGACAGTCAAATGGGCTTAACACATACTCAAGAAGTCAGTCATTTAACTGATCAATAAAAAATAGTTCATTTGTGTCCTTTTTTTTTTGGATTCCTCATATCAGTGACATCATACAGCATTTTTCTGAGAAATAAATGTTTTAACAGAGGGAAAGAAATGACAGATAAACGCTGGGTGTTCCGTGAACCCGCGCGGGTGGTCCAGCAGGTGGCGCGCTGTGTCAGGAGAGACGGCAAACGTTGAGGTGGGAGAGAAAGGGAGGGATGGATGGTACCCGGTGTGATACAGGCAGGGCTGTGTCGACAGGAAAGTCAACCCTGGGGACGAAGTCCCCGTCAGTCTTCCCAAACGTTCCAGTAAGGCGCTCATCACCATCCTGCCTACGGAGCCTCATGGCACTTAAATTTATTTCAAAGAAGAAGATTCTCTGGGTTTTGCAGAATCCCTTCCAGCTCAAGAAGCCCCCCTTTTTTGTTGTTGTTCCATCTCCCAGAGGAAACAGAAGCAAAAACCCAACCTAGATTTCACTCTCCATGAATGGCAAAAATAGAACTTTTGACAAGAAGATATGAACATCGATTTTCTTAATATCCTTGGATTCCCAGTACAGCCTCTGAATTTCTTTTTTTTTTTTCAATCTCCCAAATATTACAGTGGGAATTTGAGACATCTCACTGGAGAATTATTATTGTATTTGGTTCTTATAAAGTCGGCTCTAGGAAAAGATGACAATTATTCCAAAACGATGAGCAGAGGAATGTACACAAATATCTCATTGTCAAATGGTTCTTGAAAGAAGTGAATTATGTGATGTGAAACCGTCCAATGGGACATAGGGGTTTTGCATCATATGGAAGACCATGTTCTGTCCTAGCTCTAAAGCCTTGTTTCTATAACATTTTTCATCGCAAAATTCATTGGAAATTATGTTTTACTGTTGAGCTTTTTGCCTGGCACCATGAAAGTATTGTCTACTGTGTCAGAATAGCTTGACACTCATGGTCCCTTATTTTTACAGCTGAAGAGACTCACATCCTGAATCGCTAAGTGATTTGGATCCAAAACCTCTCTCTCTCTCTTAAAATTGGGGTACCCAAGGGGTATTTGTTTAGTGATTTTTACGGATCTGCTTTCCTGCTGGCTTCTGGGATGCACTCACACAGAAGACAGCTTACCGTTGGTCTGAGAAAGCAAACAGCAGGAGCCAGGAAGCAGATGCAGTTTCAAACTGTGTTTTGCACGGTGCAGGATCGGACGATGGAATAAAATGGGTGCACGGGGGTGCACCTTGGCCAGGAGCTGCCCGGGAAACAGTGACCGGCCGATCAGAGCTGAATCCTGCAGGGCGCTGAAGAGCCCATCGTGCTAATGTTTAGAGGCGGGGGCCACAAAGTGCGTAGACAGGAGGGCAGTCACCGGCAGGTCAGGACTTTTCTGAGAACTGAAGGGAGCCCGGGAGGACCACCGGAATGCAGACGAAGTAGGTGGATTGAAAGGTGAAGCCAGATCTATGACCTTGTGGATCTGGGAGAGATTGATCGCTTTCTGTCAAATCACAGGGAAATTATCAGGTTAAACCGAATGGTGACATGAGGCTTTGATCAAAAAAGCTCCATCAAGCTTGGCACAGGGCAGAAGGTGAGTGGGGAGGGTAAGGCAGGCTGGGAAGACATCAGTTTAAAGCCAAAAAGGCAGTAGTCCCTGGGGGAGGGGAAGCGGCTCGCTTGAAATAATATAGAAGAGAAAAGATGGCTTCTTTTTTTATTTTTAATTGAAGTACAGTCAGTTACAATGTGTCAATCTCTGGTGTACAGCACAGTGTCCCAGTCATGCATATGTATACATATATTCGTTTTCAAATTCTTTTTCATTAAAGTTTATTGATAATGATAATATATATATATATATGTATATATCGATATATATCTTTCATTAAAGATATTGAACATAGTTCCCTGTGCTATACAAAGAAAACTTTTGTTAAATCTATTTTTATATATAGTGGCTAACATTTGCAAATGTCAAACTCCCAAATGTATCCCCTCCCACCCCTTTTCCCCTGGTACCATAAGATTGTTCACTATGTCTGCGAGTCTGTTTCTCTTTTGTAGATGAGTTCATAGTGTCTTTTTTGTCTTTTTTTTTTTTTTTTAGATTCCACATATAAGTGATCTCATAAGGCATTTTTCTTTCTCTTTCTGGCTTACTTCACTTGGAATGAGAATCTCCAGGTCCATCCATGCTGCTGCAAATGGCATTATTTGATTCTTTTTCGTGGCTGAGTAGTATTCCACTGTATAAATATACCACAACTTCTTTATCCAGTCAAAAGATGGCTTCTGTTCGGTTGTGAGCATAGACACTCCTGGGCCTGCCCTTGGGTGGGTGAGGGACTTATGAAATAAGTCATAAGTCTACTCATTGGAAAAAAAAAACTGAGTATGCATTTTTACCAATATGAAGGGAGGAAAGGGCTCCAGAGAAGAAATCAAATGTCTGTTCTGATTTTAATTTCTTCTCTGGAGTCGTGTCCTCCCTCCCTAAGAAACCTGTGCACTGATAGTCGTGTAATCTATGACAAAGGAGGTAAGAATAGACAGTAGAGAAAAGACAGTCTCTTCTAGAAGTGGTGTTGGGAAAACCAGACCGCTACAAGGAAAAGAATGAAGTTAGGTCATTCTCGAGCACCATGTACAAAAATAAATTCAAACTGGATTAAAGACCTGAATGTAAGACCAGATACTATAAAACTCCTTGTTGCTTAAGGAGACGGATCCAAAAAATAAATTATTGATGTGATTTATATCATAGAATGTTCTGCCTATGTTTTCCTCTAGTAGTTTTATAGCAAAAGGGTACAAACAGTTCTAGAGCTTGACCACATTTCTGCATGCCAATTTTTTAACAAAATCCAGCTTAACTAATTTGAGCTGACACTGAAGACCAACTTTCCTCATTCTGCCTTTTGCAACAGCTGAAAGGAAATGCCCTTTTTCCCCCTTCACCTTTCTTCTTATCCTCCTGTGAAATACGAGCGATGACATTTGTGGTCCCCACAGAAAGATCCACTGAAATATAAATGAGAACAGAGTGTCCCTTGCCATTTCACGGGCTACACCAAGTTAAGCCTACTTATAGTCAAAATTCAGTTCTGTACGATTTTCATATAGTTAGTTTGCTTTGAGCTTGTCATTGGGATAATGAACAAGAGACTCAGAACATCAAAGGAAGGGAAGAAGACATGTAATGTTTTATTTAGTGCTGATCACCAACCAGAGTACGTTTTGATTAAAGGAGCAAAAAAAAAAAAAAAAAAAAGAATCACAATTTGCATAAGTTGGTTCCAGAATTGATTCATAGCCTCGCAAATGAATGACTCCTCTTGTTGGTCGAGAAGACCTAATGAACAATCATGTTATCGAGTGAAGACTGTGAATTATTGATTCGCACTCCACAGTAGGTCCTTCCCAGGAATCATGACAGGTACACCAACCCAGCCCCATCTAGCCCCTTCCTCTGTGTGACCTGTCTTCCACATCCAGTGGTAAAGACCCAATTGACTTTTTTCCAGCACCAAAACTCTCTTGATTTCTCCCCTAACATTTGAAAAAGAACAGCAGAACCAAAGATTCTAGGGAATGACCCAAGCGACTACTGGACCTCATCAGGGCTGCCTTTGCAAACAAGGTACCTTCCACTCAGGGGTTCACTTCTGCCAGGAGTGTGGATAATGAGCCAAGGGACACAGAAATCAAATAGAAAGTGACAGGCAACTCAAATGGTTGTGCCAGTGATGACACAGGTGTTTTGGTTCTTGCAACCCATTCCCCAGTTCTGACTGACCGCCTGGGATGATTCTCCGACAGACTGTGTTTTTCCGAAACATCTGTGACTCTCATCCTCCCCCCTGGAACCTAGGACTCCACCTGCTCCTGTGCATCCGTGTGAGTTGTCACCTCTTGCTGTGTCACAAATAACAACCAATGTGTGACTTAAGGCAGCACACTTATTATCTCACAGTTTCTGGGAGTTGGGAATCCAGGCGTGCCTCAGCTGGGTCACCGGTCTCGGGGTCCCTCGGGAGACTGACGTCACAGTGGCGGCCGTAACTGAGGCCTCATCTGAAGGTTTGACTGGGGAAGGAGCCACCGCCAAGCTCAGTCAAGCTGTAGGCAGAATTCAGTTCCTCGTGAGTTGTCGGACTGAGGGTCTCAACTGGTGTCACAGGCTTCTCGGGCTGCCATAACAAAATCCTATAGATGGGGGTGGGGTGGGGGCTTAAAGAGCAGGCCCTTTTTTGTCACTGTTCTGAAGACTGGGAAACCCAAGGTTCAGGTGTCATCAAGGTAGGGTTTTATTCTCAGTCCTCTTGTCTTGACAAGCAGGTGGCTGCCATCTCCCGGTGTGCCTCCATGACCTCTTCTTTGTGTGCATTGGTGGAGAGTGGGGAGAGAGGGAGGGAGGGGGAGGGAGGGGGAGGGAGAGAGGAGGATATGGGGGGGAGAGAGAGAGGGGAAGAGAAAGCAGGAGGGAGGGGGAGGGGGAGGGAGGGGGAGAGGGAGGAAGAGAGGGAGGGGGACAGACAGAGGGATGGGAGAAAGGGAGGGGGAGAGAGGGAGGGGGAGAGAGGGGGAGAGGGAGGAGGAGAGAGGGAGGGAGAGGAAGGGAGAGAGGGGGATGGGGAGAGGGATGGAGGGGGAGAGAAGGAGGTGAGGGAGAGAGGGGGAGGGGAAGAGAAAGGAGGTGGGGAGAGGGAGGGGGAGAGATAAAGAGAATGCTTTGGTCTCTCTTCTAAGGATGGTAACGCATCATGGTGGCCCCAGCCTCATCTAAACCTAATTATTTCCCAAAGGCTCCACCTCAAATACCTTCACTTTGGGAGTTAGGGCTTCAATATATGAATCTGGGGGAGACACAAACATTCAGCCCATAACAATTGGCCAGAGGCCACCCTAATTTCCTTACCCCATGAACATCTCCAGTATGGCTGTGTTTTTCATCAAAGTGTGTAAGTCAAGAAGGTGACAGAGAGAGGTCCAGCAGGACAGAAGTCAGAGTCTTTTATGAGCTAATCCCGAAAGTGGCATTCTGTCCCTGGAACAGCCAACACTTGACGAGGCAGCGTTACACAAAGTGGCGAATGCCCATACTTGGAGACCAGCAGGGCCTCCTGCAGAACGGCGCTTCCCCGGGGAGCTTGCCCCCGGCCCTCTGGCATCAAATATCTGGCTGTGAACAGAGTCAAAAGATGCCCACAGTTCATTTCTGTTAGCCTCGTATCTGCTATGAGACTATCTCCACAAGCCAAAAATATAATCAAAGAGCGTATAAGAATGATGGGTTCCAAACTACATACGTGTAATTCAGAGTCTGAAGACTGTTAACCAGGCCCCCATAAAAAAAAAAAAAAATGCTGCAGGAATTACAGCATCAGCCCGATTCCTTTAAACTCCTCGCCACAACCCAAAATCCGATCTGTGAAAGGTAGTAACTGATTGACTCTGCCCTTTGCCCTTTCCAGATAAACTGTGATTGTTTCAAAATACTCAGCACTTTATGAGATGTACTATTCATAATGCCAGCACAAAGAAGTCCTCCAATTTTTAACGATGACTAAAGATGCAGGAGAGAATGCCTACGTGAATTTGGGTAGGAAAACATTTACAAATTGCTACAAGAAAATGTGAAGTGTTACTTTCCCACTGTCTACTCTTGAAAGAAACATTGCTTATTCTTCTCCATGGAAAATTCCCAGTGAAGTTTGAGTCCATAACAAGAATATAACCAGATGCCCCAATTCTGAGATAATTTGAGTGATTTTAAAATAAGTACTAGGGTGACACTTTGTCTCAAATCCTCGTCCCACCATTATTCCCTGGCACATCTTTTCTTAGCTATTTTATTAGAGTGATCATTCATCCTTTTAATTAGAGAACATTTCACAACAGTTATAGCCATGTAAGCATCCCGTTACCACTTCTGCGTTCCTACATAGTGAACATGAGCATCATTCTGTCTTGCCCACGTACAGTTACTTGGAGTCTGCTTAAATGTTAAAGTTTAAAAACGTCTATTTAGAAGGGGTCATCTCAAAAAACCAACGACCAATCCAAAAATGGGCAGAAGACCTAAACAAGCAATTCACCAATGAAGAAATATGAACGATCAATAGGCACGTGAAAAAAAATGCTCAATATCACTCATTATCAGAGAAATGCAAATCAAAACTACCATGAGGCATCACCACACACCAGCCAGAATGGCCATCATTCAAAAGTCCACAAATGACAAATGCTGGAGAGGCTGTGGAGAAAAGGGAACCCTCCTACACTGCTGGTGGGAATGCAGTTTGGTGCAGCCACTGTGGAAAACAGTGTGGAGGTTCCTCAAAAGACTAGGAATAGACTTACCTTATGACCCAGGAATCCTGCTCCTGGGCATATATCCAGAAGGAACCTTAATTCAAAAAGACACCTGCACCCCAGTGTTCATAGCAGCACTATTTGCAATAGCCAAGACATGGAAATAACTTAGATGTTCATCAACAGATGACTGGATAAAGAAGATGTGGTAATATTTGTACAATGGAATACTACTTGGCCATAAAAAAGAATAAAATAATGCCATTTGCAGCAACATGGATGTCCCTGGAAAATGTCATTCTAAGTGAAGAAAGCTAGAAAGAGAAAGAAAAATCCTATGTGACATTACTTATATTTGGAATCTAAAGAATAATAATAATAAGGCAAATGAACTTATATATAAAACAGAAACAGACTCACAGACATAGAATACAAACTTGTGGTTGCCAGGGGGAGGGGAGTGGGAAGGGAGAGACTGGGAGTTCGAGATTTGCAGATACTGACGGGCACATGTAGACTAGATAAACAAGATTATACTGTGTAGCACAGGGAGATATATACAAGATCTTGTGGTGGCTCACAGCGAAAAAAAATGTGAAAATGAATGTATGTATGTTCATGTATGACTAAAAATTGTGCTGTACACCAGAAATTGACACAACATTGTAAACTGACTATAACTCAATAAAAAAAAAATTTTAATTAAAAAAAGAAGGGGACATCTGTACTAAGTCATGTAATGAAGAGTGCCTCTCAGCAGGGGAGAATGAGACGATACATGTCCTCTTCTATGTCAGCATCCAAAGTGGCTTATTGTTGTGCAGGAGCACGGGAGCTGAGGTGCATCCACAGAAAACTGAGGGGGGTGGGTTTTTTTTTCCTGTAGACTGTTTCCACATTTTTTTTAATGAAGTGTAAAAGAAGTCTACTGGGTTATGAGAGATGACCAGTGAGTTGCAATTCTGCTCTAAATGCTCTATCTGGTTGTCTAGGAGTTCGGTTGCACCATGTACAATGTCTCGTCCCAGTGCCTTACCCAGCCTGGCCCAGGGTAGACTCTTCTTCTGTTGAACTGACCAGAAGCATCTGCCAGGGAAAAGAAATGTACTGGATGAGTAAGTGTTTCCCACGATTGTTACCGTCTGGTCGGAGGTTTGATGATTGTGTAATGATATAATCTAACTTGTCCGCAGTCCACGTGTAACGAGATACCAGTCAGGGAAATGCAACATTCTTTCTTCAACACGTTGAGGGAAAAAAAAAAAAGAATTATTATCGGTAACTTCTCCTCATGATTTTCAATGAGTGAATCGGTTTTTGTTTATATTTCTAGCAAACAGACTCAAGGAACCACTGATGCCATGACGTCCTCCAAAACCCTTAAATTCCTTCACATTAAAAAAAAAAATGTTTACAGTGATGCTGTGCATTTTTGTTTCAAGTCTGAAATTCCACTAGAGTAAACTGGAGAGTCATGATGAGGTCAATGTTTCAGCCTCTCGGTAATAAGAAGAAAAGCTTCTTAACAGGCACAGATGACGTGCCAGAAACATTCCTTCTGTTTCACATCTCATCCTCATAATGTTAACATGCTGCTATTATTAACTTTTTCATTCTTCTGAGATCATAGGTACTAAGAGAGATGACCTACGTCCTACGTTAAAGTTATATGACCAATTTGAGATTGATACTCACATCGGCAGCACCCCAAAATTGTTGCTCTGTTCACTGTGGTCATTTGTTTTCTCATTACTTAGTTATTGCTTCTGGCTTCAAAGTGTAAAGAAGATGAATGATCATGACGAGTACATTTTGAGTTCCGTGGAGAAAAATTGCATTCAAATCTATGATGAATATTAATTCAAATACCAGAATTTAGAGTGACTTAAATGTCCTTTGTTTCCCAATGATGAAATGGCAACCAAAGAGTTTCCATATATATGCAAAGGCTGAGTTGGAACCTAGAAGCTAGATCCAGTGATTAACCTTAATACCATCTTAATATCTAATATCACCTTAATGCCATTGTCACTAATCTTAAGTTATGGCAGATTTCTAAAAAAAAAAATCCAGAAGTATTTTTATAACAACGAGAAGTAACCAGAAATAACACATACCATAGAATCCATAATTATAAGATAGCTATGAATTAGAGCAATTTCAGTAGAAGCTTGCGAGTTACAGAAGATTAAATGACAAACTTGAAACTTTTCTCTTTAGCTAGACAAAGAAATAGTCGGTGTTGATCCAGGCATCAAAAAACCCAGTGACTGAGAATTTTGCTTTCTTATCAGATACTTATGCTGAAAAATACAACAGGCATCAAATGAACAGCTCAAAGTCCAGGGAAATTGTCCTTCTCAGAGAAAGAAGCAATTTCTTCGGACATATTCGCAGCTTAGGTTATACAGATGTCCCTCCTCCTTGCCAAAGAGGGTATTAGGCCCACGTTTGATGTACAATGAAATGACTACAATACTAGGAATGAGGCTGCGCTTTAGGTGCTATTGATTGAACGTTTGTGTTCCACCAAAATTCACGATAAAAACCCCAGTGTGAAAGATCTTAGGAGGCGGTGCCTCTGAGAGGTCATGAGGTCATGAGGGTGGAGCCCTCATAAATGGGATTAGTGCCCTTATGAAGGAGACCCCCAAGGAACTCCCTCGTCTCTCTCACCATGTGGAGACACAGGGAGAAGATGACTGTCTATGAACCAGGGAGAAAGGAGGGTCTTCACTAGACACAAAATCTGCTGGCACCTTAATCTTGGACTTCCAGCCTCCAGGCTGGGAGAAATAAGTTTATATTGTTTTTAAGCCAATTAGAATGTGATATTTAGTGACAGCAGCCTGAATGGACTAAGATAGTGGGGGTCATTTGAACCTATTCACCTCACGCATGTGTCTATCAATGTAAATATTTAACTCAACTCTAGCTTAATGTCCTCTTAGGTCCTCAAGTCGACGTTACAATCCCAGTGTCCACTCAGAGAGAAGCAACTTACCCAAAACCCTGAGGATAATCGACATGGTGGGGAGAGAGAATTTCTTCAAGTTCTTGGTAACTCACTCAAGGAATACTGTGAGATTCTGTACTTCAGATGAGCGGTTTGCTTGAGAACACATGGAAACGTGCTCAGCAGAAAGGTTTTGAGGTTGGAATACAAATGTTCACAGACTTTCACATCTGGGGATTGTAAATGACACTGAGAAAGACAAGAAGCCCAAACACACAGGAAAAGGCACATTAAGAGCACAGTTCATTTTGTCACCCTCTAAATAGTGCTCTTTCCTGGGCGCCAGGCAATTTAATAGTGTGGGACCCTCCTTCATTGATTATAATCCTTTTCTTCTAAATTATCTTGGGTTTGGTTGTTTTTTGTTTTTTGTTTTTTGTTTTTTTTTTTGGTTTTTACTTATTACTCATATTATCTCATCTCCCACTTCTTAGATATGGACATTCCCATGCCAAATCATCATCATCACCACCATCATCATTATCACCACCATCCTCACCATCACTATTACTATAATCATCACCATTATCATCATCACCATCACCACCATCATCACCGCCATCATCATTATCACCACCATCCTCACCATCACCATCATTATCAACACCACCATCATCATTATCACCACTATCCTCACCATCACCATCATCATCGTCACCACCATCATCATTATCACCATCATCCTCACCATCACTGTTACTATAATCACCATCATCATCACCATCATAATCATCACCATCACTACCATCACCATGACCATCATCACCATCATTATCACCACCGTCCTCACCATCACTATTACTATAATCATCACCATCACCATCATTATCATCACCATCACCACCATCATCATTATCACCACCATCCTCACCATCACCATCATTATCAACACCACCATCATCATTATCACCACCATCCTCACCATCACCATCATCATCGTCACCACCATCATCATTATCACCACCACCATCATCATTATCACCACCATCCTCACCATCACCATCATTATCAACACCACCATCATCATTATCACCACCATCCTCACCATCACCATCATCATCGTCACCACCATCATCATTATCACCACCACCATCATCATTATCACCACCATCCTCACCATCACCATCATCATCGTCACCACCATCATCATTATCACCACCATCCTCACCATCACCATCATCATCGTCACCACCATCATCATTATCACCATCATCCTCACCATCAGTTACTATAATCACCATCATCATCACCATCATAATCATCACCATCACTATCATCACCATGACCATCATCACCATCATCATTATCACCACCATCCTCACCATCACTATTACTATAATCATCACCATCATTATCTCCATCGTCTGCAAAGAAAATGGGATTCTTTAAGGGATAAAAACAGACCTTTCTTTTCCTATGTTCAAAAGGCCATAATATAAAAGATGAATAAACTTTATTTTCCTGGTGGTTACAAGAACTCCTTTTTTTATTGAAGTACAGTCAGTTTACAGTGTTGTGTCAATATCTGGTGTACAGCACCATGCTTCAGTCATACATGAACACACATATATCCCTTTTCATACTCTGTGTCATGGTAGGTTACTACAAGATATTGAATAGAGTTCCCTGTACTGTGCAGTAGGTCCTTGTTGTTTATCTCTTTTATATATAGTAGTTAGTATGTGCAAACCTTGATGCATAGACTCTTGAGAAAAATATCCCATAGGGGTAATCTTACATTCCAGACATGCCATGTGGATGAATCGATGGCTAGGAGACACAGGTAGGGCTTGATTCAGGAAAGCTAGCACCCGTGAATGCTTTGATTTTCCCTCAAATTCATATAAAACGGGACTTTCTAACTTCAGTGGAAGTTGGAATCATCTCTCGCGTGCTTTTAGTAACAGCCCCTTTTTTTCCCTCCAGGCAATCTCAATTGTGCTCCTGCGAAAGGCATTCGAGTGGAGCCCTGAACTGCTTACTGCCAGAGCTGCAGCTCACAGGCGTCTCCCAGTTTGCTTGGCTTTGGGGGGTGGACTTAAGTCAGTCCCAGCTCTGCCGCCCTGTTCAGCCCTATTTGATGGGTGCGAGATGGACTGATTAATCTGCGACTTAGCCAGGTCATTGGCTCAACCCTTAGTGAGAAGGGGAAAAGGATTCGTAATTAAACATGTTAAGCAGATAAAAGCGAGAGGAATTCCAAAGGGTGGGCAGGTGATTCCAGGTAGAAAAAGAAACATTTTCTGGTACGTAAACTAACCTTAACTTTTCTTACTCATCGCTGAGACTCTGCAACTCATCCTTGGAGCTTTTCCAAATGGAATTCCAAGTAAGTCTTAATGATTTTGTAATGCAGCTTAGTGAGAATTGAAAAGAGTTGCTTTTGTGTGTGTCTGTTTGTGTTTTGGTTTTTTTTTTTTTTCTTTTTTTAGAAATTAGAGAGAGTCTGCATAGACCACCTGGACAGGGAAGAAAATTCTAAAACTTCCTTTGAAACGCTTTGCACTCATTTTGCTGGTCAGTACGACTCAAGCCTCTGTAATCAACAGAGCAATCTCCTTTCCACCTTCAGACCTTATAAAGACAAGTGATGGTGAGATTATAAAATTGTTTTTAACATCCTCTGGAGGAGGAGTAGGGAAGGGTTATGCAGACTAACATCCACTCTACCAACTGCTTTTACAAATAAAGTTTTATCAGTTTACATAGCTAAGATGGCAGAGCTGAGTAGTTTGCACATAAAGCCAAAAATATTTACTACCTAACCAGTGGGGGGAATAATTGCTGTTCAGATGAAGGCAGTGCCAGTGTTTTGCTTTCAGCAGCGTTGGCCAAATGCTACGGTCCAAAATGATGCTAGTACTTCCTGCTCCAACAGAATTTTGGTCTGAGGGACAAAGGCTTGAAAAATTAATAAATTAATTTATCCGGAGTCTTTTTTTTCTGGAACTCAGAATTTCAGACATTACCTTGAGAAAGGGAAGAGTTAAGTTTTACTTAAACACAACACAACAGCGACTCAAAGACCCCATTTCATAATCATCCGATGAACCCAGAATTCAATGACCGTGGA
Organism: Camelus dromedarius; assembly: GCF_036321535.1. NCBI lineage: Eukaryota > Metazoa > Chordata > Mammalia > Artiodactyla > Camelidae > Camelus > Camelus dromedarius. Next base: position 111,345,024 of record NC_087472.1, read on the forward strand.
AGTAGTTCCGAGTGGTCACATGACGTCTGTCGGCAAGTCTAACCGCAGCTGGGTCAAATACGGCAGTTCAGCTGTCCCCTAAAATGTTGTAAAAAATACAGGAAAGAGCAAAACAGATCCTTGAAATCACTCCTCATGCCTTTGCCCTCAAAACCTGATTTTTCCCCAAGCCCTCCTGAATCACTCATCACTCACGTCCTTAGACAGTATTTAAACTGTATAAATGTTCTCGGATCTTTTTGGTCCAAAAAGTAGTCATGTTCTGGTTATATGCGCATGTTAGTTTACAGTAGCTGAAGCCTCAAAAGTCATTTGTTTGGCTACATTTTGATAAGATTTCCCTTAATGGTAGTATTCAGATTTTGTTGTACGTTTAAATCTGCATTGTATACACTTGGTGTCTTTTTTTTAATTACAGCAATCCTTAAAGTTAATCTTCATTTACTCACGAAAGAAAGTTGTCCGCATTTTTAAGTTTCCTAAGCGGAGCATTGCAGCTTAATTTATTTGACTGGAAAATTACCCTAGCACAATTATTACCTTTCATTTATTTCTTGTCACATTTGTTCTAATCTTTGTGTCCTAATGGGTATTTTATATTGAATGTTAATTGTACTGAGTAGAGGCTCTTAATTCTTTTTAACAGTCTTCTTATAAATGTATAGCGATAGTAAGTAATCGGGTAATGAAACTGAATTACGTTCAGAGATACAGAACCAAGACATTCATTCACGTTTAAAGGCAACAAAGCAGGAATATTTTAAAAATAAGTATTTCTAAGTAAAGCTGACTCCAACCCAGTTGTCAAGTCTATGTAACACATGTACACAAGTTTAAAATATTTATCATGCGTGGTACTCGACATTCAGAAACAATATGCAAACTCCATCTATGGCTAAGAGCTTAATCAGCATACTTATCTCTAGGGTTATTCCTTAACCAAAAGTAGGTGGCCTTTTAGAAAAATGCCCAAATGCACATACATCTAAAAAATGTGCACACTCATGGCTTTCAGATAGAGTTTTGGTTCGACAGTCTAATAGGAAAGGCACAAAACCTGAGATCAAGAAACTTTAATTAAAGATGGAAATTGAAGGGTACTGTCGGTTCTCCATCATGTCGTGAAGTCTCCTTTCTCTTTGTGGAACAGTCCTAGGATATTTCTTTTCAAAACATTATAGGAGGTAGTGAAACCACAAATGTCAGTGGAGGAACCCCGGGGCCAGCAGTGGCGGAGCTGTCAGTATCTCTAAGCCCAGAGAAAGAAAGAAATAAACAGCAAGGTTGTGAGCTGGCTCGGCGGAGCTGTGATGTGAGTTTCTGAAAAACCATTGCTAGCCCACCTCACCCATTTTAGAATCACGAATTCCACTGGAATGACCTCCTGGCTTCCACCTCTCACAGGAGACCCGTGATGTTATCCATACAATTTAGCCAGAAGCGAGAGAGCAGAATAGACAATGGGTCTGAACAGGCAAGTGAAAGATATTTGTCATACTTTTGGTATTTCTCAGAGATGAACCCAACCCTAACATGTCTCAGACATTCGTGAGACCCTGTCCTTTGATCCAAGGACCATTATTCTTGGTGTGACCTATATTCAGAGTTCCCACCGCTCTTTCTGGAGATGCCCTGGGGAGTGAGAAAGTGCCCAGTTCCCACCAGTGAACAGTTGAATTACTTGTACTGGGGGGCTTCTGGGTAAAGGCTGGAGGAGATAGCCTCTCTCCTGAACATGACTGTGTGTATGGTGTATGGATCGTGGCCTTCTGTGACGTGTGGTATGACGTGAAGGACTGGGGCTGCCATCTTGGGGAAGGGAAGAAGCTGGCTTGAGGACCAAACGGAAGAACGGAAGGATGGAAGGAGTGTGTGACTCAGCAAGCGTTGTTGGATTTGTCAGCCTGGGACCTCCCCTGATTTCACATCTAATGGTTTGTGAGATAATACACATTGTTCTAACTGTCAAAGCCTTTTTTGAATTGACCATGTTTGTTTCAGCCAAAGGCACTCCAGTCTGTAGGGGCTCCGTTAATGGCGTTGCATGTCATCTGAGTTGTAAGTTGAGACAATGTTGTGGAGCCCAGAGAGTTGGAAGTCTTGAATGGAAGGAATTTTATAATGAAGACATTGGAATGTCACATAGAAGGGAGTGTATATTGTGAGATGGACTAAAGGAGAGTGAGGCACAGTGCAGAGAGATCAGCGAAAGCATTTTTGCAATAATTGAAAACTCAAGTGCCAAGCACCTGACAGAGGACGCAAGTCTATGAAATGGAAAGTAAGGCAAAGGGAGAAATTCATTTAAAAATGAGAAACCACAAGACACACTGAGTGGGCCAAGAGCAAAGAAAGAAAGAAAAATAAGTTTTTAAAAGATCATTTACATGCATGACTGGCACATTGTGCTGTACACCAGAAATTGAGACATTGTGTATCTTCTTTGGTGAAATATTGATTCAAATCTTTTGTTTTTTAAAAAAAAAAAATTCATTCACAGTTAGATCTTTCCTGAAAGCAATTTAAAGGCTTAATATATATTTTTTGTGCATTTTTTAATTGAAGTACAGTTAGTTTACAATGTTGTATCCTTTCTGGCGTACAGCATAATGCTTCAGTCATACATGAACATACATATATTTGTTTTCATATTCTTTTTCAACATAAGTTACTACAAGATATTGAATATAGTTCCCTGTGCTCTGCAGTAGGACCTTGTTGTTTATCTGTTTTATATATACTAGTTGGTATCTGCAAATCCTGAACTGCCAATTTATCCCTTCCCATCCCCTCCCCAACCCAGTAACCATAAGTTTATTTTCTCTGTCTGTGAGTCTGTTTCTGTTTTGTAAATGTTTGTTTGTTTTCTTATTTTTAGATTCCACATATAAGTGACATCGTATGGTATTTTTCTTTCTCTTTCTGGCTTACTTCAGTTAGATTGACGATCTTCAGGTACATCCATGTTGCTCCAAATGGCATTATTTTATTCTTTTTTATGGCTGAGTAGTATTCCATTGTATAAATATACCACAGCTTCTTTATCCAGTCACCTGTTGATGGACATTTAGGTTGGTTCCTTGTCTTGTCTATTATAAATAATGCTGCCATGAACCCTGGGGTGCACGCATCTTTTTAAGGCTTAATGTATTTTTTTTAAGAAATCATTTAATCTACAATTCAGATTTTGTTGCAACTCAAATGATCAAATTTGAGTAACAAAAGAAAAATTCAGATTAGGGTCATTTTATTTCAAGAGTGACTGATGCAAGTAAAATTCAAACCGTCAATCAATATGGATTTGATGATCAGTAACAGCTTTTCCAAAAACAAAATAAATTCCAAAGAAATTAAGTACGCTCAGTGAAGCAAGATATCAGTTATGTGAGTGTTCGTCTTTTTTTTCTTTTAACTCATGGTGGAAAACATTAAGCGTATGGCCATTGTGTTGGGCACTAAGGATGCAAAACACAGGGCTGCCTTCAAGTCATCACCATGGAAACATTTGGAGCCAACCAACAGCTGAAACATGAGATAGAAAGTACTGAATTTTAGGTATAGCTGGGGTGTTCTGGGAGTACAAAGAAACGTCATCCAACCAAGCTTGGAGTCAGGTAGTGGAGAGGCTCAGGGATGGCTCATGGAGAATGTAAGCCTACGATGCGTTTTGAAGAAGAGCAGTGAATTAACCAGGAAAAAAGAGCCCGTGGGAATGACTTCTTTCCAAGAATGGAGTTAGGCATGGCTGAGACGTAAGTTGTTTGTGCAAGAAGGGAGCTGGTTCAGGCTACAGACTCAAGCTCCATCAGAAGGAGCTCCTTATCCCCACATGGGATGCCTTATCCTTTTTTTCCTCACTCTTGGTTGTAAATGAGAGCTGGCGCCTCCCAAGTAAATGTTACAGGAGGTTTCTTAAGAATTTGGGATGCTTCGGAACATCTATGTGAGGACTGTTTATTTTAGCTAAAGCAACTCACTATTTTTCCCCTGGGACTTAATGTGACAGAAGAAGTTGGGGTTATTATACCTGTTTGCAGATCATTTTTTTTTCTTGCCCGGAAATTAAAAAATACAATTTTAATATTGTCATCTTTCACCCCAGATTGAATTTAATCAAAGACTTCTTACACTTTTTTTTACTTAAAAAGAATCTGTGTGTATGTGTCCAATAAGTGATTCAACATTTGAGAGTCGATAAAGCCTTCAAGGTCAATAAGAGCAAATTGCTTGTACATATGTTAATACGAAATTCTTTGTGCAAGTTTCACTTGTGTAAAATAAATTCATTCACATTCACATGTTTAACTTCTGCTTCAAGCGATGCAGTTCTCCAAATAAGATTTGCAACCCCAAATGTCCCGACTTGTTATTTTCGCAAAGACCAGATTGAAATTTAACCATCTTCATCCTAAATCAGTGGACTGACAAAGTAAACCAGCTCTCAGGAATAAAATCAAATTGAAAAGTATTTTAATCCCCTCTTGCCAAGTATAAAATTATAATGTTAATGAAACCATTCTGTATTTTCCTAAAAGGATATTTATGAATAGACTTTTTCTAACCTGTCCCGATACAAAGTTACATTGTGAGCACACTTTGTACGTCTTCTTCGCAATTAGAAAGTCTGAAACTGTGGTTGCACAATTACATGGGTTCAAAGGGCAAACGTTCTTGTTTTCTGTGTATTTTTTACTTCCTGTTGGAACAGTCTGAACCTTGAAAGGGTTTATCAGATTGATTTTGCAAAAATCTCTGCTATCATGTGAAAGCAGGAATCACTGGTCTTTATTTTAAGAACTGGGAAATGGGTTCCCTAAGTTATAAGAAATTAAAAGAAATTATTTTTTTCTGACATTTCTTGAGAAATTAGCAAGGTTAGACGAAATATCATTTTTAAAAAACATTTTTTGGGGGGAGATAATTAGGTATACTTATTTATGTATTTTTTGGAGGAGATACTGGGGATTGAACCCAGGACCACAGGCATGCTAATCATGCGCTCTGCCACTTGAGCTACACCCTCCCCTCGAAATATTATTTAAGCAGCCATTATTAACATCCTTTGAGCCACAAACACCTATGAGCATCTGTCAAAAATGACTGACCTTGAGCAGAAAAGTGGTCAGAGGTGCCTTTGCACATAACACAGTTTGGGGGATTTTCAGCCCATCTATATGGATCAGAGGTTAAAAAACGCCTCCTTCAAAAAGTAAATTATCCTCCGAGGAACAAGCTGCCTTTCTTAACTTAGGAGAAAAAAAAAAATAGAACTTAAGAGAGAACTACCAGCGAAGATTCACGGTGAGAATGATATGTTACCAGCATTTCCTGCAATGCCTGTGCATTAAAGAAAATGATTTCCAGGAGAAAGAATTTTCCATGACCTTAGTGTTCATGAAGATGTTGTAAGAATAATATGCAATTCTGAATGCTAGGACAAAAATGTCTAAAGCTGGATGTTTCTTAGGCAGAAATCTTAGGTGGGATCCAACAGTGATGGAGTCTTCAGTCAGTTCCTCTTGGGCACCAGAGTGACAGCCTGTCTTTTCTTGTGCTGATGTGGGATTTTAGACCCTCCACCAAGTTCCGTTGAAGAATCTTCAACCAGCAGATAAGACGTATGTTGTTAAGTCGTGTTAGCAGGATTCTACTTTACTGTGGGCCACGTTGGAGCCGTGTCTGCTTCCTTGAGTGGTTCCACGTTCTAACCTCTCACAGTATTGCAACCAAATACGAGCAGGCAACTCAGTTTCAATTGGTTGGATTAGCAGGATGGTCCAAAGGTGACAACCACATGGATTCCTCTCAGAGCTGAGCAGCACACTGTACCAAAGATGATCTCCATGGTGGTGACACTGAGTTACGAAGAATAAGTGACGTTAAACCAGAAGAAAGTCTAAATGCCCATCAACATCATTTTGGGCCATGAAAGAAGCCAGACACGAAAGGGTGCCTGCACCGTGATTCCACTGATAGGAAGTTCAAGATCAGGTGAGACTCACCCACGATTACGTTGAGAGATGAATTTTTTTTTTTTTTGAAAGTGGACATGAGGAGCCTTCCTGGGGTGATGGAAATGCTTTGTTATCTTGCTCTGCTCGATGCTTCCACGAACGCATATTTGCCCAAATTCACGAAGCTGCGTACTTCAGATGTGTGCCTTCTCTTGTGCGAACATTGTATCTTACCGAGATTCCCATTTTTTAAAAGATAATGCATTAAATTAACATCTGCTGAAATGTATCTGTGGAAGCAGCAATTCCACAGGGCTCTGATAGGTGTGTCGACTGAAAAAAAAATGTACAACCTAGAAGTTGAGAATCATGTATTATTTGGCAGGCGTTCTGAGGACTTTGAGCCCTGGGGAAGCATCCTCTCAGATCGCTCTGAGGGCCTGTGCCAAAGAGGCAGTGGAGGAGCCAGCATATATAGGAGTTTGGGGAACAAAAACCAGGTAGTGGTAACACCAGAAGGTGACTGTTAATTAAAGCAAAGCAGACACCTCATGTTGGTGAATTTAGCGCTTTTCTGGGTCTGGGAATGTGCAACAATCTGGACTCCCCGAAGTCCTTTCTTTGATCTGCACCTTAGCTCTCTAGGGCCACTGTCCTGTTCTTTCCAGTCCTGAGTCCCCTCAGGGGCACCTTTTGGGGGGTGGCCTCAGGGGCTAAGATCTTGGCATCAGGCAGCCTGATTGTCCCCGTCCTGAGTCCCCTCAGGGCTCACCTGTGGGAGCTGCGGTAGCAGCTGAGGTGTTAATGGCCACAACAGCCTTTGCTTACGGCTCTGGCAGGCAACATTTTTTCATTCACAGGTGTTATGCCATATATTTCATTATCAAAAAAAAAAAAAAAAAAACCCAAAAAACAAAACCCTGTGGGATTAGTGTGCCTGACAACGCAATTTAGGAAAGTCTCCTTTAAATAGCTCTTTGAATGTCTTGGCATATTTAGAGATGATGTTAAATTTTAACCCAGTTTTTATAGAAGTGTTTGCCTTCAACATGGTTAGATTTTGGAAAACTGGCTTTGGGGAAACAGTTCATTGATGAATAAATTCCTTCCTGCAGAGAGATGGAGAAAAGATTTTAAATGTTACTATTTGAAGCATAAAGCTCATTCTTAACGTCAATCTCAGTGAAAATAGAACAGATCAAAATTCCTTTGTTTGCTTCATCCACTAATTTGACAGGATATATATATATACATACTAGGCTGGCATTTAAAAATCTGGTGGTTTATTTTCTTAATGATGCTGCAAAAATATTTTTCTTTTTCTCTCTTAAAAATCGTTCAGGACATCACGTACTCAGGCACAGTTAGAGGTGAGCTATGAATGCTTTAGAGGGACCCAAGAAATGTATCATGATGTCATGAAATGTCATATAGTGTGTCATACATACTGAAATGTACAACATGGGTCAACGGACAATCTAATTTGAATATCTTGCCTGTGTCGACAGAAAAAAAAAATGCACCGTCTAAAAGTTGAGAATGATGTTTTATTAGCAGGTCATACCAAGGGCTTAAGCCCGAGAAACGGCCTCTCAGATCGCTCTGGGGACCCAGGCTGAAGAGGTAAAGGAGGAGCCAGGAGATACAGGAGTTCTTGCAACAAAAACCGGGTAGTCAGAACATCAGACGATTACTGTTATTTAAAGAAAAACCAGACCTCTCAAGTTAATGAATTTAGCACTTTTCTATGTATGGGAGGATGCAAGAGTGGGCTTATTGAAATCAATCCTTTCATGTGCATCTGCGCTGCCTAAGGCCAGGATCCTGTTTTTCTCCATCCTGAATGCCCTCGGGGGGCAGAGTTGGGGTGGGCTGCGGTGGCTGAGGGCGTGATGGCTGGAACATCCTTTGTTTACTGATACGGCTAGGCGCCATTCTTTGTCCACACCTACAAGAGAGAGCCTAGGGGAAAGAAATTATCTTTCCATTTGGTGGGCATCTTACATAATTGTAATTACTTTGGCAGAAAGTCATAAAGCTTTCAACTCCTTAGAAACCATGTAACATTGTGGGTCTCCCAAGTGCATTTTAAATTTGTGAAATTCTGTGATACGATGGGTTAAATCTGTGGCAGTTCATTTTTCAGCCTCCTCATTTCATGAAAATGCATGAAGGTGGATTTCTTTTTTTTTTTTTTTTCCCCTCCTTAAATTGTCCATACATGCTAAATCTGAAACCTTTCAAGGCTCCTAAATGAGACTAAAGTGCTTGGCTGCAGATCCTCGGCAAAGCCACGTGCGATGAGAATTGTGACAGACCCTTTTAACTTAATGATCTGTGCGTTGCCGCCTGCCTCTTGTCTCAGTAGCTTTTCCTCTGACGTTTGTAACTGGGGCTGCAGTTCCCATTTTTGTCTGCCGCTGGTAAACAGGTCTGTTATTTATATCAGCCACAGCCTACGCTTGGAGACAGGTCAGGGTTGCATTCTCCCTGGAGTCTAAATGCCCAGCTTACTCAGAAACGATTAGTAACATCATCAGAGCTGTCATTGCAAATTGAGGCAGCCGTTGAAATTCTGCAGTTTGTTTTAGCATCAAATTAGAATACAATGAGATATACGAAGCTGAGTTTGCTTGAATGAATGTGGGATATAGTTTAATAGAACTTGAATCTGGAGCTAAACTTTTTCCCCACCCGATCCCACTAATTCCATCCATACAGACCATAATCACCTTCTTTTGTTCCTTAATCCTAAAACCCAGGAAATCATGCCAATAGATTTAAAAAAAGTGTATTTTTGAATATTGGTGTACGTATGACTGAAACAGTATGAGACAACATTCTAAACTAACTGTACTTCAATTTAAAAAAAAATTAAAAAAATAAAGTATTGCCATTTTTTAAAAGTATGTTTTTTGTCTTTTCATTACTTTTTTAAAAAATAAATCTTTTTTTATTGAAGTACAGTCAGTTACAATGTGTCAGTTTCTGGTGTACAGCATGATGTTCTTCTGGTCGTGTGTGTGTGTGTGTGTGTGTGTGTGTATAAGTGTGTGTGTGTGTGTGTGTGTGTGTTCCTTTTCCTATTTTAAAAAGTATGTTTTATGAATCATTGGAAGAAAAATAGAATCCAATGAAGAATGGAAACTTCCCCAAAGATATTGGTAGGGTTCAGGATTTTTTTTTTTCTGTCTGTGGGCTGCTTCTCATTCTGAAATCTTGGATGCATCATAGGAGTTGCGCCCGATTTACATTTAGTTCTTAAACAGAATTTGTCCTCGCTGTCAAGTCATTTGCTTCAGTGTTTTTGCTCTTTTGCCTTTCAATCCCTTGTGTTTGAGAGAGGTGATTTTCTTTCATGTTTCATTATAAGATATTGAATGCTGGATTAAAAAACACATTTTAATTGAGAGATCTTTCAACGCCAAGGAAACGCACCGCTTTTAAGTACTGCTTGATGCTTTTTGTCAGCTTATATATTCATGTAACAGCCACCTGATGTGTGCACAGAACATCTCCATTACTCTGGAAAGTCCCCATTTATGTTCATTCTCCATCCATTAACTCCTCACCAGAGACAGCCATTGTCCAGTTTCTGCTGCCCTGGAAAAGTTGTCCCTGTATTTTTTTTATTATTATTAATTAGGTAACATTCTATACTTTGTTATTTTTTTAAACTCAGTGTAACATTTCTGAGATTTACCATGGTGTTACAGGATGTCAATAGATCATTTTTACTTGATGTCAGCGCTGGCTTGAACAAGTAGAAACTTTGTTTCTCTTGTCTCCAGATGTTGGACAGTTAGACTGTTTCCAGGTTTTGGCTGTTACAATTAGACGCTCTCTAAATGTTTGTGTCCATGTCTCTGCGTGGATATAGTCCTTCATGTTTAGGGACTTGCGCAGTTGTAGACTTGATATACTTTTAACTTGGTAAGAAATTACTGAATAGTTTTCCCAAGAGATTGTCCAGTTTCGCACTTCCTCAAGTGCGAAAAATCCACTTACTCTCAGTCTTCACTAATATTTGAAACTGTCAGTCTTTATAATGTAGACTATTCTGGTAGATACGGTTTGAATTTAATGTTGAGCAAATTACTGCTGAAATTTTTCATGTGGCTATTGGGAATTTTATGTATTGAGTTGTGAATTATACATTTTAGCCTTTCACTCATTAAATTGCATTTTTCATCCTTTATTGCTTGTTTGCAGGGGATGTTTATATATTGTGGACATGAGTCTATATGTATACATATATACATAAATCTATATGTATAAAAATATATATTTATGTGTGTGTATATGTGTGTGTGTGTGTGTGTGTGTGTGTATAAAAAATTTTTATTCATCTATGGTTAGCCTAAATATTTTCACAGTGGTATCTTTGATAAGTGGAAATGATTAATTTTGTTTGATGTATAATTTTTCCATTTGTTCTTTTATGGTTGGTGGTTTTCCTGTCCAAGAAATCTTGCTACCCTATGTTTAAAGTGAAATGCTTCTGTATCCTCTTCCAGAATCTTTCTTTTATTTTTTTTATATTTTAACACCTGTATTGTGCTATGATTCTTGTACAGTAAATTACACATATTTCAGATGTACAATTTGATTAATTTTGATAGATGTATAACCCATGAAACCACCACCACAATCAAGATACTAACATCCCCATCACTTCCTAGCAGGTGCAAATCTCAAACTCCCAATTTATCCCTTCCCATCCCCTTTATTTCTGTGATAACTATAGTTTGTTCTCTATGTCTGTAAGTCTGTTTCTGTTTTGTAAATAAGTTCATTTCTGTCCTTTTTTTTTTGTTAATTCTACATATAAGTAATATCACATGGCATTTTTCTTTCTCTTTCTGACTTACTCCACTTCGTATGACAATCTCCAGGTCCATCCATGTTGCTCCAAATGGCATTATTTCATTCTTTTTTGTGGCTGAGCAGTATTCCATTGTATAAATATAGCACATCTTCTTTATCCAGTCATCTGTCGATGGACATTTAGGCTGTTTCCATGTCTTGGCTGTTGTAAATAGTGCTGCCCTGAACATTGGTGTCTTTACTTTTTTTTTTTTAAATTGAAGTACAGTCGGTTACAATGTGTCAATTTCTGGCGTACAGCACAATGTCCCAGTCATGCATATAAATACATATATTTGTTTTCATATTCTTTTTCATGAAATGTTATTACAAGATATTGAATATAGTTCCCAGTGCTATACAGAACTTGTTTTTTTTACTCTATTTTTATGTATAGTGGCTAACATTTTCAAATCTGAATCTCCCAAATTTATCCCTTCCCACCCACTTTCCCTGGTAACCATAAGATTGTTTACTATATGAGTGAGTCTGCTTCTGTTTTATATATGGATTCATAGTGTCCTTTTCTTTTTTTTTTTAAGACTCCACATATAAGAGATCTCATATGGTATTTGTCTTTCTCTTTCTGGCTTACTTCACTTAGAATGATGATCTCTAGGTCCATCCATGTTGCTGCAAATGCCATTAACTATTCATTTTTAGGGCTGAGTAGTATTCCATTGTATAAATATACCACATCTTCTTTATCCAGTCGTCTGTTGATGGACATTTAGGTGCTTCCATGTCTTGTCTATTGTAAATAGTGATGCTGTAAACATTGGGATGCATGTATCTTTTCAAATTAGAGTTCCCTCTGGATATATGTCCAGGAGTGGGATTGCTGGATCATAGGGTAAATCTATTTTTAGTTTTTTGAGGAATCTCCATACTGTCTGGAGACAGAGTATTTCTTTTAAATGTAGGTATATATCACATCTAGAGTTAAATATTAGCTGTTGTGAGATAGAAATCCAGGTTCTCACTTTTTTCCAATTTACCAGTTTTTCTAACATCATTTATTGAAAGAAGTTTTTTATATGCTTGGGTTTATTTTTCCTGTGGTATACTATCTTTCTTACTACCACAGTGTCACCATGCTGATAATAATATTCTAGAACGTCTTGACATCAGATGGTGTAAATCCTCCTTTTTTTCCTCGTTTTTCAAAGTCATAATATAACAACCTTTTTCTACTTTGCTGGATTCAATTGCCTAAAATTTTGTTGGGCATTCTTGCCTCTGTATTTATGAACTGATTCTTCTGTCTTGTTCCAACCTAGTAACGTGTTTGTCAGGTTTTGGTATCAAGGTAATGCTGGATTTTAGGACAAGCTGGAAAGTGTTTCTCTTATTTTTCAAAAGTGTTTATGCAGCATTGGAATAACAACTTCTTTAAATATTTTACAGAACTTACCAATCTACTGGCCTGAAAGGGGTTTTTTATGGTATTTTTAAATTACTGTGTATCAAACTAATTTGATAGTTATATATCTATTTGAATTTTATTTCTCTCATGTCAGTTTTGGTAAGTTGTGTTCTTTTAAAAGAAATGTTTCTTTTTATCTAAGTTTTTGCATTCATTACCATAAAGTTATTTGTGGTGTGCCCTAATCATCATTTTAACATCTGTTATCCCTTTGCCATTCCTGGCATTAGTAATTTGTGTTTCCTGTCTTTTTCTATGATCACGTTCATAGATGTTTATCAATTTTACGAAATTTTCAGGAAAAAAACCAACATTTAACAATGTTAATATCTCTAATTTGCATGTTTTCTAAAATATTAATTTCTACATTTGTTTGATCATTAGATTTCTTCCACTTACTTTGCCCTTTTTTTTTTTAGCTTTTTAATGTTGAATTGTGGTTTTCTGGTTTTATACTTTTCCTTCACCTAAGCACAGCTTAGCTGTATCATACATATGTTGATATGTGTTTGTTTCCTCTTCAAATGCTAATATTTTCTATAATTTTTTAGCCATTCTCTGGTTTTTAAAAGCTATGTTCCTAATTTCCAAATATCTGAATTCTGTGTTTCTCTCTGTCTCTTTGTGTTTATCAGGTTTTGGTGTCAAGGTAATGCTGCTAGCTCCTGCACACACAAAACACACACACATACCTCTGGCTTCGTTAGAGTGCTTTGGAGATTTCCCACCTGTTTAATTGCTAATGAAATATAACTTAATATCCTTTTCATCAGTGGATAGACTTAATACAATTGCAACCCTTTAATGGTTTTTGAGGTTTATATTAAAGTGTAGCACATAATCTTAGCAAACATCCACATGCACTTGAAAATCAATATATTATTTTTAAATTCCCGGGCATGCTGTCACATAAATGTCATTTAGGTAAATGTTACCAATCATGTCATTCAAGCCTTCCATATTTTTACTGAATATTTGTTTGTTCCATGCCACTAAATGTGAATGAATTTTTTCCTTTTTTTTTTTTCCTTTTGAGTACGGCAATATTTCCTACATTTTAAAGCTGCATCATTAACATCTCCTGTATTGCAAGTCTGCAGGAGAACAATTCTTTCAGCAATTTGCGGTTTTTATTCCCATGTCTTCCAGGCTTCCCTGTATATGGAGGAATGTTCCATTTCATCCTTCCCGTAAGAGAGTATGATGAGTCTTTATTGACACTTTATCTTTACTTTGATTCCATCAAATTGACTACGCTGTAGCCAGTGCAGTTTTCTACGTATTTACTCTGCTTGGTGATTGTCATGCGTCTTGCTTCATTTAGGTCATGTATTTTTTTTTTAATCAACTTTAGAATATTTTCGGCCATTTCACCTTCAGATGTTTATCTGCCCCTTTTCATGCCTCATCCCTTCCTGAAATTCCAATTACTTGTATGTTGTAACACTTGATATTGCCTGTCGGATGTCAGATGCTCTATTGGGTATTTTCTCCACTCTTTTATTTAAAATTTTTGTGGATCAGTTTGGACACTTCTTGCCTATGGCAAAGGTACATATATGTTTTCTTTTGCTATTCCAGTCTCCTGTGTTGTGACTCCAGTGAATAGGTCATTTTTCATACTATTGTTTTTAATTTCCAGTATTTCTTTTTAGTGCCTTTTTATAGTTTCCATCTCTTTACCAAAATACCCACTCTTTTTTATTGAAGTCTGTTTTATTTACAACAGTGTATTAGTTTCAGGTGTACAGAAAGGTGATTCAGATATATGTGTCTGTCTGTGTGTGTGTATATATATACACACACTTTTTCAGGCTCTTTTCCATTGTAGGTTATTGCAAAATATTGAATACAGTTCCTTGTGCTACACAGTAGGTCCTAGTTGTTTATCTGTTTCATATATGGTACTTTGTATCTGCTAATCCCAAACTCCTAATTTATCCCTCCCCTTCTTTCCCCTCTGGTAACCATAAGTTTGTCTCCTATGTCTATTGGTCTGTTTCTATCTTGTAAATAAGTTTATTTGTATCATATTTTTAGATTCCACATATAAGTGATATATGATATTCGTCTTTCTCTGTCTGACTTACTTCACTTCATATAATAATCTCTACGTCCATTCACATCGCTGTAAATGTCATTATTTTATTCTTTTTTATGGCTGAGTAATATTCCACTGTATATACACACCACATCTTCCTTATTCATTTGTCAGTGTGCATTTAAGTTGCTTCTATGTCTTGACTATTGTAAGTAGTGTTGCTATGAATATTGGAGTACATGTATCTTTTTGAATTAGAGTTCCCTCCAGATACATGCCCAAGAGTGGGATTGCTGGATCATATGGTAAGGCTATTTTTACGGACGTTCTGTACTGTTTTCCATAGTAGCTACACTCCCAAATTACGTTCCCACCAACAGTGTAGGAGGGTTGCCTTTTCTCCACACCCTGTCCAGCATTTATCATTTGTTGACTTTTTAATCATGGCCGTTCTGACCAGTGTGAGGTGATACCTCCTTGCGGTTTTGATTTATTTGATAATTAGCAATATTGAGGATCTTTTCATGTGTCTGTTGATTACCTGTATGGCTTCTTTGGAAAAACGTCTGTTTAGGTCTCCTGTCTGTATTTTTTGGATAGGCTTTTTTTTTTTTTTTTTTTTGAGCTGTATGAGCTGTTTGTATATTTTGGAAATGAAGCCCTTGTCAGTCACCTTGTTTGCAAATATCTTCTCGTAGTCTGTAGGTTGTCTTCTTGTTTTAGTATGGTTTCCACTGCTGTGCAAAACCTTGCAAGTTTAATTAGGTCCCATTTGTTTATTTTTGCTCAAAGTATCGACACTTCATTCATTGGTCATCTTCTACATTAGTTCCTACAATTTATCTGTCTATCTGTCTGTGTGTGTATCTATCTATCTATCTATCTATCTATCTATCTATCTATCTATCTATCCATCCAATCATCCATCCATCCATCCATCCATCCATTCTGTCTGTCTGTCTATCTATCTATCTATCTATCTATCTATCTATCTATCTATCTACCTACCTACCTACCTACCTACCTACCTACCATCTCCCCCCACCTCTCTCTTTGTTCTTCTGTCTGTATATCTTAGTTATTTTAAATAGCCTGTCTGATAACTGTACTATCTGTACCATCTGTGGGTCTGCTTTTATTGACTATTTTCTCTTTTAAGCATAGGTTACATATTTTTCATTTTTTGCATATCTCATAATCTTTAGTTTGCCTATCATTTATTTTATATAAAAGACTAGTAGAATGTGAAATATATAACCTTTTACTTGGGAGGGGGAAAACCATCCTTTTTTTTTTTCTTCCTTTTAAGCCACTAGCGTGTGGGGCTATGTCAGTATGACGTCAACGTTTAGCAGCTTTGGTAGGATTTAATTTTCTGATGGCTTGAAGCATTTTGAGAGCATGCTCCAGGCTTTCTTTTCTGCATCAGTGACATCTGAGCATTGGCTGATTTCATTCCATGTCTTTCGTGTTTGCTTGTTTGTTTCTAAGTCTCTCTTGTTTACTGCCTAGCACCCTGCTTTCAGGTTTGCTAAGGATTGTCCCTCTGTTCTCTCATCCTGCTTTTCTATTTCTGTGTCTGAGAGACCGCTCTCTGGACTGAGGCTCTTCCGACAGACTTCAGAGGGCAGGTGCTTCACGGTGTATAAGGACCAGGCATGCAGTGGAGGACTCAGGTCGCATCCCATCCTCCTGCCTTTGGAGTATGGCTGCGTAGTACTCGGGTGAGTCCTGTGAATACCCCTTTGCGGATATGCAGCAACTCTCTTGCCCTGCCCCAGACACGCACATGCAGCTAAGACCCGATATTAAGAATTACTGGGAAGACACAGACTCACAGACTTAGTAAACAATCCATGGTTACCGGGGAAAGCGGGTGGGAAGGGATCAATTTGGGAGTTTGAGATTTACAAATATTAGCCACTATATATGTATAAATAGATCTTTTAAAAACTTTCTTCTGTATAGCACAGGGAACTATGTTCAATATCGTGTAATAACCTTTAATGAAAAAGGATATGAAAACAAATATATGTATGTATGTGCACGACTGGGACACTGTGCTGTGCACCAGAAATGGACACGTGGTAACTGACTGTACTTCAATAAAAAGAGTTAGTGGGAAATTTTGAGTCCCTTTGTGGGACACCCACATATATGATTACATAGTTATGCATAATTTCATACCTGTGAATCTGCTGTGAAGTGTTTTGTATTTATTTCATTATGTAGGGTTGACAATGGAAGGCAGTGATGGAAATCTTTTTATCTGTACTCCGTATTATATGACGTAGCAATGCAGAAGAAAAAGGCTAAAGTTTCTCACAATAGACACTTCAATTTCACAGACCACTCTGGAATCCCTGCTTATTCAAGTCTCTTATAAAGTTGCATTAATAGTTTTTATTCAAAGTTCCTACCTTAGGAAAGCATTCATCCCTTTGTCACCTCACATATTAAATTATTCAAATAATTACATTTTTATAACCACAGCGGGTGGCATGTTTCACTTTGTAAATTGAAGGATGCACTGTAGAATGAAGATAAAAGGTCTTAGGCATTTTCCATTGAAGAAGACTCTTTTGGGAATTATAGTACCTCTGTTCCTCTCTATTTAGGGACAGATAGAAACCATATGTTCCTGGCTGAGACACAGTGAAAGTGAAAAAGTCATTTTCCCCAAGACCAAACATCGAACTGAGGTCCCTTGTAAGGTGCAGTCTCCTATCTCCCGCCATTCGTCACTGAATTCCAGATACTTCAGACTTTTGTTTTAACCCAGACATGGCCTAACACCATTCCTTGTTTGATGAAACATGCCTGGCCGGACACCTGTCTGTGCTGTTTCTTCACCTACTGCTGTTGAAAATCAACCATTATCCTTCTGTTGGCCCTCATTTGAGTTGTCCATTTACAATGGCCTCACCTGCCTAGTGCTTCTGGTCTAGGCTGGGCTGGGCGGCCTCCTGGCTTTGGCCGGCGCACATCGGCCAGCTGCCCTTCTCCTGGAGGCTGGCTGAGGGGTGGCTGAGAGATTCCTGGTCTAGAATGGCGGCACATGAACATCTTGACTGTGGGGCGATGAGGTGACGAGGAGTAATGCAGATTTAAGATGGAGACAAGGCAACAGACTCCACATCCTTAGAGGAAGAATGTGTTATTAGAAGGGCATGGATACAGAGAACGGTAAGAAAGCATGGCCCGGATTGCTAGCAACCTAGCAGGCTCCATGCCCGCCCTCAGACCAGCCGACCTTCCTGACTGATTCACACCCTCCGCGTGTCCCCCTGCCGGCCTCGTTTCCATGCCCTCGTTCGTCCCAGATGTCCCGGCTTATTCTGACGTCTCCCTGGTATGGAGTGTACATCCCGCCTAGTCCCCAGAGACGATTCTGTGGTTTGCAAGTTTCCATTTCAAGGACAGTCCTGTCACTAGTGATGCCGATGTCCTTGAGGTTAACATATGATTTAGAATGAGGGTTTCCTGATAATTACATTGCCGCTTTTTCCTCTTCTAAGTCAAATCTGGTTTTTTTAATGGCTCATATTTTATGTATTTATTTTTCTTTTAATGGAAGTATAGTTGATTTACAATGTTGTGTTATTTCAGGTGTTTTTTAAAGTTCTGGATCCAACTTTGTCACAAAGAGCAAGATTTACTTCTCTTTGAAGTGTCTGCCTATCTGTCTATCTGTCTATCTATCTATCTATCTATCTATCTATCATCTATCCATCCATCCATCCATTTATCCATTTATCCGTCTATCTATCTATCTATCTATCATCTATCCATCCATTTATCCATTTATCCATCTATCTATCCATCTATCTGTCTGCCTATCTATCTATCTATCTATCTATCTATGTATCATCTATCCATCCATTTATCCATTTATCTATCTATCTATCCATCTATCTGTCTGTCTGCCTATCTATCTATCTATCTATCTATCTATCTATCTATCATCTATCCATCCATCCATCCATTTATCCATTTATCCATCTATCTATCCATCTATCTATCTGTCTGTCTATCTATCTATCTATCTGTCTATCTATCTATCTATCTATCATCTATCTAGCCATCTATCTATCCATCCATCCATCTCTATTATCTATCTATCTATCTATCTATCTATCTATCTATCTATCTATCTATCTATCTACCTACCCATCTATCTGTCTCACATTTTCTTTATCCATTCATCCATGCATGGACACGTAGGTTGTTTCTGTATCCTGGTTGTTGTGAATAATGCTGCAACGGACATGGGAGTGCAGATGTCTCTTTGAGATCCTGGTTTCATCACCACTCCTCTTAACCCGTTGGGATCAGATTGTCAGTCTTGCTAGATGGGGTGGCAGAGCACTTGCAGGCAGAGCTGCGATATCCACACTTTCCTGCACTGCGGCGCTGCCTCTGATATATGTCCTGGAATGTTTGCCCAAACCTTTTAGAAACACTACAATTGTTAGCTTGCTTTGCAGTTCAGTTGCATGTTACAAAATGTTTATTGTCACCAACCTAAATCAAGCTGCTTGCCGTGGAATAAACAACGTGGTAAGACCATTTGTTTTCTGCATTTTTGTAAGAAGCAATTCCAACTTCATCCGCTCCTTCCATTTAAGATGACTTTGAAATTGAGCATCATTGCCTACGTTTGTGACAGCCGATGTACATTTTCCAGGTGAGATATTTAGAAATGACTGACCTTGCGTGTGGCTGACAGGACATGTTATAAATGAGGACAGAAAAGTGCCACCTCTCACTTTTTTTTTTTTTTTAAATTTCACACAATCTCCTACAAACCCGAGAGTTAAATAGACTGTTTCAGTGTCTCAGGATTTTTCTTTTACCTGAACAGAAGCAAATTCAAAACTAAAGATAACGTTATGTCGGCAACTTCCAGAGGGGTGGGAGATTTCAAAGTGTTGCATCTTTTCAACACTATATGTATGTGTTCATGATGTATAAATTGCAGCTGGAAAAATAGGCAGTCATGGATCTATTTCAAAATTCAGCTGAAGGGGTTTTCCAGGATGCATTTCATCGTGTTCTTACCGAGATGGAGAAAAGTAAGGCCATATGGAAATATTCATCTATTTTCAGGTAACATGTCCTATTATCAAAAATAAATCTGCCTAATGGAAAATAAATAAAGTGGGAGAAGAGATTGTTATGTTCCAAGAAAAAAAAAGTAATTGAGTCAAATCAGGTAATTAATGTCATCACATATACATCTTCAAATATGAAAAGAATCTTAGAAACTCTTTTATCCAGCCGACTTAATAAATCTACATGTGAAAGCTGAGGACAAAGACGCTGCTTTATTTTGACTCTCACTTCGGCAATTTTTCCATTTTCTAACTGTATTTCTGGAACAGGTATGTGCATATTTAGTACAGAGGAGAAAATTCCATTTCAATAAGTGTGGAAATTGCAGGTAAACCAGGACCATCCGTGCAGCATATTTCAGAAGATTTTTAATATTCTAATGTATATTGCAAATCTGAAAATCTTATTTGACCCCGGAACCTACCTCCACCTTTTCCTCTCAGAAAATCCCCTTAGATGAATGTTTTGAGTAACGACACACTTTAAAAAACAATAAAAATTAATAAGAATACAATATTCTGTTTCTGCATCATGATCTGAGTGACAGCTTTCATGAGCCCACATTATCTTTGCCCCTCCAGAGTTTGTCCCGGGATGGTCCGCCCCGATGAATCCACAGGAAATATCTTCAGTCTACATCCCATTTCTGCCTCTGACAGATCTCTGCATGATCCTTAAGAAGACAGGGTATTCCTAAACTAAATGAAGTCACGTCAGAGAGTTCACTATGAACTCATACACCTGTTTCGGAAGAGAATTTAATTTTCTCAGGTATGCTTAATGCTTAATTTTTAAAATGCTGCTCCTTGTGAAATAGATACGAAAGGAAACATAGAATGGATATTCAATAGGAAAAGGCAGGTATACCATTTGAGAATTTTTTAAAAAAGGATTATGCTTATATATTTATAGTTCCCTGAAGAAACACATCATGATGTCATGATGAAATCTATACACACATATATACAAACATACATATAAGTTTATATTATGTATACACATATAACATATGTGTGTATGTATTGCTATAGATATAGATATGATTGTTATATATAGATGACATTGCTATTGCTGTATATATTAAATATAACACACATGAAATATTATATATATATATATTTGTTGTATATGTATCTGAATCTGCCACTTCCCTCCCACTCATCTGGGATGTCAAATTTGTGTTCAGGATATAGAGTTACTCAGATGCACCAAAAAAAAAAAAAAAAAAAAGAAAGAGAGAAAGAAATAAAAGATAAGAGTCTTAGGTTTGTAGCATTGAGTCCCTAAATCTCTTTTCTTTTCTTTTTTTTTTTTTTCCTGAAATATTTTCTTGGACCCGGCTCCATCTATCTCATTAACCACCATCCTTTTCCGCTTTGATTACTAGGTGTGCTGAACATACCGTTACCTACGGAGCCATCCTGATACCTGTGCTTGGCATCGCAAAGAAAAAGGAGGGGGGAGAAAATACAGGACGAGATAAACGAGGAACACAAATGCTTGAGGCGGGATGACTCAGTCGTCAGGTGCACGTTATCTGATGACCTTGAAGGAAAGAAGAGGTGAAACAACAAAATTTTGTACTTTTTCTTTAAATACGATTTCCTGATACACACAAACACTTAAATAGTAATCGGCCGTCAACACGTATGACATCGAGGTAAAAATCAAAACGAGTGTGTACTGAAAACGCTCAACGCTTAACCAATATATGTTGACACACCTCCTTCATTGCTGGGGTGCATCCTGGTAGATTTATTAAATTTTTTTTTAATTCTTTTTTGTTGGAGGGGAGAGGCAATTAGGTTTATTTACTTATTTATTTAATGGAGGCTCTGGGGATGGAACCCAGGACCTCATGCATCTAGGCACGCGCTCTAACCCTGAGCTAGACCCTCCCCGCTATTAAATGCTAAAAATAAAATAAAAACATAATCCAACCTCCTCTTCAATAATGTTTTTTTTTTGACAGAAATATATGGCAGCAGGAAAATGTAACTGCAGTCTCTTCCTGCTCACCATGTGTTAAAAGCACTAATGAAAAAAAAAAAAAAAGAACAACCAGCTGGAACTTTAAAAACAGGTTTGATTTAGAAGAGAACAGAGTGGCCAGGTGATTATCAGAAGCCTTCAGTAAATGCCATTTCACTGCGATGCCCGCTGACAAATTGGGAGGATCCCGAATCCCTTGAATTTTTGCCAAAACCCAAATTGGCCTGGAAAATGTATAGAGTTGTTCCCATGGGTTCCATTTCCTTGAGATGATAATCCAGCAGAGTTTGTCTCTGTAACTTGTGTTTAATTTGAATGATGATTCTCCTTTGTGGAAAGGAATTCAAGAATTATTCAGCAATCCTAGTACCCAGTTCCATCCCCCAAAAGAGGCACCACAATGACATCTTACAATAAATTGATTTTCCATTTCAATTAGGTCCAATGACAGGACTTAGGTTTTGTGAAGGAAACGTCCACAAAATTATTGTAATTGGAGCCTTCTTTATTTTCTCAGAAGCCGTCACTGAATTTATTATTAAAAGTGGGCAGAATCACCCGAAACAGCTTTAAAGACATATTTTTAATTCTGTAGTTCACTTGGGTTCTTTGCCCTTGCTATCTAAACAGAGATATATATATATTTCCCCTTGTTTAATTTCCACTGCACATTGGTTTTCCTACGAGTCCTTTATTTCTGAATTTAATTAACATTTTACATTTCTTAATTTCTTTCCCGGATCTGAGTAATTTTGTCTTATTAGCACTTCAAAGTCGGGCAGAGAACTCTAAGTGGTGCCCTTAATTGCGCGAGCAGTTAATTTCCTGTTACAGACAAACTCATACATAGCAAGTGGTTTTTAACCTTTTAAATGTTCACAGGAAAGTTAGATTGCCAACACCTTCCATCCATTTTTACAGATTAATCTTCTCGCAACTTCCATGAAATGAGAAAAGAAGATAAAATAATAGATATTGCTTTCATGCAAAAGAATCAAAATTTGGTGCCTCTGCTAAAGCACCACAATTTTTCAAGTTTCTGTTTTCGTAGGACTCAAGACAAGTGTCATGTATCCCAGTTCAGGTTTGCTGAGATTTGCTGAATTGCAATTTTTTTGGTTGCTTGCCCTTTCTGGGAGAAATATCAACATGACTTTTTTTCCTTTAAAAAAAAAATAGTTGATATATTTATTTTAGGACTTTTCTTTAGGAAATGATGCAGGTAGGGTGAAGGTTCTCAGTGAGAATGTTTACTACCACGTAGCTTATAAAATGGATACTTCAGCTTTCTAAACAGACAGGAAGAGGAGGGACGGTGTAGCTCAAGCGGTAGAGCACATGCTTAGCATGCATGAGGTCCTGGGTTCAATCCCCAGCACCTCCATTAAAAAAGTTATTAAATAAATAAACCTAATTATCTCCCCCCACCAAAACAAAAAATGAACAAAAAAAATATGCAGCCATGGATATAGCTAGATAGATCATATCGTATCCAAATATTCCATCAATTGTTATGATAATGAAGAATAATATTTAATAGCAAAGGGGAAATTGTGTATATCATTAATTGAAAAAAAAAATGCTCATTTCAAAAATGTGTAGAATATGTTCGGAAAGGACCAGAAATAGATAAACTCCACAAATTTATTTACAGGATTTAAATTAATAAATACTGTAGAAAATGAAAAAAAAAAAAAAAGAATCATTATCTCGCAGGTGAAGGTGACACGTTCATTGCTACAAATGGTCCCTGTCAAAGAGAGGAGACCACAGACTGTGTACCAAGCTTCTCCAGCGAAGCAAGCAATAGGAAATAAATAAAGAGATTTATTTTATTAAAAAAACAACAAAAAAAGAATCATTATCTCTAGATAGTAGATAAAGAAAGATTATTTTCTTTTCCCTTTGGGTTTTTTTAATGTAATACAGATTTTTTGGAGGGGGACAATGTCTATGTTTATATAATGAAATAGTGAAGTTGCCTTAAAAATATGTATTTAGAATTGTATACGGCCACTGTTTTGAACAGCTTAATTTAATGACCTTTATGAAGGACAAGACTCAAAGAGTTGGCGGGGCTGGGCACGGAACGGTAGAATGGAATGGGTGGAACGGATGAACAGATGAATGGATCACGTCTTCCGAGAGGCATGCTCGCCCCTCTCCGCTGGACGTGTTGACCGCGGTTGGCTCTTAGCTTCACCCCTTCCTGAGAACTGCTCGAGACGGCAGAACACCGTCTACCCCCAAGGTTGTACTCCCCACCAAGTGGTGGACCTTGACCCCTGATGGGTTGGCGTGGGGAGAGCCGATTTGGGAGAAGTCGGAGACGCCGTGCTGGCCCCAGAGCGTCCCATCAGGTGGAACTGTGTGCCCAGATCTGCGATTTTGATCAGAGTTAAAACTAGCTTGAATTGAGCCAGGAGGCTTCACTAATGGTGTTGAGTTCTCCCCACCGTGCTCTACCAAAGGCGTGGCTGTCTCTCTCTCAGGAGATCTCAGAAGACCTGGATGCTCATTGTCGAGATCCATTCATTCAAAAGGGGGCTGAAAAGTGATGACAGTTTCCTCAGGCCCATCTTTCTTAGCTTCTCACTTGGAAGTCATCTCTAAAGAAGAATGCCCTTCATCAGTTGTGTGGTTAGTGGAAAGCAAAACTGTCCGAGACTTCTGGGCTGGTGTCAGAAGAATTCAAGAACCAACTTGAGTAGGTTCCCACTGGCTAACGATGAGTAAGGGTAATAATTTACGTGTATTAAAATTTTATCACATGTATGGGTTCACAGCAGCGCTAAAAATAGGCACGCTGATCATTTTTACAAAATAATCATGAACCAGATTGTGACTTTGCAAACTAGGAAATCAAGGGGAATAAAACAAGCATATAAAGACTAACTCAGATTCATCAATGGAATTTTAATTTTTTTTTAAATGTATTGAATCTCTCCAGGATATATATTATATAAACATAGATCTCCAGTGTCCTATATAAATCTCTAAACCACATGTATAATTTATGTTAATCTAATGGACTCAGAGTACAATGAGAAATGAGAAAAAAGAAAATGAGTCAGAAAAAACCAAAACAACTATGGTACACTTTAACAATGGTATGGAACCAAAAAATAAATAAAATAAAATAAAATATAAATAAAATAAAATAAAATAAATAAAATAAACAAAATAAAATAAAATTAATGAAATAAAATAAATAAAATAAAATAAAATAAAATAAAATATAAATAAAATAAAATAAACAAAATAAAATAAAATTAATGAAATAAAATAAATAAAATAAAATAAAAATAAAATGGTACGGAACCCATTGAGCTGTTGGTTTTTTTACCATGAAACTCCAATAGACAGTCTAAGCTGTGTTTTGAGTTCCTGGAGGAAAGCATTTTTCCTTACTTTGTTGGCTGCTGGCACATAATATATATCTTTGAGTATAACTTCAGAAGAAATAAAGATAATTTATTGGAGCATATGAACGTCTCATCATTACCTGTGGCGCAAATTACTTACTAATGATTCCAGTGTCTCTAATAGGCGATAAATGAAGTCCAACAAAATAAGGGGGAGATGAGAGAGTCAAATGAATTACGACAAAATTAGGTAAATAGCAAATAAATTACAACCACCCTCTTAAAATACAAATGGAATCATTTCAGGTATCACGGTTTTAACTTCCAACTTCGTTTATTATGGACTGTGTTCATTCTTCAATTTACTTAGAGGCAAAATGAGCCATCATGGTGATTACAGCATGTGTAATACAGAAAGAAATCTCACTTTAATATGATGGCATTTTTTAAAACAGACACAGGAGTGGAAGTTTGGGACTATTACTTCAACACAAATGCTCTGGAAGTCTGAAGTCCCACAGGTTGTAAATCAATGAACAAGACAAGGCTAATTTAATAACAGTCCAGGCAGTGTTCCCAGACTTTATCAATTTTTTTTTTCCTGCTCTGTACTGGAAATACACTGAAGGGAAAAAAAAAAAATTAGGAGGCAGAAGCACAAAGTATTTCACAAACACAGGCGAAGGAAGCTGATTGTCACTGTTGTCGTGGGAGGCATGACTTTTCGCCGTTGAGAAAAGAGATTTGGAGCTTTGCGCACCTGTACGTTTAAACAGTCCTTCAGTCTTGCCACACAAAGTGTGACCCATACTGATAAGGCACAGAAACGTTGATGAAAACAGATGCTGCAGCTGCAAGAAAAGGAAAAGCCCGTTGACTCCTTCCGTTTGGCTGGCTGTTTCGTCCTCTTTGGAGAGGGTGATTTGAGTCTCCAATATATTTTTATAGCAATGCTTTTCCCTGTCTCCCCCGAGAATCGCATATGAATGATAACCCCCTGTGTTTAACAGCCAGATAGTCTTGGGTTCAACGTCCAACGCTGGCACTTAGCTGTGTATTCTTGCCCAGTGGACTAAACACTCTTTTTTTTTTTTTTTTTTTTTTTTTGAGCTGTTGTGAGAATTAGAGCTAATGAAGCCAACATATTTGGCACAGGATTGCTGTTCCATAAAGGGTAGCTGTGAGTCGGTGGCCGAGGCGTGGGGCTGGCAAGGATCTGAAAATGCATCCCTGAGCCTAGCTTTTTAAAGGGTCCTCCACCGCGTATGTTGTTTTAACCATTCATTCACTTATTGACACATTTATAGAACAAAATTTAAGCCTGCTGACTCAACATAGAGATGCATGACAAATGCGTACATTTTATGACGGCGTATTTTTAGCCAGAGAGAAACACAAAAGAGCTAGCTTTGCACTGTACGAGCCAGCAGGGGGTTTGGGGTGCCTGTGGGATTCCAAGACGGCGCACGGCGGCATGTGAAGGTGTGCTCAGCACCCAGCCAGGAGGGAGTCCCACTGACGCCTCTTGTTCTGATTTTATTCTCTTTATACACAGGTGTGGTGACTGTTTTAACGCCATACTGATTCTGAAGACCGGGAAGATTCATAGGACGTGCATACAGTTGCCCTTGGATGTAGGGGTTTAATTATGGTGCTGGTGTCTCAGAGCTCTAGACCCGTCACTGGGGACTCAGGACCCAGATCCATCACCAAAGGTAGGATGACCATTTACTTACTTCACTGATGTGTTCCCTGAAATGCCAGCCACGCCGAATAACACCTCTGAAGTCCGACGTCCATCCAGAAATACGATTACGTCAAAACTTGAGTGGAGAACACAAGTCATTTTCAGCTGCTAGGTAGTTAAAATTCACCTGTTAAAATCCTGATTGTCCCAGGAAGACTTAATACTTTAGCAACTCATTCCCTGCTTTATTTTTCAGTTCTTCTCACAGAATTTCACCCGTACTCAACACACGTCTTTCAACTTCACGTACACCTGATCCTTCTCCTTCCCATTCTCCTAACTTATTATTTTTTTGCAACCCCGTGACATCACATTTTGTGCATCCCTGCTGCTTTGAAATTTCTCCAGGGTAGCTGATTGCAGCCATGGCAGACCATAATTTGACGTGTTACAGCTAGACTTCTCAGAAAAGCCAGGTCATCCGGGTAGAGACACAAGCCACCTGATTCTTATCATTTCAAAAATGATAAAATTGGAGGCAATTTTTTTTTCTTGGTTTGCATTGATACGTTTATAAGAAGAGTCTACCGCTCGCTGGCTATGCTATCTGCTGCTGAGTTATTTCTTTGTTCCTCTTGAACAAGAGTCAAGAATAGTTCCCATTTTAGTTGCTCAAAAAAAACGGATGGATTTCTGCAAAAATGTTTCCTTTTAAGAAGCAGGGGGAAATTTAGCTTTCATGTATATTTTTAGTTTTTTAAAAATTGAAGTACGGTTGATATACAATGTTGTGTTAATTTCTGATGTACAGCATAGTGATTCATTTGTATGTGTCTATATATATTCCGTTTCATATTCTTTTTTATTATAGGCTATTACAATGTATTGAATCCAGTTCCCTGTGCTCTACAGTAGGACCTTGCTGTTTATCGATTTTATATATAGTAGTTAGTGTCTGCAAATCCCAAACTCCCAATTTATCCCTCTCCCCACCCTCTTTCCCCCTGGTAACCATAAGTTTGCTTTCTGTGTCTGTGAGTCTGTTTCTGTTTATTAAATAATTTCATTTGTGTCATTTTCTTTTTAAGATTCTATATGTAAGTGATATCATATGGTATTTGTGTTTCTCTTTCTGGCTTCCTTCACTTAATATGATTCTCTCAGGTTCATCCACGTTGCTGTAAATGGCATTATTTTATTCTTTTTTGTATTTTATTAATATATTTTACCTTACGTATTTAATACCTATGTTACTTAAATTAGCGTGTTGGCTTAAAAACGAATGAAATGACACATTATTAGGGAGAACGGACCTGAACGCAACTTAATGTTAAAAAAAAAGTACTAGTCTGCATTCTGTTATGTATGTTCCAAGTCACATAAGAAAGAGCCAAGGCATCACGGCATTCCGGCAAATCACTGTCAACGTGTCTCCCAGAGGGCTACTCTTTGCTGCATTTTTTCATGGTTCTGATTTATCAATCATGAAGAAAAACGGGGAACAGTCTCACTACTTGAAGGCATATAAATACATTGTGGATTCATTCCTCATCCAGAGGGACGGAAGCCACGACCCCTCTCCTCAAGAGCACTGGATAAGTGTGTGCTGTAGAGTATTGAAGCCTGTCCCCTCGCGGCTCTTGGGAATTCCAAGATTAATGCCCCATGAATGGCAGCATCTCATGAGTCCCTTGAATTCCACTTAACCAGAACAGAATAAATTCTGCCTCCAATTATGTTAATGGAACCCCTAGGGGAATCAAAACATCCAGTCCTTGCAAACAAACGTCCTCCCACCGGTGAGCTGGCGCCACTTCCTGATGGCCTGTCAGCTCCTTCAGAATTTCCCAGCAGCGCTCCCATTAATTTTGCCGTCGGGACCAAGTCCTTGGCCAGACGAAGTTTCCGGTTACCCTGGGTTAGCATGAGTTTACTTTCAATCTTTGGGAGCTGTTCTTGGAGCAAGAACCTAAGTGCATGACTATGAAGGAATTGCAATCTTGAGATTTATTTGAAGCTAGTGGAAAGCAGGGCTCCCCTTCTGGAACAGTTGCCCGGAACGCTAGTGGATTCTGTGGTCACCCCATCTAAAGCCTCCTTAATGGGTCGTTGCGCATAATCACCAGCTGCCATGAGTGTCGCCTGCTAATCACGTGACGTCATTCTTCTCCAGAAAAACGTCCTTCCAGGGTTTCCCAACTTTGGAGCTACTGACGTTGGAGACTGGGTCATTCCTGGTTATGGGGGCTGTTCTCTGCCTTGTAGGACATGGACCTTCACATCCCAAAGCTCCTTGTAGGGTCAAGATGAACGTCAAGTCCACGTGAAGCTACGATTTTGCTTCGCTTCTTCCCCTGCCCTGTCTTGCTCCCATGAGTTGCTTCCATACAAGCTTTTTTTTTCTTTATGAATAAGTCACTGACCTCAGGTGCTGCCTCTAGGAAATTCTGCCCAAGAGAACGATGCATTTCAATATCTTCATATTCCTCCGCCTCGTCTGCTTCTTAATTGTCGCTATCGCCAGATAGTCCATCACATATGTCACACATGTTAGTTCTTCTCTGCCTAGCTTCCCTGGACAGTAGAATAAGGGACTTAGAAGGACTCGAGAAACTTGCCCAGGGCCTCGTGGCTGATTCATGACACAGAGGAGGTGCCTTCGATCTATGCTTGAAAAATAATTCTGCACATACGCACCGCTCAAGGGCCATGCAGACTCTAAAACATCCTGCCCGTAAGCTGTCAATTTTGCTACTTGACCACAGAACAGATTCAGCTAACACTGAATGACACACAGTATTGCCCACAAATAAGTAACAACCTTAAGCATCGCTTCCCACTTGGATTCAAATAGTATGCAAAGATTGTTTCTAAAGACACATGTCTGTCTCAGGACAGAAGGAGAATTCATTGGAGCAAATATTATATAATAGATGCACTACCAGGTCTGTGTGTGTGTGTGTGTGCGTGCGCGTTCTCATAAAATGGGTTGAAAACCCCAGCAAGAGGCATATGGTCGCACCTCAGAACGTATGAGTATCCACAGGTCTGAAATCCATGCCCGTTTTTTTTCCCATTCAAAAACTCCAGGGCGGTGGTTTTGCAGAGAGACCGCCCAGGAATCAGTGTTAGAGTCTGAGCCGAGCCCTTTCTTTGCTTTGATTGTGCCTTAGAAGTCTCGGGGTACAGAACGCATCCTTAACTTGTGGGCTCCCAGCCCCCTAATGCAGTTCACCGAGGCAGAAGTCATCTCTCTTAAACAGGAAAGTAAATGAAGGCTGAAGTCACTTCCATTCATGCTTTCATATGCAGGGCCACCTCCTACTTCAAGAGCCATGCAGCACCTGCAGCTCCTGCCTCGCGAAACGTCTGCGGCAAGCAAGGTCTTCATACACCTAAATTCCCAGCAACCTCCTGCGCTCATTTGTCACTGTCCCCCGACCACCATATTTCTGCCTTTTCTCTGCCACGTTTGATCTGATACCGCTGTGTCTTTATTTTGGGGGAAAGAGATTTCATTTCTAACAATGGGAGATGGAGTCACAACATAGACTATTGTAATCCACGCCGTTATTTCGGGAGTTAGGTGTCCTCGGTTCAAAATCATCTCCTCAGGAACAGAATTCCTCATGGTCCGAATTGGATAGAACTCTGCTGGCCTCCAGGTGGGCATCAGCCTGGAAAGATTGCATCTTATTTACTGAATCGTGGGCCGTGCTCCTGTTGCCTGGGAGAACCATTTAGCATCGCCTCGTAGATAGATCCAGCTGCTCCTTTCCCTGAGGCCTGTGCACGGCGGGGATGGAGAGGGAGCCAGCTCGGTCACCGGTGGCTGCCAATCAGAGCTGATTCCCCGGTGAGACCTTGCGATGCGGGGGAGGCCCCTGGCTGGTTTTCTCTGCCCAGAGCGTCTTAAAACAGGCACATTTCTCGCAGTCGGAAGGCGGATTGCTGTTTCCATGTCCATCCAGATTGCAAAGGCAGTTCAGTTGAACTTTATGCAACAAAAAGCTTTTAGGTGGTTTTTTTTTTTTTTTTTTAAGATAGCCTTAGGTGACATGGACGGACCTGGAGAATGTCCTTCTAAGTGAAGTAAGCCAGAAGGAGAAAGAAAAACACCATATGAGATCGCTCATATGTGGAATCTAAAAAAAAAAAAAATGAACTTATTAACAAAACAGAAACAGATTCACACACATAGAAAAGAAACTTATGGTTACCAGGGGGGGAAGGAGTGGGAAGGGATAAATTGGGAGTTTGAGATTTGCAGATACTAAGTAATATATATAAAATAAACAGCAAGCTTATACTGTAGAGCACAGGGAACTCTATTCAATGTCTTATAGTAACTTATGGTGAAAAAGAATATGAAAGCAATTATATGTATGTTCATGTATGACTGAAACATTGTGCTGTGCACCAGAAATTGACACAGTGTTGTAAACTGACTGTACATCAATAGAAACATATTTTTAAAAAAAAGGTATCCTTATGTGGCCTTCCAGACACAGAAGAAATCCCTTCTCCAGGGGCAGGTGAGTTAGGCGTGTGGAGTCAGTGGTAGGTACCACGTCAACCGTTCAGCGCATCTCAGAAGCTCATTTACAAAACCAGGGCACACGAATCGTGCCACGTCTGGCCAGCAAGGGGCAGGTGTATCTAGTTTGCGTCTCTGCAAATCTGTTTTTCTGGAGACTTTCCTTCTTTCCTCTCTTAACCTCTTTTCTTCTGCCTCTTCTCTGTCTCTCTTTTTCCCC
Source organism: Camelus dromedarius (assembly GCF_036321535.1). Lineage (NCBI taxonomy): Eukaryota > Metazoa > Chordata > Mammalia > Artiodactyla > Camelidae > Camelus > Camelus dromedarius. The sequence goes on from NC_087472.1 coordinate 111,376,227, forward strand.
CTTCCCTTCCTTCCTCTTACTCTCCTAGGAAAAAAAAAAAGGTGGGACCGTGACTTACACCACCTACCTCTGTCCACGGGCTAACAAAACGTGACGATTCGGAGACACTTTGATCATTCTTGCATGGTGATCACAGTAAGGAGGGGAGAAGGAAGACAGAGCGAATTTGCCCGCGTGCTAAATCCATACACTTCGCGGTGAGCGAAGCGTGCACATTTTCCGCAGTCAATTCAAGCTCCATTTCGGTGGGAGGATTTCGATAATCCTTTCGCGGAAGACTGTAAAACTGAATTATTCCTGTTAAATTCTTTTTAATGGAAAAAGTCCATTTTTCTTTGCTTCGTTTTAATAAGTGTCATGTTCGCGTTCCTGGTTTTTTTTTTTTTTTAACGTGCTGTTGGGGAAGGTGGGAATGGATTGTATTTTGTGTCAACAATTCTTTTAAGGACGTGTATGCAATAATAAAACCAGGGTTCTAAACCTACCTCATATGAGACAGCACAGATCTGCAGAAATGTGCACTATCTCTTTTCTATAAAACGAAAATCCGTCAGAGAGGTCCAATTAGCCAACAATTCCAATGCAATTATCCACAGAATCCATCTTGATCCCCATGGTGCACATGTTGATAGTTGCTTTGGAGGATTTTAAGTCGTTAATATTTCCAGAGTGGGGGGTGGGGCACAGGGCTGAAGTGGTGGAAACACCACTGAATTTTTATAAAGGAGGAAAAGGTTGTTTTTATCTAGCGGTTTTGAGAGAGACGCGTCTCGGAAATCAGCCGTCCACTAGATTTAGTATTTCTTGTTAACATGACACCGCTTGGCTAGGGAAAACGAGGAAGAGTGTTTAAACTATTATTCTTACAGTCGAGCTGAATAAATACATCATTAAGACGGAAAAAACGTAGTGTCTTCTCTCCTGCCACCCCCAGGAGGACTTTCTGCTTTAGAACGAGAAGCAAATCAGTGATGCCTTTCCGTTGACAGCAGGGCTTGGAGACATGACTTCAGGAAGCAGACCCTCCAAGGAGAGGGCAGGCTAGCGGCGAGTCTCTCTCTGACAGTTACAAACAGCATATGACATCCCCAGAACCCTTCATGGCAGATTTGTTCTTTGGTTAAATGTTTCCTATGCATCTTTTCCCTTGGATGGTTTAAGTTGGGAACCTGCCTTAATTTTCCTAATGAAGGGAGACCCGTATATCTTGATTGACCGATCACGAATCATGGAATGGGGACATTAATGATCGGAAACAGTGTCATGAGTTGCAAAATAGGCCGTTGGATTAGACACAGAGCCTAGATCAAACAAGTCTAGAAGGACACGGAAACCCGGCGTGCAGGTGGATGTGGGATGTGCCCCTGATATGTTAATATGGTGCAGTGAAGTGGAGCCCAGATGCAAACTGTAATGTAGCAGGGGCGTTTCCTCTCAACCGAATCGTACACCAAGCCAAATGCATACAGCAGGAAATTCAGAGGCGTTCTGCCCGGTCCCTGGGGCTCCCTCCTCCGTGCACTCTCAAGGCTCTCAGGAAGACGGGCTGGAAACCACAGGTGGAGGGAAGGTGGTGTCCGTTGGTGGCGAGCAACGCTGCGTTCAGGTAATGCCTGGACGAACTAATTCTTTTTTTGTTTTTTTAAATTGAGGTCTAGTCAGTTACAGTGTGTTGTCTTCTGGTGCATAGTGTTGTGTTTCAGTCATGCACACACATGCATATATTCCTTTTCATGTTTCCGCTATGGGTTACTGCAAGAGAGTGAATGTGGTTCCCTGTGCTGCACAGAAGAAACGTTTTAATCTATTTTATATATGGTAGTTCCTATTTACGAATCTCCAACTGCCAAGGTCTATACAGGAGAAATTTGTTTTTGTATCTATTTCATATATAATAGTTAATATTTGCAAACCTCCAGCTCCCAATTTATCCCTCCCCACCCACTTCCCCCCTGCCCTGAGTTTGTCTTCTATGTCTGTGACTCTGTTTCTGTTTTGTAAATAAGTTCATTAGTGTCTTTTTATTTTTCTTTTTTCAATGCTTGAGTTCCAGCTTGACGTCAGTTCTGTTGTGCTGCGGTTCCCTTACCCGTGCAACCGGGATACTAACATCTCCAAGAGTACAAAATCTATAGAAGAAGGTGAAACACGGGAATCCCTTGGCACCCAGCAGGCCCTTCCTAAATAAATCTTGGTTTATTTTAAGTGCGCATTTCGGGTCTGTCCCAGTCTCTAACCTCATGCATCCCTTTCCTACCAGAAGTCCACCCGTGCGCCTATCCAGGCAACGCAGAAAAGGCTCTTTTCTGCCCCGCAGACTGTGAACAAGTCAGGCACCAGCAAAAAATACTCTTTTTATCTTTCTGGCTGACAGCTTTTGGCGGGATGGAAACCGTCAGCATACAGGGGGACGAAGGAATTGTCTCATCCAGAAAGCTGCATTCCAGGGGGCGCTATGCAACCATGAAGTGCGATTCATCGTTGCACACATGCAAGTATATACGTTATACAATGTATGCAGACATGTTTAACACAATGAGTATGCCTGTGTAAACCCACAGGTGTTGCATATAAATGCATACTTAATGTGCATAAATAAAATACCGATTTTTCTATTTTATTAAGTATAAAATACATATTATGAATAAAATAGTTATATTTCTGTGTATCAATACATTCAGTGTATCTAGACCTACATTATATGCATGGTATGGACTGTATGTCTCTGTCTGCCCCAAATTCATATGTTGAGGCTCCACCCGCCCCGCCATGTGATGATACTTGGAGGTCGGGAGGTGATTACATTTAAGTGCAGTCAGGAGGGTGGGATGGGGGGGTCCTCATGATGAGATTACAGCCCTGATCACAATAAATGTAGGCTGGCATGAATTATAATTCCCCCTCCAGTCCACAAAGGCAGTACAGGAGTAGGGCGCCCTCTCTGAAACCAGTGTTTCCCCTACTCCCATAGATCTTAACCCGCATTTTAATTTGTCACTTACTTTCTGTCTCCCCAGATGCTCTTAGTAAAGGGACAGTTTCCGTTTGATTCATCTCTTCTTCCCTGGCGCTCGGCTAAATACCTCGCACACGTGAGAAGCTCAGTAGGATTTCTCTGAATGGAGACAGAGATGGAAGGCTAGGAATGAGATTTCAGGACCTGGGTTTTTTTGCTTTTTTTTTTTTTTTTTTTTTTGGTGTAATTGCGCTATCATTGACACATTACATTATGTTAATTGCAGGTGTCCTGCATCACGATTTGGCCCTCTTACGAGCAGCATGAACCCTGCAACTCTGGAAAAATTAGGGAACCCTCCCTGACTGTAACTTCCTCCCCTGTCCTCTGAGGGGTGAGGATTAATTATATGAGCTCACGGAATCCAGTTCTATTGCTCTCGGCAACCCCCTGCGCCCCATACCCATCACCCTGGCCCCACGTGGAATGTGTGTTCTTGAGCCTGAGAAAGGACACCTGGTTTAGTGAAGCAAAAGGCGAAGAGGAGGTGATTCTGCCTCAGGTAAGTGATGTGGGCATGTTTGTATCCAGGGGGATGGCTGGGGGCACGGGAGTTGAGACCACGGATGCAGACAAGGCGGTCAGTGTTTGCAATGGACGGTGGGTGGTTAACCCCAGATGTGTGCGTTGCCTAATATTTGTATCTGCACATATAAATCTGTATCTGTTCTCAAGCAGTTGCAGAATTCTCCAGAGACCACCATCATCCATGTTAAGGAATGCTAATATTGGCTGGGTCAGAAAACATAAAAATAGAACAAGAGGAAATATTTCCGTAGGACTCAGGGGAACGAGGGCAAATCCTCAGGAAACTTGGTGAATAACTCCTTAGGAGGGATGTGCCAGCATCTTCCCAAATACTCCGGCTTGGTTAGGAAAGGATGCTGTGAACCAGAGTGGGCCACAGGTAACAACGCTCTCTTACGCGTCATCTCATTTTCAATCAAATTTGCACACGTTACTGGTGAGCAAAATCACTGCTCACTATCAATTTTCTCCTGAAAGCCGGGCCTATTACAAATCCTAGAAACAGAAGACGCATGAAAAAGATGGAGAGTTTCCTTTCCTTTGCCCTGGTCTGAGTGGTCCGTGATGTCAGGCTTCTGAAGTGGAACCCTAAAAAAAAATTTTTTTTTAGAAAATCGCTGCTGTTTCCAGGAGATGTATTGAAGGGCAGCCCCCAAGGGCCCCGAGGAACAGCTTGCCGCATAATATCCAGAAGCCCGGCCCCGTCTTGGAAGGAAGGTCAGACAGGATAATCACTTCCCTCTGAGCAAAGTGAAGTTGTTTGATTCCAAAGAGCCGGCGAAGCTATGTGTATCCACGCGCTGTTGGATGGGGTCATTAGTATCGGAAGGGCACTCTGACTGTCACCCACAGGGCACATTTCCCTCATGTTTAGCTGCAGACCCCGGGCCTTACCGCGGAGCCCTGACAGTGACTAAGAAATTCCCGGGGAATGGCCAACCATGAAACGATTTATATTCCTCGAAGAACGCAAACCTTATCTGATCTCCCTGGACCCTCAGACGGAGGCTTAAAGATGAAGTGTGTGCAGCATTATAAATCTCCCTTAGCCGCGCGCTATTTATCAGTTTTCGATTATTTTTTAAACGATCGTCTTAAATCGATGTTTAGAGGAGGCAGATAACACCCTCTGTCTCTTGAGCCCATTTTTCCGTTCATTCCCCGGCCGTGCACGCGGGAAGACCTTAAATTTCCACCAACACCCGTTTAGGAGATCTTTGTCCTAAAACATCGTAAATGAACACAGAAAGCACAGGAATCAAGCCAGACACCGCTTTTTTCCCTCCCTGATGTGTTCAAATGCCATCTTCTGCCCTTGAAATGCAAGGACCTGTTATAATGAACGAAAGGAACGTATATTTAAGATTGGTGGCGGGAGGAGGGGACTAAGTATCTCTAAAACTCAGTTCTGTACAAGAAAAGCCTGCTTTGAATTCTGTCATCAATATTTACACGCTGACGCATGAAGATCATCTAGTGACAATTAGACACTTTGTACGTAAGTAAATGATGACGTGGGATATGAAATTAGGGAGACGGAGTAACAGAGCAACCTGAGTGAGTCACAGAGCGTCCCGCTGCCACTCTGCCCCCAACGGCGATGAGTTTGATGGTGTTCAGGGAAAATCTGCTGCATCTGCCTGAGAAAAGCAGCCCATATGTCTCCATATTCTTACATCTTTATTTTTCAGTTCATTTCACCGACAAGAAGAATTTATATGTGCTGTGTGTCTGTGTGTGGACCATCCCAATATTCTAGAACTTAAGCACATTTTATCTGTCATATCTATCTTTATAAAAGCATATTTCTCTATAAAAGGACACACACACATATCTATTTATTTATTCAGAATGAACCATGATAAGAAAGTCATACTGGGAGATTTCAATCTAATTGTCTTTCCAGGAAAAAAAAAAGATTTTGTGTCATTCCTGAAAAAAAAAAAACAAAACAAACCCTGCTATTTCTTGAAGACACAGCTTACATAATATTTGTGTGTCTTGAGAGAAAATATTTTCTGCTGTTTTAAAAAAAAAATGGATCATGGTGAAGATACTTGAGGCATGAATCCTCTGTTAGCAATCGGGAACTGGGACGTGTGACTCAGCCATGAGTAGGGAACCTGAAAGGAAAGAAGGGTGGAAGGGAGGGAGAAATCACGGAGAGGGGATGAACAGAAACCAAGTGTTTTACGTCTCATGATTACAACGCTGTGCGTCATCACTCCGGAGCAGTGCAATGCCTGAGGCAGGTCTTTCGTTAGACCTCGGCATGACCGGGGGAGTGGAGTCTATGGGAGAAGACTTGGATTTTTTGCAGAAGCTCAGTCCTTTACTAGTTGTGTGATCGGGGGATTGGGGCAATGGCTGGGTATCTTTTTCTCCCAGTGATTCGACAGTCAGTGGAAGAAAATGATCCTTCTCTCTCAAATTTCATGTGTAGATTCAAGGGGGTGTCTTCAGGGCGTCTAGAAGAGTATGTGCCTTTCAAGGATTGCCAGCTAAGTTTTAGTCCTTTACGATACTCCCCTTTTGTTTTGGAAACTAAATTCGATTGGGCTTGAAAGATATTCATTCCCTGCACCCTTCTTGCTGTCCTTGTTTTAAATTGAAGTTTGGCTGATTTACAATTCTGTGGTAGTTTCAGGCATACAGCAAACTGATATGTATATATAATTCTTTTCCATTAAGGGTTGTTACTAAGATATTGAATATGGTTCCCTGTGCTGTACAGTAGGACCTTGTTGTTTATCTCTTTTATATACAGTAGTTCACATCTGCAAATTCCAAGCTCCTAATTTATCCCTCCCCTTCCAATTTCCCCTTTGGTAACCATAAGTTTGTTTTCTATGTCTGTGAGTCTGTTTCTGTTTTGTAAATAAGTTCAGTTGTCTTTTTTTTAGATTCCACATATAAGTGACATCATACGGTATTTGTCTTTCTCTGTCTGATTTATTTCACTTAGCATAATACCCCCTCTAGGTCCATCCATGTTGCTGCAAATGGCATTATTTCATTCTTTTTTATGGCTGAGTAGTATTCCATCATATAAAGATACCACATCTTTATCCAGTCATCTGCCAGTGGACACTTAGGTTGCTCCCATGTCTTGGCTGTTGTAAACAGTGCTGCTATGAACATTGGGGTACGTGTGTCTTTCCAAATTACAGTTTTCATCTTTTCTGGATATATACCCAGGAGTGGGATTGCTGGATCATAGGGTAAGTTTACTTTTAGTTTTTTAAGGAAACTCAGCACTGTTTTCCACAGTGGCTGCACCAAACTGCATTCCCACCAGCAGTGCAGGAGGGCTCCCTTTTCTCCACAGCCTCTCCAGCATTTGTCATTTGTGGACTTTTGAATGATGGCCGTTCTGACTGGTGTGAGGTTGTACCTCATTGTAGTTTTGATTTTCATTTGTCTGATAATTAGCCATGTTGAGCATCTTTCCATGTGCCTGTTGGCCATCTGTATGTCTTCTTTGGAGAAATGTCTGTTTAGGTCTTCTGCTCATTTTTTGATTGGATTATTTGTTGTTTTGATATTGAGTTGTATGAGCTGCTGGTATATTCTGGAAATTAACTCCTTGTCGGTTGCACCGTTTGCAAATACTTTCTCCCAGTCCGTAGGTTGTCTCTTTGTTTTGTTTATAGTTTCTGTTGCTGTGCAGAAGCTTATGAGTTTGATTAGGTCCCATTTGTTAATTTTTGCTTTTATTTCTATCATGTGCATTTTGTCTTTTGGCACAATGTGGTACTTATTCCTAAATAAAACTGCCATTGTTGAAAACCCACATTGCTGGCAATCCTGTCGGATAAAGTGAGGAGGGAGTAAAGTGTTAAAAATTCTGACATAGGTGGGGTTTTTTGGGGGGAGGGTTCTTGAAATGAATTCATTTCATGAAATAATGATTTTTCTATTCATACCTTTGATTTACCACCTTTTCTTCTTGTAATTTTTTTAAAATTTTATTTTATGAAGTTACAGTCAGTTTACAATGTTGTGTCAATTTCCACCCTGTTGTGATTTTTGAGGAAGTTCCAGCTTTGTCTCTGCCCCATAAGTATTTCCAAAAATGTATAATTAAATCTTTGCTTTATGCATTTAGATGAGGAAATAGTTACATTTCTCTCTCAAAAAAAGTGTTCTTTTTGTTTTCTTTCCTATTCCGACCCAAAACGTTAAAATCGTCTCAGATTAAGATTATGCATGAACATTTTCAAGATGAATTTACATTCGTTACCATTCGGTTCATCTAACGTTAAAGTAGCTACTGGGTGAAACGTTCTGAGTTATCAGGCAAGTGGAGCACGCCTCTGCATGGTTCCTGCCCCGGACGGGTTGGTGTGTAATAATGGTGACATATACAAAACGATGTGTTGAAAAAAAAATCAGTGATAAAAAATAGACATTCTACACTAGATACACAAAAAGAAAAAAAAAGGATCTGAGTGTAGATTCTTAGGAATGTGGGCATTTTATTGGAAAAGTAGAATGAAGATTTCAATAGAAAATGGAGCAAAGAGATTCTAGTCTAAGATAAGCGTCAACCCAAGGCATCAAACACTAAAATTAAAAATCGCACACACACAACTTGCAATCATAGTTTATGCCTGGGGTGCAGAATCAGAGCAGAGTGAAATTTGTACAAGATCCTTATTGGTGTAATCAGGTACCCTTATTCTGTAACACCGGGTAATGATCACTACTATAATTATGATGATTAATTGCTAAAAATATTTTAGGCTCATCCAAAAAAAAAAAAAAAAAGATTAAAAAGAAGGCAGAATTAAACGGAGATGATAAATCGGAAAGTAAGCCATAGCGATCTTTTGGAAGGAAAAACTGTGGATCTTATTTTTAAAACACAAAACTTGATCATCGGAATTAATCATTTACAGGTCTTCCTAACCCCCCCCTCCCCGGGCTGTGGGAAGGCTTAGCCCTAACCCCTGGACGAGTTTTCCCAAATGTTTCCCACCTGGTTAGCTGAAGAATGCACAACATCCCGCGCATTCACCAGGAGCATGGACAAGACAAAGGAGATTCTGGCTGTCCTTGACCAAAGCCGCCCACACTCTGCCTGGGTTTATGCTGTCTTAGCAACACTGTCTTCCAAAGATCCCGTTTCCCAGATACACCTGGACTGTTTTCAGCGGGGACAACGAGGCAGTTCTAAAGGGAAGGAGATGTATGTGCTCCTTGTTGAGACCAGTGCTCTTAAGGGAAAGACCATCTTTAATCACAGTTAACAGAACCATTTGACAGAAGCCCCACGAGGCAACTGCCCTTTTCCATCGATGATCAAAGAAACCTTCCCTTGACCCACCAAAATATCCATGGTGGTCCCACCATTGTCAATCGTCTTGACAAATGCAGTCGCCTCTCCTGCACACCCTATTTCCTCCTCCCCTTCCTGACTTTTCTTCCTTCTTTCTTTTTTTTCCAAACAACCGTGTACACAGTTCACATATTTCGTGTTTATAGATCATTCATGATTGAAGACTACGCCATGCATTTTTGATTCGTGATTTCCATTCCTTGTCTTCTTTTTTCACACTCTCAGTCTGAGCTCTGTGTGGTTTTTTTTTCCCCCATTACATTAGTCATTTTGTGATATTTCCCCTGAGGCTAAAACTTCATTTTCCAATTCTTTTTTTTTTTTTTTTTTTTGGCTAGGATCTCATTTTTTGCTGGTCTAGCTTCCCTTAAACCATAGGATAAAGTTTAATTTTTAAAACCTGACCTATTTCTAGGATTTCTTTCCTCCCACTTCCTATGACACAGGCTCCCTTAGCACTAACACACCTTGGGGCTGGGTCCCACGGGGAGGGAGCTGCTGTCTGGGTAATTAAGAAGTAGACTCATTTCTACTGCATAACAGTATTGAAAACATGCTACTTATCCAGGCCAGGCTTTGCAACTTACACAGTTGCGTGACACAATTTAAAAAAAAAAAAGTTTCTAAGGTGTGTCCCATAGACATTTTCCAGTGCACACCGAGGAATTTAATTATCAGACTGTACACGGATTTCGGTCTTTACCATTTAGTATTTCTGGTGCTCATGGACCATGCCCCAGAAGGTCATGGACTCTTATCTAGGGGCGATCGCTGATGCTCAGTATGCTGTACCTTCAACCCTGGCTTTCAACACCTTTGATGAACCTCCAAAATCTGATGGCATGGCTCCTTTTGCATTTCTTCATTATCATCTCCATTTGGCCAAGCAAGCCTGGTCACTGTGTTCATGTCACATTCCCCGTGATTGGAGCCCTCGCACTGAGAAACCCTCTGGTTGCCCCTTGTTCTTCCTCTGACGTTAGCCGGCAAGTCTCAGCAAAGGCTTTTTATCCCCCCCCGGCGAAATCTCCCTTCATCTCCCCCATCTGGCTGCTCCCTTAGAACCCTGGACTGCACCCATGTCCTCTGTCCTTGCTTCCCTTGCTAGACGGGACGCCCCCCACCCCGCTGCAGTGTTGGGGGTACCTCCTCAGCAGTGGTGCCTTCCCTGAGCCTGGGGAACAGCCGGTCGTAAAGCAGCACCAAGTGGATGTTGCCAACGGGACATTGCATAAAGTAACGGTGTCCAGTTGTATTGTCCATATTGCGGATTTCAGTGTACGAAATCCCAATTCAAATGCATCTTTTGTGGGTTTTCCTTTTATTTCCTTACTTATTTATTGGCGATTTCTGATGGGGTGGGCTGTTTCGGATGTACGTTCCTGGACGGCACGCCCTGGGGGTGGTCGTCATTCGTCTGTTCCGTAATTGCATGTTTGTGCTTTTCCCTCACTCACCTTGGATCAGCTGATAGCTGTCAACCGGCTGCAGGAAGAGGGGTGCCTGAGCCTCAGGGCTTCACAGCGGCTCCACAGGGGGCAGCCAACAAGGACAGTCTCAGGCCTTGGGCTGGTTTTCTTGGGCTGGTGCATCATCCTTGAACTCCCTTGATCAGTCTCCCTGCGTTTCTGAGCTGAAGTTAATACTTTTTTTTTTTTTTAAAGCTGCTCCCAGATTCAGAGCAGGCATGACTACCAGGCTTCTCTTTCTGTGCCTGCACTTACAGCCTCCTTTTTGGAGTCCAGTTCTCTCTGTCGGGACCCACTGTGCCGCGATGGCTTTCCGCGCCCTCGTGCACAGAGCCTCCTGGAACCCGCACCCTCTCCCCGGACGTCGGGCAGGAGAAGCAGAAAGGGGTGGGGGGTAGTCTGGGTCTGCCTGGAGGGCTGGAAAAGTGTCGCACATTTCGTGTTTCGCGCTTTGTCTTTTTTTTGTTTTTAATTTAAGCCTTGGCGTTCCGTAAATGCTGAGAAGCACATTTGCACTCTTTAGGTGGAGTCGAGGGCAGAGTTTGAGAAACTCCACACGTGGCCCCGAGACCCGTTTCTGTAAAGCTTTGCTGGAACCCAGGTACACCCAAGGGTTTGCATGAGGCCAGTGTCTGATCCTGTCTTCTCCAATCAGAGCTGATTCCCGGGGCCCCCCAGAACCCAAAGCACTCTCTGTCCCCGGGCAGAAATAGGGGGTCATCCTGCTCCTACATCATGAAATGAAGCTGGGGTTTGCGGTGAGCAAAAACTTGTGTTGATTTTCTCAGGTTTGGTTTTGTTTCTTCCCCACACAAGAATTTGTTTTGCTGTATATTCTGAATTCTTCCGAGATATGTCAGCACCATATACCGTGTATTTGTAACTGTGACTGACGCCTCCCCGCCTCCCCTCTCTCTCCCCCTCTCTCGAAACTTCACGGTATAAACCTCCAGGAGATAGTCTTTGCGATGCCTGTCGGGGAGCTGTATCCTGAATGAAGGCTGTATGCGTTACCGACATTTTTCGCTTAATTAAGACTTGTCATTTCCTGGTACGATGGCTCGTATCCACGTTAGGCATTCCTGGGTACACGCTAGGAAAAGCAAGAGAGAGGACATTTTGCAAAATGCCATGGAACGAGTGACAAAGAAGAGTTTAGGTAAAAAAAAAAAAAAATGCACAGATTGTGGGGATCCGCCTAAAATTAAAGTGTTTTAATTGATACAGGATATCCTATCATTAACTCAAAACCCACTCTCAATTGTTTGTGGAAGTATGAGTTAATATTGTAAAGTATTCGGGGGGGTGGGGGAAATAATTAATGTCTGATGATCATCACAGGGCGAAAATCTTGTATCTACCAGATTAGGAGAAAGAGCTTGTAGGAGAAAAAAACGTATCTTTAATTTTATAAGTTAAGCTAAAGGGGAAATACTTTTAAAATACAGGGAATGTACAAAGGGAAATAAAAAATCTGCACTATCCTAGACCACAGAAGTAACTATGTAACTTTGGTACCTTGTCTCTTTCCGCTTTGCTAAATGTTTCAAGTGGCGGGATTGCTCCCTCTGGGGATGAGAGAAAGGGGGCACTGAAGACGCTTCAGAGCCAACAGTGAAAGGATATTTAAACTAAAAGTCAAATATAGTTTAAAAATTAACTTAACAGCCAGTGTTTGTTCGTGGGTACCTGTGTGTGTGTGTGTGCAAAAATCTGAATACCAGAATAAATTCAGTATAATGTGATTTGCAATAGAAATTCAAGGGTTATTGAAATAGGAAGTGAAGCGGGACATATCTTTCCTTCGTAAAAACGTGTTGAGGACAAACAAAACAACTTAGTCCCAGAAGTACCCGTTGGGGAAGTTCTATTTTGCTTAGTGAAACATTACAAAGTATTGAATATGAGTCCACTGAATCATTCTCTCAAAAGAACAATTATAAAGAAAAAAACCAAACCAAAAAACTATTCTTTGGAAATAGTCATTATTTAGAAACTGATTGTTTAATTTCAATTTTAATGTTTAATAACTGCTGTAAGCTTATCGCCAAATCATGTCTTTAGATGTTTATTTTATAACTAAATGATAATGCATTCTTCTTCTGTAATGGTATTTTCTTCCCCCTTTGGGAGAACTAGATCCATAATGAAAATTTAATGATGAAAAGTGTTTCCATTACTCGATCATAGCAGGGACTCCAAATGTGTCATCCGAGAACAGTCATTGCTAACGGGTGTCATTCAGTTGGGTTCAATGCCGTCTCTTTTATCTGCCTTTAGACATCTCAAAGCTATTCTCTGAGACTCCACTGGAGAAAAACTTACTGTTCCACGCAAACTTTCTTTCGTCCCTGAGAAGAACTGACCAATGATGGAACCTACCACCAGGACAGTTTCCTCTTTAAAAAAAATAATAAGCAAGAATGTGCACGCGTTTAAAAATACGGCAGGCGTGATTTGAAGTATTCAGAATATATGACACCATTTATTTGCCCTCCTAAGAAAAGTTCAACCATCCTTCCCCCTTTCATTTGTGAGGAAATTGAGGCACAGAAAAATTAAATTGTCCGAAGTCACGAGGGAGGTCAGCAGAAGAGTGCAGACGGAAAACCTAGTGGGTGACGTGCCATCTCCTTTGCTCTTAAATCACCACAAAGTTATTTCACAACATTGGTCAGTGCATTCGATAGGCCTGCATCATTGCCAATGTAGACATGATTATGTAAGATTAATGCAGAGAGTCTAAATTATTCTATAACTTCTTTTTAAGAAACTGGCTGCCCTCGGGGTCGTGAGCCTTCAGAAGCCTGTGGTCTCTCCCCACGATGCTGCCTTCTTTCTGTAGAAGTGGGCGTGTGTACTGCACACGGAGTCCTTACCAAGTCTCTGCCAGTGTCGACTCGGAACATCTCCCAGTGGCTCCCAGTCGACTTTCAGGCATTGAGTCATCTGCCCAGTCCTCTTTAGGAGCAAAAGCATTCTTTGCTGAAACAGCTGACCAGGATGAAGCCTCTGGAGCGCATGTAATATTCACAGACCTGCAGTTGGAGATACTTTTTGATCCTAATCTCCCATGCAAGCTGCTCATCCCTGCGGAGTTCAGCTCAGGGATGTACGTGTATGGGGCCAGACAGAGATGTGGGGTGTCCAGTGTTACAGACCGTTCTCCTGGTCACTTTTTCATGGACTTGCAGGTCTCCCATCAACATGTACAGCGGTCCCCTGCTCCCATCAGGGGGAAATACATGATCCCAGAGGACTACATCTGCGCACAGAATCCTGGTTCAAAATGAAATAGCACTGTCACACATGACACATAGACTTAACTTTAGGTCGAATTCGTTTTCTCCTGGAAAACTGGGAGCGATGTTATCAGCCATCCTTAGAAGTGAATCATTAATGATTCTATTGTCAGTATGAGGGAGGAATCCGGGCTTCGCGGTGGGAGGGTCGCGTCCGTCACAAGGCGTCGTGAGCCTGAACGATGGTTGATGTTCACGGAACATTTTCATTTCACACTTAAGAGAGTCCGTTTGTGAGGTAGACAGTTGGGGCAGTGTGCATCTGGGTACCGTGTTAAAACAAATTGCACCGAATCTATTTAGGTGGAAGGTTCCAAAGCTTTGCAAAGGGACACTAAGCAATAAGCAGGAATATGTAGCTCTATTCTTCAATCCTCCTTCAGTGAACTGTGTCGACTGGCAGAATTATCAAACTTCAGTAGACCTGGTTACGTAAGAAGCATTCAGCTAAGTGAGTCGGCCGTGAAACGCGTTCGTGGTTTGTGCTTGTTTGAAGGGATGCTGTCACACACACGTGACCCTTGTTCCTAACTCATCCATCCTAGATTTACCCTGACCTGTGTGGACATGTATTTTCTTCTTGCTTTTTGAAAAATAGCGTTATTTTTTTTTTTAATTTTTAAAAATTTAATTATTTGTGATTTATTTTTTAATGAAGGTAGTGGGGATGGAAGCCAGGACCTCGTGCATGCTAAGCACGCACTCTACCACTGAGCTACACCCTCCGCTTTAAACGGCTTTATTGGGTTGTAGCTGGCATCCGAAAAGACACATAGGTGATATACACAATTAGACAAGTTTTGGCATATTCATGGACCTGGGAAGCCACTACCACAATCAAGGCAGTATACATTCATCATCTCCAAATATCTCCTCCTGCCCATCCCCTGACTTTTTTTGTAATCAGAACACTTAGCTGCAGATCGACTCTCTCGACAACTTTTTCAGCGTACGCGACATTATTGTTAACCACATAGCAGGTCTCTAGAACCAGGGACAATGTTTTCTCAAATGCTCACCTCTACAAAAGTACGTGCCACCCTCCTTTTTTTTTTTTTTTTTCTTTTCCAAACCTGTGTACAAATTATGCAAAAGTTCTGTATTCTTTTTCATCTTGAAGGTCCACCTGTTGGGTTGAAGAGTGTCTCCCCCAGCTCATGCTCACCCAGAACCTGTGAAGGTGACCTTCTGTGCAAAGAGGGTCTTTGTGGAGGTCGTCAAGTTGAGATAAGCGAGGCCATCCTGGAGCAGGGTGGACCCCAGCCAGTCACTGGTGTCCTTAGGAGGGGAGAGAAATTCGGCTGGGGTCACCCAGAGGGAGGACGGCCATGTGAAGGTGCAGGCAGAGATTGGGGTGATGTGGCAGCAAGCCCAGGGGTGCCAGGCATTACCACGTACCATCAGGAGCCGCAAGAGGCAAAGGAGGGTCTTTGCCTTAGAGCTGCTGGACGGAATGCCTTCCTTCCCGCACCGTGATCTGGGACTTCTGGTCTCCAGAACTGTGAGACGCTATTTCAGGGGTTTTAAAATTAATTTATTTTTTTAAATTTATTTTTAAATGATTTTGCATTTTTTTTTTTTAGTTGGGGGAGGGGAATGAGGATTTTTTTTTTTTTTTAAATTTTAACAGAGGTCCTGGGGATTGGACAGGACCTCATGCATGCTAAGTATGCACTCTGTCACTGGGCTATGCTCTACCCACACCAGGGTTTTAAATTTGCTTTTGTTTTGTTTTCTTTTCTTTCTTTTCACCACCTCGTAGATAATACTTTGTTAAGGCAGTCCTAGGAACACAGTTACTGATGACATATTGGGTCTATGGAATGCCAGGTGACTTTGCATCTATGAAAAATCAGTTCTCCACTCTAAATTGACACAGAAGTTAAATGATGTCCTTCCCTGTGTCTAGATTAAGGCAAATCTGTGATGCGCTTCTTATCGTTTATCTTCCCTGTGGTGATTTTAAGAGGATTTAAGAGTCACACTTTTTAAATGTGAAAAATGTCGTGTGTCATTAGCCAAAAGATCTGCGAATATCGTCGCAAAATTGTCACTGAACATCTAAAGTCCTTAGAACGTAGGCGGTAAGTGGCTTTGAAACCAAGTTCACTGGGAAGGCAGCGATTCTCAGATTTTTGGACACGTAAGGAATGACTCGTAAAAATGCACTAAAATGTAGACCCCGGCCCCGCCCCGTAGTCTGAATCTGTAGCTCTGGACTGAGACTAAGAGCGGGTCAGGTTGACTGACCAGGACACGGCTCCCATGCCATCTTACGTGTGTATCCCTGTCCTGTCCCGTCCAATTCCGTCTCACTGGAAAGTTCACCCAACTCTCTGGGCCTCAGTTTCCTCACCCATGAAATGGGAAAACAGAATGACTACACTTTGCACGGGTATAAGGATCCAATGACATTAGAGAATAATTTATGCAATTTTAATATATGACTATGCTTTTATATAATACACATGGACATGCATACATTATTCACATGTAAATAAACACGTGTGTATCATATGTAAAACTGTGTTATATAAATATGCGTGTCCATATATAATATATCCACACAATATATGTATTTCTCAGTCCGGGGTGTGGGACCCATTGAGTTCTGCATAAAGAGAACTCTTCAATGTTAACTTCAAACCCATTGTTTTAAAAATGAGAATACTAGAATTGTAGAATTGAGGATATGTTTGGGAGGAGTTGACATGCCCAGGATAGTGCAACGACCTGACACCAAGTTCATAATAAAAATCGGGTTTTCCTTCCCCCAGCCTCCCTCCTTTAGGGTGGTCTATAAATCCTTTGGCGATTTAAAAAAAAAAAAAAAAACACCAAAAAGATATTTTATTTCATAGGTAGGCTTTATCATACAGGCTTCCCATTTTTAGAATCACATTATTTTTTAGATGGTTTAGCCTTTTAGGGAAAAGAAAAGGACGCTGCCTACTGAACATTTGACCCTATCATTTAGAACCATGATTGGCTGTTAAGCTGTCTAACTTGACTGCAATGCCTTCTTTCCATGGACAGACTTTCCTGAAGGGAGCAATGCGTCGACACTGTGACTATAAGAATTTATCGTTTCTCATTAAAAAAAAAAATATATGTTTTGCAGAGCTAGGTAATCTCTGACAAAGACTTTCCCCTGCTGCAAATTATTTTGGTGTGCACGCAGAAAACCAGCCTCTGTGCTGTTTCCACCTGCGCGTTAGCCTCAGCCAGAACCCCCCTGCGATGAGAAAGCACCCACTGGCGACAAGGAGGTTCATAGATATTTAATATCCGCCTGCAGCCCGCCGGGTGGAGATCAGTCACTCACGAGGCTCGCTGACCTCCGGCTCTCGGGAGAGTGGTCCCTCTGTGGCTGGATAATGATATCGCGTTCAGTAGCAAAGACCCAAACATACTGTATCTTCATCAAGGCTGTAATTACACCCAAGCACGCGGGCCGGGGACTGAATGGCCTTGGGGTGCAGGGGGGCCGTAGGGCAGAGGCTTAGGTGGCGTGACCGGGCGTCAAGCTGCGCTTACGCCGCTGGGGTTAAAATGAAGGGGTATCCGTCTTCATGCCACCTGCTGCAAACGCCTGACCCAGGACACAGGCACAAATTGACCTCCGTCTCCCCATCGCAAGAGGATGCCTGCCAAGTGGGCATCAGACAAGAGGGGACCTCGCCTTGCTTGAGGCTTCAGATCCGGGGAGAAGCATACAGCGAACGGTCTTGCCTTTCTCTCGTGCTTTGTGCGTGTGTGTTGTTTGTCTGTTTTTCTTTGCCCGGTAATTCGGCTCCACGTTGTCCCAGCCACCCCGTGATGGGGTTTTGAGTCCACGTAGAGAGACAGGAGTGCAAGGCAGAGGGTACAATTCAATGTTCACAGTTTTCTTTCATGTTCTTGTATCACCTCAGGAGGGGTGCATGCCACCGCCGTCTGAGTCCCCCTCTGCACCCGCGCTGGAGAGCGAAACGGTCCAGACGAAGGCAACCTGGGGTTTGGTCTGCCTGAGTTTCCTCTGGCTGCTTTTAAGAAATTGCCACCAACAAGGCAGCTTGGTGAGACAACGCGAATTTGTCATGTTGTCATTCAAGAGGCCAGAAGTCCGAAATGGGGGTGGGGGTGGGTCCTCCCTGGGCGAGAATCTAGGTGTCCAGAGAACTGCATTCCTCCTGGAGGCTTTCGGGGAGAATCCATGTTCTTAACCTTGTCCAGCTTCTGGAGGCGCCCGCATCCTTGGCTCCTGGCCCCACTTCATCGTCAGAGCACAACACCCTGACATCTGCTTTGTCATCAGAGCTCCTTCCGTGACTCTGACCTCCCTGCTTCCTTCTTATAAAGATGCTTGTGATGGCATTGGGTCCACCCAGGTGGTCCGGGGTCCTCTCCCCTTCTCAAAAGTCCTTCATCGCCTCTGCAGAGTCCCTTCCGCTGAGTAAGGTTATTTTGTCTGCCGCAGGAGCTCAGACTATGTAAGTGGTGGCCAAGGGAGGCCCCTGGTGGTCCTCCGTCTACACCCAGAGTAAGAGCGGTCAGTACGGCAAGGCTGACCTAAAACAGCAGATGAGAGCTCTCGCTGAACTTCATCTAACTGTGCTGGAGAGGTTTACCCATCGGGGATATTGCTCTATGAACGAATGTGAGCCACGGCTGTAAATTTTCATTCGTGATGAGATTGAATTTTCACAGATACTGGAAAGGTGATTTTTTATTTGCATTTAAAATGCTGTATGGATGAATTAAGGTTAAAAAAAACATATCTGATTGATGGACGTGATTATTAGAAGCCATATTCAAAGGGCAGTAGCTTTCACAAATGGTCATTCTGCTCTGCAGGCATGGAAAATGGATATCTCACTTATTGTACGCAGTAAGGGTCCTGTGATGCAATATATTTGTAAATACCTCGCTAACTGCTTGATGAATTCTTAGAAATAACAAAGCCGTATCGATCAACCTCCAAGGACTATTTTCACACCCTTGCAGGAAGAAGAGGGTTCGAATGTGTTTTAAAAGCCCGTAATTTGCGGGCTATTCAAAACACTGTGACCTCCAATGACTTCATAATTTATCAGTACGTTTTTTTTTTCCTCCTGATTCTTTAACCATTTCAGGGCAAAAAGAGAAAAGAGTTGCACGATTCCGTACTTGTGGGAATCAACCCTGCTTGTTCCTGAGGATCTAGACACATTTATTCAGAAGGGCTCGGGGAGCTGATTAAGTGAGAAGGCCTAGGAACAGTGCGGGAAAAGGTGGAAATATCTAGAAACGTTTCACACAGGGAACTGTATTCAGGACCTTGTAACATCCTAGAAGGAAAAAGAATCTGAAAAGGAATATATATGTGTATAACTGAATCACTGTGCTGTACACCAGAAGTTCACACGACATTGTAAATCAACTATACTTCAGTTAAAAAAAAAAAAAATTTTTTAAAGATGGAAGTATCTGGGACAGTGACTTCAAGAGGCTCCTGGTGAACCCCAGAAGTACGCAGACAGTTGCTAAGCTGTGCACCGAGTGTCGTGAAAGCCATCACCGCGAGCGTCTCTGGACACACTTCCTGGCGTGTGCTTTCCTTCCTGGAAGCAGCACTCAGGTGCGTCCCGTGAGCCAGGGCACAGATGCGGAGGGTTTAAAGGAAAAAGCTCAGTCCAGCTTCTTGGTGGAAAAGTGTACACTCTTGATACTCAAAGGATGGCCAAGGGGCCAGTTTCGCATCCGTGCCCTAGGGCTCCGGTAACAAATTCCCACAAACTGGGTGTCTTAAGACAGTAGACGTGTATTGTCTTGCCTTTCAGGAGAACAGAAGTCTGAAATCAAGGTGTGGGCAGAGCCAAGCACCTCCAAAGGCTCTAGGAAAGAACCCTTAGCTGCCCACACTA
This sequence comes from Camelus dromedarius, assembly GCF_036321535.1. Lineage (NCBI taxonomy): Eukaryota > Metazoa > Chordata > Mammalia > Artiodactyla > Camelidae > Camelus > Camelus dromedarius. The sequence continues at coordinate 111,395,768 of NC_087472.1, forward strand.
GCCACGACTAATTTCAGGCACCCTTGGCATTCCGTGTCTTACAGACACCGCATGCCAATCTCTGCCCTCATCCCCACATGGCCTCCTTCCGTCTCTGTTTCTGTGTCCAAATTTTCCCCTTCTTGGAAGGACTCTAGTCATCGGATATGGGACCCACCCTACCCCAATATAACCTCCTTTAACTTGATTACATGTGCCAAGACCGTATTTCCAAATAAGGGCACATTCACTAAAGCTGGGACTTCAGCTCATCTCTTCTGGGGAAACGGTTCAACCCACCTGCACACAGCGTCAGCATCACTCAGGAGGTCCTTAGAAATCAGATGTCCCAAATCTATGCCAGACCTCTCAAGTCAGAATCTGCATTTTATCAAGACCCCCAAGTGTTTCCTATGCACCGTCCCTGCACGGGCACAAGGTAAGATAGAACAGGTCTCGTTCTAAGATATGCAGACTGTTTGGTATGGTTGCCATGTGTGTGAGGTTGTACAAGAAATACATGGCAGAAATGACGAGAGAACAAGATTACAAAGAAAGGAGGGGACAAATCTTGAAACAGCATCTTGTTAAAGATTTATTTTTTGGGGGGGGGGGTGGGTCGCTGAAGTACTTGCCATCATGTGAGTCCCATGATCAGAGTTGGCTTTTGAGTTCGTGTGGCTGCTTTGGGGAAGACTTCAGCGGATTAAACACTGAGCAAGAGAACACGTTTAGGAAGAGTATCCAGGGAGGCAGGGTGGACTAATGAGAACCTGCCTCAAAGCCACAGGGGTGGAAATGAGCCAAGAGACTCAAAATACAAGGGAGCAGAAAGTTGGTTTGATGAGACTTGATGGTCATCTGAATGTAAGAAGATGGGGAAAGAAAAGTCCATAATAATCCATCGTGGCAAGTGAGCACCCGTGTGCCCGGCGGGGCCACTCTCCGTGGATAAGGCAGTTCTGGAGGACCAGCTTCGAGGAGGTGGTGGAAATTTCTTTTTCAGGCATTGACATTTCGGGGCATCATCAGAATATTGGTCCCTTTGGAGTCTTGAGAATGAGTGCAATTAACCAAGGAGAGATTTAAGGAAGGAAGGGAAAAGAAAGTAGGGCCAAGAGTAGGTTCCCGAGATGGAGACCTTGACCACTCTACTGCTTGTCTGGAACCATCCGATATTTGGAAGAGATAAAGCCAAGGGGATGACGTGAAGACACCTCCCTTGGGTTTGTCGATGGAGCGAAAAGATCTCCAGCCCAGAGACAGAAGGGCAGAATGGTCAAGCCCATTGACTCTAGAATCAGCTCTCCTGAGTGTCTCACTAGCTCTGTGATCTTGGAAACATTATTCAGCACCTATCGGCCTCCACTTCCTTATCTGTAAAAATGAAGGATCTGGTTATATCCACCTCCTCGAGCTGGAGTAATTGCCCCGCATAGAGTGAGGGCTGTAGGAGCATTTGCCATTTTGATGATCTCCATTATTATGCTACGGCTGTAGATTCAGTTTGGAGGGCCACTGTCTTTTTTCAGAGGCTGTGGTGGCAACACTTAGATACCCTTTTTAGGGACATACTGTGTTTCTGTGCTGTTTACTGTCTGCCACTGTCAACAGCTCCATGGTTGGCTCAGCCGCACACAGTAACCCCAGAAGGTACGCTCCTTCAGACCGTCCCAGCACCGCTCCCCGCCAAGACCCCTCCACAGGGTCTCAGATGCCCCGGAGCCCAGCTGAGTTGGCTGACGCTTTGTCAGACTATCTTCTGTTTCCCTTTTCCTTCCCTTGAGTCTCACTCCCTCTGCCTTAACCCCAAAATACTCCCCTCCAGCCTCCATGTCAGCATCTCCTTAGTAACAGCCCAACGTGCAACCATGGCTCTGCCGTGCACGCTGTCATAACGGTGCCCATCAGCTCACAGGATGATGAATTTGCAGGGCAAAGAGCGAACATTAGATAAGGGGGTTCTCCATGATTTACTGCCTATGGCGGCATTCTAGCGGTGAGGGGGAAAATGAATCCCTTTCTTTCTGTCTCATCTAGTTTCATCCATTAGTGACTGGTCAGTACAGGGTCCCAACTCAGGATGGTTGACACTCGAAGTAGGATCATTTAAAAGAGGTATTTACACAGTGTATGAGTTTCCTCTGGCTGCTGTAACAAATGACCACAGTCTTGGTGGCTTGAAATCCACAAATGTATTATCTTACAGTCAGAAGTGGCCGTCCTGGAGGTCAGAAATCAGAAGTGGAATTTTGTGGGCTAACGTCAAGTTTTAGGCAAGGCTGTGTTGGTTTTGCAGGCTCTAAGGAAGAATCCATTCCCTTTTCTCTCCCAGCTTCTAGACGCTGTCCACATTCCCAGCGGGTAGCCCCTTCCTCCGTCTTCAAAACCTGGAATTCTGTGACCTCTTCCTTTACCTTTCCTTCCCCCCTCTGACCCTAATCCTCCCACCTCCCTCTTGTAAGGGCTTTTGTGATTAAAATCTCCCTGTTATAAGACCCAGAACTTTAGTCGCATCATCAAGGTTTATTTCACAATGTAACATAACATATTCACAGGTTCTAGGGCTAGAACGTGACGTTTTTGGGGGGTCCATATGCTGCTGATTATACACTGGGACTCCATACAAAAGAGTGGCTTGGTTGGGAGGAGGGTACAGCTCAGCGGTAGAGCACATGCTTCGCGTGCAGGAGGCCCGGGGTTCAATCCCCAGTACCTCCATTTTAAAAATTAATTAATTTAAAAAATTACATAGATAAAAATGTATATAAAAAAGAGTGGCTTGGTTACAGGGGAACTTTCAAAGAAGCAGTGAGAATTCGTAATACTGGAGACCTTATTGTCCAGAAGTCCGTCCGGAGAAGGGGAAGGAGATTACCAGAACCCAAAGGAGGTGGTCCTCTGGGGAAGGGAACATCATGCTAAGAATTGCCTTTAGGATGAGGGACTCTGCCATCCTCAGAAGCATCACAGGGACAAAGCCAGGAGAGTGAATACCCTCCAGTCATGTTCCCTTCATCCCACACTCTGATCTCCTGGCCGGACTCCCCATTGGCCAAATCCAAGAAAGACCAAAGAGTCAGGAGCCCGACCGATGGAAGCCAGACAGCTCGCCCTCTCTAGGCAGGCAGCAAGGTGAGGGCGGCGTGTCTCCCCGTGTGAATGGAAGACTCTCAGCCTCATGCGCCTTCCATGGCCCTCAACATGCATGTTCATCCTTCATCTGGGACAACATTGTAGTCCCAATGTCCCATCAACTTCCACATCACGGGGGGGCAGATACCAATCTGGTCATATTCTACCCATAACCTTGGATGTCAGCCACCACCCTGTCCTTGACACACGAGATGAAAGGGAGTGTAAGTAACTTCTTTTGTATCATTTTTTAAGAGTCCACATGTAAGTGATATCATAGGATATTTGTTTGTCTCTGTCTGACTGACTTCACTTAGCATGGGCATCTCTAGGTCCATCCACACTGCTACCAGTGTACGCATAACTGAGTCACTTTGCTGTAGACCTGAAGCTAACGCAACATTATAAATCAACTCCGCTTCAATAAAAAAGGTATTTGTCTTGAAAACAAAAGAAAAAAGGAAGTGTAAAGACAGAAAGACAAGACATTGGGACAGCAGCTGCAGCCTGCAGCCCCGACGGTCTGTAAAAAGACCCAGTTGGCAATGATACCTGTTTTTCCCCCCTCCAAGGGACTATGGAAGTGCCTTGTATTATTCTTTTTTCCCCTAGTGTAATAACTTTTATTAGTTTTTATTTATGTATTTATTTTACAATATCATAATTTTAAAATTGAAGTAGAGTTGATGTACTGTATTGTATGTTACAGGTATGCAATGTAGCGATTCACAATTTTTAAAGATTATACTTGCTTTTCTTCACTTTTCTCCACTTGTCTCCCCATCTCAGCCCAACTTTAGTTGGTGGAGGCAAGACAAAACAGGATTTAGATGATCAGTGTCTGTTTTTTTTTTTTTTCTTTCTTTGATTCCTTTTGAACCCACTAGGTAGGAAGTAGGAAGAAATATGCTCCTTGTTATGAAGTCCTTACACCCTGCGGCCGAGAGAACACCTGGTTTTTAAGGAAGCTTTGTGTAATCACCTCCACGATGTAGTTTGCCTCATAAAAACCTGCAGGTGCGCTCGGAGCGGGGCCACGTCAGCGGCGGGCCAGGGCGGGGAGATGGGGAGGTGCCGCGTTCTCTGCGGTTTCAGGGGTATATTGAGCCCGCATATCTTTCACTGCAGCTCACGGGGGATGCGCGTGTGTGTGAGCACACTGGAAATTTTTAGGAAAGCTCTTGCATTCTACCCACAAAGACAACAGAAACAGAATAAAGGTAGACAAGTTTGGGGTGGGCTGGTTGGGAAGTGAAGTATGCTACCATGCTTTACCTGCTGAAACTGAGGTGGTTTTAGTGAATTCAGATAACATAAAAGTGAGGCATTACTGTTACCGTTTTAGCGTGTACAGTGCAGTGGCATGTGGTCTGTTCATAACGTCTTGCCCCATCACCAGTGGCCACGTCCAAAATGTCTTCATCATCCTCAAAGGGAGCCCTGTGTCCCTTAGGTAGTCTCTCCCCCACGATACCTCCCCCAGGCCCTGGAGTATGTGTGTGTGCGTGTGTGTGTGGTGTGTGTAATATCATATGGTCACATAGGAATAAAGGCAAATCATTCCACTTATCTTGTTTTATCCTTGCATGGCTGGTTGTGAGAACAGTTAATACCATTTTTGTCCTTACTATGTGTTCTTTTTCTTGAACAGGAGAAGATCAAACCAAGTTTAATAACACGTATACATGGGACAGAGCTGGGAAAACTGACTCACTCTTTAATACTTTTTTTTTTAAATTGAAGTCTAGTCAGTTTACAACGCTGTGTCAGTTTCTGGTGCACAGCACAGTGCTTCAGTCACACATGAACACGCATAGATTCATTTTCACATTCTTTTTCATTATAGGTTATGTCAAGGTATGGAATATAGTTCCCAGTGCTAGACAGTAGAAAATGTTGTTTATTTATTTTCTACATAGTAGTGTGTATCTGCAAATCTTGAACTCCCAATTTATCTCTTCCAAACCTTTTACCCCCCTGGTAAACATAAGTTTGTTTTTTGTGTCTGTGAGTTGGTTTCTGTTTTATAAATGAGTTCATTTGTGTCTTTCTTTTTAGATTCCACATATGAGTGATATTATGTGATATTTGTCTTTCTCTGTCTGACTTCACTTAGAATGCTGATCTCCAGGTCCATCCATGTTCCTGCAAATGGCATTATTTTATTCTTTTTTTATGGCTGAGTAGTATTCCATTGTATAAATATACTGCAGTTTCTTTATCCAGTCATGTGTTGATGGACATACAGGTTGGTTGCATGTCTTGTCTATTATAAATAGTGCTGCCATGAACACTGCGGTGCATGCATCCACAAGTCTGTATTCTATGTCTGTGGGTCTGTTTCTGTTTTATATATAAGTTCATTTGTCTTTTTTTCCCAATATTCTACATATAAGTGATATCTTATGGTATGATTCTATCTCTTTCTGGCTTACTTCACTTAGAATGATGATCTCTAGGTCCATCCATGTAGCTGCAAATGGCATTAACTATTCCTTTTTATGGCTGAGTAGCATTCCATTGTATAAATACACCACAACTTCTTTATCCAGTCATCTGTCAATGAACATTTAGGTTGTTTCCATGTCTTGGCTATGGTAAATAGCGCTGCTATGAACATTGGGGTGCATGCATCTTTTCAAAGTAGAGTTTTCTCCAGATATAATCCCAGGAGCAGGACTGCTGGATCATATTGTAAGTCTCCTTTTAGTTTTATAAGGAATCTCCATCCTGTTTTCCATAATGGCTGCACCAATTTACATTCCCACCAACAAGGTAGAAGGGTTCCTTTTTCTCCACACCCTCTCCAGCATTTATTATTTGTAGACTTTTTCATGATGGCTTTCATATGAATGTTTTTATAATAGAAACTCTCAAACACATGGAGGGAAAAGAATGAATCTCTGCATACTTATCCTGGATGTCCCATACTAAATATTTGCCAACCTTCTTTATGTATTCCCCTACTTCTGTTTTATTTGTTTGTCTTTGATCAAAGTCTGTTCCATCGAGATCCAGACAGCACCTGTCCTGTCCTGTCACCCCTTTAACACTCAGCTCTGACGGACAGGAAGTTTATAAATGAACATGATGCTCCTGTCACATCTGGACTTGTCACAATAGTGTCCTCCAGAGATATGTCCACCTGGAACCCATAAATGTGAACTTCTTTGGGAAAAGAGTCTTTGCAGGGGTGATTAAGTTAAGGATCTTGAGATGAGATAGTCCTGGATTGGCAAGTTTTTTTTAAGTTAACAAATTGTAATTATTTAACCAAAGATACATTTTTTATACCGATCCGTCCTACACTGTCACCAAAGAACGTAATGTACCTGAAATAAGAGAAAATAAATTAAAAATCCATAGCATAGGTAAGGATGCCCAATGACAAAGTGTCCTTCCTTCTGAGAGACAGAAAAAAGAGTCCAGAGAAACAAGAACAGAAGTTTTGAAGACAGAGGTGGAGATTGGAGTGATGAAGCCAGGAGCCAAGGGCCTCCAAGACTTTCCAGCAGCCGCCGGGAATCTAGGGGAGAGGCCTGCGACCAGTACCCCTTCAGCATCCCCGGAGGAAACCGACCCTGCAAACACCGTGACCTCACACTTCCGGCCACCAGACGGTGCGGGAACACATTTCTGTCTTTTTAAGCCACGCAGAGTGTTTGAATTTGTACAGCCTTGCCTAGGAGACCAAAACAGCACCTAACAAAATTCACAATCATTTCTTAATGCCATCCAACACTTGCTCATATCCAGATTTCTCTCTGATGTTCACCCAAAAACTGCCTTGCTTACACTTGGTTTCTTTGGATAAGGATCCAGTTTGGCTTTGCAGAACGGTCTTAACGAGAAGCACCCATCAGGACAGAACCCCACGTTGGAGGCCAGTCCAGTTCAGCCCATTCTGTGTAATTGCACAGGACAGCTTGGGTGGAGAGGAGCTGCTCAGGTTTATATCAGATATAAAGGCAAACAACCCAAAAGTCACACGCGACTTAATATGTCACCATGGATACACGAGCACAAGAACACAAGAAAGCCGTGAAAGAAAATATCAGACAGAGGAACTTGCTTTCCCAGGAGCTGTTTGGAGTATTCTGTGTCCTGGGTAGAATGTGGCACTGAAAATGGATCTATGTCATTCTTAGCGCCCCCACCCCCAACCAAACCCCATGCTAGATCTGCAAGTCAGCATGTGTTTGGTAAGGATGCAGCCTGGGATTCAACGCATACAATCGAGTGGGAGGTACCCTGACTGCCTTCCCAGCTCTGGACGCCCCAGAACGCCTTACTGAACTCGGCCAGGCTGACGTGAGATTTGACAACCAGGGTGAGGAGACTTGCCTGCCTCGGGGCTGGATGCAACTAACTCACGATGCCAGAGCATTTGGAGCCAAGGTTTATTTCCATCTGCTTCGTCCATGAACCTGCATCTCACCTTCCCAGGTAAGCAGCTCCGTTTGGGATCCGGCAGGTAGAGACGTACCAGACTCGTTCCTTTCATTCCCTTTCCCGCACAACCTCAAAGCCAGTGGATGCTCCGGACAGGAGTGATTAATCAGTGGGCCTGAGCTATCTGAACAGAGTAGTGAAGTTCTTGTATGTCATTAATTGACCCTGTCCTCCCAGGCAGACTGGATTTCATAAAGATACTGACTTAGACCTGTGATGAGGAGAACCTGATGCCTCGGGCCGGGAAGACCTCCACATGGTCACATCTCACGTTTTAAGTTTTCTGCTCTCCACTGCCCTTCCAATGCCACCACAAATAGCTTCTTTGACAGTCACCCGGTGCTTTTTAATGCGTCAAACATAGACACGTGGTGGGAACGAGGTTTTAAAACCCTTGGCCGGAAAAAAATAAATGATCTTTAAAAAAATCAGCCAAAATGTGCCTTCTTGTGTGCAAAATATATTTCACTTATGTTTGAATTTCTGATATCAATATTCATGCCTATTATGAATGTGATTATGAAACTCCTGTACTTATTAAAATGAGATGTTTTCATTGTACAGTTTTACAAAAGATGATTTTGTTTTTATTTTATTTTGGGTGGGGAAGGTAATTAGGTTTATTTATTTATTTATTTTTATAATGGAGGGACTGGGGATTGAACCCAGGACCTCGTGCGTGCTGAGAACACTACCACTGTGCTATACCCTCCTCCCCAAAAAAGATGATTTGAAAGTCCTGTCATTAAGTTTTAATGGTATTGTTGCATTGGGTCTTCAGTATGAACCAATCCCTGTGATGTGTTGATAAGGATTAAGGTTAACCGGGAAAATGAATTCTGATACAGTCTGTGGATAATGAATTCTTTTAAGGAGCATGCTACAATTTATGTATGTTTGAAGTGTTGTAGATATATGTCTTCTTTGGGACAAGAGGAAGCAGAGATACTCCAGAAGATGGGAGCTAAGACATGCTCATCTATTCACAGCATGTAGGATCTCAGGTTGGATCCAAGGAAAGCAATGAATGTGAACTCCAGGAAATGACATCGAAGGTTTAGGTTACGCTTGAGCAGAAATCCACCAAAAAAAAAATAAATAAATAAATAAAAGGAAAAGTTGCATACATGAGGCCCATGCCTTCATTTATAAATCAACACCAGATGCCTCCTGACTGCACAGGTGAGAAATCTGACGCTTAGTACGTGTACACAACTGTGCGGTTTAACTTCCCAGCTGGTCCCCAGACCAGGGCCCGAGAGCACATTTTTCAAGAGTGGCATCTTCAAAGCAGTGTGGTCCCTGCTCGCAGTGTGAGGGGTGGCCGAGAGGTTGGGATCCAGGGATAACTGTGCATCTGTACGTGTTCCTTCGCGTTGGGGCTTCTCGCCCAGGATGTGCAAGTGTTCCTGGTAGATGATGCCGGAGACACATTCCGAACGGGGGTCACTCCTTCTTGGACCGAGCCACGCAAGCACCGACCTTAGGCTCCTGAAAATGTGGTTATGACCTGTCCACCCTTCTCCCTCTTTTTTCTACTCTTAGGTACCTAGGAAACCAAAGTCATTATTAACAGTTTTCTTGAGTGGAGGAACTGCCGCCCAATCTGAAAACGCTCAGCAGCAGTGTCACTTTGCCGTGAAGCGGGGTGGGGGCTACAATACACTGAGGGTTTTTAGCTGAACCCTTTGGCTATGCCAAGCGGTGTCTTCCCCCGCCTGGATTCCTAAGGACTTCTGCAGTCGTGGCCTCTGTGAAGGGCACAAGACAGAAGGATACTTTTATGCACGTTTGGGAGTGACGTGCCCAGCTTCTGTGCAATGCAGTGCGCGTCACCCATCTTCTCCTAAGGTCAATCCAAGGAGAACCGCAATATCCTCTCTCTCTTGTCTTCTTCCATCCCTTCACCTTCATTTTATTCCATTTGGATATTTTTGATGCATCTCACATGCTTGCGACAAAACAGCATCCTTTAATTCAATACATAGTGATCCCCACCTTTTTTTTTTTTTTTTTTTTTGGTTAACGTTCAAACCTTACGCATGACACGTTTGGAAAACAAAAATTACACACATGAGACATTGCGTTTAATTCCTAAAATTTTGTTGCATTGTGAGCCCCGTATGATACATCATGTAAACATGAAGTTTAGGGAAGTGCCCATTTTTCTGAAATACTGACACACCCATAATATTCGGTAGATCTTATAATAGTAATAATTCAGCATTCTTGTACAGAAGCCTAGCAACTCAAAAACACCCCCCCCCCGTTTATTTTTGTCCTCACCCCCCAGATGTAAAATTCTTTGAACCCGGAATTAGCAGGGAACTCATTGTTTAAAGCTTTTTTAGGTTGCAGTTTGTAAGTCCTTGATGCTGTTTCCAGAGCTGTTGTTACTGGGGGATAGAGAAGACAGGCAGATTCCTACAGCATCCTACCGCTTTGAGGATTAAATGGGAGAAATGAGCACAAGGTGAAACAGGCTGGGGCCTGGGACCTTTCGCTGCAGTGTTTGCACCTGGGCAAACGTCTCCTTGAGCAACAGATACAAAGAAACTATAAGGGACTAAAAATAACTTCCTGCATGCACAACTGGGGCAGGAACAGTGAGGCCATATGAGAATGAGGCCAATGAGGCCAGCATGAGTCCCAGTAAAGCCTTGACTGAGTTTCTCATCTGGCCTTTTTGCATCTTATGAACAATAAGATGCAAAAAGGCTAAAACCCAACTGCCACTTCTGAGGTTCCGGGAGCAAAAGCAGGTGCCACGTACACCCCTGCACACGCACCACCAAGGGGGCGGGCAGACCACCTAAGCCACACCTCCTGCCCGCCCCCTGGGCCCGCCCCCACCCCTGCCCTATTTAAGGGACCAGCCCCACCCTCCCAGGGGAGTGAGCGAGGGCACCTGTTTCTTGTTCTCGCTCCTCCTGCTGCAGCATGAGTCCCGGTAAAGCCTTGACTGAGTTTCTCATCTGGCCTCTGATCAGTTTCTACTTACTAAAGAGTCCAGGGACCCTGGCTGGTGATGTTTCTTGTGGCGACTCTGCCCCGGGAGCCTTTTGCCCTGACCCCGGACAGAGAATCCAGGCCCCCCGCTGGACCACTGAATGCAGCTTCCCCGTGGATGAGAAGCGGCCACCTGAACCTCTTGTTTGGGCATCATCGTGTTTGGTAAGTGTGCCTTCGTCCCCCCAAGGGAGGGTCTTGGTATCCTCATTCAGGCAACGGTTCCCCCCACCCTTTGTCCCTTTGCCTCTCCTGGGCCCTCTCTACTTTTCCTGTCTCGGTCCCGTCCTGTTTCTCTGTCCCATCCTTCCAAGAGAGCAGACGCCTGGTAGCTACAGTATCACCCTTCTCAGCTCGTGAGACCGTGCTCCCCCAAAAGAAGTCTTCCATAAATGTCTGCTATCACATGATCACTGTATACTGCATTCCTTTTATGTTTTCATCTTGTTCCTTGAAAAAAAAAATCCAATTATTCCACTGCTACTTGTAGTAAAACTACTTAATTAGTTCATCCATGTTGAATATCAACAACAGGTGTGCTCTATTTTACAAAGCCGGCCCTATATAAGGGACCGGTGGTTGGAAAAATCTGGGAAGGCTTTTTTTGGAAGGAACTTTACGATGGCTATAAAAAGAATTCGTTTGAAACAGGTAAATGATCACAGTTCTGTAAATTTACCAAAACTCATTGAAACATATAGCCTTAAAATGGGATGGATTTTAAGCTTTGTAAATTGTAACAATAAAGTTGTTTTAAACAGTAGTACAGATTTTATTGTCTAGGCAATTTGAATAGAGCTTTGTAACATACTGCCAAAGGGACAGACTCGAAGTTATGTTTCTGACCCAAAAAAAAAAAAAAAAAAAAAAAAAAAAAGAATCCTATTTACAACTAACTCTTAAGGAATTGATACAATTCCCCGATTCATTGTCAGCAGAAAAAGCAGATCATGCTTTGTTTTATCAATCAAGACTTTCTCCTGCATCGTCTAAGATCTGCTAAGCCTTTTCTGGGTGTCCCTTGCTATTCTGGTCTCAGGGTGGCAAACTCTGGGATGTTGCTTCTATGGAATTGGTCCTTAAGCTAAAGATCAGAAAATTATTTCTTTCTGCATATGCAGTTGTTGAGTTTACTCTAAGCACTGTGTCTTCAGTAGCACGTTGGAATTCTCCAACATGGTGTATAAAATCACAACCATTTCTTGCTTATTATCTTAGGACTGAACGTCTTCAAAGGGAAAAAAAATAACATGCCTGTCTATCTAGAATTATATATTTACTAAAAATGGGCTTCGGAAGGAAATCATAAAAACTGGAGTGGAGGAAAACAAAATAGAGAATTGAAAACCAGAACACAGAATGGAGGAACCCAAGAGCTGGTTCTTTGAAAAGATCAACAGAATTAACAAATGTTTACTTAGACCGATCAAGAAAAAAAAAGAGGAGTCAAATTACTAAAGTCAGACTTGAAAGTGTGGGCATTGCTACCACACTTACAGAAATGAAACGGATTACCGGAGAACACTAGGAACAACTGTATGCCAAACTTTACATCACATACGTGAAGTGGGCCAACTCCTAGAAGTACACAGACTGCCAAAACTGACGAAGGAGGAAATGGAAAAGATGACTAGATGTGTAAAAAATGTTACTTCAAAGACAAATTTAAAATTTGGGGGTACATAAAAGCTGAGTAAATTCATAGCTCGGCAAAAGTAAGTGACAAGAAATCCTAATGAAGGTGCTATTTTCTTGAAGGGAAGTAAAACCAGTGGAAACACACCCACACAGGGAATGAAGACCGCTAGAAATGGTAATTATACAGGTAGATATAAGTTTATCTCTTTCAATTCATTAAATCTAATTTATTGTGTAAAGCAGAGCAGTGTAAAAATATATTCTGTTATATAATACACATGAGGAAAGTCTGAGCCAAAAATAGTACACATAAAAAGAGGGCTATATCAGAAACAGACTCTCAGACATAGAAAACAAACTTGTGGTTGCCGGGGTGAGGGCGGTGGGAAGGGACAGACTGGCAGTTCGAAATTTGCAGATACTGGCAAGTGTATACAGAATAGATAAACAAGTTTATACTGTACAGCACAGGGGACTATATTCAATCTCATGTAGTAGCTTATTGTTGGAAAAGAATATGAAAACGAATATATGTATATTCGTGTATGACTAAAGCATTGTGCTGCACACCAGAAATTGGCACAACATTGTAAACTGACTATACCTAAAAAAATATAATAATAATAAAAGAAAGGAAGAAAACAGAGGACAATTTGGGTGTGTAAAATTTGAGGTTCTTACATTATATATTAAATGGCTTAACTTATTTGAAAGGTAAGTTAAAATATTGTAAATCAAGGAAAAACAACTAAATCAATAAGCAAAGAGTCAGAAAAAAAGCCAATAATGGAGCGAAAACAAAATACTAAAACAGACCCAATCCAAAGAGTAAAAGAAACAGTGGGGCTACATTGAAAACAAACAGCAAGATGGTAGGTGTAGCTTTCTTACAGTAGTTAATAATTGTGTTAAAGTAAATGGCGTCTTCCTGGACTGTTTCAAGAGAAGTGTGAAATGAGCCAGACCTCTGAGCCACACGTGTAATTTTAAATATTGTACCAGCCGCCATCATTCAAAAAGGGAATGGAAATGGGAGAAATAAATTTCAAGGCTATATTTCACACAATGCGATATGCCCAGAATATTACAATATTTCAGGATGTGGTGAGTGTGAAAATATGAACAAGCTGTTAACATCTCTTGGTGTTTGATGGTGGTGTACACCATTTTGAATTCTCCATGGGTCAAACAAGGAATCACAGGGGAAGCTGAAGATATTTTGGATTAAGTGAGATGGAAAGCATAGCACACCTTATCTCTGTCTTGAAGGATCCGAGGGGATGCAAATACCCTTTACCTGGTGGATTACACAGGTGTACGTATTAGTTGAAACTCAAATGATTTCCTTTGATTTGTGAAAAGAGTGGATGAATGTATGTATGTTCATGTATAACTGAAACATTGTGCTCTACACTGGAAATTGACACAACATTGTAAACTGACTACAACTCAATAAAATAAAATTTTAAAAAATAAAATAAAGCAAAAAATAAAAAGTGGGTGTGTCAGAAACTCATACAATGAAAAACAAAAATAATCAAACGCCACCAATGACAAAAATATAACATTTATGAAAACAAGGTAAATAAATAAAATTCTCTATATTGGAATTTTATTTATATGAATAAGTGAATTATATACAAATCATTAATATAAACTAACACATTTATAGTAATAAAATTCTAGCAGTCCAAGCAGGACAAATTGATACGCAGCAAAACTCAACAAATGTGGGGAAAAAATTGTCAGAATGAGAGGAAAACGCGTGAGTATTGTCTTCAATTGGCCGTCAATATAGTATATTCTGTGCTGCTTTAGGCACATGAAGGGACAATTTATCTGTTTATTTTTATTGAAGTATAGTTGGTTTACAAAGTTGTGTGAACTTCTGGTGTACAGCATAGTGATTCAGTTATACACATGTATATTCTTTTTCATATTCGTTTTCATTATAGGTTATTACAAGATACTGAATATAGTTCTGTGCTGTACAGTAGAAACTTGTTTATCTATTTTACGTACAGTCGTTTGTATCTGTTAATCTCAAACTCCTGATTTATTCCTCTACCCCCTGCTTTCCCCCCGGTAACAAAAATTTGAAGTGTAGTTGATTTACAATATTCTGTTAGTTTCAGGTGTACAGCAAAGTGATGCAGTTATACATCCATATATATATTCTTTTTCATTATAGGTTATTGCAAGATATTGAATATAGTTCCGTGTGCTATAGAGTATGAATTTCTTATTTATTTTATATATATTAGTACCTGCTAATCCCAAACTCTCAATTTATCCCTTCCCACCCCCTTTCTCCCGGGAACCAGAAGTTTGTTTTCTACGTCTGTGAGACTGTTTCTCTTTTATAAATAAGTTTATTTGTATGATTTTTTTAGGTTCCACATGTAAGTGATATTGTATGATATCTGACTTTGTCTGATGTACTTCACACAGTATGATAATATCTAGGTCCATTCATGTTGCTGCAAATGGCATTATTTTATTCTTTTTCATGGCTGAGTAGTATTCCATCGTGTAAACATACCACATCTTCTTTATCCAGTCATCTATCAATGGACACTTAGGTTGCTTCCGTGTCTTGACTATAGTAAATAGTGCTGCTATGAACACTGGGGTGAGTGAGCCTTTCCAAATTAGAGTTTTCTCTTGATACACGCCCAGGAGTGGGATTGCTGGATCATATGATAACTCTATCTTTAGTTTTTTGAGGGGCCCTCCATACTGTTTTCATAGTGGCTGTACTAATTTACATTCTCACCAACCATGTGGAAGGGTTCTAAGGGACAGTTTTTAAATAGAAATTACAATGTTTATATTGTTAGATGGTAGCATTCATTTTACAAAAGAGAGATTTTTACATAAAATGTTATATTTGGTTCAGCAAAACAGAAATTCATTGATAGCCTCGTAAAAGACTCATGACCTAACTACTTCTTTTTTTTTATATACGTATTCTTTATGTTTTTTAAATTATTAGTTTAGTGAGGGTTTTGGGGGGGTGGAGAGTTGGAGGTCCTGAGGTTTCATTTACTTTTTTGATGGAGGTACTGGGGATTGAACCCGGGACCTCTTGCATGCTGAGCACACGCTCTACTGCTGAGCTACACCCTCCTCCCCGCCAACTACTCCTGCCACCTCTTCCTGACATCCTCTGAGCTCACCTTCCCTGCGTTACTAAAGTGTTCCGTGTGCTCCCATCTGTGTCCCATCTTCCTGAAGTTTATGTGATTTCTCATCTCTTGGTGATTTCCCATTCTGTGTGCTACACAGAATTGTGTTTATTGCATGTCCTTCTTTACTTCAAAAATTGCATCGTGCCAGCAGTTGGGGAGGGGGAGTGGGAGTTCACACCACGAGTGGGCCCTTCCCAGTTGGACCAGATGTCTCTGTAGTCTACCATCAACCCTTGCAGCCGCTTGCCTGGATGCAGGTAACCGTCTAGGAGGTGGTTTTGTCACCATCAGTGTCTCCACTTCTGAACAGCATCCCCATACATTGCACAGGATTACCTCATCCTTCCATAGAACCATTTTCCATAGAACTTCCTTCCATAGAACTTTTCCTCTTCTCTTGCTCAAAAGAAAAATAAACACAAATATTTGAGATAGAAAGACCTTCGTCATATATCCTTGGTTGACTTTTCCAGACCCATCTGACACACTTGTATCTCAACCTCTTGGCCATTCCTTCCCCTGGATAATGTGACGTGCCCCTAGCTGCCACATCAAACTGGACTGTCTCTGTGGTCCCTCTGTTGGGTTTTAACCACGGCATACAGGAAGAGTTCCCGCAGGATGAGCTGGACCGGAACCTAAGAAGTAGACCATCCTGCAGTCAGGAGGTCAAACACCGTAAGTTAGAAGGTGTTACCTCATAGCTGCTTTATGCAGAGGGAGAAAGAAGGAGTGAAGAAGAGGGAGAGGGGGACAAAAGGGAAGTGAGGATGAATTTTTATAGTAAGAAAGTTGACAATTCAAAACAATAACCCAGAAAACCTCGAGCCACTTTTTACTCCATCAGGATGGATGGCAAGGAAACAAGGGTTAACACATTAGCTAAAAATCAAGTCCATTATCTCAAAGCCGCACTTCCAGTGCTGGACAGACTTGTTTCTAGAATTTACGTGGCAGAGAACCTTGTGGAGCTGGATTGTTGAGACTGACCGCACTGCAGAGGCTCACCTGTGTGTGAAGGCTGCACGTCAGTGGTCCTGCCCATCTCTTATTTGAGTCAAATTTATTCAAATTAGGCCAGTGCGCTCTCTGACCAAATGCACAGACTCTGTCAATCTCATCCCCACATGACCAGTCTCCCCCTCCCCAAATCAGGAGAATTTCGTAGAACTGTTATTTCAGTAACATGATTTCACAGGAGTCCAATAGACCTCGGGAAAAATAGCCTTCAGAACGCCCTATGACCTCATGATCCTCTTAAATAAATTGAATAATATAAGTATATTCAAGGGGCAGTTGGGTAAGTGGGAAAGTCTCCTGAATAATAAGATAGCCAGGTAAGGCACAGTGGGTTCAAAATGAACTCATTTCTGTTTTCCATCATGCATTTTACAATTTCTTCTTTTAAAAAAAAAACCCATCTCAGCCTCACCAGCCGCCTTTATTGCTTTTAGTTAATTCTATCATATCCATTTCTATGACCACAAAATAAGTCCGCGATCCCGCCAAGAAAAATATGAAGGAGAAAAAGCCTACTTTATTCTTTTGTTCTTTATTCCTCTCAAAATGAGGTCAGTTTGAGACACCTTCAGTTCCTCTGAAATATGTACGTCCACGCAATTCATTTCATAAATAACGTATCGGTGGTGTCCCACCCGTATTTTTTTTTCCCCTAAAACGTAGGCAAAAAAATCAGGAATGACCTGAACTGATAAGTCTTTGCCTGTTTTTAGTTTTAAATCGAAAATCTTTCCTTTACGTGCATAGCTGTGAAGAAAGGGAGCTCCTAAGATATGGGCCTCTTTGTAATTTTTTTCCTAATCATTTCAGCCAAACTATGAGAAAAGTCATCGAACTGAGTTTTTGAGAACTGTACAGAAGCTTTTCCTTATGTTGTATATTGCCTTATCCTTTCTCAGTGAAAGGCTGAGTTTATCTCGCAGAGATCTAAGCTGATGTATTTCATTCATATTTTATTCAGAATCATGTCTTTATATGAAAGTTTGATTCCCCTCCCCGTGAAATTGTTCAGGCTTCCATTTCTTATTTTATACCTTACATGGAAAATCTCTTAATATTTTATAATGGAATTCTAGGACAGGAACATAGATCACTGTGAACCAGGTGTATTATTCAGTCTTTAGAATTGTTTTTTTTGTGTGTGTGTGCATTTGACATCTTTGAACATTTTGTAAAATAGGGGAGTGTGGGCAATGATGAAACGTATCCATCACTTGCTTGTTAATGTCTCTGTTTATATTTCCGTTGTGTGTTTCGCTCCTACAAAAAGTAAACTCCATTTTTTTTTTTCTGTTGCAAATCCAATTCTGGTCATTTTACCTCTGTGGCAGTGAATTCATACGGGCTCAGAGTCAATGGTATTAAACCATAATTGGCCTTATAATTCCTATTTCACTTTGGGGTGGGGGTGGGTCACAAAAGTTCCATCTTAATTGGGAACTGTCTTGCCGGAAAGATGCATTTTTCTAGGCTACTGCAGTTTACTGAGCAGGGGCGAGCACTTCCCTATGGTATTAATTAATGCTTTTCTTCCTCGCTGCCTTTCGAGGACACATGGTGACAAGCCCCAGAGGGTGAGAAGAAAAACCATCACCCGTGGTTCTGTACATCAAGAGGCACTGGAGGAAATGGGGACACATTGTCCATCTTTAAGACAGAACGTTTGAAATAATGTGGTGTCCGCGATTTCCATCATAAACATGGGGTCCTTCTTTCCAAAGTAAATAACAGATGACACACTTTTTCATCCACACAGTTTTAGAAGCAGCAGTGTTAACCTTCAGCACATTTATTATCGTCTTGACTTTAACTCCAAACTCCTTAAGTAGACTGGAGACTTAGAAAAATGTAAAATTTACAAAGTTTGGTTCCCTTTACAGTTCATTCTGTATTCTAAGCCAAAATATGGGCATTACAGGAAAACAGGTGTGTAGGTGGCGTGTACAATGAACCAATGTCCCTCCCACACATAATACGTGTATTAACATGGTATATGTCTCAACATTCTGTATATACACGCCTTATATATATTATACAGCTATTTCTATTTGGGGTTTTTTTCTTCTTTTTTTATTGAAAGATAGTCGATTCACAGTGTTGTGTTGGATTTTTTTCTTTTCAACAGAGGGACTGAGTGTTGACTTTTATTCAACGCCTTTCATCAGTTTTAGCAATCACGCATATATTGTGGTTGTATTAATACGTTTAATAAATTGACTGATACCCGAATTTGTATTTGTCCTTGAAATGAATCTCAAGTCATCACAGTGAATTTTTCTTTAAATATCAGCTGGATTCTCTTTTCCAGGTTAAAATATTTCTACTAATTGGTTGTTGCTTGTTTTGCTATTTCTTGGATTTTTGTCAATTGTCTCCTGGCTCCTTAATAACATTCGGAATTACTTCCCTTCTTCTATGTTCCAAACCAGGGTAAATAGTAGCAAGGAAATCTCATTTTCAGAGAAGAAAATTGGGAAGCCATCTGGAAATGATGTCTTTGTGCGGGAAAGTGGGCGAGGCAGGGAATGAAGTTGAGTCTTTCTGGGATTATGTGATTAGTCAGTCTCCAGTTCCTATTTCTTCTAGGTGGAAAAAAGCCTTCATTGCAGCCAGATTTTCAAATGCATTTACAAGGGCTGCACCAAACAAGTTGATTTGATTCCCTGACCTCCTTCATAGCTACGATTTCCTCTGATCATTTCTTACATTATACGTTTGAACCTCGCTATTTTTCAAATTATCCTATTGAATGGTTTGTCTGTCGTATTTTTTTCTATACCAAAGAGCCAACCCTAGGAATTTTTATTAACTTTTATTCTCACTTACCTTTTTAAAATTTTAATCTTTGTGAATTCCTCTCTGACTCAGGCGGTGTGCACGTATTTGTGGCCGCTGTTGTATTTTGGATTCTGCTTGGAAAATGCGATGTGTAGTTAGAATGCTTTCTCAGAGCATCTCCAGCACTTGGCAGGATTAACTGGCTTTTGCATTAAATAACTAAATGACTCACTGTAACTCTTGATGGTTCCAGAGGTCTCTGAAGTGTTACCACTTAGAATTTCATGCCCACTAGGTGTAGGGCGTATCGCAAACTGAGTATGGGGGAATAGCATTGCCGGGTTTCTGCCAGCAACTGCACCGGTGGAACTGGTGTATATTTTTGGAATCGAGGCACAGTATTGTTTTCCAAAAATGTGAGGGAGCCAGGGATATTTAGTGGAAAGCGTAACCGAGATTTTAAAGTTTCCCCACCAACAGCGCCCTATTTGATAACAAGTTCTAACGTGTTATTTCTTCTGCTGAGCTCACACCATCTCTTCCCAGAAGTTACATTTTCCTTTCTTCTTCCAGGTTTGAGTTACTCAGTATTTGATTTAGACGGGGGTTTCCAACCATAGACACAGTTATAAGAACAACACAAGAGTGTTTCAAATACAGCTCTTTGGAGGAGGTTCAATCTGAAGTAGAAATAGTTCATTCCATGAATCCAAATTGTCTGTTTGAGCCAAGCGTTTTGGTATTGCCACCCGGCTTTTTCTTTTTCTTTTTTTTTCTGACAAACTCAGTTATAAATTTGGCCACTTATAAGGTGGGTTTCCAGGAAGATAGCAACCTTCAGCTATTTCACAATGTCTGTAGAAAATACTTTGCACCGAAGAAGTGTGATTCCCTATATTAGCACTAATGGAAAATGTCTCCAAGCCAAAGCATTTTCAATAAAGGTGCAGCTGAGTGTCTTGGAACTTAACTGGCACTGGGGATTGAGGTGGTGCCCTCAGGAAATTGTTTGCTTTTCAGAATTTTAGCACAATTGTACTTTGTTATTTAACAAGAACGTATAAAAATAAACTGGTTGAAAGCAAACCCTTTACTTTAACTCTTATTCACAGCAAGGATTCTTGAAATTGAGCTTTATCCATTTATTAACTACTCTAAGAGATCCCACATTTGGGTCACAACAAAATTTCAGACAAGAGCATTGGATGCCTGCTTTAAATTTTCATGACATTTCATTTTTATCTTTTCCAACTTTATTGGGATACAATTGAGTTATAACATTGTGCACATTTAAGGTGTACAACGTGATGATTTGATATGTGTGCATATTGTGAAATGATTACCACAATAAGCTTAAATACACATCTTTTATATCACATAATTACCTTTTTTGTGGTGAGAACTTTAAAAATCTACTCTTAGCAACTTTCCAGTATACAATAGAGTATTGTTTGCTTTTTTTAAATTGAAGTACAGCCAGTTACAATGTGTCCATTTCTGGTGTACAGCACAATGTCCCAGTCATGCATATACATACATATGTTCATTTTCATTTTTTTTCATTAAAGGCTATTACAAGATATTGAACATGGTTCCCTGTACTATATAGAAGAAACTTTTTTTAAAATGTATTTTTATATATAAGGGCTAGCATTTGTAAATCTCAAATTCCCAAATGTATCCCTTCCCACCCCCTTTCCCTGGTAACCATAAGATTGTTTACTGTGTCTGCGAGTCTGTTTCTATTCTGGTAGATGAGTTCATAGTGTTCTGTTCTTTTTTTTTTTTTTAAGGTTCCACATGTGTGTGATATCATATGGTATTTTTCTTTCTCTTTTTTGCTTACTTCACCTAGAATGACAATCTCTAGGTCCATCCATGCTGCTGCAAAAGGCATTATTTTATTCTTTTTATGGCTGAGTAGTATTCCATTCAATAGAGTGTCGTTAAACTGTATGTTCCTTGGGTTTGTATGTAACCATGCTCTACATTAGATCTCAGGACCTTCTTCTTCTTATAACTGGAAGTTTGTACCCTTTGACCAAGCTCTCCCTCATTTCTTTTACCTTTTGGCACGTGAAAATCACCTTTCTACTCTTTGGTTCTATGAGTTTTTGTTGTTTTTTCGGAGTCCACTTATAAGTGAGATCATACAACATTTGTCTTGCTCTGTCTGACTTATTTCACTTAGCATAATATCCTCAAGTTCCATCCATGTTTGTGAAAGGTAAGAATTCTTTCTTTTCGACTAATATTCATGAAACGTTTTATATATATATATAAATATATATATATATATATATATATATATATCAGCTATTGTAAATAATGCTGCAGTAAACATGGGAATACAGGTATCTCTTCAAGACAGTGCTTGATTTCATATCCTTTGCCTATATGCCCAGAAGTGATATTGCTGCATTATATGGTAATTCAATTTTTTTTAAAATTTTTTATTGATTTATAATCATTTTACAATGTTGTGTCAAATTCCAGTGTAGAGCACAATTTTTCAGTTACATATGAACATATATATTCATTGTCACATTGTTTTCTCTGTGAGCTACCATAGGTAATTCTATTTTTAACTTTTTGAGGACCCGCCATTCTGTTTTCCATAATGGTTGTACCAGCTTATATTCCAACCAAGAATACGTAAAGGTTCCCTTTTCTTTTTTTAATTTTTGTGTATTTATTTGTATTTTTATTTATTTATTTTGGTGGGGGGAGGGAGGTAATTATTTATCGATTTATTTATTTACTTTTGGGGGAGGTGCTGGGGATTGAACCCAGGACCCTGTGCATGCTGAGCGTGTGCTCTACCACTTGAGCTGTACCCTCCCCCCAAAGGTTCCCTTTTCTCCACGTCCTTGCCAGCATGTTATCCCCTGTCTTTTTGATGATGGCCATTCTAAAAGGTGTGAGGTGATATCTCACTGTGGTTTTGATTTGTGTTTGCCTGATGGTTAATGAGGTCCAGCATCCTTGCGTGTATCTGTTGGCTATTTGCATATCTTTGGGAAAACGTCTAACCAGGTCCTTGGCCCATTTTTTTAATCAGATGATTTGTTTTTGCTATTGAGTTATGTGAGTTTCTTATATATTTTGGACATCAGCCATTCCATAGGTTGTCTTTTCATTGTGTTGATCATTTCTTTTGCTGTGCAGAAGCTCTGTACTTTGGTTTAGTCCCACTTGTTCATTTTGTATTTTGTTGCTTAAGTTTTTAGTGTCATACGCAGAAAAATCATCGCCAAGAAAATGTCAAGGAATTTTTTCCCGTATGTTTTCTTCTAGGAGATTTATGGTTTCAGGTCTTTCGTCTAAGTTTTAACCTATTTCAAGTTAATTTTTCTGAGTGGTGTCACTCTTTTGCACGTGGTTATCCAGTTTCTTCAACATCTTTTATTGAAAGGACTCTCATTTCCCCATTGAGTAGTCTTGGCTCTGTTGTCAAATATTAATTGACCACATATTAGATGTCAGTTTTAAGTTGGGGTAATTCTAGGTGGACTGTAAAATCTGACATGTGTAGGATTCTTGAACATTTTAACTCAGTAGGGAATAAAATGGCTATCAAATCAACACGGGTCATCCAAAGCAAGAACCCATTTATCCTGGCTTATATTAATTGTTCCATTTAGAATTTTCAGTCACTATTGGCCAAAAGAAAGAGAGATGACTACACGATTACTTAATGTTCAAGTTTAAAGCCTTTGAAATAAATCAGGGTGTTTTCTTAATATTCTTAAGGGAGTTTTCATGTTAGCGAGTAATGGTCTGTAATACCTTGATGTCTAACCCACCTGGTACAATTGTCTCATAGCCTCTGTTTGGAGAAAGTGTGTAATGCAGTAATCAGACAGAAAAATAAGAAGAGTGGGGCACATATGCTGAAATTCTCTGCTGTTTTGTAGGGACACAGAGATTTTGTAGGGCTGGCAGCTTTGAACACTGCCAGGGGAGCGGGAATTGTCTAGACACTCTAGGGTGGTGATGAGCCCAATATGAAACTCTGTGTCTCAAACTGACACGTTTGAATTTCATCTCCTTTTCCTCCCTTCTGATGGAAGTGCTAATAAATAGAAAAATGGCCAAGAGACTGTCAGAGCAAAACAAAAGGAAGAATAGGAAAAGAATAGGTCTTTGGGACGCGACTGCGTTTTCAAACAGTAAGGGAATGAAACCCTGATATTACTATTGTTCTATGGCCTTTGTTTCTAAGAAAACTATTCCTATATTGTGGTCCAAGGCAAACTGTAAATCAGCTTGCATAGATCTTGCTTGCTAGTCAGAGAGAGAGGAAACGAAGAAGACAAAGAATAAGGCGGCTCATACATTGAAGATCATTATTTAGAATTTTAGGCAACCGACTCTTCCTTTTATGGTCAAAGACATTTCATTTGTTACAAAATAAGTAGTTACTTCACAAGCATTATCTAAAGAGCCAGTGACCTTGCTCAAAAGCAATCGTAATGAAGACACATGAAAAAGAAAGAAAAGGAGAAAGGGAAGTGTTCTTCCTCCTAAAGTCAACAAAACTTGTCCTTGTGGTCCTATCCGACCCCACTGGGACACTGGATGGAATCCACCTCCGTGTTCTCCACTCTGTCTCTCCTCTGGGGTTCATGTGCGACCAGGTTGTCCTCTTGGAATATACCGTTTGCATCTCAGGCTGCCCTGGTCCTTCCCTAGCTTGCACGATATCATGTCTTCATTATCACGTTCTCGTTTTTGAACGTTGCAACCTAGACTCTCTTTTTACTATCTCCCGAAAATGCATTCTTCAAGTCCTGCAATGATTTCCTTTTTTTTTTTCCTGGCCACGTCCTTTGATCTTTGTCCCCTCCACTCCCGCTTGGACTTTTGATATGATTGACCATCTCCCATGAAATGTCATGGCTTCCTTGGTTAGGACTGCGTTTGTAAAGCCTGCCTTCCTTCCTTCCAGTGGCTCAAACAATCTCTCCTTGGTAGACCTCTGCCTCCCCCTACTTTTAATACCCCGTTCCACTCCGTCTCCCTTACTGGACACCTCAATTCTCAAGGCTGCAAACGATCACTCGTATTAATGACCTGCCAACTTTGCATTTCTAGTTTCTCTACAGTATTTTAAATTACTTCCAGGACATATTTTCGGGACCCCTCTGAAACCACGCCCCCAGAGAGTTAATGGAAACGGATAACTAACAGAAATTCTTGAGTTTGTCTTACAGCTTGTTTAAAATCCCATCTGCGTGTAACCTGACTTCACTGTTTCAGCTCACTTGAACTGTTGCTACAACAACTTGCATGACCTTCAAGCAGCACGTAGCTCAAAAAATGACGATGTTTGCCCAAGTTGTTTTTAGGAACTTGGGGTCAGCTGTGTCCAGTTCCAGCTCAAGTCAGTTAAGACTGGTTGGGACTAATGACCCAAAAACTGGACCTGTGCACGTGCCCACAAGTGACCTTTTGGTGTCAGAGGATTATGCTAAATGCCTCCATTTTTTTTAAACATGCATCCTACAAAGAAGCATGTAATTCAGATACATCTGTGCAGAACGCCAATGACCTCACCTTTCCCGTACCGCCAATCACCTTTCCTCTTGCCTAAGACCACCGTGCTTCATCCCATAAATATCTCAAGCCCCTCACCTTCAGGGACGTGGCTCTGAGGTTTGTCCTCTTGTAAAAGGACACGCATGGAGTGAGGTCAGTCAGTACAAGAGGGCATTCTTACACAGTCTGAGGGAAAAAGAAGAAAAATTGGGTGGATTGGGTATTTTTTTTTCAAGTGCACCAATTTCTCTTCCCCCGTGTGGTTACTTCTGTGCCACCCTCCTGACACACCCTCAGATGGGAAAACGGGGCTATGCAGGTGTGTGGACCTTGAAAACTTCCTCAGTTCATTATGAAACTCATCCACGGTTCTGCAAGAGAGATTCCTCTCCTAGAAAAAGCTGTTGGGAGCACCAGCCCATGGTGCAATGAGTTGGGCGATCATAGTTACAACTTCTTGAGTTCTCACCTTCAGCTCCTAAGGTTAGAACATTCATTATTTCAATGCTTTGAAAAGTCCTGAAGTCGTAAACCCACATCTTCCAGAACACAAGTCATTTCTCCATCCTTTTCAGTCGTGGTGATTTTCTCATACTGTTAATATTTTCAGTCCACACACTTGTTGTTCTTGGGGGGATCCAAGAGGTAGCGATGATTTGAGAGAGGGGGAAAAACCATAAACCAGGATATACGTTCTGTCTCCAGTGCTCATTCACATCCTGTTCTCACACGCCAGTACAAACGTCTCCATTTTCCAGCAGCTGCCTGGCACCATCCCAAAGTTACAAATTCTTGCCAGTGGAAACATTCACCCAACGTCATCCAGCAGGTCAGCAAGCAGGAGCTGAAATCCAGAACTGCTGCCTACAACGTTAGTGCAAAGTGGGAGATACACCTGAGAATTTGTTTTATTAGTAGGGCCAAATGTTAGTAGAAAAAAAAAACTATTTAAGAAAACCCGGGGTCTAGTTGTGTTGACTGGTTTCCAGCTGGTGGGTGTTGTACAAGGCGCGTAATGGTTCGGGGCTGTATTTCCTTCTCTATAAAACTGAACTCATAACACTTACCCTCTTACTTTTTTTCACTGAAAGAATACTAACTAATATATATAAAATAGATGAACAACAAAGTGTATACTGTACAGCACAGGGAACCATATTCAGTACTTGTAGTGACCTATAGTGAAGAAGAATGTGAGAATGAATGTATGCATGTTCTATGAGACTGAAGCACTGTGCTGCACACCAGTAACTGACACCACATTGTAAACTGACTGTACTGCAATAAAAATACATTTTTAAGAAAGAGGAAAAGAAAGTGCATAGGAAGCATTATGTAAATTCCACCGCATGATAAGGACGAAAGGTGGTTATTACTAACCGATCGTTTTGCGTCTTCACTTAAAAGCTCAAATAAGGTTGTCCTTCCTTTAAAGGGCGGTCTGCCTCTTTCTGCCGGACATAAATTCTGATAGTAAAAAACATCAGATTCTTCTTTCCTGACTGAGAATTGGACAACGAGTCGCCTGTAGGACTTTCGAGCTCCGTCTTGAATAGAAGTGCACAAGATGGACTTTTGTGCGAAAGGCGTTCTGTAGGATGATTGATTCAGTAGAACTCTGACGGTGACCCAACTGTCATGATCCTGGCTCTGGCCGTGCTTTCTTGCTGAACTCAGCCTTGCCGTGCGGGACGCGGGGCACACCTGTACTTGGAGATTTAAACGAGGTGAGAATACATACTACCTTGAACTGCTGAGGATTAATCACCTGAAATCATTTGATGCACCCCAAGGGTCGATACCAGTGAGCAACTTAGTATCTTTAAGACTCGTCATGGACTGCAGCTCACAAAACGTTATTAATGTCAAAAACATCCTGATCTGTAAAACCGCTCCCAACTCATTTATGGAGAAGTGACTTTTGTTTTCATTTTATTTAATACGTTTTTAAAATTCTTTGTTGTCAAGGACAAAGCGTCCATTTGGAATTTGCATGTGGTGGTTCTTTGAGGCTACCTCCCCTGTCTTATACACCACAGATTCAAATTATGAAAAACTGACTGATTTCCAAAAGATAAAAACATTGTTTAAAACTTTTCTTTTTCATTCTTCTTGAATTTGACGTTTTGAATCAGTGCTTTTCCTTTTTTTTTTTTTTTTTTGTCTTTTTAAAAGTTTTCTGGAGGGAGGCAATTAGGTTTATTGATTGATTGATTGATTTAATGGAGGTACTGGGGGTTGAACCCAGGACTTCGGGCATGCTAAGTACACACTCTACCACTGAGCTACACCCTCCCCCTGCTTTTCTTTTTGATGGTGCTTGGTTAGTGATATCTACACACTGGCAAATATTTGCCATTTGATTTATATTCTTGTTAAAATAGACAAACTGCAGTAGGATGGGTGACTCTGTGAAATTTAGGATGTTAAACATATACTGGGATGTAAATTTCAGTCTGTCATTTTTTTTTTTCCCCTGTAGTGATTGTTTGAAAAGCAACAGTTTTCTAAACTTCCTTTGAGTTCTTTGGAACATCTTCCAGTGGCTAATGTAGCCCAATGTTTTTGTTCTTTTTTTAATTTTTAATTTTTTAAATCAACATAGAGTTGATTTTCAATGTGCTAGTTTCAGGTGTACAGCAAAGTAATTCACTTATAAATGTATACATACATATATTCTTTTTCAGATTCTTTTCCATTATAGGTTTTACAAGATTTTGATTATCGTTCCCTGTGCTCTACAGTAGTTCCTTGTTGTTTATCTGTTTTATGTACAGTAGTGTTTTTACGTTAATCCCAAACTCTGATTGTATCCCCTTCCCCTTGCCCAATGTTACTGCTGATTTACCAAATTTTGACTTGGGCAGCGTAAACAAACATAAAACCTAATTTCAGATTCTAGATCTGTCTTCCCTGTCATGATAGTAACTTCCACAAAACCACCCTAGTTTCCGTCTCTAAAATTGTTCACCCTTCCTTCCTTCCTTCCTCAACTTTATGAGTTACCTCCTTCCCCTCCTTTCCTTCAAGAAGAAATCCAGAAAACAAAATGCTACAATATAAAATGATGATTACACACGAGATTATGCCTTAGAAAGAGAATACTGCTTCTTTCTTTGTTGGACTTGTTGGAGAACACTGTCCCAAACATCACTCGCTTTCTTCCGTATCAAATTCAACTTCAGTTTCCACAGGAGCAGGTGGTTTAGTCAGCCTTCTGACATTCCTCCCCCGCCCCTTTTCTCTCTGCTGCATTTTGGTTTGCTTATCTGAGAACTGGACCTACCGTGCATTTTTATGGGGAGACTTCATACATTCACAAGTTGTCATTGAGAAGGAGATAAGGATTTGGGTACGGCGAGTGTTTTTATGTCATCAGAACTGATTCTCCCTCCAATGTCTTATCAGTTCTGCTGCTGGTGGAGTGGTTGCTGAAGTGGAAATTTTCAAGAAGCGATCAATACAGAAAGTTAGTGAAGTGTCCTCAGAGAAGAGATTATGAGAGTGGATGGGACGGAGCGGGGACACTTGAGCACCAACCGCTGTTGCGACTGTCACGCTGTCTTTGCCGGCGTCACGCTACTTTAAAAAAATACAAACAAAATCCCTCAGACGTGGAGAGAGAAAGATCTAGCTAGCTTCTTGTGCTTGAAGCCTTAGAAAGCAGAGAGAAACTTTCCCAAAAGTGTGAGCATTTTTTCAAGATTAAAAAAAATTTTTTAATATTTTTTTAGATTTTTAAAAAATTATTTCTGGGAATTTGACACAACATTGTAAAATGACTATAACTCAATAAAAAATGTTTAAAAAATTATTTCTGCTTCTTCACTTTTTTCTGAGCAAAATTCATTAGTTTATGTGTTTTGCTTCTTTTCTCAGATCTTCAAATAAAAATAAAAATCCACAACCTCTCGCTAACTGGACTCACTTTTTTTTTACATCCTTGAAGTTAACAAGGGTGCCCACAGACCCTGTTTTTTGCCCACACTTACCTCGCATCTTACGCTGGGATAAATTCTAAATTTATCATCCTCCTAAGGGCTGGGGGCATAAAAGTAAAATTTCTGCCTTCTTGGACGTGGTCATGGTAAGCTGGAGACGAGTGTAAATATTATTTCCGAGCTGGATGGATGGGATATCGAAATGCTGGCAGGAAAGTTTCTGTCTATCCAGTGGCAAGTGTGCAAAATCACAGTTTCAGGTGGACTAGGGTGGAGGGGATAGTGGGCGAGGCACCTTGCCTTGTGTAGGAAGGTGGCCCTCCATTTAACTTGACATACCCCATGGGAGAGACCAAGGGGGACAACTGGGATGCAGAGAAACCCACATCATTTAAAATCTTCTAGTAGCTCAGATTAAAAGATGATTTCACGAAGAATGTTCACCATCAAAGTAGAAAGAAGGGTACTTCTTTTTGGTTTGATGTTGTTTCTATTTGATTTACGAGTTTTCCCCACCAACTTTCCAACGTGGGTGCGAATTTCTACGTTCTAACTATGTGAAGAAAACTTGGGTCTTCACGTATGTCTTTCTCGTAATCTCTAAAACTTAAAAAAAAAAAAGTGTTGTCTCTGTTGTCTGTTGAATTGTTCCCTCCACCACCACCACCACCACCACCACCACCACCACCACCACAGTTGGTGTCCTCCACACTGGTACCTTTTGCTGTAAACTTGCTTGGGAATACAGTCTTTGCCGACGTAATTAAGATGTAAGTTGAAGGCGGAGGGTAATAGCTCAGTGGTAGAGCACGTGCCTAGCACACACGAGGTCCTGGGTTCAATCCCCAGTCCCTCCATCAGTCAAATAAATAAATAAGGAAACCTAGTTACCTCCCTCCTGCAAAAAAACTAAACATAGGTGTAAGTTCAGATGAGGTCATCCAGGACTAGAGTGGGCTCTTAACCCTGGATAATGGATGTCTTTATGAGAAATGAAGAAACAGAAATAGACATGCACAGAGAGGAGAATTCTATGCAGAAAAAAACAGACATTGGTGATGCGAAATTGGTGTGAGGCCGCAGGCAGAGATGAGAGTGAGCAGCAGCCAGCCAAGGAACGCCAAAAGCTGCTACACGAGAGGAGAAGAAAGATTCCATCCAGCTTCTGAGAGGGAGCACGGCCCTGTGGGCGCCGGCATTTCAGACTTCAGCTCCACAACCATGAGACGGTAAATTTCCACCGACGTCAGCTACCCCGTGGGCGAACCTTTGTTACAGCAGCCACAGGAAACTGATACAGTCTGTTTTTATGTCTATGTCTTTTCTGATTAATAGACTTTTATTTTTCAGAGCAGTTGCAGGTTCTCAGCAGAATTGAGCAGAAAATACAGAGTTCACACATGGCCCTCCCCACCCACACGTATACACTCCCCTACCCCTCAGCCTCCCTCATCAGTGTGGCATATTTGGTACAATCGATGAACCAACATGGGCACATTATTATCAGCCAAAGTCCATAGTTTATGTTAGGGTTCACTCTTGGTGTTGTACATTCTATGGGCTTTGACAAATGCATAATGACATCTAACCACCCCTATAGTGTGATACAGAATAATTTCACTGCCCTAAAAATCCCTTGTCCTCCATCTGTTCATTCCTCCCTCCCTGCCTCTCCCCAGACCCATGAAAACCAAGATCTTTTTATTGTTTCTCTAGCTGTGCCTTTTCCAGAATGTCTTTTGGTTGGAATCGTACAGTTTTTAGCCTTTTCAGACTGGCTCCTTTCATTTAGTAACATGTCTTTTAGGTTTCCTCCGTTGTGTCTACGTCTTAATGTCTCCCTCTTTCACTGTCTTCTCCCATGTCTCTGTGTCTCGCGGTTGAGCCTCTGTCTTGAGTTTCCCCTCTCTGATTTACCACCTGTCTAGCTTGTTTTCTTTTCCCATCTCTGATTTCTTTCCCCAACTTACCCCTTAACTGGCGAGACGATCAACACGGGCCAGCAGAAAGAGCTTGGATCAGGGCTTCAGAGCCCTGTGGTTTTTGGTCTTCACGTGGCTCAGACGTCAGGAACCACATTCATCCCCCGCCTCACTTCCGTGCTGCGGTGATTGCATGGGTAATCTCCGAGAAAACACATCACAAAAGCATCATGAACTGTCGGCACTGATGTATACGTTTATACTGGCCGTGTACAATTAATGCATGTATATATTTTTCCGATGTCTATGCATCTGTCTTTAAACCAGTATAAAAGTTTCACTTTGGATACGCACACATGCTTAGCATCTTCCTACTGCCGCCCAACGCCCGTTCATTCATAGGCTTGAAAATTATTCTCCTGTCCTTGCGCCTAGTCTGATGTCTCACTAAGCTGCTTTTCCATCCTAGAGCCTCTCAATTTCAGGGCAGATTTCTATGAACATACCACAGCATTGTCCAAATCATGGCCATGACTGTCCTCCCACTCAGAGAGTCTAAGACACTGGCATGGACTCCGGGGGACACTTGCAAAGCAGATGGTAACAGGGTCCTCCATGATGAAGATACGGAAATTTATCCTTAGGTGTAACATTATTCCAATAAGCTGAACTTATGAAGAAAAGTTTCTTGTCATTTTCTTTGGCCTCATGAGATCAGAATAATATTCCTTTCTTTCTCTGGGTCGATAGACCTTGTTATAAAGACTCTGTTTGGCCCAGGTTTCAAATAAGCTGCTTTGTTTTGTTCCCCGTTCATACAAAGCTGTATACGTGTCCAGACACGATGTCAAACCCAGAGGCTTATCTCATTGGAGAATCTCATTGAAAATATGCAGGAAAGAGCAGAAATGGACTAACAAAAAGAACAAATGTGGGGGGAGGGTGTAGCTCAGGGGTAGAGCACGTGCTTAGCATGTGTGAGGTCTTGGGTTCCATCCCCAGCACCTCCGTTAAAAAAGCAAATAAATGAATAAACCTAATGACCCCCGCAAAACAAAATAAAACAAACAAACAAACAAACAAAAATAGCAAACACAGGTGGCGACAGCAGCATTATAACCTGGGATAAAGCCTTTCTGAGCATTAAAGTTTAAAGCTATTGTTTTTAGTGTCAGTTGACAAGACGATTCAATTTAAAAGCTCGGAGGTCCCATGGAACTGAGAATCCATAAAGGATAATGCTTATTTGGGGAGATTCAGTTTTATCTAAGATAAGAAAATATACATGCACAGTAGCATGTATGCACAGAGGGGCAGTGAAAGGCTCAAGATAAGGGAAAACGCATTTACGGGAATGACTTCTGAAAATGCGACGCATGGCTGTCTGCACAGGTGGACCTTCAAGACCTCTTTCCCGGGTGTGAGATGCAACCAGCCTCTTCCTGACTCCATCACTCGCTGGTGCTTCATTCTCCCGTGACCAGAGGCTGCTGTCGCAAACCCTTGTGGAGCATCAGCGCCATTTTCTGGGTCCCTTGGTTCTCCAAAGCAACTCAGAACACGAAGACCACTCACTCCCGCGAAGTCACCGAGGTATGTGGTGTCATTTGATAGTTCTTTTGAATGTCCTGTGTAGTAATCTTTGTTTTTTTCTTTCACTTCCAAACGGTGGATCTAATGACCATCAGTATGACCATCATGGAACGGTAGTCTTTATGTGAAAAAAAAAGAAGTCTCACTAATTTTAACAAAATATGTAAGAACAGAGGACCTTTTACTGAATTCAGAGGCTACTGCAGGTTGGTTGCCCATGAATATTTGGCAAATGAAGGTCTGGCATTCATTAACTTGTAAGGGACGTATGCACAGCCAGACACACACACACAATGTACACGAAATCCTTTCTCTGGATATTTTATAATGGAAGAGCACATTCTGTTTAAAAGTGGCGTGGTTGAGGTGAGATCCAAAACTTTCAAAATTATGACCAAAGAGAGCTCAAGAAAGACTCTCCTGCGTTCATGGAATTTCTTGCAGTGCATATGGAGACGCACGTGCGTCTATGAAATGTGTGGGATTTCACGTGTGGAACTGATGCTTTGAAAACTAATTCTTCTCTAACAAATGTAGACCCTGATCATGGGTAACCAAGGATGGCTGCTGGTAGGCATGTTGCATGGCTGAGATACAGACCATTTCCATCACTACAGACACTTCCGCCGGAAAGTACCTCTTTAAGAGCGAGAAGGAGGCTGAGTTCTGTTTCTAAAAGGAAAATCATTCACAATTTTCAATATTGTGACATCTTTTCTAATGTTAAAAACACCTATTTTCTAATGCATCTTCCAAATTCTACTCTCTAGGGATGTTTAAAGAATTACGACAATTTATAACAGATAGCGGGGAACACAGTTAAACCAAGAGCAAGATTTGCTTTATGTGAGAAAGGACACCCTTGGAGGTTTTGTTTGTTTTTTCCGTAGTCAATTTTGAAATCTCCATCCTGTACCTCTAGAGACGTCATTTGAATCCAGCAAAAATAAACGCTCAAAAGATATCGTTTTCTTGCAAGATAAGTTAAATGCGGTGGCGTGATCATATTGTAAGTCTTATTATTTCTGTTTCCGTCAGTTTAACGCAGAGTGAAAAACGGTGGCTATCTTTTTTTCCCCCGTAAAATTCAATAAAGTGTTATTAAGTGGGCCCTGGAAGGCGTTTATTAAACCTCCATAAAGCAGGGAGCTGGGGCGGTCAGCAGCCTGGTTATTGGTTTCTAGGCTCTAACTTCGTATTTCATAACTAACTTAATTTGTGTGTTCCGTGGACTTGGTTTTCGAGGAAAGTTGCCACATCTCATACAAAGAAGGGGAGACATCTTTCAGAGGTAAACGGCCATTTCTCATGCATCTCAGATGAGTTGCTAGTCATCTAAAAGCCAACAAACTCCTTCGAGATCGAGGCGGGTAGACTCAGTGAGTCACGGGCAGATTCCTGACGTGTTCTTAACATCCCTTGAGAATGAAATCCTTTCTTCCCTACCCCGCCCCCAATTCATTTATTTTTCCTAGAAACCAACTCTTCACGTATTCACAAAGGGGAGTCTTTCAAACAAAGTTTAACTGCCTTTCCATCAGGCAAGATGGGAATAAGGAAGGAGACAAAAATTTAGAAAAAAATAATTACAAATTACTCTGAGAGACAATATCCATGTACCCCTAGAAATCCCCTTTCAGTTAAATCATTGAGTTAATTCTATAAAGAACCTCTTGTTCCCGCAAATATTATGAATTATTATAATATTACTCAAAATGAAGATTATTTTCAAGACATGTTTTTTAATACATTTACATTGAAGTTTATAGCTTGTTGAAATATGTATGGCATTATGAAATGCTTTTAGCAAAACCGCTTTTTAAAACCTCTCACCTTGTTCCCCTTTAATATTCTCCTTGGTCCGTTGGAGATTTTCTGGGCATACGGCGTGGTTGCTTTTGGGGCTGTCATATGTGTAATTAATTTGTCATGTGTTTCGTGTATTAGCCCAGCAGTCATTATCAACCATTTAGAATTTTTATCTACCATCGTTTTAGTTAAATATTCTTTTTTTTTTTGAAAAGCTGTTGATCCAGAATTTTAATTGCATGATAATTGATGAGATGTTACAATGTAATTGCGTATCAGCCCATCTTTGTCTTCCGTGTTTCTCATGCTCCTTGTCTCTTTCACGTCCATAGTCTTCAAAAATACTGACCTCCGTCCATGTGACTTGCTCAGGTTCCTGACGACAGTTGCTGGAAATGGTGGCTGTTGAGATACTGGAAATGACATTTTCAAGAAACTTAGCAGAGGGGTTTGGGGACACAAACCTGAGATCTCAACGGGTTTGACAAAGGACAGACATAAGAGGAAGACGAGGGGTCTTTTTGTTTTTAATGGGATTTCTGGACACTGTTTTCAACTGAGATGCAGAATCTCCATGACCAATGTTCCTCCTCACCTGTCCCCTCCACCCACAGCCCTCACTCCTACACACACGCACACACACACACACGCACACACACGCACACACACGCACACACACACACGCCTCCACAGACACTGTCTCATCTGTGGATTTATCAGCCACTGCTTTGCTTCCATGAACCATACAATCCAAAGCTGAGAACCTGCAGACTCAAAATGTGGAAACCCAGATTATACTTTCATATCTCTCTTCCTTCCTTCCCTTCCCCTTCCTCCCTTCCCTTCCTTTCCTTTCTTCCTTCCTCCCTTCCTTCTTTGCTTCCCTTCCTTCCTCGCTTCCCTTCCTTCCTTCCTCCCTTCCCTTCCTTCTCTTCCTTCCTTCCCTTTTTTCCTTCCTTCCTCCCTTTCCGTCCCTCCCTCCCTTCCCTTCCTTCTTCCCTTCTTTCCTTCCTTCCTTCCCTTCCTTCATTCCTTCCTTCCTCCCTTCCTCCCTTCCCTTCCTTCCTCCCTTCCTTCCCTTCTTTCCTTTCTTTCCCTCCTTTCTTCCCTTCCTTCCTTCGTTCCCTTCCTTACCTCCTTCCTTCCCTCCATCCCTTCCTTCCTTCCCTTCCCTCCCTCCATCCCTTCCTTCCTTCCCTTCCCTCCCTCCATCCCTTCATCCCTCTAGCCCTCCTTCCTCTCTCTTTCTTTCTCTCCAGTGCAATATAGAAGTTAGTCACTGCCTCATGAACACATCCATGCACAATATCATCTGTGAGAATAGCTTCAGATCTGAGTATTTCCTTCCAGGATAGGTATAACTTAGCCTCATTTGTTGAAGTCATCCAGAAAAACAGTCTGGTTGTCATTTCTCAAAAATGGATATTTCTCATAGGAAATATTGATCCTGTTCATTTGGTTCCATTTCCTCGTAATTCCGCATCTCTTTGAAGCACAATTTGCCTCCGTAAGACACAGTCAGTGAGTTAGCTTCTATTTTGTTTATTTCCTTGTCCAGTGGTTTTGAAGATGTTTGCTTGTATATGTTCATTTTCATGGTAAAAAAAATAGTATAACCTCATAATAGAAAATTTAAAAATAAATGTATTGATACCCATTTTATGTATATATATTTCTTTTTTGGCTTTTTAAAAATGAACTATGGTTGATTTACAGTACTGTGTTAGTTTCAGGTGTACAGCAAAGTGATTCAGTTATATGTATATAAGTTATTTTTCAGATTATTTTCCATTATAGGTTATTGCAAAATATTGCATATAGTTCCTTGTGCTATACAGTAGGACCTTATTGTTTATCTATTTTATATATGGTAGTGTGTATCTGTTAATCCCAAACTCACAATTTATCCCTTCCTCCCTTCCCCTTTGGTAACCACAAGTTTGCTTTCTATGTCTTTGAGTGAGTCTGTTTCTGTTTTGTAAATAAGTTCGTTTCTGCTATTTTTTTTTTTTAGATTCCACACACAAGTGATACCATGTAATATTTGTCTTTCTCTTTCTGGGTTTCTTCGCTTAGAATGACAATCTGTAGGTCCATCCATGTTGCTGCAAATGGCATTATTTGATTCCTTTTTATGGCTGAGTAGTATTCCATTCTATAAATATACCACCTCTTCTTTATCCAGTCATCCATCAGTGGACACTTAGTTTGCTTCCATGTCTTGGCTGTTGTAAATAGTGCTGCTGTGAACATTGGGGTGCTGGTGTCTTTTTGGATTGGAGTTTTCTCCAGATATATGCCCAGGTATGGGATTGCTGGGTCATATGATAACTCTGTTTTTAGCTTTTTAAGAAACCTCTGTATGACTGGAGTATGTTCTGCTGTCTTCCACGTCTACTTTTCTGCGCTTAGGTTTCACTCAGCACGGTACGTAAGGCCCCCATGCTGTTGTCAACATCCCCCTTCTTGGTTTCAGTTGCTAGCCCATATGTTGTTGTGAGAGCATGCAGGAATTAGGCTATTTGCAACACTTTGACGTGGTGAGGACTATCGTAAACATGTTCGTACAGGTTGTTCAGTGTTTTGGAGGAAGTACTCAGTATGTCTTCTCAGTAAACGAACTGCCAGATTAGTGCGTAAACAGGGTCCTGGCTTCCCATTCAGACTGACACACTGCTTGCCCCAAATCTACACTCCTTTATAATTTCATAAGTATGGTGGAAAGAATTGCTCAATACTCACACCAGGCAGGGATAATGTAATCTTATTTGTTTGTTCGTTTGTTTAAGGTGTAATTGACATACAACCTTTTTTAAAAAATTTTTTATCTTTTTTTTTTTTTAAATTGAGGTACAGTCAGTTTACAACGTGCCCATTTCTGGTGCACAGCATCGTGTTGCCGTCATACATACACATACATATATTCGCTTTCCTATTCTTTTTTATTAGAGGTTACTACAAGATACTGGGCATAGTTCTCTGTGCTCTGCAGAAGAAATGTGCTTATCTGTTTTAAATACAGCAGTTACTATAGATAATGTAATCTTTATAAAGTTAATTGAAGGGGTGTGGTGACATGTTTTAAAAATTGATTCTGTTTATTATTAGCAAGACTGGATTGTTTTTCTCCTGTAGACTCAGGGAAGGTCAATTTGCTGAACGATTTTGTCCATGTACTGTACTTGGTGCGGTCTTCATATCTTAGTATCTTCTCCCAGCAGAATTTCAACATGCTTTTCAGAGGATAATGTTGTAACAGACCCGTTTCTAGTGTTCTTCCTAACCGTTTTTACTATTCATTTTTCTATTTCCCTTCTGCATGAATTATGAAATATTTCAATGCCTAAAACCCAGGCACCCATATAAACAGCTATTAATACCTTAACCCATAGTTATTTCAGATCCGCCTTAAAAAAAAAAGCAATATTTGCAGATTTGATATTTCCAGATCGTTACAGATTTAAGAAATACTTAAAAGAAAAGAGCAAAAAAATATGGTTGATCTATTATCTGAAGAATACACCGTTAAAAAGAAGTAAAGAAATTAAAGAAATATTGAGGAGGTAGGGTGAAAATACAGCACACGGCAACATGGTAGATTGTATCCTACAATGTAAAGTTTATTTAGCCTTCAAAACTCAATGCAGTTCAACCAGCCCTTCAATATATTGAAAGATTTATTGAGATATAATTGACATAAAGGCAAGTATATAAAGTCTACTAACTGGTTAATGTTGAAATTCACATATATATATAGAGTTGAATATGTATATATACAGTGTTGAAAGTTTTATATATAATGTTTAACATCACATATATAGTGTTAAAATTCATATATATAGTTGAATATATATATAAAATGTTGAATGTTAAATATATATAATGTTGAACATCATATATATAATGTTTAAATTCATATATATAGTTTAATATATATAATGGTGAGTGTTGGCTATATATAATGTTGAATGTTGAATATATATATATAATGTTGAACATCATATATATAATGTTGAAATTCATATACATATAGTTGAATATATATATAATGTTGAATGCTAAATATATATAATGTTGAATGTTGAATATATATATAATGTTGAACATCATATATATAATGTTGAAATTCATATATATAGTTTTATATATATAATGTTGAATGTTGAATATATATATAATGTTGAACGTCATATATATAATGTTGAAATTCATATACATATAGTTGAATATATATATAATGTTGAATGCTAAATATATATAATGTTGGACATCATATATATAATGTTGAAATTCATATACATATAGTTGAATATATATAATGTTGAATGCTAAATATATAAAATGTTGAACATCATATATATAATGTTGAAATTCATATATATAGTTTTATATATATAATGTTGAGTGCTGAATATATATATAATGTTGAACGTCATATATATAATGTTGAAATTCATATACATATAGTTGAATATATATATAATGTTGAATGCTAAATATATATAATGTTGGACATCATATATATAATGTTGAAATTCATATATATGTGTGTATGTGTGTATATATATATGAAATCATCACTATGACCAAAATTATCAACATTACTATCACCCTCAAGATCTTCCTTATGCCCCCCCCAAACCCAGCCCCCAGTCCCCAGCCATCCCCAGACAAACAATGATCTGTAGCAGTTCATTGCCTGCAACAGCTTGTTTATGAATTTACCTCGGTAGAGATTTGACTTGTTTCCAGTTACCGATGACTACAAATAACGAAGCTATGAACATCTACATGCAAGCGTTTGTAGGCACAAGTGCTTTGATTTCTCTGACAGTCAATACCGGACGTAAAAGACTAGGTCATATGACAGGTGTGTTTAACTTCATAAGAAACTGCCAAAGTGTCTTCCAAGTTAGTGGCATGCTTGAATATTTCCATCAGCAACGAATGATGCTTGGTTTAGCCAACCTTCCCGTTGCTGCAGCCAACCTGCTGTGGGCAGGATTTTTAAAAATTTTTGCAATTCTAATAGATGTGTAGTGGAATCACATATTAGTTTTAACCACACTCCCCAAATGACTACTATATTGGGCACATTTTCGTGTGCTTATTTACTATCCATATATCATCTTCTTTGCTGAAGTGTCTGTTTAAATCTTTGCCCATTTAAAAAAAATTCAGGTTGTGTCCTATTAATCAGTTTTGAGAATTCCCTATGTATTCTGATTACAATTCTTTATCATATATATGGTTTCTCTCAGCCTGTCTTGTGGTGTC
The DNA here is from genome assembly GCF_036321535.1 of Camelus dromedarius. Lineage (NCBI taxonomy): Eukaryota > Metazoa > Chordata > Mammalia > Artiodactyla > Camelidae > Camelus > Camelus dromedarius. The sequence goes on from NC_087472.1 coordinate 111,435,053, forward strand.
ATTTTGTTAATGGTGTCTTTTGAACGCCAGGTACTATTATAATGTATTTATGGAGTGTGATTCTGGTGTCATGTCTAAATCATTGGCTAACCATCGGTCACATTTGTTCTTCCTATGTCAATTTAGACTTCAAATCTAAATTTAAATTCAAGCTTATGGTTCATTTTCGGTTAACTTTTTAATGCAAGGCATATATTAATGTGGGTTTTTTTTATTTTGAGGGTTTTTTTTTTTTTTGCATATCTGCTCCAATATCATTTGCTTAAAATACTGTCCTTTCCCACTCAATAGTCTTTGAACAACTTTTCAGAAATCAGTTGTTCATACGTGTGTGTGCATTTCTGGATGCTGTGTTCTGTTCCGCTGATTTATTTGTCTGTGTTGTTGGCGACAGCATCCTGTCTTGATTATGGTAGCTTTAAAATACGGCTGGAAACCAGGTCAAGTGTGTTCTTCAACTTTATTCTTTTTTTTTTTCCAAAGTCATCACAACCAAGCTAGGTTCTTGTATCTCCAAAGGCATCTCAAATTCAACTTATCATTCTTTTACCCAAAATCCTGATGGGAATTTGACGGATACTTCATTGAATATATAGGTGGATCTGAAGATAATATCTTAACAATACTGACTCTTAACATTGTATATTTCTCAGGAATTTTTTTTCAGTTGACAATGCACAGGTCTTTAAAATCTTTTGTTAAATTTGGCCCTATGTAGTCTGTATTTTTGATGCAATGGTCAAAGGTATTTTTTTTTTTATAAACTGCATTCTGGATTTGGTCTCTGTAGACAGCATATAAGAAACACACTTGGTTTCTGTCTACTGATTACGTCTTATGAAATATTTTCGATTGGATGCTGGACACTGTGCATTTGACCTTGTTGGACGCTGAATATTTTTGGATTCCTATAGATACCACTGGTGTTTGTTCTGGGACACCCACTTAAATCATGCAGACACAGTTTGATTTTTTTTTTTACCTCTTGCTGTTAAGATTTGTTAGACTGCACTAGAGTGGTTGTCAGGTAAAGGCTAATTATGACTTAATGAGGCAGAACCCTTCTGGGCATCATATCCAGTATCCCACGAGGTTTTTTCCAGGTTGGAGCAGAAACCAGTCCCAGTCCTGGGTGATCTCTGGGAAATATTCCTTCTCATCTTCTCTTCTGGTATTTCTCTTGGCCTCATTTTTTAAAAATACACTGCAATATTTAGTAAAAAAAAAATAAAACACAAAAGGTGAGGGGGAAAATGTCTTTTCTGAGATTCTTGAGACTCTTGAGTAGCTGCTTCCTCACAGACAAGCACTGCTATTTACTCAGCTGACAATGTGGGGGGATTCTCTGCAGACCTCCATTCTTCTCTCTGCGGGAAACCACCTCTTTTCTGGTTGTCTCTCCCGAGAACCCTACCTGCCTTGGTCTCCTGAGATTCAGAGAAGCTTTCTGGGCTCTTCCTGGATTCTCTTTCCCTGGCTAATGGCTGGAAAACATTCTCAACACAATAAGCTTGGGAAGTAGTCGGTCTCAAATGGCTTGTCTGGCATCTGTGCATGATCACTGTTGTCTGTTTCCCGATATCCACTTCCTTGAAAGCTGTCTTTTCTTCCGTTCCAGAAGGCCCCTCATCTTGGTTCATTTTGGCCAGTGATTCTGTCACATCTTGCCCCTTAACCTCTTACTTTTAATTTAAAACATGCTGGTTTTCTACAGGAGTCCCATCTTTCTATGTATCGTTATAAAGAGGATCTGGAAAGATTCATTTTTGTGTATTTTGAATGTGATTGTTTCATGACCTCTCTTAGTTTTTTTTTACGTTCCCATTTTGCTTCATGTCTGGTTGCATTTTAAGGTCTATGTTGCTGCTGGTCTCTTGCAATTCCCCAAAGAAAAGAAAAAACCAGCTCATCAGGTGTGAATTCTCTTTTAACTGGAAAAATCACTTTGGCATTTCCTAGCAATCTCCCCCCTCCCTTTCTCTCCAGATACACAATGAGCAAGAACGCTCGTCTTTGGCATAGCACGTGCACTACACTGAAATATCGAAGCTCTTAGCGCCATCACTGAGGCTTAAAAGACCCACAGGCACTGTAAATGCGGTGCCAACGAGATGGTCGCACACGATCCGTGCGGGGCTTCATATTAACTGCCTTACTGCAACAAGGAGACAGCAGAGCCTCCATTTCCAGTGAAATCGTGTTCCAGTGACCCCATTCGGTGTATGGGTTAGACTGTTCCTATTTTGCGTACCCATTCTTACTAGTCTCCTAGTTTCAATGGAAAAGAACCTTCATGTTGACGAGTTGTGAAATAATAATAATGCCATCATGCACATTGCATTCAAATGGATCCACATGGAAGACTTACGTATCCGCACAGCTAATTCAACCCCCAGAGCTGGGCCATCTTTTCCCATCCCCGGTAGGAATAGTTAGGGCGTAGGTTTACCAGAAGCCCGACACAATATTTTTATAGCCATCCCATGTCGTCTGATAGTCTTTAAAGGACTCATGCAAATATCCGTGTGGGCTGTTTTTTTGGAAAGCCAAGCCACTTAACAAAGTGAGCTTTTATCAAAGGATTAAATCGTTCATAAATGAAGAGTGTTTATCTGCAGAAGGGCTTCACAGATGAGCGTTCTTTCTCTGCCGCAGCTGTCCTGGCCCCGTGGGGAGGGGGCCGGGGGACGGATTCACAGCCCAGGATGAGGACGGGCGGGAGTCCAGGGGAGTGGGAGCAGACGGCCGGCCAGGCGGCAGGAAGGCTTCACTGCAGGCGTTCCTGCAGAGTGCAACTCATACACTTTCTAAAACAGTTCTGGAGAAAGGAGGCCACTTCCTCTCCTTGCACACTATTTCATCTCCTTTGATTTCAGATGTGTTTGCATGGAATCATGTGTTCAGTTAGCAAAGTGGTTTTCTCTGCCCTGTCATTTAATGAATCCAAAATTTATTCTTAAATAAAAGCATGCCAGTCCTAATTATTTGAGAGAATCTCTTGATTTAGGTTGACCTAAATCAGGTCACGTATGCAAAAAAAAAAAAAAAAAAATCTAGAGAATAAAATGAAGGTTACCATCTCCAAACATGACCTGTAGGTACCCTGGAAGGCAAAATACACGTGACTTTCATGGAACCTGCCTGATAAAATGATCCTACGTATGTTATTTCTATATCGTAAAGAACGTCATTTGATGATACATTTCGACTGCGGATTGCCGCTGTACATCAGCCACCGTGGCACAGGGTGAAAAAATGTTTAGAGGCAACTTTAATTGAATGGAAACTTCCAAGGCATCTCTACTTCCTTGTGTTTCTTTCTTTCGCAATGTCAAGACTGTGCTGAGGAACGCTGGTTTGGAAATCAGATTACGAGCTATCAGCAACTCAGCTAGCCCTGGGCAAATGTATCTTTGATCCAACCTCCGTCTCCTTGACTCTAAAAGGAGGAATGATGATAATATGGCACCTTGGTGACTTCTCAAAGACAATGAAATTATTTACCGTAGGAAGAAAATGCCTGGCACATAGTAAAAGGGTAATAGATAATAACTATATCAACTTGGCTGTTGAGGAAATACTGTTCCCTATTGTCACTCTGACTTTTCGGGCTGGGGTGACATTAAATACAATATATACAGAAGAATTTAGATATATAAGTGCGTATATATTTTATACGACTATATACATAAAAACTTATAAATACATATATGTATTTGTGTGTATATACGTGTATAGATAGATAGATACATAGATAGACAGTTAGATAGACAGACAGACAGACAGGTGACCCATGAACAACAGAGGTTTGATATGCAGGGATCCACTTACACTCAGATTTTTTTCAATATATACCACAGTGGTACAGGATCCGTGGTTGGTTGAATCCACATATGTGGAACCATGGATTTAGAGAGCCCACTGTGGGACTTGAACATCTCCTGATTTTGGCATTTGAGAGGAGGATTCTGGAACCAATCCTCCACCAATACTGAGGGATGACTGTGTACTTGAGATTGAATCTTCTAGGAACGTAATTGTTGAGGGAATCAAATATCATTTGGTAGTGTTTGGACTTGATGCAGAATTCAGATCCCGCACCTTGGATTTTGATTCCTTCTTTAATCTGCTTCTTTCGTGCTTCCTCTGCTGAGGATTTCATAAATCACGTGTTCCCGTGAGCATTACAGGGCATTCTGATTTCCAGCTATGTGGTGTCACAGAGAGTAGCCGGTAGGAGTGGTCCGTTTACCACTTGGGTAGCAACCTTGAGTACAACCATTAGGACATGGTGGAAACATCGTGGACGCCAAACCCAGGATTAACTTGGCCATTAAAAACGATGATGTCAGGGAACAGAGGACAGCCCAGCTTGCAACACTGAAGGGAAAGCAAAAATTACTCTCACGACATGCATGGCACGTCCCATTTTTGCTTGAATGTTTAAAGTTACAGGAAATGTAAGAAGATCCAACAACAGCTCCGTAGGAGTGGTTATCCACACCTCATTCAAGGTGATTTTTATAGTATGTGTCGTTTTGTGTATTTTTGCCTAGTAACTTTTCTCCAGTAGCCATATGTGATAATTAGTGTAAAAATGTCTAATGCTTTGCATCCACAATTTAATATAATCCTAAAATATCCCAGTGACTCTGGCACAAAAGACAAGAGAGAGGAATGAAAAGTAGGGTAGGTATTGGTGACAGCGGTCAGGAATATTTACATCTGGGTCATTGTCACAAAGACTCTTCCCCATCAGCTGAAAAGGCCTAAGAGAAGGCAGACACACAGAATACCCATGCCTTATGACCCAGCAGGGAGGATAAAATAATTTTCTTTAAAACATTGCCTTTGGGGAGGGTATAGCTCAAGTGGTAGGGCGCATGCTTAGCGTGCAAGAGGTCCCGGGTTCAATCCCCAGTCCCTCCTCCAAAGATAAATAAATGAGTTTAAAAAAAAAAAAAAACCTTTGAGGGGAGGGTATAGCTCAGTGGTAGAGTGCATGCCTGCCATGCACGAGGTCCTGGGTTCAATCCCCAGTTCCTTCCTCTAAATATAAATGAATAAACCTAATTACCTCCCCCTACAAAAATAAAATAAAATAAAATATTGCCTTTAAACTAATCCATAAGAAGTCATTCTGTATTTCTCTACAGTGGTTCACATATATTGTCAGTTTTACCAGTATTCGAAATCGTATCAGTGATGTCGCTAAAAACTCGCCAAGCCTAAGAGGCTAAGACGAGGTGTCAGTAACTGTCATATCAGTAATTCACAAGTGTATCGTCTAGTTTAACAGCAAAGCGACCGTTTCAAAAATAACCACAAAACAACGGAGCTAGGATGGGAGACGTGGAGGAACTGCCCTTGAGATGGGTCCCAATCAGTGCCGGGGGCGCTGTAAACAGAACAAAAATTACAAAGAGAGATTTTATAAATCCATTCTTGCATTTATTCAGAAAGTTGTCAGTGTGATGGATAATTACTGGAAAAAAAGACTTTACATCTGGTAAAGCAGTAATTTTCGCGACGAGAGTATGGAAGTTTCCATTAAAATGGTTCACATTTACACTTCAGCGTCACTGAGTTTCTTGCCTGAGATCGTCCCACGCCCTCCAATACAAAACAAAGCAAAAACATTAAAACTAAACGACAAAGATACAGTCTTAGCTTAAGGAAGGCGTTTGCTTGTGAAGAACATGTCGGTCGGAAAATGAAGGACGTATGTTCTCAACATTGTCAGTAAGAAGTTACAGTCTTGTTTTTCCAACTGAATGAACTGACTTAATACTTTTTAGCATTCGGTTGCATCCCTACACGCGTTATGGGACTTCTGTACGTCCCCGGCCCAGGAGACGACTTCACAATAAATGTGTGTATTATCTTTCTCAATTTATCTTTGTCGTCTTTACAAATAGCACTTCACAAAGCCATGACATTGCTGACCCAGGAAAGGGGGTGGAAAAAAGGACAGAGGGACCGATGACCAAAGAAAAGGTGGAGAAGTGGAGACAAAAAAAAAAAAAAAAAAACTCAGCATCCAGAGACAATATGGGTTTTGAGAGAAAGAGAGAAATGAGAGTGAGCAAAACAGAAAGGGAAGGGGAAAGAGATTTATCGGGATGCTGAGACAGCGGCATATGGCACCACTGTTGCCTTGACAGTAGACCAAGACCAAGCCCATCGTTCCCGTTGGTTGACAGAAAGCACACTTGGGCTGGGTTCCCCAAGAGGGGAACTATGCGGATGGCAAGCAGGCAAGTGACCTGGAGATATTAGTGTGCATCTGATGCTGAAATGCTTAGAGATACAGAATACTCAAGAACAGACCTGCTCTGTGGTCCCCTGGACTCCCTCTGACCTCAGTGACCTGAGCACAGAAATACATGTTCCTTTATCATGCGGGGGTCTTTAGAAGTTACGAGGGGGTTGAGCCAAGAAGTTAACTTTTGCTGAAATTTTGCTACGGTATATTCTAAAATTATCCACCAACTGAGTTTCCTGTCTCCCAACTTTCTTTAATTCGACATCAGGAAACACATGCTTCAGCAAAAAAAAGCAAACAGAAGATACTCATTAACCATCTTTGTATCACAATGAGGCTTAATAATTGATAATATATTATTTACCTGAAAATGAAATAGTCAATCTAGAAAGACTCATTTTGGAAGACTCCCGGTGTAATTGTGAGCTTCCTTCTCGTGTGTGTGTGAGAGAGAGAGAGAGAGAGAGTGTGTGTGTGTGAGTGTGGACTTTAAATAAATATTTTTGTAATGTGGGGACCAGAAGAAATTACCTCTTGAAACTCACCAAATCGAGTATCTTTCTGGGAATTGATGAAGCCCTTGCTTGAGATGAAAACCACACCATTGCCTAAATGTGTTAGTTCTATTTAATTATTTATCCCCTCTACCCCACACACACCCTTTTTTGTTTCCCGGGGGTATAAAATTGCAGCAGATTAGGAAAAACATCTGGATACCTAGTTCTCAGCCACACATAAAATAAAATCATTCATGCTTTCGACATATACTATTCCATTAATGGAGTTTTTTCCGATATATTTTAATTGAAGTTTACAATCTTGTGTCAATTTCTGCTGTACAGCACAAATACTTCAGTCATATAGGAACATACATATATTCGTTTTCATATTTTTTAACCATAAGTTGCTACATGATATTGAATATAGTTCCCTGTGCTGTACACTGTAAACTTGTTGTTTGTCTATTTTATATATAGTAGTTAGTATCTGCAAATCTCAAGCTCCCAATTTATCCCCTCCCACCACCTTCCCTGCCTGGTAAGCATAAGTTTGTTTTCTGTGTCTGTGAGTCTGTTTCTGTTTTGTAAATAAGTTCATTTGTCCTTTTTATTTTTAGATTCCACATATAAGTGATCTCATATGGTATTTTTCCTTCTCTTCCTGGCTTACTTCACTTAGAATAACGATCTCCAGGTCCATCCATGTGGCTGCAAATGGCATTATTCTATTATTTTTATGGCTGAATAGTATTCCATTGCATAAATATACCACCTTTTCTTTATCCAGTCATCTGTTGATGGGCATTTAGGCTGTTTCCATGTCTTGGCTACTGTAAATAGTGCTGTTAATGAACATTGGGTGCAGGTGGATTTTTGAAGTAGGGTTCCTTCTGGATATATGCCCAGGAGTGAAATCCCTGGGTCATATGGTGAGTCTATTCCTAGTCTTTTGAGGAATCTCCATACTGTTTTCCACAGTGGCTGCACCAAACTGCATTCCCACCAGCAGTGTAGGAGGGCTCCCTTTTCTCCACAGCCTCTCCAGCATTTGTCTTTTGTGAACTTTTGAATGATGGCCATTCTGACTGGTGTGAGGTGATACCTTGTAGTTTTGATTTGCATTTCTCTGATAATTAGTGATATTGAGCATTTTTTCACGTGCCTATTGGTCATTTGTATGTCTTCCTTGGAGAACTGCTTGTTTAGGTCTTCTGCCCATTTTATATTGGATTATTTGTTTTTTACTTATTAAGCTGTATGAGCCATTAATGGAGTTTTGTTTAGTTGTGGAGAGAAAAATAATACTGATTAATTTTGAATCAGATTCTGTTAACAAGACAAAATCAGCTTTCTAAAGCCAAGGAATTACATTATAGCATGCCTTTTTCAATCATTTTAAGTGGTTTCTCTACACCATGGAAGCTGGGATCTGTCATATCTCCTATTATTTGTTTTATTTAGGAAAAATTAGAGTTGATATTTTCCACCGTTGCATGCGTCCTACTCAGCCACCTGCTACACCAGCTGTTTTCAACTGAAAAGTGAAATGAAACGCCTGCAGAAGTCAGTTAAGGCATAGCGCTCTTTTCTTGCAAGATCTGTTACTAAATCTTACGGGTTTAGGTCTGATGTGAGCCAGCCCATGCAAAATCTGGCTTCCCTTATGAGACCGTGTATTAATCAGAATATTCTATGGCTTCCGTGGCTTAAGAATAATTCAAGAAAACAGCATGGTCCCGGGAATCGTATGTTGGGTGTGTAAATAAGGTACTCTTACCACGTGCTTTTGGACTAGTATTTCAAATTGATACTTTATTTTTTCCTTACGACTTTGAAATGCTATGCGTAAGATACCCATCCATCTTGAATTAATCTATGAATGCGATCTGGTTCAATCCAATGGACAGGCATTTTGGCGTAATCTACCAGAGTCAGTTTCACATTTTTGGGTTGAGAACTATGCTATGCTAATTAGGAAAAAATGTTTGAGAAATAGATATAAGGGGGAAATACTGCTTCCCCAGCTTTAAGAGGTCCTTCTCTACCACTGTAATAGAAACAGTAGATAAAATCACAGAGAAAAAATATAGCACTAAGAAACAAAAATTTAAATCTAAAGCAGATCCAGGAGAAGAAGGCATTTATCATACATTAGAAGATTATATTAAATCAATGAGTTATTTGCATAAATCTTGTTAGGATATTTGGCTGCCTAAGTGATACTAAACATAGATCTCTACCTACACACACAAGATTTTAAAAGTCTTAAAAACCTGAAAAGAAGCAAAACAAAAACAAATATTATTAGGAGAAAAGAAGGCTAATATTTTGCAGATTTGACAGTGGAACAATCTTCCTAAAATTTCCATAAGAACAGAGAATGATAAAACCGTGATAATTGTCATTTACATGTGGAATCTAAAAAATGATACAAATAAACTTATTGACAAACCAGAAACAGACTCACAGACATAGAAAACAAACCTATGGTTACCACTGGGGAAGCAAGGAGGGATAAATTTGGAGTTCGAGATTAGCAGATACACACTACTGTGTATAAAACAGATAACCAAGTCCTGCTGTAGAGCGCAAGGAACGCTATTCAATTTCTTGTAGTAACTTTTAATGGAAAAGAATAGATTTATACATGTGTGTATAACTGAATCACTTTGCTGTATGCACAGAAGTAACACAACTTTGCAAATCAACTATGTTCTTCAATTTAAAAAAAAAAACCCATGACATCAAATATCCCAGTCCACATGTCAAATTCTAGATTGCGCGTACGGAAGCCAGAAACGATAAGCAAACAAAACAACGCAAACTGAAATGGTGGTCTTTTCTATCATTTCAACACGTAGGAGGGGTGATTGTCCAATTTCAATATTTGAAGAAAGAGTCCTTCCAATGAGTAAGAAAAGTTAATAGAAGGGTCAGACCACTTGAACTATTTCAATCAGACTGCTAGATTAATTTTAAAATATGAAAAAAAAGGTATTCATGGAAAAAACTGTAAATGGCTCAACAACTTACGACAAATGGTCAGTGACACTAGGAATCAAAAAAAAAAAGCACAAAATAAATGTGAAATGGGTTTTTTTGGGTACTTTATATTGACAAAGGTTTTTAAATTAATTAAAAATTTCAACCAACTATGTGGGGAAATGGGGTTGCAGTCTAAAGTTCATCATAAAATGACTTGTTTTGTTTCTCAAGATAATAAGAATGACCTCTAAAACTGATATGATTTCAATAGGGTTACACATACATTATGATACTAACAGCATCTTTCAAGGATTTATAACTCGGCTTTACTATATTCGTGGCATCCTTCATCAGATGCTATATCGGAACCCAGAAATGTATGGTTCCACGTTGCCAAATCTATCAAAGTTTTAAAAATAGTTCGTGAGTCTCGCTTCACGCTTAGAACACCTACGCACTTACATCACGTCTACATCCTGGTCATGCAGGTGACATCTTCCACCTGCTGGGGCTTTCAGTGTCTGCAAAACGGCTCAAAGGATGTGGCTCACAATATGATCTGTAACCTTTATGGAGGAACTAAGTTGCCTGACTTTGTTGAATAACCAGACTATGATGATTTTGTCTCGTTTGCCTGCTTTCCTTTGCTTCCGCGTCTTCTCACGTCTGCAAATTCCATTTCTTCTTTAGCTAATGTTTTTCTACAGATAAGAGGCCGTGGTGGGGAGGACATGGCAGGGGCGTGGTTCTGTCCTGGGACGGCTTCGTAGGGTCCTGCTCTGAGACGAGATGGCAGAAGGAGGCAGCAGTCCCTGCTCCTGTCTATCTTCCCATCAACCCCACGAGGGCTGTTTTTCCCTCGTCTCCTTTGTGGGGTGTCTGCCCCTGACTCCTCGCAGCGGTTCACAGCTTTCATCCACCCCCCTGGAGGTAAACAGGCAGCACCGTGGCACACAGGCGAAGCAGTAAGTGTGTTACTGAGTTAGCACCCAGTTGAGGCCGCCTGGCTCTGCTCTGGGGAAGAGCTGTTTACGTGGTGTTTGCAGAACACCGCCTTGTGTGGCGGTCGGCTCGAGCCCGATTTAGCTGGTACAAAGAATTGTTTAATATTCCTTCTCGGTCACCTGTCTTATTAAAGCCCCGTGCATCTGGCAGTTACGGATTAGCAGACACACTCTTTGGAAAATAATTACTTTGTGCCTTTGGGTGTGGGCATTCATTTCTTCGTCTTGGAATCTGCTGCATTCTACGTTTCAAATTACCTTGTGCCTTCTGACTCGAAAACGTGTTTACTTCCTCATCTGAATTCACCTTCAGGGAGCTGGAGAGGAAAAAATTAAGGTAAGGAAAACGGTGGCAGGGAGCGGGGTGAAGCGGGGAGGTAACTCATTGTTTGATTCAAAGGACTGGGTTTCGAAATACCGAAAGAGATCACTTGAAAACAAAGGTTTTGATGAGCTCTGAGGCAGTGGAAACTCTCCAATATTGCGAGCTAACGTTCATTTCTTCTGTGACAGCGAACACGTCACCTCCACGTGCTGCTTTCAGACACAGAGACGCTGGTTTAATTTAGATTCTCACCGCTGTTTCTCCAAATGTGAGGGATCAGAACCCCAGTAGCCAGGTCACAGGTTAAAGAGAAATTAGCCGGTGGTTCCAATGAGGTGATGCGGGAGACACTTTGTGGGGGGTGGGGGGGTCTGTAAAACATACTATGTTATTTTTATAATACATTCATTTGGACCAAAGTATCTAGAAGTTTTTGAGGAGAAGACAGGATCTGTTGGGAATAATACACATCATATATTTAATCTCTGTCCGTCCATCCATCCATCTGTCTGTCTATCTACCTATCTACCCATCCATCCATCCAATCTATCTATCTATCCATCCTATCTATCTATCTAGCTATCTATCTATCCATCTATCCAACCATCCATCTAATCAATCTACCTGCCTACCTACCTACCTATCTATCCATCCATCCTATCTATCTATCTATCTATCTATCTATCTATCTACCTACCTACCTACCTACCTACCTATCCATCCATCCATTCATCTAATCTATCTATATATCTACCTACTACCTACTACCTACCTATCTATCCATCCATCCGTCATATCTATCTATGCATCTACCCATCCACTCATCTAATCAATCTATCTATCTATCAATCTATCTATCTATCTATCATCTATCTATCTATCTATTTATCTATCTATCTATAGGGTCAGGCCATTCCAGTTGGGTGTCCTCTTGTTCTGCTGTCTGTCCGTCCCCTGCTTGACCAGTTCTGATCACTCACATGACTACCCAATCCTCTTAATGATGGGGACTAATTAGTAACTGCCTACCTGCTTGCCCCCTGCCCCAGCTGCGGGTCCCCCTGGCAACGAATGAGCCAACATGATGTCAACTCCCCCTTATAAATGGTAGCCTCCTTCTCCCCCCGAGTAGAGAAGACTGTTGCCACGTCCTGGTCACTGTCTGCCGCACGCGGTGCGTGAGGTGCTGCTCCAGGACCTTGCCTCAGACATGTAAATTTCCCCGTCTGTTAAACCACTGATGCTTCGGTCACTGACTCTGGGCTCTCTCACTGGCTTTGAGGCTGGGCAACTCCAAGCCTTGCAGGCCTGCGGGGTGCAGCCCAGTAATGTATGAGCCAGCCAGGGGGCCAAGGAAACTCCCATGACATCAGAAAATAAAGGCAGGGAACAGAAAGTTGCGGGGGTGATTCCGGGGTGGCCATCCCCTAGCTTGTGGGGTCCTGCAGCAGCTGACCACCATGAGCAATTCATTTTTTATTTTAGTATATTTGGTGGGGAGGGAAGTAATTAGGTTTATTTATTTTTAGAGGAGGCACTGGGGATTGAACCCGGGACCTCGTGCATGCTAAGCACGCGCTCTTTGATTTGAGCCATGCCCTCCCCTTCTGTGTCCAGTTTAAAAGTGGCCGCTCGGTCCTGGTGCTGCATCTGGGTGCCCGGGGATGCCTCGCCAGCACCCAGCACCAGCCGTGGGGACTGAGGGCGGACGGGGGGCGTGGTGCTGCAGGCCAGGACAGAAAGCCCAGGCAGGGGAGGGGCTGTCTCAGAATGCTGCTACGGCTTGTGTGCTGCTTAACGGTCCTGAGCTTCCCTGGGCTGTGCCTGGTAAACATGTCACATTTCATGCCCAGTCTGAGCAGAGGGAATCTGTTCACGGACAGGGTTGGGGACACAGGTAGCCTCCATGGAACACCAGCTTGATTGTTGGGTCTACAGCGAGATACTGTTGTCTCCATCCCCTGGACGTCAGTGAAAGATGGACCCGAGAAGCACTCGGCTTGGTCTTCATTCTCTTCACCTGCCAGTGTCCGTGTTGCATCTGTGGTATTTGGTTGCAGCCCAGCTCAGCGTACCCAACCCAGGGATACCACGAGAGAGAGGCGGACCAACACTGTAAGGGTCGTGCAGGGTCGGTAGGGTGGAGCACATGGTCAGGCTGCCCAGCGTGGCTGTCCTCTTGCTCTCTGTCCACCCCCTGCTGGGCCAGTCCCTACTTCTGTCCCACGACTATCCAGTCCTCTTAATGATGGGGCTTCAACAGTGACCGCCTGCGTGCTTGCCCTCGGCCCCGGATGCTGGTTTCCCTGGTAACCAGTGAGCCAACCTGACATCAGCTCCCCCTGTAAATGGTAGCCTCCTTCTCCCCCCAGGGAGGGAAGAGTGTGGCCGTGTCCTGCCTGTCATTGCTGTAAGTGGTGGGGGTCCCTCCAGCACCTCTTGCTTAAGGTATTCCTTCCACTCAACCATTGATGTCTCTGTCCCTGTCTCCGGGTCCTTCCTCGGCCCTGAGGCTGGGCAGCTGCAGGGCTTGTAGACCTGCGGGGGGCGGCCTGACGCTCTCATTTGTCTACATCAGTCTATAATCTATCCATGTATCTTCTCTCTCCATGGGCCCATGCATACATCTCCATATACAACATACATATGGTATGTATACGGATATATACTTGTGAATACACACACACACACACACACACACACACACATGCACACAGAGGAAATGACTGAAGGTAAGGGCAGCCTCTTACAACACCTTCCCTACCAGGTAGGAGAAATTTCGTGTCCCTACAAGATGGAAGGATGCAAAAGCCAAGACGAGGTGAATGTGAACAGCCACCTGTGAAGCCAGTTCGCCTTTCCCATCCAGGTGTTTGACGACCTGCATCACACATTATTTTTTATAGGTGGGTTGTAACTACTGGTATTGGCTACATTAGAAGTCAGAATGAAGAATTCTTTAAAGCAATTCTTTAAAAAAAATTCTTCATCCCATTTAAAATAACAAGTGCATTATTTTTTTTTTAAAAAAAGGTATAACTTTGAAAGTAATTATGTTTTCAAAACAGTAGGGAGAAGAGAGGAAGTGTCTTGCTTTCTTATAGGTATGTTGACTGTCGAGCTTTGTCAAACCCAGCTGGGGTCTCCTGTCTCCACTGGGTTTACTGTGTGCGGGTACCTAAAGCTATGTAACATGTAGCAAACATCACTGTACACGCCTGAAAACCAAAAGATGGAAACAGTAAATCAAGTCCTAGTATCATAAAAAGACCTTTGACCTTGTTCACCCCCAGGTGTGCCCGGACCACCCTTTGAGAACCACTGCTCAGAGTTCCCTCTGTCTGTCTCGAATTCACCTCGAATGCTGGATGGTCTTCCACTGACCTTACGTATTTACAGGAGGCACGAACGCTAAATGAAAGCTGTGTGCTTGCACAGGTTTTGCCAACACGGGGGCTCACCCTTAAATTGGGGGGGCAGGTGTCTTTAAAGGCGACACATCAATGTTGGTATCTGCGTCTGTTTTCTCTTGATTTTCCCTGTTCTCCTAGAGAGAAATGTTTTAATCCCTGCTGGTAGCAATTTTAGAATCCACTGTGGAGAGTGGGCTGAGCTCCTCAGCATTCGGTGCACTGACTTGCCCTGAATTCCCGTGTTTTCTGTAGAACTCCACCCCCGCCCACTAGCCATCATTGGTGTTTGGAAGGATGGAGCCCACTGCCGCCAGAAAGAAATGATTTTCAGTGGGTCAGTGATCATGTCCTGTAGCGGGTGACTTTTCTAGCCATGTGGGATGGAATATGGGGGTTGGGAGACTGAGGTTTCCAAGGAAGTCCTGCTTGATCCCCACCTGGTACCCCACCTTCAGACGTCTCTTCTACTGCCAAATACTAACATTTCTGCTCTTTGGGGCCAGGACTTGTCCTGTTTCCTGGCCTTACCCCCTTTAGCCTCATCTGGAGGAGGTGGGATTTATCCATGTCATTTCCAACACATTAATTTGCTGAAGTCTTCAAGGTACGGTCATCTGCCCTATTTCACAGGCATTTTTGCCTCTTATGTATGCTTTTCTTGAGTCCTCCTGGTGAGCTTATGGAGGAAAACAGTGTACAGTTTGATAAGTTGCACTAGGCGTCTGCAATGACACTCACTTTTAATCCATTGGTCATGCCTTAAAGTAGCCCCTGATTGAGCATCAAGGGGGTATTGGCCACCCAGTCCTTGCGTCATTGATTAATTAACAAAGTCATTCACTCTATGACTATGCACTGAGCACCCACTCCCCGACGCCCATATCTGTCCTTCTTTCTCTTTCTTTCTCCTCCCTTTCCTGGGGGTGCCCATTCCTTATCCTCCGTGAACAAACGAACAAAACACCAAGGGAGGAATGAGAACTGTTGGGTTGGCGTCAGTAAGGACTTGGATGAGAGTAGCTGGTGGTCAGCAGTTGGACGACAAAGAGCTGGCTGGAGAAGTTCAGTGCTGGACAGAGGCAGACTCGTTCCTGTGGACGTGGTTGTGTTCCACCCTCTCTCTGAAGTCACACAGACACTACGGAGTGCTGTGTTCCGCGGCTACTGCATTCTCCCCACTAACTGAAACTTTGTGACGTTGGGTATTGTTTGTGTCCACCTGCTGGCCTCTGAGAAAGGGCTGTAGACATTTCAAGCTTCCCCAGAATCTGTTGAAGGACCTCAAATACATGTCCTTATTTTAACCTGACTCTTAAATCAAGTTGATCTATAGGATTTAAATTATTGAACCCAACAGGAGAAAAGCAACATTCTTTATTTTTTTAATACATATTTTTATTGAAATCTAGTCAGTTTACAGTATTGTGTCAACTTCTAGTGTAAGGCACAATGCTTCATTCATACAGAAACATACATATATTTGTTTTCATATTCTTTTTCACCATAAGTTACTATAAGATATTAAATAGAGTTCCCTGTGCTGTACAGTATAAACTTGTTGTTTATCTATTTTATATATATTAGAAAAAAAACCTTCTTGAATATGCAAGGAAATCATCATAATATATATAAGATTAACACTGCATCCATGACTTTTTTTTTTTTTTTTTTTTTACAAAAATCTCACTGCATATACCTCATTCGATGCTGGCATGGAATCCCAAACATTTGCCTACCCGTTGCGGACAAATACTTGAAACAGTTGTCGTAGTCAATGTCAATTACAGAAGCAGGAAGTTACAAAGTGTGCCTACAGTTTGAATTTTGCTTCTGAAGATAGAAAAATGCCTCATCTGAATTTGTTTGTCAGAATACATCACCCATAATGGAACATTCAGATTCCAAAACATCCTAAAGATGCTGTTTTCGTAAATCTGCATTATGTTTGTTCTATCATGCGATGTGGGTATTGCGTGGATGTTGAAGACTACGTCTTAATCAATCCAGTTTTATTCAAGTGTAACCATAGGAACACAGGCTGTAATAAATCCCCTTATAAGAGAAATACACAGGAGAATTCGTTTTACCACAGTAAGATAGAAACTGTATTTAAAAGTAGATTTGGATTGCTTAGGGTTTGGACTGGTAGTGAAAAACAAAAGAAAATCTTACATACTGAGTGGCTTAAACATCCAAGAACAGAGTCTATCATGTTTCAGCAGCCTGGAGATAATTGCTCGGGATCTGAATGACCATTGAAAGCATTGGAAATCAAGATTTTTTTTCTGCCTTGTCCCAGGTCCAAAGTCTTTTCATTATCTAAGATAGATGTTTAACCTCCTGTTAGAAAAGGAACGGCCAGTGCAAAGGGCACAGCTCTCTGCTTTAGGAAGGCTTCCTACATTTTGTTCAGACAACTCATTTTTGCATCCAGTGGTCCAGAATGTGGTCTCACAGACACACCCAATCCCAGGAGAGCCGGGACAAGGCAGTCTATGCTCCTAGTAACAATGGCTGGACAGAGGCCGTGGTTAATTAACCAAAGAGGAAGAGTGGAATGGATATTGGGGAAAACCTATCCATCTCTGCTTTAGGATTGAATGTATTTTTTTATTTGTTTTCTACATGGGAAACCGCAAGCTTCCCTTGAGTCATAACAGACAATAAATATGAAAAACATAGGAATCTGTCTTGTTCCTAATGAAAGTCGGTATCTAAAAGTAGTTTTGTCTTCCTCTTTTAAAAGTTTTATCCCCAAACATTGATTTTTATCCACATCCATCAAAAGAACTGAGGTCTGAAAAGGTACCAATGACTATGATTTGGGGGGACAAGAAAAGGCTCATTAAAATTCACATCTGAGCAACACCATGAACACTTGAACCTACAGATAATCTTCAAATTACAAGGGAAACATTTTCTAGAGAGGAAAGTGGTTAGCCGTGCACAGAAAGAGTCTGGACAGTATTTCTCAGTTATGACATCTCTACATTCTCATGTAGAGGACCGTGTGATGATTACCTTTGGAATGGTCGGCAGAAGACCAGGAAATTCTTGTGAAGGAAACTGGTGTGCTTTGAGAAAATTTGAAAGCGGAATGACACAGGTCCAATTGAACTGTGAAGATCAAACTACAGGTAGGCAGACAATGAACGGGAAATGTTAGGTAGACAAAGAAGGCAGACGATGGATGAACACGTGAGGCGGAAAGGAGGCAGGTGAGAGCATAGCGAGCCATGCGCGGGAACTGTCTGAGGATGCAGAGGTCCAACATTCCAAATCCAGTGGGGGGAAGAAAGACTGACTATTCCCTGTCCACAGCCACACAAAACACCAGCTCCGGTTTCAAAGTGACCCAGTCCATCCATGTTAACCATGCATCAGGAATGACACCTCTGAAACCCACCCACCCAATCATGGAACCCTGGGCTTCTGAAAGCAAACCCACCAGTGACCAGCCTCTCACCAGAAACCATGTGTCCATCAATCACCCCATAAAGATTCCATGTTGAAAGTTTGCCAGAAGTTCCCAAATACAGGAGAAGAGCGTCAGGTTGCTGCCTTCATACCCGCTTTAACCTATTAGCCGTCCTCCCTCCTGCTCAGCAAGCGATACATTTGTCCTTTCGGGCTCTTTTTCAAACACTGAGCGGTAGCCTCTTTCTGCAAACTACTTTCGAATTGCAGTAGCTTCTAGAAAATGTGCTCTTACCAGATAATTTAGTTTGAAGTCACCCATTTTTGCTGTTCCCCTGCCTCCTTCTCACTGCATTTCGGTGACTCAGCACAAACAACTGCCCACTTTTGAAGTGTAGTTGAGGT
This sequence comes from Camelus dromedarius, assembly GCF_036321535.1. NCBI lineage: Eukaryota > Metazoa > Chordata > Mammalia > Artiodactyla > Camelidae > Camelus > Camelus dromedarius. The sequence continues at coordinate 111,453,367 of NC_087472.1, forward strand.
ACCAGGTGTACAGCATAGTGATTCAATACTTTTATAGACGATACTCAACTTAAAGCCATTATAAAAGAATGGCTATATTCCCTGTGCTGTGCAATATATCCTTGCCACTTGTTTATTTTATACTTAGTAACGTGAACTTCTTACTTATACTGTCCTTCCCCCGCCCCCTTCCCTCTCCCCACTGGTAACCACTACTGGGCTCTCTGTATCTGTCAGTCTCCTTCTGCTTTGTGACATTGACTCATTTTATTTTTAGATTCCATGTGTAAGTGGTAACATACGGCATTTAACAAACATACATTTTTAAAGCCATCATTAACCGCCTGTGATCTGCAGCCCATGCGACGGCTTGTAGATGTCTTGGGTAGCAAAACAGTAATACCCACGATTCTAAAATCTTCAGAGGATGGGCAGCTCATGAAAAAAAAAAAAAAAACAGTTTAAGTGTTTGTTTTCTGTTCACACGGATAATTCTTAACGTGCTTGCTTGCATGCTGTCAATAGTTGGTGGTGTTTTACCTCAGGTGGCCCCAAATAAAGTGGAAGGTGGGGAATGATCAGAGGTTCTTGAGCCAGGTAGACGAGAAGGCTGCTCAAATAGATTGTTTATTATGTCAGCCAGGAGAGTTCCTGTTTTCGTGTGTGTGGTGTATTGATGGCACTAGTGTATTGATGGCCACAGGATTTACCATGACTCCGCAGAACACTCCATAATTCACTCTCTAGGGCTAGTTGTTGTTTCTGACATCCCTGTATGGTACACTACTTATTACAAGAGAATTTCCTAACGTAGAATTTTTAAAAGGACTTGAAATATATATGGACTTTGGGGGAGGGAACCAGTAAGTGCACTATTGAAGAGATACTGGGTTTTAGTGTCCAGAAACAAGTTTTGGCTATATTCGTCATGGTTCTTATAAGAACTTGTAACCCATTGAAGGAGCTACCTTTCAAATCCTTCCTAAGGATGGAGAAAACCACAACTTCCAATTCTGTTTTTAAACACTGTATTAGACATTCGAACATATTTGTGTATTGGTATCTTTAATTCTGTTCTACACATTTGTGACAAATATACCTACAATATATACACACATATGCACATGTGTTAACATGTGTGTATTCTTAATTTATTAATCTGTGCGTTCTTTCTTCCCTCTATCTTTCTGTCCTGGAAGTTATAAAGTCTTTTGGGGTTACAACCGGGAATCCTAATAATGAAACAAGGGTCATATATATATGTTTGTGCAGTTGAGAAATTACTTTCTTCCTCTCTTTCTCTTTATCTCTCTCCCTATGTAGAGAAATTCAGTTTTTTTAATATATATATATATATATATATATATATATATAATAGAGATTTACTTATATAGAGATAATATATATAGCAAGAGATTATATGGAGAGATTTAGTAATATATATACTATATATTAAACAATAGATTTAATATATATTACTAAACTACTTCAATATATACATATATGATTTTTAGTTTTTTATTCCAAATCTGTCTCAAAAACATTAACACCCCATGCCGTGAGTTCCTCAAGAGACGCGTGTCTTTTTTTCCCAAACAGGTTTATAAAACACCATCTTTCATGTTTTGATTTGATTTGATTCGTTCTGGCAGGTCACGACCTTGTCATGTTGCATTACCGGCAACATCAAGTCCCAACCGTTCGAGGAGACGGACAAGCTCCGTGGGGACTGACGTTTAATACAAGCACGTACGTCTGTGGAGGCTGGAAGGCTGCTGAGTGGCTTCTGCCTCACGCTGCTGAGGATGCAAAGGCAGTCCCGTGATGCTGTTGGGATTGGCTTAATATTCCTCAACGGTCGGACCCACCACTTTTATGCCACAGAAAGACCTTGATCCCAGGGACCTGGGTTTCCCAGCTGTAACCTACAAAACATTGCCACTATTCCCATAACACCCATGAGGACTCTAGGTCCATCATTCTGGCTGATGTGTCTTTGATTTGGGTGAGAGAGAAAGGTTGCACCAACTTTCTTTTCCTTAGCAAGCATAATTAATAACTCAGTTTTTTCCAAATGAACCAGCTACTACCAAACATTTGCCCGTAGTTGTATTTGTCCAGTGTTTTCCATTTCATTGGTCATGAACTATTTTCTCTCCTTCTTACCTTGTCTCATCAGGAAGTCACATTCTAAAGCACCTGTTTTTGCATGTGTGACCTAAGATTCAATGGATGACGTACTAAGTGGTTAAACCAGATCACCATGTCCACACTGCTCTTAATTCCCACAAGAGTGAAACAATGGTGGACACGTAACTTGCAATGGAATGGACTGCTCATTCTGTGGGCGCACTTGGTGATTGGTTCTTTCCCCAGTTTTTCTGAAATCTCACTATTGAGGCAAGTTGTGACCTCTGCAGAAGAAGACACATTAGCAGACATTGATAGCTGCAGATCAAAGGAAAAATCATGACATTATATACACGTGCATATATATAGTTCGTGGCAAAAAATCATACATGTCACATGTGTCAATGGGGATGAACATCACTCATACTCTAAAATAGAAATTGTTGAAGTGTTTAGGGAGTTTTCACTCCTTACACAGATCTCTGGGCACACAATATTTATCTAAAGTTATTTAAAAATTGTATTTTTTTTTAAGAAAAGCCTGATCCTCGAATTCCATTCGTGAACCAAAATGACACCATTTTATATTTGACACCCTTTCCCCAGAGCATCACGTTTTCTGTGTACACATCAACTCACACTCAGTGAACTCCCTCACCTCCATTTAACACAGCTTTAGAGGTATTTTGGCTCATGTTCTTTTGTCGGTTTGTGTTGTTCATGGTCAGTGGCTTAGACTTCCAGTGGCTGGATTTAGGCAAGGCATGAAAAAAAGGGAGAAGAGACTGACTGACCACAAAACTTTTCAGTTTGGGTCTACACTAGTAAGTGTGCTTGGTTTTCCGGGACAGTTGCCATAATTACAAAATTCGAAGAGGTCACCAAAGATGGTCTGACTTTCCTCTCCTTTGACGTGGAACAGGGTAGACCAAGGATGACAATGCCATTCATCTCAGAACAGGGAGTAAAAGACAAGATGTTGGACTCAGACTGTGACCCCATGCTTAATTCAGAAGAACATGGCTTATCCTGACCCCAAAGCTGAGCAGATAAGGATTAACGTCTCATGCGGTAAAACCTCACCAAGTATGTTCCCAAGAGGAACAGATGTGGTGGTTTCCCTCAGTGCCAGTCAGCTCTTTATAGGACCCTAAATATTGTCTTTGGAAGACAATGTAATAATAACTATGGTATACATATTATTATAACTATTATTATATCCTCATAACCCTAGTCAGTTATGAAATATCTACCATAGGCCAAAGGGCTCTAACCCTACATAAGAGCCCTCATTTGCTGATAAAAAGGGATTCCGGCTCTAAGATGTTAAAACATTTTTCCCAAAGTGATAAAGTCCACAGGACAGAGTGTGTAGAGGACAGACCTGCCCTTAGACGGCTTAGAGTTGAATTTCCACACTAACGCTTAGTAGCTGTGTGGCTCCAGGGGAATCATTCAATCTCTCTGAACTTCAGTTGCTGTGTTGGCAAAGTGGCGGGCGTTGCATTACAGCACATAGTGTAACAGAGCACACACCGTAGAACGTAGCATAACGTAGCAAGATAACAGAACCACATCAGTCTGCTAGGCTGCCGTAACAAAGCACCACAAAGCAGGTGGCTTAAATAACAGAAACTGATCTTCTCACACTTCCAGGGACTAGAAATTTCAGACCATGGTGAGGACAGCGTTGCTTTCTGGTGAGGCTTCTCACCTTCGCTTGCAGGTGGCCATCTTCTCGCTGTGTCCTCATGTGGCCTTTCCTCATTTTATGACCTCATTTTACCTTAATTACCTCCTTCTTGTAGCCTATTTTATACCTAATAATTTGGACGCCTTAATCCCCTAGCCTTATATTACCTCCTCCCCCACACTCTCCCCACTGGTAGCCACTAATTTGTTCTCTAGATCTGTGTGTCTGCTTCTTTTTTCTTGCATTCACTAGTTTGTTGTGTTTTTTAAGATTCTACATGTGAGATCACACAGTATTTGTCTTTCTCTGACTTATTTCACTTAGCATAATGCCCTCCAAGTCCATTTATGTTGCTGGAAATCGCAAAACTTCATTCTTTTTTATGGCTGAGTAATATTCCTGTGTGTGTGTGTGTGTGTGACATTTTCTTTATCCATTCATCTGTTGGTGGACACTCAAGTTGCTTCCATGCCTGAGCTATTGTAAATAATACTGCTGCTAAGAACATTGGGGTGTATGTGTCTTTTTAAATCGGAGTTTCTGGGTTTTTGGATATATACCCAGGAGTGGAATTTCTGGGTCAAATGGTAGTTCTATTTTTTTTGGGGGGGGGGGAATCTCTATTCTATTTTCCGCAGTGGCTGCACCAATTTACAGTCCCACCAGCAGTGTACGAGTGTTCCCTTTCCTCCACATTCTCATCAACATTTGTACTTCTTGTTGTCTTTTTCGTTTTTTTGGAGGGGGAGGTAATGAGGTTTATTTATTTTAATGGAGGTACTGGGGATTGAATCCAGGACCTTGTGCATCCTAAGCGTGCACTCTACCACTGAGCTATATCCCCTCAAATTAATTTTGGGGGGAAGTAATTAGGTTCTTATTTATTTACTTATTATTTTAAAGGAGGTACTGGTGATTGAACTCCAGACCTCGTGCATGTGAAGCAAGCACTCTGCCAACTGGGAAGGAGCTGTACCCTCCCCCCTTGTCTCTTTGATTATAGTCATTCTGACAGGTGTGAGGTGATATCTCAGTGTGTTTTTGATTTGCATTTCCATGATGATTAGTGATGTAGAGCATCTTTTCGTGTGCCTGTTGGCCATCTGCATTTCTTCTTTGCAGAAATGTCTATCCAGTTCTTCTGCCCATTTTTAATTGGGTTATTTTTTTATGTTGAATTGTCTGAGCTCTTCATATATGTTGGATACACTCCCTTATCTGTCATATCATTTGCTAATTTTTTCTCCCATTCAGTAGGTTGTTCATTCTGTCAACGGTTTCCTTTGCTGTGCAAAATCCTTTAAGTTTTAATTAGTTCCTATTTGTTTACTTTTGCTTTTATTTACTTTAGGAGAGGGATCCAAAAACAATAGTGCTACGATTTAGGTCAAAGAGTGTTCTGCCTATGTTTTCCTCTAGGAGTTTATGGTACTCGGTCTTACATTTAGGTCTTTAATTCATTTTGAGTTTACTTTTGTACATAGTGTTAGAGAATGTTCTAATTTTATTCTTTTACAGGTAACTGTCCAGTATCCTTTCACATGCAGCTGTCCAGTCTTCCCAGCACCACTTACTGAAGAGACAGTCTTTTCTCCATTGTATATTCTTGCCTCCTTTATCATATATCAACTGATCAGAAGTGCATGGGTTTATTTCTGGGGTCTCTATCCTGTTCCATTGATCTATGTGTCTGTTTTTTGTGCCCATACCATACTGTTTTGATGACTTTAGCTTTGTAGTATAGTCTAAGTTAAGGAAAATGATTCCTATAGCTCTGTTATTCTTTCTCACAATTGTTTTCACTGTTTGGGGCATTTTCTATTTCCATAAAAAACCTAAAAGTATTTGTTCTAGTTCTGTGAAAAATGCCATTGGTATTTTGATAGTGCGTTAAACCTGTAGATGGTCTTGGGTAGCATGGCTATTTTAACAGTGTAGATTCTTCCAATCCAAGAACGTGGTATATATTTCCATCTGTTTCTGTCATCTTCAGTTTCTTTCATCGGTATCTTATAGTTTTTGAAGTGCAGGTCCTTTGTCTTCTTAGGTAGGCTTATTCCTAGGTATTTTATTCTTTTCAATGTGATGATAAATGGGATTGTTTCTTTAATTTCTTTCTCACACTTTGTTGTTAGCATATAAAAATGCAGCAGGTTTCTGTATATTAATTTTGTCTTCTGCGACTTTACCAAATTCATTGATGAGGTCTAGTAGTTTTCTGGTGGCCTTTTTAGGATATTTTTGTGTACAGTATCATGTCATCTGCACACAGTGACAGTTTATGCCTTTTCTAATTTGTATTTCTTTTATATTTCTTTTTCTTATCTGATTGCTGTGGCTGGGGCTTTCAAAACTATGTTGAATGAAAGTGCTGTGAGTCGGTATCCTTGTCTCGTTCCTGACCTTAGAGGAGATGCTTTCAGATTTTCACCCTTGAGTATGATGTTAACTGCGGGTTTGTTATATATGATCTTTGTTATATTGAAGTATGGTCCCTCTATGCACACTTTCTGGAGAGTTTTGATCATAAATAGATGTTTTAGAGCCAATGTCTCTTTGATGGAGACATCTAAGATCCTTTGGAACTTATAAAGCCAACTGGACCCGTTACTCTACACTCACGTCTAATTACTAATCCAACCAGATCTTCAATGACAAACAGTTGGTGTTTTCACTTACCAACTTTAAATCGAACCATCCCAGCCTTGCTTTTACCCAATAAAGTACATTGAGTCACTGTGAGTTCCCTTCTTATAATATTCAGCTGTTGACGCCAAAGCAAGAAATACAATTGGAATCTTGGCTCAGGAGAGAATGTGATGAAATTCTTGACTAGTGATTTTTTCCTTTCAATTTTAAAAACTAGAAAAGCAATGTTTAAACAACTCATCCTCCTTAAAAGCCCTAAAAAAATTCATTTCCAAATGTGAGAAAAACTTGAAAGAGGCTGTAGGTCGGGGAGGGTGGATTGCAGATAATAAGCACTTGTGATTAATTATCACAAGTGGAGAGAGAAACTTTTTTATAAAGGGGAAAAAAAAACCAAGGAGACATCTTTCATCTTCCCTCCAAAGGCATTTAATTCAAACTAATAATACTTTCCCCAATTTTCATTTTGATTTTTTTCACGTTCATACATCCATTTGAAAACAAACTATTGATTAAACACTGCTTAGTTGTTAATTAGCAATATCAGTTGGTTCTATTGTTTAAACTATTTGAAGTAATTTTGTATTCCTGAATCACTTATTTCCCCTGGAATCTGAGCTTGATTTTGTAACAGTTCATGTACCTTCTATAGTAAAATTTCTAAAACAAAAACCCTTTAACCTTCTCATGAGTATTTTTCATAAACTAAAAAACCATGCCTTAATAATGTGGTTACACACATCCAATTTTTCTAATTAATAATGAACTAAATGGATACATAGGTTGTCCTGTTTTTAGCGTATTATTTATAGGTATTGAGCTATAATTGACGTGTAACATTGTATTAGTTTCAAGTGTACAACATGATTCCATGGCTGTATATATTGCTGAAAGATCACCACAGTAAGTCTAGTTAACATCCATCACCACGTATAGCTACAATTTTTTTTCTTGTGATGAGAACTTTCAAGTTCTACTTTCTTAGTAACTTTTCAATGTGCAATACAGTATTATTAACTACAGTCAACATGCTGCACATTACATCCCCAGGATTTATTTATCTTATAATTGGAAGTTTGTTCTTTTGGATCATGTTTATTAATTTTATTTTTTTAATTATTTTTTTTTAATGGAGATACTGGGGATTGAACCCAGGACCTCATGCATGCTAAGCATGTGCTCTACCACTGAGCTCATGGTTCTGTTGGACATGAATTAGTTTTAAAAATTTTTTTGTTTTTTATTTTTGGAAGGGCTTGGTAATTAGGTTTATTTATTCATTTATCTATTTATTTAATAGAGGTACTGGGGATTGAAGCTAGGACCACGTGCATGCTAAGCACACACTCTCCCACTAAGCTATACCACCCTCGTCCACTGTTGAATCATGTTTAAATCCAGTCCCTGGACAATTTGACTGATTTTTCTTGATGACAGAGGCAACTCGTTAATGAATCATGGCACTGCACAATTTTATTTTTTTAATGAAAATAACAATGTGTGGAGAGAAATTTTCTAAGTCTCTTGCAACCAGGATGATCTAGGCTTGTCTATGATAAAGTCATTTCTTACAGATTCTAATGAGCACTCAAAATGTGTGGTATCCATGGATCTGCATATCTGTATGTATCTTGTCTGCCCGTGGGATGTGGTTTTCCACCTATGAAAGTGGATAGAAACCCCAGCCTTTGCCTCCTGCCCACTCATGGGATTCTGTATGTGACCCATAACTTCTCGTGGGGACTAAGCCACAATCTGGCTCCCTGGCGTGAGCCAGAAAATTAACACGTATGGAAAAGAGGAAGAGCTGAGTGAAAGAACAGGAAGACCTAATATCTTAACGTGTATTTGTCACGCACAAAGTAAATTTTGAAATCAACAAATAGGTGCTTGTCAAAACGCGTCAGTCCTCTGCAGTGGCGGCTGACAACGCGTGAGGTATTTTAGGAGCGTTTTGACAACAAGAAATAACTGTGGTTGCATTGGGGGAGGGTATTTACTGAGAAAATCAACCAGAGCGGATATCCCAGGTAGGCAGGCATGTTACCAGCAAAGGCCCTTTTTTCTCCATAATGTGTGACAGCAAGGAAGTAAGAAAAATCTCTCTCCTCTCTCCTCTGTCCTCTAGGAGTTACAAAGCGGTCATCCTTTCCCAGGAGCTAGCAGCATGCATAAACGTGCAAAAAAAAAAAAAAAAAAAAAAAAAAAAAGAAAAAGAAAAAGAGAAAAAATCAAGATTTTACCTGGGTAAAAATAAACGGCCACATCAGATTTTTTTTTTTAGTTGCGGTTTTCACAGCCTTTCGAAAGCTGTTAATGAAAGCCAATATTTGAGTCACACGGATTGGGTTGTTTGTCTGCGTTAAGCATTATTGAACGTTCCTCCTGGGACTACGATATAATTTTAAAAACATAATAAATTTGAAAAAAAGAGCAAAAGCATTAGGACCTGACTCAAAAACCAAGTAAATGACAGTTAAAACGCAGCCTTTGGTTTCGGCAATGGGATTAAGGTGAGATCTGTAAAGCTGTCCAGCTGTTTGTCAAATAACTTTATGTTAGGGGTCCTTTTGTTGGTTTGTAACCTTTTATACTGAAAAGAACAATCACCAATACAGCTATTTCATCACAGGTTTTGTGGGGGGGTGTGTATCCTTAAAATACATTCATTTCCGCTTTCCTTAATCCATCTCCAGAAGACTTCTGATATTTTTAACCAAAGTCTTTCCCAGCACATTAATGCAGTGGACAAAGTATTGGAGGAGCAAATCCTGTTCTATCTTAAAAAGAGATGAAGTTTTGAATGTATAATCCTGAACTAGGGAATGGTGTTACATCAGAGATCAAGTTGATACTCTGAAAACGATGAATTTTAAAGTTTAAACCAATCGCTCGTTCTTGGGATTTAATACAGCACTTCTGGTGGTTCGGTAATGGTTGATTTTAGGAGCTGGTGCACAGATTTACCCCTAAATAGATTTCCATGCGTACATTGTCCAGTGACCTTCAGAAAGCCTGCCTTCCTGAGTTGTGACGAGTGTCCACTCAGACTGGTTAGAAGAGAAGTCATATGGATAGCAACAAACAGCATTGTCTTTGAAATGTGGAACTGTTAACCCTCGGGAAACATCACCTTTTAAAAATACAGCTCAATAAAATAGATTTTTTTTCTATGAAGAGGTAATCGGTGAATGCTATCTTTGTGGTGTGTTTAGGATTTACAAAAACTCCCTCACGAAACCTGTCCCTGCTCATTATAACACAACTTCCAAGCATGGCTGTCCACATCTACGTTAGGTTTACCCAGGGAGCCTTTGAGTGGGTGTTTATTTATGCTAAGGTGTTCAGAGTCTAAAGACATGGTTTCAACTGTTCCGTGATTTCAGTCACTCTCTACCGTCTCTTAAAGTTTACCCAGAAAGTATTCTTTTTTGGGTGGAGGGGTTTATTTATTTATTAACATTTTTTTATTGAGTAATAGTCATTTCACAATGTTGTGTCAAATTCCAGTATAGAGCACAGTTTTTCAGTTATACATGAACACACATATATTCGTTGTCACATTTTTTTTGCCTTGAGCTACCACAAGATTTTGTACATATTTCCCTGTGCTCTACAGTATAATCTTCTTTACATATTCCACATTTTGAAAATCCAATCTGTCCCATCCCATCCTCCGTGCCCTTGGCAACCACAAGTTTGTATTCTATGTCTATGAGTCTGTTTCTGTTTTGTTTTTATGTTCTTTTTTTTTTTTTTTTTTTTTTTTTTTAGATTCCTCATATGACCGATCTCATATGTTATTTTTCTTTCTCTTTCTGGCTTACTTCACTTAGAATGACATTCTCCAGGAGCATCCATGTAGCTGCAAATGGCGTCATGTTGTCATTTTATGGCTGAGTAGTATTCCATTGCATAAATATACCACCTCTTCTTTATCCAGTCATCTGTCATTGGACATTTAGGCTGTTTCCATGTTTTGGCTATTGTAAATAGTGCTGCTATGAACATTGGGGTGCAGGTGTCTTTTGAAATTAGACTTCCTTCTGGATATATGCCCAGGAGCGGGATTGCCCAGGAAGTATTCTTGTTTCAGTTGGACACATGAACATCACGTACTAGTTTCTTGCTGTAATAATCCAACCAGCTCGAAGCTGAGAGTTTTGGTACGTGAGTTTCTTTACTGGTGGTTGAGGGTCTAAATATAATCTCTAATCTGCTTCTGTCAGAGCAAGAATGAAAAGGGAACAGATCCAGCAGCAAACATATTTTGCTCACAATTAAAACTGTCAGCACCCCAGGGATACAGGGTTCATACATCCTTCTGATTGGATGGTCCTCTCTTCTTTGGATCCTGGGTCTTAATTGCAAGCCACCCAATGCTGGGACGATTAACTGACGATTTATCTAGAAAACACACCTCAAGTAGCAACCTGGCATATCCTAGGTGCCTGGTGCATCGTTAAATGTTTAAGAAAACATGAGTCCAGTAAAACTGGAGTCTCATGCATGGTGCGGTCCCAAGCTTCGGGTCTTAGCTTTGACCAAAGAACCACGGTTATTACCAGATGTTAACACTGGGGGAGCTGGTTGGAGGTTCTAAATGGGAACTCCCTGTACTGGCCCGGTACCTGTTCTGCAAATATGAAAATTATTCCAAAACTGAAAGTTTATTTAAAAAAAAAAAAAACAGAAGCCAGCTTGGAAGAGTGGAAACTTGAGGACCAGAGTTCAAATATGTCTGTCCCATTCTGTGTTATTAGCCAAATCCCTGCTGGCAGGCTGTGGCTCTTGGGTGCAGAGATCACTGGTCTGCCCACATCAGAGGTGGGTGTGGCACTCAGTAACCACAGTTGGTCAGCTCCAGCCCTCTACAAATGCACGGTGCTGTTCCTGCATTAAGACACCGAGAAAACACCTTGAGGATAAATTTACCCTCGAGTTCTGTGCAGTGCACACTTAACCGTCCTTACGTCTACACAAGCATCATGACTCGCTCACTTACATCCTGGGTCATTCAAATCTAATTAATTACAGGCATATCATTTATAAGTAATATGATTAATCATGTTAATTAAGTAAATGTTGAAAAGCGGAAAGCAGGCAGGCAGAAGGAAGTAATTTCTCGACCCTCACTTTTGACATAATGGTGTCAGATCTTCACTGGCTTTGTGAATACCGGTCCCCCACCCCCACCCCAGCCCTGAGGCAAGTAGCCAAGGCAAATATTCAGTCCAAAAGGAAACAAAGAATTTGGCCTCAATACGACAGCCTAGTTTGTAATTTATTTTTAGGATGCTGTGGATTTAGGACAAAAAGGAGTGACTCTGATCACATTACATAAAGCGTTGACACCTCTGTCCTAAAGGGGATACTGTGTCTTTGGCAAAACATTGCTCTTTGGGACCGTTTTGTGGTTTTTTTGTCCATCAGGGATGCTTTCGTAGGTCACAGAAAGGAGAGAAAAGCCTTTACGATGAAAACACTTTGGACGCTGACTTGACACAGAATTTACGAGGGAATAGACCTTCGCCATGTTGTATTCAAAAAATTGTAAAACAGGTGATTAATGTGCTAACCAGGGATGCTTCAAATCATCTCAAGTTTATGCATTTTCCTGCTTTGTTTGCAAACATTGGGGCTGGGTCAGTATCTGATGGCAACCCACGACGCATTGGACACGGGGCGGGGGGGTTAAGCCATAGTCAGCAGGGTGTCTGTGATCCCACAGGGCGCCTGTGCGGTCGACTCAGGGGTCGTTTTCCTCCTGGCGGCCAGTACGGACTGGAGCTACTTAACTGGGTTTGCTCATCTGATTATCCTCAGCAGGAAACTTTGAAATGCCTGTGAAGTGAGTTATGACACGAACAATAGTGTTATTGCTACTGCTGGCTCTATCTGAGCTGTTTGCTAGAGTTGCTAAGATCAAACAACTTGAGAGGATGGGTCCTGGTAAATCACAGATGACAGCGTTCTGTTCACACACAGAGGCGTGTCCGGGATTCGCACTCAGAACCGAGAATCGCGTGTTGGGTATTATAAGAGCCAACTGAAGAATTTTCTATTTTTTGAAGATCTCCCATGAGCTCTAGACAATTTCTGTGTGTGTTGATTTTTAACCTTTAGAATGATTTCTTTTGTTCCTACTCTTGACGTCTGTTGGAACTTTTGGAAAGGTGATTCTCCATTTAAAGACACTGATAGAACAATTAAAAAAAAAATACAAATAGAATGTGACAGAAAATAGCCAGCGTGGTTTGGAATCCCCGTGTGCACGAGGCTTGTGGCCAGGGCTTCCTGACTCCTTCTGTGAATTCTTTGTGTTGTTTCTTCTTGTGCCTTTGGTCCTGTGGCTTCTCCATCCTGTGATTACAGCCTTGGCCGTTCCTCAAAGCATTTGTCACGCCGACCCCACGTCACTGGGTTGGGAGAGCACGTGGGGTCTGCTGTTTCGCTCGCACCGGCACACACGTTCCTTCGGCAGACCTTTAATTGAGCCCATGTTATAGACCGGGGACCCGTGGAGGGTCGGTGTGGCAGCAGAGCAAAGAAAGGAGTCTCGGGTGACACGCTTTTCCGTCTGATCATTTGGATGATGGTGACGTATTCTGAGAGGAAGAGAGGCAGGTTTATACAAGTAATGCGATGACTATAATTTTGAAATGCCTTTAAAGTGAGTTATGACACGAAGCCATTGTCCATGTAACTCTGCATTTCGGGGGAAAGATTACCTTGGCAATCATTAGCACATTGTGATTACAAGATATGTTTTTCATATGAAAACGTGTCCAGTCGTATCTTATTTCATACATATTCTATTTTGTTGTATCTGCCTCGGTGCCTCAGTTACATCTAATTTTCATCAGACCTGCGTAAACGCATACCTGAAATTCAACGGAAAGAAGTAAACTGAAACAGTCAGCATGAACGTATCAACGTCATTCTACAAGACTAGACTGCATACAAGAACACAAAACCACATAAGAGTTGTTTTCTTTTTTTTTTTTCCTTCACTTTCCAAAATTCCTCCTTTGGATTTCATATCCAAAATTTAAATGTCCACAGGCTCGTGGGCAATGTGACCTTATGACTTATTCAAAGTAATTTTCCACACCCGCCCGCCGGTGGAGGATGGTGCGGTTACTGTAGTGGAAAGAACGTGTTGGTGACATATGACACGGCTTCTTCAGTGTAACTGTAAGTACCCTGATGCTTGCTACTGTAACTTTGTAAACACTTACCATCCAAAAGTTACATCACTGAGAAGCCTTCTTGTTGAGCCCCCCAGTCACAAGAGTGGAAGGTGAACTGAGTCTGGATATAAAAAAGGCATCTCCCAGTTTCACTGTTAGTGCTGCCAGGCGGCTTGAGCAGAAATGCAAGGTGCGGTTTATAACAATGTGGTTGAAAATACACCTGTGTGCCGTAGGGTAGGGGCGGGGAGATCACTGAAACAATACAGTGCATCACATTCTGCTTTCATCCATCAAAATGCTTTCTCGGTGTTCTCCCATGTTTGCTTCCAAATCGGTAAAATTAATATTAGTGTACACAGTGCCCACATCTTTCTCCTCTCGACCCATTGATAGATTATGTAGGTGACACACAGAAAAAATGGATCAGAGCTTACACAGGCATTTGACCTAGAAAGCTAAGTATTATCGACCCAGTTTTAACAGATGTGGAGCAGGTGCCCCTTTGAGACGGTCTCCAGGCATCTTGAGGCAGCAGACTCCACAGAAGTAAGCCTCGTATCCAAGGCTCCGCGTTTTCCACAAAATGAAACTGAAGACCCTGTAACATCTCCCTTTTCCTACATCTTAATGGCTTCATCAAAAGAGGAATATAGACCACTGTTAGCCACTCTCAGAGCATCAGGGACAGAAAACATAAAACTGTCCTATGAGATGGTTAATCAGGAGAGCTGAATATTATACGTACATTTCCTACAGGAGACAATAAATGTCATCTATATAAGCTGGTGAAAAAATCCTCAGATAAGAAAGATGTAAGCTTCATTCCAGCAAAGTTTGCCATCATTTCCCCCTCAAATATTTGTACACGCAAGCTCTTTCTGACCTACAACATCTGTGCCATGCTGTCCAAGAATTCTTACTTGAAATTACTGGTTTCTGGGTTTTCAAACCCAGGTTGGAAAGCCTCCTATGTTGCAAACAATTTTGAGATTTTTTTTCAATAATTAACTAGAATCAACCTGTCCACCTTTTTCCCCCTACAATCAGAGCAAGGTCAAGGTAATCACCCTAAAAACAAAACAAACACTCTTGCATTTTCATGTGCTAGTTTTCTTAAGTTGGAGAAGGAGAATTGTGAAAAAAAAAATTAGGGTCTTGACTTAATTATAAACTACTGCCTCTGAGCCTAAATTGGTGTTCAAAGCCTGTGATTGACAGAAATCACAGGAATTGGTAGCTGGGGTGACAGTGTTGCTGATTGACTTCGCCCAGAGATGTCGTGCATGTTATGAGGAGCTGTGCTGGCTTCTGGCACGAATCTCGTCCTGTCTCCCTGGGCTTGGAGGCTGCCTCTGGATGGGGGGATGCTCTAGGGCACCTTTGCTTGGCCGCCACTGAGGGGCCAGCAGAGTGAGCTTGTACCCAGAGGTCCCCGAATTCCCACGCTGGCGGCAAGACTCAGAGCAGCACTCAAGTGCTGCACATTCACATATCGCCCGTGGCACTAGCTTGCAGAATGACCTGGAAAAGATGGTCAAATATCACACTGTTCAGATCAAAGTTGTGAACCACCTAGACTCCTATTTTTTCCCCCCCAAAGAACTTCATACTTTTAGGGCAGCTTTTAGATTCACAGCAAAATTCAAGGCAACGTACAGAGATGCCCCATACATTCCCACCTGGGGTGCATTTATAGCTTCCCCCATTCTCCACTGCTCCCCCGTCCCCAGGGTGGTATATTTGTTACAACTGATAACCGACATGGACTCGCCGTCCTCACCCAGAGCCCTTACCTTCCATGAGGGTTCCCTCCCGGTGGTGTACGTGCTGCGAGTTTGGACACAAGTATAATGGTATATATCCATCCTGATCTTTTTAACGTCTCCATAATTGTAACTTTCCCAGGATGTCACAGAGTTGAAATCACACCACATGTAGCCTTTCCAAATTGGCTTCTTTCAGTTAGTCATATGCATTGAAGGTTCCGCCATGTCTTTTCATGACTGGATAGCCCATCTCTCTTAAGGATTGAACAATATTCCATTGTCTGGGTGGACCGCAGTTTATTTATCCATCCATCTTCTCTGTGCACCTTGATTGCTCCCAAGTTTAGACTCTTTATACACTTTGAGGCATTCATATCATGAATCCTTCCTTCAAACAAAGAAGGGCACTGAAATTTAGAGTCTAGAAATATTGGGTTTCCCTTG
Organism: Camelus dromedarius; assembly: GCF_036321535.1. NCBI lineage: Eukaryota > Metazoa > Chordata > Mammalia > Artiodactyla > Camelidae > Camelus > Camelus dromedarius. The sequence continues at coordinate 111,469,224 of NC_087472.1, forward strand.
CTTCCATTCTGTCTAAATTTCAAAGGCTCACATCATGTGACATGGCCATCTTTGAGCCACTGCGTGGTGGTACCACAGGAGATTTTATGGGAAAAAAGATTCTCTGAAACACAATGGACAAGATCTCTTTGGAGGAAAATCAAAGGAAGGAAGGTTCTGAGGCTACAGTGGCAAGGTCATAAGCATCTGAGGTAGTAGGTCACCGTGCATAGATACTACAAGACCATGTACCTGGTTCTCCTTCTTGAGTTAATGCGTGGTTTGTCTCAATATTCAGAAAAATCACTTTAAAGCAAAACTGTGGAGTCACTGGAGTGTTTGCTTTTGAAGGAGCAGAGAACCTCTATTTTTTTGTTCCATCACTCACCCACGCACTTCCCATGCACCTGCTGGTGGGACCTGCCTGTTCCAAACCTTTTCCACATCCAAAGCCAATACGAGGGGGCATCCATGTCAGTGAAACACTAATCCATCAGACAGACTGCCTCTACAGTGAGCCTCCATAAGAGGAATAAAAAAATCCCTATGCACCGAAGTCGATAAGGATATCAACAGCGAAGGGAAGATTTCACTGTGCTGCAGGCTTGGCTGCCGAAGGGTGTTTTCCCCAGAGGAGAGACCATTAAAGCAAGGGAGAAGGGACTCAAGGGAAAGGAAACACAACCACCTTGCATGTCCTGGTTTCTCTCTCCTGCACCAAGTGTTGCAGACGGGGATGAAATGGGGAGAGAGCTGGTCAAGTTAACAGTTGGTCTCTGGGGAGCAGTGATGGATTGGACGGGGCAGAAGCGTCATTTTCTAAACTGGCCTGGGATGGGTCTTTGATCCACAAATTGGAGCATCAGCACACGGATGTTCAGTAATTCGCTGATTGTTTTCAGGGTTCCCCTAGAAAAGGAAAAAGGGCCAATTTGTTACACAGCAATAGCGAACTAATACAACCACCTCTTAACAACTTTATTATAGATTAACCATCTCCTAATAACTTCATTTCGAATACTCATACAATCTCTAAAGAAGGCACATAAGCCTCAAATATGTACTAATAACTCATAAGTTTTAGTTATTACCAATTATTTATAGTTGTATATAATATGTATAATTGTATAGTTTTATATATCATTATTACTAATAACTAATATATTACTAATATATAGTTATATATAAGTATATATCATATGTATATATTACTAATGTGTGTAGTTGTATGTATTACTAATTAATGTATATTAGTTATTTCTAATGGATGTATACTGTACATAATTTTATATAGTCATATGTTATTACTAATAATGAATATATACATACTAATAATATATAGTAATACATAACTGTATATGTATATGAACACTCTGTAGTAATGTAACACTTTATAGTAATATATATCAATATGTGTGTGCATATATATATATATATATAAACTAATCTAACATTTTTTCCTGTGGGCATGAAAATATCCAAGTGACTTTTAAACATTCTAAATCCATTTTAAAACCCATATAGTAAATGCATTATTTGTAGGATTGATTCTGCATGTATCAATAGAATGGAAAAATGAAGTCCTAATGGTATAAAAATGGGCACACGTGCCTTACAATAAAACTTCCAATCATGGCATCGTGCAAAATCTGCTTGACCTCAAGTATTCCTTAGAAGGAAATGAATTTGGTGTCTTATGAAGTGCGGTATTTGGCTATCCTTGTGCTGAAGGAGATCTTGTTCTGAAAATGCACTGAAAAGTGCATAAAATCATGTCACAAAGTATAGAGGAGAGAATGCAGTGTTTCTAAATTAAGATATTGTTTCATATTACATTCAAATGCATGCTACTTAATTAAGGATTTGATCATTTCATCTAATTCCCTAAATATTTATATATTCAAATGGCACAAATTTATTTTTAAGCTTCCCTCATTAGAAAGATTAAATATCTCCCTGTATTCAGGATCGAGGTTACTCATGGATAGCTCCACCTCCCCCGGGTGGGCCAGAGAATACAGAACGTTCTGAGAGCATAAAGATAAATTTAAATTTTGAGACTGCTTTAACGGAGGTTTATTTCTAGTGGCAGAGACAAGATGTGAAGACAGAATGTTTTATGCATGTGATGGATTAGGTAGAAAGGTAGACAGAGCTTAAGAAACACAGTGTGGGTTTTCAAAATGCCATGTGGGTTTTCCAGAAAAGCTACCTGTTGACTGGAAGGAGCAAGTCTTATCATCGACTATGGAGGGAAAGTAGGGGTAATCAAGGCAATACAGAATTGCACTCCCCGCCTATGAAGCCCAACAAACAAATCTCAGACACCCACATAGGGGGCCAGGTTGGAGATACCAGGAGTCTCCTGTGTTCTGTGAGCTTATGGTCAGCAGGAAGGATGTGGAATTTGAGCTGATAAGTACACAGAAGTCAGGACTCAACATTGTCCTTGGGGGAGAATAAGAAATGTGTGTATTAAATAAGGAATCTGTGTGTTCTTTTCTGACCTTGGAGAGAGAATGTGATGTGTTGTATTTGGATATGCAAACCACCACTGGGTTCAGACCATTGCATTCATGGTAACCGAGAAACATTGAAGGCCACTCACCGCTTGTGTTTACGTGTGACAGATCTTAGCTTTGGGAGGTGTCGCTGAAACGGAGGTGTCCATACTTAGACTCATGGTGTCTCACGTCACAATAACTACATTAACTCACTGTGTCCTGTCTATGTGGAAAGCAAACCTTCCTTGAATTCCATGTCTATCACGACCACCAGAACCTGCCTGGACGTCCTCAGAGCCTTCTTACTCATCCATACGTCTTGCATTTTGACTCCTATGATCTCTTCTCTGCAGAACATCTGAGGATCTCTTCTGTTTAAACCCCCTCAATGCTTTTCTGTTACAGTCAAGAACAAGCTTCAAACTACTGCATGTGGCATCCATGTGGCAGACTAAGGAAGCAGGAGAGGGTGCAGGATCACTTCCAATCACTTTTTTCACTTATTTCCCCAAGATTTTGCCTTCTCCTCTTGTCCAGACAGCTTCCAACCATGTGTGTGTATGCGCATGTGTGTGGAACACCCTCCAGAACTGTTACAGGACGTTGTGACCATCAACCAAAACCAAGGAAACGTTCATACTCTGTCTTTCCGTCCATTATAGAACTTTCTAGAATCTGGCATTAGATGGCACATCATTTACGTGATTAATCAAATACGCTAGTTTCTCAAAGGGACAGTCATGTTTATTTCCCACACCACTGTGTATTCAGGTCCTGGGAGGGCTTATAGGAGAAAGCAGGCTCTTATAAATCGGTAGAGTAGATTAAATACTACATTTGCTTTAAAAATTGTCCTTCTGATTCTAAGAGTACATTGATAATGACAGAGGCTTAGACAGTGGCTTTTAGGTTGACAAACCTTTATGTAAAATATAAAAACAAAAATTATAGCAATGCTTATAGTAAAACAGCATTTGCTACTGATCTAGAATAGTTTTCTCTTTTTTTTTAAGACTTTATTTTTTAGAGCAGTTTTAGATTTACAAAAAAATTTGAGAGAGAGACAAGAGGTTTCCCATATACCTCAAGCCTCCCCTGATAACAACATCACAGACCAGAGTGGTGCATTCTTGCCAAGAATGAACCTACACTGATGCATCATCGTCACCCAAAATCCACAGTTTATCTTAGGAATCACTCCTGGTGGTGTAACTTCCATGGGTTTAGACCATGCATAATATGTATCCATCATTGCAGTGTCATTCAGAATATGTTCACTGTCCTAAAAAAAAACAAAAACAAAAAACTCTGTGCCCTGCAAATTTATCCCTCCCTCCGAACCTCTGGAAACCACTGATCTTTTTACTGTGTCCATCATTGTGCATTCTCCAGCATGTCGTATAGTGGGAATCCTGCATTATGGAGCCTTTTCGGACAGGCTTCTTTCACTGAGTTATATGCATTTAAGATTCCTCCATGTCTTTTTATGGCTCATTTCTTTTGAGTACTAAATAGTATTCCATTGGCTGAATCTAGCACAGTTCATTTATCCAATAACTTACTAAGGGGCTTCCTGGCTTTCCCCAAGTTTTGGCAATTATGAATAAAGCTGCTGTAAATACCCATGTGCATAAGTTTCTGTGTGTACATAAGTGATCAACTCCTGTGGTTACACACCAAGGAGTGTGATCGTTGCATCTTATGGTAAGAGTATGTTTAGATTTATAGGAAAACCACCAAACTGTGTCCCAAAGTGGCCGTACCATGTTTTATTCCAACCAGCAATTTATGAGACCTTCTGTTACTCCAAATCTTTGCCAACATTTGATTCTGTCAGTTTTCTGGATTTTGGCCATTCTCAACAGATGTGTCAAGTTCTCTTATTTTTATTTTAATTTGCATTTCCCTGATGACATATGGTCTGGAGCATCCGTGCATATTTTTATTGCCATCTTTAAATATTCCCTGGTGAGATGCCTGTGAAGGTCTGTGGCTCCTTTTTTAATCAGGTTGTTTGCTTTCTTATTGTTGAGTTTTAAGACTCCTTGGTATATTTCTGATAACAGTCCTTTAGACGGTGTGTCTTCTGCAAATATTTTCTCTGAGTCTTTGATCTATCTTCTCATCATCTTCACATTGTCTTTCACAGAGTAGAAGTTTTTATTTAATTCTATGATGTCCAGCTTGTCACTTATTTCTTTCATGAATTTTGTCTTTGATCTTGTATCTAAAAAGACATCACTTTACCCGAGGTCATCTGGGTTTTTTCTCCCTTGTTATCGCCTAGGAGTTTTATAGTTTTGCATTTGGCATTTATGTCTGTTATGCACTTTGAGGTAATTTTTGTGAAGGGTATCAGGTGTGTATCTAAATTTATTATATTTTTTTTGCAAGTGGATGTCCAATGGTCCCAGCACAGCTTGTTGAAGAGACTGTCTTTGTTCCATTGTATTGCCTTTTTTTTTTTTTTTTTTTTTTTTTTGCCAAAGATCAGTTGACTGTGTTTATAGTGTCTGTTACTGGGCTCTCTATTCTGTTCCATTGATCTGTTTGTCTGTTCTTTTGCCAATACCACACTGTCTTGATTACTGTAGCTTTACAATATATCTTGAAGTCAGATAGCATTAAGTCCTTCAATTTTATTCTCCTTCAACATTGTGTTTGCTATTCTGGGTCTTTTGCGTCTCCCTATAAACTTTAGAATCAGTTTGTCTATTTGTATAAAAAATAACTTGCTAGAACTGTGATTGGCATTGCACTGAATCTGTAAGCAAAATTGAGAAGAACTGCTACCTTGACAGTATTCATTCTTCCTAGCTGTTACCATGGACTCTATCTCATTTATTTAGTTTTTCTTTGATTTCACACGTCAGAGTTTTGTAGTTTTCATCATGTAGACCTTGTGCATATTTTGATAGATTTATATCAAGGTATTTTGTTTTGAGGGGTGCTAATATAATGGCGTTTTATTTATTTCAAATTCCACTTGTTCGTTGTTGATATGTAGACAAGTAATTGACTTTTGTACATTAATCTTGTATCCTACAACTTTGCCATAATCACCTATTAGTTGCAGGAGGTTTTTTAATCAATTATTTTAGATTTTCTAAATAGGTGATCATAATGTCATCAGAGACATAATATCATACAGAGACAGTTTGATGTCTTCCTTCACAATCTGTGTAACTCTTATTTCCTTTTCTTGCCTTATTGCATTAGCAAGGAATTCTAGTACAGTGTTGGAAAGAAGTGGTGAGAGTGGACGTTCTGGCTTTGGACGTATTCTTAGAGAGAAAACTTAGCTGTGTTTTTCATAGGCAGTCTTTATCAAATTGAGAACGTTCCCTTTTATTCCTAGTTTACTAAGAGCTTTTATCATGACTTTGTGTTGCATTTTTGTCAACTGCTTTTCCTACATCTGTGGATATGATAATACTTTTTTCCACTCTGAATGTATAGTTCTTGAACACGGAAATCTATTTATGGTTCCCACCTCCTCAGCTTCTAAATGAATTTGGATAAGAATATCATTTTTGTAGAGAAATGCAAAAGCACCATGTTTTATTTTAAACATAACATAGCAGTATCAATACCAATGGACGTCAAAGGTCTTGTGTTATTTTTATATGCATACATCAGCTACTTTAAATTTGTACCTACTTCTGTGTTGCCACAATACAGAATAGCCAGTATACAAATGTTACTATCTTTGGTGTATTTAAAAGGTCATAGAAATAGATGCCTATGCTCTCTGTATCTACTTCAAAAGTGATTCTGCTTTTTTTTTTTTTTAACATTTCCAAAAGTTATACGACCTGACAGTATTTCAAAATGAACTGGGTTTGTCAAAATCACGCCTGTTTTATGTCAGACACCTGTGGTTTTTCAACACTAAAAACAGCATTTCACCTAAGGGAATTCTTGGCTTCACAAAAACTTCACTGAATAACATTTCATGGTAAGATCCCAGTTTCTCAAAACTAAGAAAATTATTTTATTTTCTTATTTATAGTCAGCACCTCTATATCATGGTGGAATTGAGCCTTGTAAATTTGTCATTATACTTTGAATAAATAGAAACTATTTGTAGACACCCAATGAGGAAAAATCAATGATTCTGTATGTGATAATTATTTCTTCTATTAAGTGTATGATTATATGCTTTGAACACTTCTGATTTTTTTTTCCTGTAAAGACATTAATCACAAAGCTGAAAATAATCTGATGGCATAATTTAAAAAGTAAGAATGCTTTCTAGTCGTTGGCTTTGTTGAATTTCAACCACATTTAATGTCTATATGACACAAAATCAGATAGAAAATGTCTGTTTCCTTATCTACCTGGTAAGCCACATTCTGGCTCTGTTGTGGACTGTTTATTGTATTAGAAACTCAAGAGCATATGTTATCCAACCAGTGTATTTTTCAAACATGAACATATTTTGGGCTATCTGATTTTTTTTGGAACATGTAATGGACAAAGTAATGAATCTACGCTAAACCGAAATGCTTCCCTCTGGAATGGATTCATGGTTTGGCTTCTCAGTGAGTGAAGACTTTCTCCTTGTCACCCCTAATGTGCGCATTAGAGAGTAAAAGGACAAATTCACTAGAATCAGTGTTGTGTTAGTCTGTGCTTTCACTTCCCCACTGGCACCAGCCCCTGAAAATGCAACTCCAGAAGTTCACATCGGAGGCTTAGCTGTGCCAGGGCAAGCATTAATGCCCTTGTCTGATTCTTTTCTCTCCCGTGAAGATAAGTCAACAAAGCCCTTTGAGCAGGACAACCAATTCTTTTGATTTGGTCAAGGGTCTTGAACCATGACTACACATTTTAGACAAGATGTGTTTTAGTTAAAGTTAAACATGAGTAAACAAAAGATTGCACATTTTATTAAATGCACATTAAATGATGAATTCTTGTCTAATTGCACTATTTCTTTTCTTGACTTAAAAAAATTTCAAAACATTCAAATGCACAGAAATGGAGAGCATAGTGTGTGATACCACTAAATGCTCTTTCCCTGGGTTTAAAATTTTTTAATATTTTGCTGAATTTGCTTTACTTATGCCTCTTTGGTAGAAGATGTCAAATGAAAGATGAAATGGTTTTCTATAGCGAAATATTTCACTATCCTTCCTAAACAATGTGTAATTTCTAGTCTTATTTCCAAAAGTAAATAATTATGAACAATTCTTTCATATCTAATACCCAGTTGAATTTCTTTTATTGCCTCCAAAATGCATCTTATCTTTGGTTTATTCAACTTAGAATTAAATCAATGACTGGCTGTAAATCTGCATTTTTTTTAAAGAAATTAAGAACAAAGGTGAATGCCTTTTATTACAACACATTTTCTGTAATATCATACAGTATTTTTAATCCAGTATGACTATTAGTAAAGAATAATATACAGATATATTAAAGCATAAAATAGATGATAAATACTAAATTATAAGTAATTGTCCTAATTATACCAAACCTCGAAAATCAACTAAAAGCATAGTATTTTAAGTTTCTAATATCACCTTTATCTAGTGTAACATTGCTCCAATTCAAATAATTATCTTTTTTCTTTAAATAATCTCCACTTTAAAACTTTGTCTCTGCTTCCTTTACTCATTTTTGTGCCGCTGTTATATATTTCTGGTTTATTCCTGTTAACATTCAGAGTTTTCTACAGTTGATTTCACAACCATCCATCCAGTCTGTATTGACCTCTTTTTTGTAATCTTGATTATTATTTTAAGTTAGTGACACCAGTGGAAATTAGCATCCTAGGGTCCATAGCATAAAGGGGATACATGAATTTGTTGTAAGAGAGGTAGTTTGTGCTGTTAATTTCTTTACAGATCATATTGTTCACACATGTATTGCAAGAGAGTTAATGATCTGAGCATTTACCTAAAATAAATAACAAACTCATTTTTTGAGTTATAAAAAATTATAAAAATGATAAAAGAAGATGTTCCCAGAGTTGCCTTATATTCCAATTATACTGTGTTTGTATCATCACACTCCTCCACACCATCTTATGTCCAGATGGTTTAAATTCTGACCCCTGAATATACAAGATATGCCTGAGGTATAGTGGATTCCAGTACTAACTGAAACTGGAAACATAAAACTATCTCAACAGAGAGAGAGGGAGAGAACAAAACAATAATAATGAAGAAACAATCTCAAAGAAGTTGTTCCCTTCCTCCAAATCTTCGTGCACTTGCTGCACTGACAGATTTTTATCAAGTGCTACATTGTGTGTCATTTTTCCTTCTGCTTTGTTGAGTGCCTCTGTGCTCTGCAAACAGTATCAGATTAAAGGCTGCAAATACTTGGGCAGCAAAGACAGAGAAGTGTTTCCGAGCTCCTGGTGTGGTGGTGTTCCACGTCAAGGATGTTTAAGAAAAATGCACAGGGATGCATACCTGTTTAAATTCACTATGCCTAGGACACAGCTATGAAGTAGGTGCTCAGTAAATAATCAAGGTGTGAGTAACCCTGATGGTTTTTATTGCATCTTTCCTGAAACACAAAACTGTTGTTGTTTTTTTTTTTCATCTACATTTAACTTATAAAAATTATTTTGGGCAGATTTTTTTTAAAGATACTTTCAAATGAACACTCAGTTTGGGGTGTTATTTCAGTGTTTGGTTTGATGCCTTTCCCTAACTCCTGGTAGGCTTCCATCTTTGCAGCAATATGTTGCTTTCATAAAATGCATTCATCTGACTCAGTCACTTGACCCCCCCCCCCCCCAGAAACCGTCTTCTGGAGTAATTGCCCCAAACTCTTCCATAAGAATAGAAACTGATGCAGACGCATTTGACTGTCCCTTAGGATTGGATGACTGCATTCTGTTGATTCTTATTTTGTGGTTGGCTTTATTCCGTTGACAAATATGTAAGTTTATAAAGCTAAGGCTCTAATCTGTTCTTAGAAACAATGAACAGTACATATATGTAAACTAAAAAAATGTGCAGTATGTTGTGCACGTGTATTTACTTGCAACATCATGTACATGAGCAGTCACACTGTAACAGTTCTGCCTGATAAAACTGAACAAGGGGGAGGAAAAAAAGAAAATGGAGCCAAGGGATGTAATCCACGGCAATAACTATGTTAGTCTCCAGGTGACATGCCAAAACAAACAAACAACAACAAAAAAAACCTTCGCAGATAACTGTTACGAGTACTATACGGCACTGAGTCAAGCTGAAGGGAAATTGTCAAGCTTGTGTTCACGTGTCCATGTTTCCATTTATTTACTTATTCAAAGTCTGTTTTCTGGTCAAGAAATGTCCCAGGCAGGGCGCTGAGGATACTTTGGTGATGAACAAAACAAAAATTCTGACCCTTGGGGGTCTTCTATTTTAGTAAAAGGGACAATAAAGAATATAGTGGAAAAGAAAAACATGGCTTCAGAAGACTGGAACAGAAGAGCGCGTGCTATTACAGAAGCTGGCGGTGTAGACCAGGCGGGGCTGGGTGGTGCACGTGGCAGGTGTGGGCTGTGGTTTTCACTTAAGGTCTAAAGGAGGAAGGGAAGGCATCGTGGACCTCACAGTACGTGAAGAAAGATGTGGAAGAAGTGAGCGATGGAGCTACCCAGCTCTGGGGAGCAACCAGTGTGGAGACCCCAAGGCAGGATTAAGCAGGTGGCTCCCAGGTGCCTCTGGGTGGAAGGAAGGGAGGGCAAGAGGAGGCCAAGATGAGGAGGACTCTGTGTGACATGGCGGGTGGGAGGGGACAACAGATGTTTACATCTGTTACACTGACTACATTGGGGAGCTGCTCTACTGAGCAAGGCAGTTATCATCCACTTGACTGTGTTGGCAAATGTCTTAGAGTTGTGCCCAATGGTGGAGACAAGGATGCAGAAATTCCTGGGGGAGAAAATGGCAGCTCAGCCTTCAGAAGGCGGCTGTTGAGTGTGGTCCAAAGTGGGGATCTGATTCTCCGTGTATTTCAAAGGTTTGAGCCAAAGGATCCACCTATGAGATTGGATGTAGGTATGACAGAGTGCAGACGGAAAGACGTCTACAGTTTTAGAAGCCTGTGAACGGCCCACAGTTTCAAGCTCTCACAGCTAAATCCAAAGCGCACCCTCCAACAACCCTCTAAATCGGGATTGGTTTGAAATCCTTAGTTTTGAAACAGGAGGGGATGTCAGTGTGGTAAAATATGAGTGGCTTAGTCATAGGTGTCACTGAAATGTTGTGTTACTGAGTTCAAAGCAAGGGATTTCACTTTAAAACATAATGCCTTTTTTTCTCCACCATTTCCAGCATTTCAGGGTTACACATACTTGAAAAATTCTCTTCTGTTGTACGGTAGAACGCTTCGATATACAGATTCATAAAAATCAGTGCTATCTGGCTATCTAATGAAATTGAAACGACAATAGGGAGAGGTTCTCAAGAGAAATTTAAGTACGTGTTTGTGGTATTTGAGATGCAAAATGACTTTCTGCTAACACTTGAAAATAGGTAAATGTGTTGTTCTGGGGAAAAAAAAATATTATTCCTGTTTTGGTTTCCTTTTTCAAAAGGTAAAAATTCCTATTCAAAAGTATATCAGGAAGATCTGTAACATTGCATATTCTTTCATTATCTCAGTGTTACAGATGAAAGAACTTTTGTAAGATGATTAAGGCAAAAATGGATCACAAAACTGCTGGGTAATAATAGGCTAGCAACCCCAACAAGAACAGCATAAAATTGGATTAAAAGCCTCTAGTTAAAAGAAACAGTGCATACAGGTGGAATGAATACTTTTTAATAAAAGAGACTGTCCCCTGATAACTCTGAAATAATGTTTACTTTAACCAAAAACAGATCAATGTGAGCTAAGTGAAAATAAATCTATTCATCTGGGTAACGCAAACACACAAACAAAAAAAACACCCAGAAAATTCTGTTTTCTCTTGATCTATTTTTCTGTTCTAAGGAGATTTTAACACACAGTCATCGGTCTTGGAAAACACTTGTAGGAGGAAGGACCATGAACTCATAGCCGTAGGGCAGATGTTAACAAGGCTTTCTTTTTAATATCGAAATCAAGACTCTCCCAAATGCAATGCCCTGTAAGAATTTGAAAACATATTTACAATGTATTATATATGCGTTAAAAATATATTACATTGTCCACTAAACATACAACAGGGGCATGTTTCTAAACTTATAATATCCCATCGGATAAAAATGTTCATAGGTAGAATCAATGCAAACATTTCCCAGGAAGGCAGAGGACATGGACAGTTTGGGAGAAACAGTTCTTCTGCACGTGAACGTTATTGTCTGCATCAAAAAAGAGAAGTCATGGGAATCAACTAAACAAACCATTTGGGTTTTGAACATCCGATATTACGCCAATAATACGGCTCAGCTTTGTCTTATGTGTTCATGTTTCTCAGGTCAACATATACTAAAATTTATCTGTGTGAAGGACAAAAAAAGAAAAAAACGTTCACGAGTTGAGAACATACTTATTTATTTAGCATGTAGACATGGATGAATAAAGGACAATTTAAATAATACTGTTAAGACACGCATTAACCTTTTCAGTATCTAAAAAAAAAACAAACAAAACATAAATACAAAACAGAAACAGACTCATAGACATAGAATACAAACTTGTGGTTGCCAAGGGGGCGGGAGGTGGCAAGGGACAGACTGGGATTTCAAAATTGTAGAATAGATAAACAAGATTATACTGTATAGCACAGGGAAATATATACAAGATCTTGTGGTAGCTCACAGCGCAAAAAGAAAGTGACAGCGAATATACGCATGTTCGTGTATAACTGAAAAATTGTGCTCAACACTGGAATTTGACACAACATCGTAAAATGATTATAAATCAATAAAAAATGTTAAAAAAAAATTAAGCTCTGTTTAAACATCCTCTTATGTTTGCAAGTCATGCGTTAATCTTTAAAACTCTTACGTACCCAGAGGACATTGGCTGTTCTAAGAATGGGAAGGAAACGATTCATTACTTATTATTAGAAAACACATAAGAGGTATTTCAGTATTTTTGGGCAAGGAAAATGTCAAACCTCTTTTGGGTACTTTTTCATTTTCTAATGTATGTATGATTTTTTTTTCTTCTTTGATATTTTGTAGGGTATTTTGAGTGTCAAAGGTAGATCCTAGTCAAATCTTTTCCTCAATTAATTAAAAAAAAATCTTTAGAAATAAGACTGGTAACTAAAGATCACTGTTGGAGCTAACATTTAAATATACATGGCAAGAAGACTCAGACAATCCTGGGGCGCACGTGAAGTGATAATGTTGAGTTTTAAATAAATGTCTGAAAAATATGCCGCAGCATTTTCAGGTGGGAACATCGGTTTGCAACAGAGGTGATTGCTCACCTGGAATTTGGCCCCTGTGGTTCCATCCGAGAGACCCGCTGGGGATGAGGGCCCCCGTGATTCATGTTTATAATAACTGCTGGAAAGCATTTAGGAAACCAACTGTGTGTTTTGCGTAAAATAAAAGATGCATCTAGATGGATGGCGCCTAGATTTTGTAAGAGCTTTCTATATTTAAAACACTTCTGTAGAAAGCACAAGGCTAAGTCAGGTTTTATATAAGATCAGTTTAATTTTTTTTCCAGGAAGTGCTGGCTAACGAATTTTGGCCATTTGTGTCATCTGGATTATTTTAAACTTGTGTCTGTAACAGGCACAGACTTCCAGCTTGAGTGTTTAGATTTCTAACTGAGACTGAAATGATAACACACATGAAACGTGGAAAAGGCTCAGAGAACACAGAAAGGAATTCAGAGGGAAGATGTTCGGAGGTAAAAGATGAGATTATGGAAATTGTGGAACCGTGAACTCTTTTTCTTTTTCTTTTTGGCATGGTGGTTACTAGCAAGTAGGGAGGGAAATAGAACTGAGATTTCCTGGGGAGAGTCCTGGGGACCTCCGTGCGGACCAGGAACAAGGGACTCAGAGACGTCACGTGGGAGAAGCATGGTCACCAACCACGTGGACTTTGATTTCTAAGTTCCCTTCCCTGTTGAGACTCCAAGGCTAACCATTTGACAGGTGATCACCATCAGTCCTGGGTAGCCACCCACTTTCTCTAACTTTCTTTTAGGAATGGTGAGGGGGGAGGCACCTGTGTGTTTTGGGTTTGAAGGGCTGTTCAGCTTGTAATAAGAGTACTTTCTTTGCGGGGGGCGGGGGTGGTAAGTACCAAAGTTTTTCCTCTAACAAAACCTTTGTTGTCATTGAGTCTTACTTCCCTTTTTCTCTCTCAAACTTTTTTGACAAAATTTATTTTTTTTCTTTAGAATATAATTTATGGGCTATTGCTTCCTCTTGTGTGTATATTGATGTATGGATGGCTGGATGGATGGATGGATAGATGGAAGGATGGATAGATGGATGATAGATAGATAAGATGGATGGATAAATAACTGGATGGATGGGTGGATGGAAGGATAGATGATTGGATAGATTTATAGATGATTAGATGAATGAATAGATGCATAAATAATTGGATCGTTGGGTAGATGGAAGGATGGATGACTAGAGAGATGGATAGATGATTAGATGGATGCACGGATAGTGCACAAGATAGACAATTTGATTTTTCCTTTTGTCTCATAGTGGAATGGTTGCATATCATCCACATTACAATCGTGTGAGGACTCTCAAAATCCTAAGTTATCCACTGTCTAGAGGTCCGAATATTTGAATATTCATTTCCTTCCTAGAACGCCTCTCCACGAAATCTTATGGAGAAATCTTGCATCACAGTTTTAACGTGTCTCTTTCCAGTTTGACTAGCCACCTACTTCTCCTCCATAGCAGCCAGTTAGATGTCACTCAGGAGCACGGTAAAAAGAGACGCCACCCCAGAACTGTCGAATCAGAATTTGCATTTCAACAGCCATCTGTGGGCACGCGACATTTGAGAAGCACTGTTAGCCTGTGCGTACGTCAGCTCCAGGTCACAAACGCTCAGGAGTAGTCACCACGACTACTCGGGAAAAAAAAAATAGGTAAAATAAAACACAACACAAAGCCAAAGTCACAGAAAAAAAAAAAAAAAAGTGTGTCTGTGTGTTGGTGGGAGTCAATAGTCAACTAAATCAATCTCCACTCAGTGACGGTGAATGGGTTATAATTCTTCAGCATGAGAGGGTGGCTCGTGAGGTCTGCCAACGCTGAATATTTATTCTGCCTGGCTTTATGTCTGTCATTTATTATATCTGCCTCAATCTTCACACTGAATTATGGTGATGTGTTTGGATGTCTGCCTCTCAGGCTGGGATAGGCGATTTTTGAGCATGGAAACTGCCAGGATGGGGGAGCTATACAATATGTTGAATTGGAATAAAAGCCACATTTTATTTAGTCATTGCAAAAAAAAAGAAAAAAAAGAAAATCGCTGATGTCTTCTGAGTCACTCCATGCTCCGTGAAAACACAGCATCATACGCCCAGAAGTTTACCTGAAAGGCTGTTAACACGGAAGCGTCAGCTTCAACACCTGGGGCTCTGCCTCGAGCTGGCAAGCTGTGCACCGATAAACTTTCATACAGTTGCCCCGGGAAAGCCATTTCCAAGTCAAGTCAAGGATGCTCTGTAAGAAGGGACCACATTTCATTGCTCCGTTTTCTGTATTAGACGCTTGATAGTCCCCTTTTTCTCTGGAGGTTAAATTATATCGGTGCTGAATGATACAGGTGTATTTTGAAAGCTGTAGAGCAGGAGAAAATTGAGATCTCTACCCACCCCCGTCATTATAGCTCTAACTACACGGCGATGGCCAGCATCCTTCCCTGGCGTGCTTATCCATAATTTTTGTTACTCAAGGTGACATCAAGTTCACTGTTTCTGCTACTATCTTATCTGACTGTACTCCAGTGAGCTGAGTTATGCCCCTCCCCCCAAATATGCCCAGGCCCTAATGCCTCAAACTTATGAAAACATCATCTTACATGGACAAAGGGACTTGGCAGGTGTAATTACACTGAGGATCCAGAGATGGGACGTGATCCTGGGTGATCCAGGGAGGTCTAAGGTCATCACAGTGGCCCTTACAAGAGTGAAACAGGACGCTCCAGTCCTAGAGAAGATGTGAGGTTTTAAAAAAAAGCCAAAAACGTGTATATACGTGCTACAGTGTTGCACACCCAGCTGTTGGTTGACTCCGTGGATGTGGATGCAAAGGGCCGACTATGGGACTTTTGAGCATCTACAAATTTTGATATCCGCAGCAGTGCCTCGAACCCATCTTCAACAGATACCCAGGGACTTCTGTACGCACTGCCAATATAGAGTGATGTGACTGTTTTGTTCTGAATTACTTAACGATAAACTATATCTGTTGCACAAAATTGACATCTTCCATGGCTAGTAAATGTAAATATTCCGTATGCCTTGCACTCACACCTTGACTCTGACTTTATGAGGATAGGAATCTTTCATTACTATGTTTAATTTCCAACACCAATGTATTACTATGTAAATGAAAGACTGAGTTATTTTCATCCAAAAGTGATAAGATTTACTGTCACATTTCCTCCCTCGTCTTAGTCCCTTTGGCTTAAAACCCATCAGGGACCTTGCAGGGTTGATATGAGCCAAAATTTGTAGAATCTTAAAAAATTTTTTTTTTCATTTTGAAAAATTACGGATTCACAGGAAGTTGCAAAAAAAGAAAAACAAAGCCCATTGAGGTTGAAAGTCGCTTTTGGTTTTTTTCTTCCAAAGTTGATGTCTTACCCACCATAGTCCAGCATCCCAACCAGCAAATGGACATTGACACAATCCACAAAGCTCATTTTGTTTTTCTCAGTTTTATATGCATGTAGGGGTGTGTGTGTGCATCTGTGTACATGTGTAATGCTCTGTACTTTTATCACATGCATAACTTTTTATAACTTCCAGCACCATCAACATGTAAAACTCCTTGCCCATCAACAGATGAGTGAATAAAAAAGATGTAGTATATTTATACAATGGAATACTACTCAGCCAGAAAAAAGGAGGAAAATTTGCCATTTGAAGCAACATGGATGGACCTAGAGATGATCATACTAAGTGAAGTCAGTCAGACAGAGAAAGAGAAATATTATATGGTATGACTTATGGTTACCAAAGGGGAAGGGGGGTGAGGAGGGATAAACTAGAAGTTTGGGATTAGCAGATACAAACAACTATATATAAAATAGATAAACAACAAGGTCCTACTGTATTGCACAGGGAACTATGTTCGATATCTTATAATAACCTATAATGAAAAAGAATATATATATCTGAATCACTATGCTGTGCACCTGAAAATAATGCAGTATTATAAATCAACTCTACTTCAACGTTTAAAAAGATAAGAGAACTACCCCCTCACTACAAAGATCTCCCTGGTCGCTACCCTTTTATGTTTTCATTCCCCCACTATCCACCACCTCTGACAACCACTCACCTCTTCTTCATCTTGGTAAGTCTGTCATTTCAAGAATGTCGTTTAAGGGAGCCATGCAAGGCTGTTAACATTGGAGGCAGAGCTTTTTCACTCGGCATAAGACTCTTTGTTTTCCATTTGTTTTTGAAAGTGCGCTGCAGAGGTTAAACCCAGGGATCTCAAGGGAAGAGGCTCTGGATCGTGACATTTAAGAGAGCTAGTCACCCACCTGTCTCGCCCTTGAATTTCTTGTCTATGAAATGGGGATCACGGTGTCTTATCACAGAACGGTATGAGGATTCAGTGAATTTATGCGTGTCAATCTCTGATTTGACTGTTGGTTATAAGATAACACATCAATTAAAATGAGCTATTTCACTATGGAAAACAGTGTGGAGGTTCCTCAAAAGATTAAAAATAGAATTACCATATGATCCAGCAATCCTTCCTCCGGGTAGTTATCTGCAAGAAAATGAAATCAGTGTCGAAATCCTGTTTACACCCCCATGTTCATTGCAGCTTTGTTTACAACTGCCAAGACATGGAAGCAATCTAAGTGTCTGTCAGTGGATGAATGAATAAAGAAGACAAAATACACACACACACACACACACACACACACAATGGAGATACTCTTCTTCCACGAAACAGAAGGACATCCTACCATTTGCAACAACATGGGTGGACATTTAGGCATTAAGCTAAGCAAAATGAGTAAGGCAGAAAAAAACACTGTATGATCGCAGTTACATGTGTACTCTATAAGACAAGCCAAAAAAACAAAAAAAAAATTCATATCATAGATACAGAGAACAGACTGGTGGTTGCCAGACGTGGGGGGTTGGGGGTGGGCAAAATGGGTGAAGGGGGGTCACAGGCTAAAAGCTTCCAGTTATAAAATAAATAAGTCATGAGGATGTAATGTCAGCATGGTGACTATTAATGACACTGTTTTATATTTGAAAGCTGCTAAGAAAGTAAATCTTCAAAGTTCTCATCAGTAGGGGAAAAAAATGTGCGGTGATGGATGTTAAGTAAATAAATTTTGCTGATCGTTTTGGAATATATACATTATCAAGTCATTATGCTGGACACCTGAAACTAATGGAATGCGATACGTTAGTTCTGTCTCAATAGATACATGAATGAGCTATTTCATCCATGCAATGCTCTCTTTCTCCTCTAGTCAGTGGGACCTAATACAGTTATTCATATTTTCAAGTATTAAGTTATCTGGAAAGGGGAAAAAATAATGTTCCTTAATCTTAGGCTCTCTCTAGCAAAATCCAGACCTGACATTTGGATGTTTGTACCGTGCTTTTACATTGTCAAATTAGTGCTTCGGTTTGAAAATGATCTTTTTTTAAAAAAAAAAAGTGAAGGACATTCTAGAACCCTAACCACTAATTAAGAAGAGTTCAGTTATTGAGCTTGTCTGTTATTTGTGTTTGCAAAAAAAACTGATAAAAAGAGGTTAAGTTGCCAATTAAGGCTAATTGGACTTGACATTTGTCGTCTCAGATTAAAATGAGGACTTTCCCCCTAAAAAAGATTTTAAATATATGCATTGGTTCTTTATTTATGCTTTGTTTATTTCTTACGTTTTATTTATTTTATCTTGGTGGTGTGGGAGAGGTGATTATGGTCACTTATTTTTGGAGGAGGTGCTGAGGATTGAACCCAGGACCTCATGCATGCTATACCCTCCCCTCCCTGTACTTGTTCTTCATTGTTGCTTAATAATCTAGTTTGATTGCGTACAGGCTTGGAAACTCAAACCGTGTAGTTTGACCCATTTTTCCATTTGAGAAGGGAAGGGGAATGGTCAGGCCACTCAGGCTGTCCGTCCTCCTGCTCTCTGTCCATCCCCTGCTCAGCCAGACCCACCTCTGCTTCATTCACACGCGTATCCCGTCCCCTTAATGATGGGCTTCAGCAGCAACCACCTACGTGCTTGCCCTCGGCCCCGGATGCTGGTTTCCCTGGTAACCAGTGAGCCAGCTTGGACGCCCACTCCTCCTATAAATGGTAGCCGCCTCCCCTCTGAAAGACCTAAGGTTGGTGCCGCCTTCTGCCCACTGTGTGCTGCACACGGTCCCTCCAGGACCTTCCTTCAAGGTCCGTGAGGTCCCACCTGTCGCTGACCCCGACACTTCCTTTGTCTTCAGGCCGGGCAGCCACAAGGCTTGCAGGGTGCAGCCCAGCAGAGGGCAAAGGGAACATGCACGCACGAAAGGTAAAAACGGCCCAGACTTTAAGCAGATTCACATGATGCCCTCCAGACCCATCCTGAACATTCGCACACTTTTACCACTAAGAGCTGAGAGCCGAGGACTGAGAACACGTCTGCGTAGTAGAATCATGTGCTCTTCTTAGAAAACAACCTGCTTTTCCATGATCGCTCTGCTGTAGATAAGACACGAAGCTCACAGAAATTATGTGATTTCCTCCCCCCTCCCAAAATTTAACACCTTCCGATGATCACAGCCCAGGCACAGTGTATCCCAGGACACACGCTGACACGGCTCAGCTGGAAACATTCCACACACAGCCTTTGCAAAAGAGAAAATGGTGTGTGTAACTCTGGGAGTCCAAAACCGGGGCCGGGATCTATTTTAAGTCATTCCTTTTTCTAAAGCCTGCCAGACAAATGACTTAAAATGCATCATTCACACTTAGATGGGTAATTAAAAATGCCAGCCTGAAGGTGTAAAAGGGAGAAGAAAAAAAATCTCATGTATTTCTCCTGCAGTTCAGATTATGCCAACGTCTCAAAAAAGGCAACTGTGTTTGGAGTCTACATAAGTCATTGACTCACATACAAGCTGTGCTCTATAAAAAAATTTAAGATACAGTGAGGAGACTTAACACAGCACAATTTAAGTTATCTGGATGTTACAAAGAGAAGACGTTACAAATTAGTAAGACCTGTGAAATAGAAAGAATTTCCTTGTTATCTGGTTACTTCCAAGAGCAGAGAGTAACGAGGGGCAGAAAATGAAAGCATTTCTCAGGAGAGTCACTTAGAAAACAGTTTATGAAAGTAAAAGATAATTTAATATTCACGGACCAGTCATGACTTGAGACTGCGTTGAGATTTATGGTTTTTTTTTTTTCTGTTATCTTTAACTCTTCTTAACGCCTTATTAGTTTTTCAAGCAATTGCTTTAAAAAAGAAAAAAGTAAATAAATAAACTGTGTAAACATCAGCTTAAATCCTCGTTAATTTTTTTTTTTTTTTTTTACCGATTTGTCGTTGATTGCATCTGAATTCACCACTTGCTTGGCCTTGATGTGACCAGTGAATGAGTGACTTGCCAATGTTGGGGTTTTTCTAGGGGGCTCAAGGCTTATTTAAGTGAGCTGAGATGTGACTTTCCAGTTTTGATTTTTGAACGTAGAAATCCATCTTTTATTTCGTAAGTCACAGGAATCTGCTAGAGCTATCTGGGAGAAAGAAGACAAGTCTACCGTCTTACTTCCTCCTTATTTCTCTTAAAAAACTCTTCAGTTTTGTTAACGCTGGATTCTGAACCTATATAACGCTCTTCTGTGCTTGAAGCGTGTGCATTTGTAATTTTCATTTTCTTCGCTAAAAATATTTTTGTCTTTATCATTTCATTGTAGTACAGTTGGTTTACAATGTGTTAGTTGTACAGAATAGTGATTCAGTTGTACACACACGTATATATTCTTTCTCAGATGCTTTTCCATTATCGGCCATTACAAGATATGGAATATAGTTCCCTGTGCTGTACAGTTGGACACTGTTGGTTCTCTGTTTTATACATGGCAGTTTGTATCTGCTAATCCCAAACTCCTAATTTATCTCTCCCCTCCTATCCCCACTGGTAACGATATGTCTGTTTTCTATGTCTGTGAGTCTGTTACTGTTTTGTAAATAAGATAATTTGTGTCATATTTTAGATTCCACATGTAAGTGATGTCATATGCTATTTGTCTTTCTCTGTCTGACTTATTTCACTTAGGATGATAATTTCTAGGTCCATCCATGTTGATGCAAATGGCAGTATTTCGTTCTTTTTTGTGACTGAGTAATATTCCATTGTGTGTGTGTGCATGTGTGTACACACCATATATATGTGTGTATATATACACATATACATATACATACATACCCACACACCACTTCTTTATCCAGTCATTTGTTGATGGACATTTAGGCTGTTTCCATGTCTTGGCTGTTGTAAATAGTGCTGCTGTGAACATTGGGGTGCAGGTGTCTTTTTGAATTAAGGTTCCCTCTGGATATATGCCCAGCAGTGGGATTGCTGGATCATAGGGTAAGTCTATTTTTAATTTTTTAAGGAATCTCCTTACTGTTTTCCACAGTGGCTGCAGCAAACTGCATTCCCATCAACAGTGTGGGAGGGCTCCCTTTTCTCCACACCTTCACTAGCATTTATCGTTTGTGGATTTTTTGATGATGGCCATTCTGACTGGTGGGAGGTGATTCATCATTGTAGTTTTGATTTGCATTTCTCTGATAATTAGCGATGTTGAGCATCTTTTCATGTGCCTGTTGGCCATCTGTGTCTTCACTGGAGAGATGTCTGTTTAGGTCTTCTAGTCCTTCTTTTTATTTTCTTGGGTTGCTTATTTTTTGCTGTCTAGTTGTATGAGCTGTTTCTATACTTTGGGAATTTAAGTCCTTGTCAGTCGCATTATTTGCAAATATTTTCTCCCATTCCATAGGTTGTCCTTTTATTTTGTTTGTAGTTTCCTTTGCTGTGCAAGAGCTTATAAGCTTAATTAGGTCCCATTTGCTTATAAAAATATTTTGTTAACTGTTGGACATTTACATCCTTGTCCTTGGGAGGCTATTTTTTCTGGTATCAAAGTATTATTTTCATATTCAGAACATATTCATTGGCATTTTATGAGATATTCCACTTTCTTACAAAATCAAATGATTAACTGTATAATCCTTTACTATGAACTATAGTGACCATGCTGTGCGTTCGGTCCTCAGAAGTTACCTTTGAAAGTGGCTGAGAGTAGACGTTAACTGTTCTCATCTCCCTCCTCCAAAAAAATCAAAGTTAACTATGTGTGGTGATGAATGCGTTAGTTATCTTGATCTCAGTAATCATTCCACAGTGTACGTGTACATCAGGTCCTCACATTGCACATTTTAAACATATACAAGTAGATTTGTCGATTATTCCTCTATAAAGTCGAAAACAATTACAAAAGTCAAGAATACATCAAATGATTTTGGTGTCCTTGACGGCTCACCTTTTACAAGGCAAATCTGCGTAGGAAACCCGATGGTGGAAGTCCTTCGTCACCAGCGAATCCCTTCCTGTCCCCAAATCTGTAGAACTGTCCCTCACACTTTTTTTTTTTTTGCCCTTTAAACTGATATAACAGGGCTATTCACCTCCCCACTCCCGCCTGCAAGCCCAGTTCAACATATCCGCATGTTCCCCAAGAACCACTCTTTACTGCCAAGAATGGCTGACCTATGTGGATAACCTGCCTTCTTTATGTCGCACGTCTCTGCCTTGCAGTTCCTGCCATGAGCCGACTATTCATGGGCGAGGTAAACTGGAATAGCGTCCCCACAGGTACACAGACGTTGCAGGAAGTAGCCACGTTGAACACACAGCTGCACTGCCCCATCAGCACGTTGGTGCTTGAGGACGGACAGTCTGCCCACAGGTGCTTTGCCGCCAGCCTCGCCTTTGATAAACGGAGTCCTTGCTTCCTCAAGGATCCAGGTAGAGCGTGTCTGCTCTTAGGAAAAGCGTGTTTCCAACGCCGGTGAAATTTAATATCCTCCTCGACATCCTCTTTAGTAAAATCATGTCACTATCTGCAGATGTGAAATAGGGTGGCTTTTTTTATAAGGTCCCTCCGATGTTCCTGGTGCCCTCTTCAGAGAACTAATTAGTTCTGCTCTTTTGAAGTCCGATGGCTTCATGGTAAAGGAACTTTTAATTTCTGCCCATAAAGAAGCACCCCCGAAGGGTGGTTTCTCCTTCATGGATGAGAATGAGATGGGATAGCCTGTGACCGCGAAGGCTTGTGCCGTACTCACTATAAACTACTTGAAGGTCATCGGAGACCTGAGGAAACTCTGGGGACGGGGGTGGTGGTAGACATTTAGGATTCCTCTGAGTCTGTGACCCCGGGATGTTCTTTCTTGGTAAAATTTTTAGTAACATCTTAATGACCAATTTATTAGCACCTACAGGAACAGTAAATCCCGCACCTGATCACAGCCGTGGGCCCTCGTAAGACGCCCATGTGTCCGAGGGAGTGCTAGGTTGGTTCTGTGTTCCTATGTCTGGGAACGTTTTTACTCATCACAGCCAGCCATATTCTTTCTCCAAGATTATCCCCTGGAAGGACTCCACCCGAGGTCCGTGGAATGTTTGAATTAACAGGACATACCATGAGCCCTAAGTTGACAGGCTGCTTAGCCGACATCCGGACGGGAGAGGTCATGCAGTTGTATCCATGTTAAGGATCCATGCAAGGTGCACTCAGTTAGCCGATGGGCACACATCTCTATGCACACTGCAGACCTGTCCACTCCAAACACAGATGTGCTCTGAACCTAAATCCAAAACACACCGAGTTTCAGAGACTTAGTAGGAAAGAAAGACTGTATCTCATTCATGATGCTTTACACGGATTACATGTTCTATTTCCTACGTATTGGGTTCAACCAAGTGTACTTTGAAAATCAACTTCTCCCATCCTTTTCACTCTTTTTCACACAAGCGACTTGAAACGTTGACCTGACCTCACGGTACGTTCCTGTGGGCTATGGTGGAATACAGGATATACACTCAGATTTTATTGCAAAAAGCTTTTATTGTCATTGCAGACAGATTTTATTTTTGTTGCTTGTTACAGCTAGGAATTTTAAGCAGGTGAAGTGTCCATCTCTGTGAAAGTTATTACACCCACCACGGCACACCTGTACCATTAGATTCCTCAAAGGAAATAAAGGAAATGGTGTAGATTCGTATCTAGAGATATGAAAAGTTTTCTAAATGGAAAATTAAAAGAGCCCTAAACAGTACCTAAAATGGGGTGAACATTGTAGTAGGGGTCTCCAGAGAAACAGAACCTGACTTTTCACTTAGCCTGATGTGTGTCCCCATCTCTCAGGGGCTGAGTTAGAGAGGCTCAAATTGAATGTGAAGACGTCACCTGGGAGGTTACTTACAGTGCAGATTTCCCATCTGCACCTCTAGATATTCATCCTAAACACTCTCTGTGTTGCTCAGGAAACCTGCATGTTCCCACGCTCCATGGGGATCTTGGTAGAGAACAATTCCTCTTCCGCTTTGCTGGGCCATGTAAGGGGTCTCCTTCTGGAACCTTCCATACCTGCACAGGGCTTTCCCATCTCCAGGAGCTGGTAATCGGGTAGAAGAGATGATCTGTCTTCTTCCTCCTGGTTTAACAGTCCTGCACACACTTTCTACCACATTCTGCCTGGGCTCTTTGCAACTAGGGGTCCCTTCTCTGAAGTTTAAAACATCCCGGACAAAGATGAATGGTCTTGAGCACACCCCAAACCATTGCCTTCTCCCCTCTCTTCATCTTGTTCACTCTTAGTCATTCCACGTAGATCCCAGCACTAATGTCACTTTCTAAGGGAAATCTACTGTCAACATCCCCCGAAGTACATCCAATCAATTTGAAGGGAGACCCCCCTTTCCCCGAGGTGTTTTTCACAACAGTTAGTCCACGTTGCAATGATCTATCTATGTGATGGTGTAAACACTATGACGTGTCTTCAGAACCCAGACTGTGTTCATTTTTTTTTTTTAATAAATGATGAAGTGGTGATAATGATGATGATGGTGGCGTGGGTGAATACTGAAATTTTCAAATATAATCACCTGACGTTTCCAAATGTTTGATCTAAAAGGAGTGTCAGGGAGGGGGAAATTTCCCCCCTACCCTCCTTGGGGCTGGACTAACAGTAAAAATGACACAAGGTAGACAAATTGGAGAAAAAGAAACACGTTTTGATTCGTGCACACAGAGGCCTCCTAGAAGTGGATGAAGCAGGTGGCTTTTCAGACAAAGAAAGAAATGTGTGAGGCATTGATAGGACAAAAACTTAGGTTTTGCGTGCTTAGTTGGTGAAGGACCTAAATAGAATTTGGGATGGGGTAGTCAATTAAAGAAACAACAAGGTTCGTTTATACAGGCTTCTCACCCCAAATTCCCCATCCCTGAGGATCAGGGTGTCCTTTTACCTCCAGATGCGGGGAGGGGGGGAACCTTCCACAGGGGAGATTGATTTTATGCTTCAGGGAGACAGAGAGGATGGTCAGAGTGGCCCTCTTTTTTTGGCCATTTCTCCAGTAATTTTAACTCAAAATACTCACTACTCCACTGAGGCATATATTGAGGTGACCCGCCATGGGCCCCAACAAAATCTTGTCCCCTTGCAGTATTTCAGGGGTTTGGTATTTTAGCTCTCAAATAAAAAATGAGTGAATCTCCTGTGGAAATTTCATGTCTTTCCCATAGATTTTTATCCTATCTGAACTAATTTAATCCACATGCATTTTGTCGTTGTGTTAATGAACATATTATACACCTGTCGATGCTTACAGGGTCACCCTGTAATGAGCAAAGCATGTTTCAGGGTAAAAACACCTACATAAAGAAAACGCCATCCTCAGCAAACATTCATATTTGCAGAAATTTCAGTGGCTGCAAAACATATGTGACACCATGTCTCAGAGTTGCCAGAAAATGTGTTCCCTTCACAAGTGCATATTGGGTGATGTTTTAGGAATTACAGGATCAAAATCCAGCTTGATTCTGAAAGCCTGGGTGCTTGAAAATGTTCCTGGATGATTTTCAGAAAGCGTAGTTCTCCAGGTGAAATGTCCCATTATTGCTCAGCTAAAATTACAAACGCCCTAGTCATGCACAACATTTTATTAGAATGAGCCACAAACTCGGCGATTACTGGTTCCATGATAATGTGTGTGTTCGTTTCTCATTGCTGAGGCCCAATATCTCTCCTTTTGCAACTTAAATGTGTGTGTGTGTGTGTGTACTTGCATGTGTATCCACGGAATTTTTTTACCAAAAGTATTATCTTGTTTGTTACAGGGTCTTCTGTATTTTAGGAAGACTACTGAACTGTGGCTGTTACCACTGAGACAAAGCTATACATTTCCCCTTCTCTTTGGATAATTCATATATTTGTCCTAATTTTTTTATTTTTAAAAAAAATTTTTTTAAATATATTTTCATTAAAGTCTAGTCAGTTTACAATGTTGTGCCAATTTCTGGTGTACAGCACAATACTTCAGTCATACATGAACACATATATATTCATTTCCATATTCTTTTTCACCATAAGTTACTACAAGATACTGACTATGGTTCCCTGTGCTGTACAGTATGAACTTGTTGTTTATCTATTTTCTGTATATTAGTATCTGCCGATCTTGAGCTCCCAATTTATCCCTTCCCACTCCCTTCCCCCTCTGGTAACCATAAGTTTGTTTTCTATGTCTGTGAGTCTGTTTCTGTTTTGTAAATAAATTTTTTTTTGAGACTCCACATATGAGGGATCTCATATGGTATTTTTCTTTCTCTTTCTGGCTTACTTCACTTAGAATGACAATCTCTAGGTCCATCCACGTTGCTGCAAATGGCATTATTTTATTCTTTTTTATGGCCGAATAGTATTCCATTGTGTAAATATACCACAGCTTCTTTATCCAGTCATCTGTCCATGAACATTTAGTTTGTTTCCACATCTTGGCTAGTGCTGCTATGAACACTGGGGTGAATGTATCTGTTTGAATTAAGGTTCCCTCTGGATATATGAAAGCTATGCATTTTTTGATTGAAATGTGTTCTACATTTCAGATACGTCAATTTCAACTTTAATTTTTCAGTCCCAACACCTCCTTGTGTTCAAACAAAGTCTCAAATGATATAAGCATTGAACTCCCCCATGATGAAGAAAATTTACTGTTTGTTTCAAGCGTGTAGAAGTATGTACTCTTTGGCCAGAATTAAATGTTATAAGTAAAGTCCTTGCATTGAGTGCTGGCTTGGATAGATAAATCGCACAGTTTATATAAAGCTGGACATGCAGAGTTCTTATTTCCAGGAGCTCAGAAGCCAGGGAGAATAATCACTTGCATTTCTAAAGACACCAAGTCTAGGATGACTTCATCTTTGTGACCTCTGTGTTTTTCTTTCTCTTTTCTGATCCCTCACTCCTGTCCCCCACCTCCAACAGAAACAGGACTACCTATAAGAAATTGTATCTCCCCGCAGCCCCCTGCTATCTACCACAAACCCCGTGCACATCTCAAATTCCTCATTGAATGCATTGATATTGAAAACAGAGAGAACTCTGAGTTGTGCTGTCTCCCTAGTCAGTTCTCCACACATCAGTGGTCTAGATATTTAACCATAAGAAATACAGGGCACATGAGCAGAGAAGGTCTCATCAGCCCCAAAAGCAGCCAATTAACGGCTCCGGTGCTGTGTTAATTGCTGCACTGATGTTCTCTGGGTTTTAATCAACACCTTAGGAAAATTTTCCAAGGACGAGAGGAAAAGATTGTGCTTGGTTTTACCCACAGCCAGTGTCTACTTTCACGATGTGCCCTGGGGCCACCTTGACCTCCTGAAGGGATGCCCAGTCCTGTTTCCAGAGTTTCCAGAGTTCTCCCCAGGACTGCACAGGTTGCCATGAAGAAGGGACCATATGAGCAAAAATACATTCAGAGGACGCTGCCCCAAGGCAGTGGGGGTGATTGCGAAACATGATGATTTAGTGATCTGCCTTCCTTGCAAATGGCTTAAGGCCTTCGGTGAGAAGAATCTTCAACGCAGAGAGAAGAAAGGAGACCAAGGAATGTTAGCATCGTTTTTGTGAGAAAGACTTTTTTTTGGCAGGAGCTGTACTGAGTGGGATTACTGGGTACTCTTGGGGCGGATGAGGGGGGCTGCCCCAAAGTACATCTCAATGGCATACTGACTATTTTGAATTTGAGTTATTCAAGACACGGCCAATAAAAGGGACACTCTGACCATCCTCTTTCTCTCCCTGAAGCAGGAAATAAATCTCATGTATGAAACATGCACCCCCTGCGTCTGGAGCTCGAAGGACACCCTTGCCCTCAGAGACGGGAAATTCGGGGCCAAGAAGCCTCTATAAGCAAACACTGTTAACTCCTTTAATTGACTACCCCAAGCCCAAACTCTGTTTTAAATTTTTCGCTAATTAAGCTCCCCAAACCTAAGTGTCTCTGCACTGTCAGTTCCCACAAGTGTATTGTTTTTTTGGATTTTTTTTTTGTCCAAGAAGTATAAAACGCTGCCTGCTCTGTCCTCTTCTTTGGTCCCATTTCTAAGAGACCTCTGCGTGCACATTTAAAGTGTTTTTCTTTCTCTCCTGGTCCTCTGTCTTGTGTCAGTGTTATGATCAGTCCAGACACAAGACCTCAAGGGGAGCAGAGGGGAAATCCCCTCTCCCCGACAGCCTGTAGGCGGCGTTGACCTTGACAAGAGAGTACGTCAACCACAGCCTGTTTGAAAGAGAAGGAAAGATGGGAGCAGGAGAGAAAGAGGAGAGGAAAGAGGTTAAAACACAGAAGTCACACCAGTCAGAATGGCCATCATTCAAAAGTCTACAAACGACAAATGCTGGAGAGGCTGTGGAGAAAGGGGAACCCTTCTACACTGCTGGTGGGAATGCAGTTTGGTGCAGCCACTGTGGAAAACAGTATGGAGATGCCTCAAAAGACTAAAAACAGACTTACAATATGACCCAGCAATCCCGCTCCTGGGCATGTATCTGGAGGAAACTCTAATTTGAAAAGATACATGCACCCCAGTGTTCAGAGATGCACTATTTACAAGTCAAGACATGGAAGCAACCTAAATGTCCATCAACAGATGACTGGATAAAGAAGCTGAGGTGTATTTATACAATGGAGTACTACTCAGCTGTAAAAAAGAAGAAAATAATGCCATTTGCAGCAACATGGAGGGACCTGGAGATTGTCATTCTAAGTGAAGTAAGCCAGGCAGAGAAAGAAAAATATCATATGACATCACTTATAAGTGGAATCTAAAGTATCACACAAATGAGTTTATTTATGAAACAGAAATAGACTCACAGGCAGAGAAAACAAACTCGTGGTTACCAAACGGGAAAGCGAGTGGGAAGGGATAAATTAGCTGTTTGGGATTAGCAGGTACACACTAATATATATAGGATAGACAAACAACAGGGTCTTACTGTAGAGCACAGGGAACTATATTCAATAGCTTGTAATAACATATAATAGAAAAGAATATGAAAAAGAATATATATGTGTATAACTGAATCACTATGCTGTACACCAGAAACTAACACAACATTGTAAACCATATATACTTAATTAAAAAAATAGAAATGGAATTAACGTTCTTAATGGGAAGTGTCAGTAAGACCCCTTTGCCCATCATCCAGGACTTCCTGATGCCACTTGGAAGAAAATGGGGGAAAACTTTTGTTATAAATACCCCCAAACCAGCTACTTACAAACACCCCTCTTCTCCCCTTAAGAGAGCACTTCCAGCCACATACTTTCCCTTCTCCTTTCACAGGATGCGGAAGCTAAAGAAAAGGTGAATACTGCATCCACAACCACACGCGTAAGCTGCTAAAGAGCTAGCATCTCGACTCCCTGCTTTCAAGCTTCTGTTTCGTGTTTCCTTCCATTAGACAGGTGTCCTCTTTCACAGGTAAACCAGAGGAACGGCAGGCTCGTACTGACGAGAAGATCACAGCGACCTTCAGTAAAGTGATATTTTATGTATTATTTTGTTTGTTTTTCCAAACTGTCATATAACCTTTATTACGTATATATATATTTTTTATTGCAGTAGAGTCAGTTTACAGTGTTGTGTCAATTTCTGGTGAGCAGCACAGTGCTTCAGTCATACATGAACATCCATATATTCATTTTCATATTCTTTTTCACCATAAGTTACTGACCATGGTTCCCTGTGCTGTACAGTATGAACTTGTTGTTTATTGTTTTATATATATATTAGTTAGTATCTGCAAATCTCCGACTCCCATTTTATCCTTTCCCAACCCCTTCCTCCCTGGTAACCAGAAGTTTGTTTTCTATGTCCATGAGTCTGTTTCTGTTTATAAATAAGTTCATTTGTGCCATTTTTTTAGATTCGACTTACAAGTGCTGATTATATATTTGTCTTTCTCTGTCTGCCTTACTTCATGCTTAGAATGGTGATCTCTAGGTCCATCCATGTTGCTGCAAATGGCATTATTTGATTCTTTTTTATGGCTGAGTAGTATTCCATTGTGTAAATATACCACAACTTTTTTATCCAGTCATCTGTCGATGGACATTTAGGTTGTTTCCACGTCGTGGCTATTGTAAATAGAGCTGCAAAGTGATATTTTTAAAGTGTAGGTAGAATAATTTTATGTTTAGGTATGCACTGGGCTCAGGTTTTGTCCTTTTCACAGATTGTAACCATGACGTCTTTCTGCTCCGCTGGGATTACCTGTGTGTTTGCTGGAAAGTTGCACACACAGAAAGTCTTCCGACGTGGATGTGAACCCAGTGTTGCCTTGTCTCTCTCTCTCTCGACTTACCTTACAAAACAACACACCCACCCCCTGGGTGTTCCTGGGTCCTGATTCACAACGTTCCCGTGAACTTCTGCAGTGTGGGTCTCCCGTGGAGCAACCTTGGGCCAGTTTCTCCAAACGCAGCGAGGGTGCAGAACCACAGTGGAAACAGTCCTGAAACGTTGCGGTAACTGACGTCCTATTTTCCCACTGACATACTCATTTTCCAGAGACAGGTTCTCAGAGAAGCAAGGGTAGCCTTAAGATATCTGAGAAGTCCTTCTGGAGAATTCAGCACGGAAATAAAGTGCCACAGAGAATGCCAACGAAACACTGGTGGTACTCAAACAGTCCATTATGATAGTGAGAAAAATGAGAATCCAGTGTCCTCGATTTCCAGAAGCCATCGGCACAAGCGATGAGATGGAGGAAGAAAGGGCCATTTTAGCTCTAAAACATGCTTTTGCATTTCCAACTGCAGTTTCCCCCGAAGTTACCTGTTTAACCTTTCTGTCCTCTTGCGTGAATCCCTTAGAGTCGGCCGTGCTGCTAAACTCTGTCCCTTACGGATCTTAGGAGCCGTGTGCCCCTCTTGAAGACTGTCCACTTCGTCACTGGAAAAATGCAGACTGTGGCCACTTCCCTGCTTCATGCAACTGCCGTCAAGAGGGAAAACAGGCAAAGACACTTAGTAAAGCGAAGCCGTGTCCCCACTTCCTAAATAAAAACCACACCACAGCGCGGACAGTGGGAAGGCAGGATGCCACACACTCCGTTCCAGGATGCGTGTGCCCATGTCCACACTGACACTGTTGACTGTGCAGAATGTCCACTACCTGTTACCTTTAGGGATTCTCTCAGGGTGCCAGGGACTTTATGAGTTAAAAAAACAAAGCAAGACAATCGCTTCACCAACGTGAACCACCAGGAAAGAGAATATTTTACTCAACCCCAGAGGGCTCCCATACACCTGGCACCCCAGGCATGCAAACATACAATGAATGGGTCTACAGAAAACAACGCAACGGGATCACACCCCAGGGTTGCACAAATATGGCGCACGGAATAGACTCTGCCCCTGAGTTGCCTTCCGGTGGAATTAACATGATGGTGGAAGTGACATTCCACTGCAGTGGTTTGCAATGAGGAGACCGTGGGCAAGGAGCATCCCGTGGATCAGAAACTCTGCGGTTGGAGCCAGCGAGCTGTGTTTTACCACACGGCCAGGTGATTCTGCTCAAGTTGCAGAAGCAGGGCATCAGGGCTCCACTCCCCACGGCGACAGGTAACAGATCAGGTTGCCTGCAGGTGCCACTACCTCTTGGCTTCAAATCTCTCCCACCCTGTCCTGCTTCCCTCAGTGGCTTCTCCTGAGAGTGCATCTTCAGTCATTCTTTGCATGAACATTTCTATCTCAGGTTCTCCTTCTGGGAGACTGAGGACTTTGGGGCGATGGCTCTTGGAAGCAATCTTATTTGAAGCGTCTCAATTTTTTAAAAAATTTTTAATATCTTTTTTTTTAAAAAAAAAAAAAAACCTTTTTCTTTTAATAGAGGTACTGGGGATTGAACCAAGGACCTCATGCATGCTAAGCAAGTGCCATGCCACTGAGCTGTACCCACCCCTCCCCACCGAAGCATCTCAATTCTGTGGACACAGAGCTCCAGAAAGGATATAATTAATCGGACTTCTTTCCATGAGGGTTTTCTATAACTAAGAAGGCAGGTTGAGTAGAAAACTTCACATTCGTTGGCATGTCCATGAATAGAAGCCATACACAGGAAGGATGCCAGAACTGACTGCGCAGTGGGCTTCTCATGTGTCTTCCTTCCCAACCCCTCTCCCCGAACCCACTCCATCCTCCACAGCGCTCTAAGTCTGAACACTGCCACGATTCTCCCAAGGTTCTCCTCTGACCGCGCTTGTCATCAGCAACGTCCAATTGCCGCAAAATGCTCGGACCGGGGTTTTGAAACCCACTCCCTTCAACACCGGGTTAGGGTATTTTCCTTTCCATCAAAATCAGGTCAGATAGCATGGCCTCCTCTTGCAAAATCAATGCATTTCCAACTCCTTTGTCCATCCCTCCCCACTCAAACGCCAAATCAGCTGGCATTTGCAGCCAGAGTGCAGGAAATGTTTCTTCAGGCAAGACTCCTTCACTAACCCTTCGGGTCCTAATGAACGCCAGCTGTCCCCCTGACCGTCCTTTCTTCCTCCTTTTGTTTCTTCCTCCCTCTCTTCTTTCTTTCCATTCTTCCTTCATTCCTTCCTAATTTCTTTACCGATGTTATGAAATGTCTACCGTGCAAACGTCATGGGGACTGAAAAAAAAATAAAGATCTCCCATGACGGAATCCACACACAGTGCGGAAACCTGCAGAGAACACGGCAATGTGTGGTAGTCGGCCGTTTTCGGCTTTATTCTAGCCTTTGCAAAGTCCTGTATCTTATGACTTTTGTATCTTCTTTCTCGCCGATTGCTTTTTTTTTCTTTTCTTTTTTCTTTATCACTGATTTTTATAGCATTTTCTTAATACTTGCAACAGCTATGCAGCTGTGTTCATTCTGTTCCCTGAAGGCTGTTTGCTCTAATAATTTCTTCAGGTAAGATATATGGAATTGAGTACACAAAGACTTCTGCCTTCCTCCTTACAGGAAAACCACACAGCCTCTGTGACTTTCACGTGAAAAATCGTTGCCATTCGGTGCATTTAGGGTAACGCGTTGTAGAAACGCATCCGAGCGGTGCTGAGAAAGTAAGTCCCATTTCAGAAAATGGCAAGTCCCATTTCAGAATATGGCAAGTCCCGTTTCAATATTCTACAGCGTGTTTTTAGTGTCTCGAGAAGATCTGAGCTCTTCACAACTTCACCACCACTGAACACCTTGCTGTTTGCCAGACTCCGGCTGGTTAGTTTCTCATCCTCAGGAAATCCCTGTCGTTGGTGTTGAGTGTCTTTCGCTTCCTCCAAGAAAATCGCGGCGGGCAGTCATCCTCAGAGCCGTCCCCTGTGGGTCCTGCCTGTAAACGCAGGTGCGTTGTCCCACCATGTGACACGCTGCCTTTTCAGAGAGGCCAAGGATGAGCGATCTATGGTGGGCTGGAAGGGACCCAGCGCGTTAAGATTACCCGGGGATGGTTGAAGCTTGACTGGAAGCTCTGGGTGGAAACAAACTGCTTCCTTGGCATTTCAGTTTTCCCATCGTGATACAGTGATAAATACTGCGTAGGGTTGGGCCGTTCAAGATGCGTGTCGTCTTGCTCTGCTGTCTCGTCCAACCCCTGTGGACTAGTCTGTGCTCACTCACACGAGTCTCCAATCCTCTTAATTGTGAGGCTTAATTAGGAACTGCCTACGTGCTGGGCCCCTGCCCGCACCCTGGTTCCCCTGGTAACGGATGAGCCATCCTGAAGCCAGTTCCCTCTATAAATGGTAGCCTCGGCCCCAGAGCAGTGAAGGTGGTGGCCGTGTCCTGCTCGCCGTCTGCCGGACGCGGTGCGGTGTCGCTCCAGGACTTTCCTCCTGTTAAACCATTGATGCTTCTGGGCTCTTTCTTCCATCTTGATACTGGGCACCTACAAGTTATTGGGGTGCAGCCCAGTGACCACCGACCTCCCAGGATAAATGTAAGATAGTGTGCAAATATAAGATTTTTTTTATTTTGCACTTTAAAGGTGACAGCCAATTAAATACATTCTGCTTCCATTAACACAGTGCTCCAAAATCACGAAGAAAACATAGATGACATGGCTAAAACCAACCAAAGATAAAAGCACGTTCATTGTTGTGTTCAACTGGAACCCGAGCCGGACCCTGCGGGCCTTCCCGGTACAAAAGTCTTAACGTGGGCCCCTTTTCCTTTGTAGGAAAGCGGCGTCAGCCTCCGAGACCCTCCCTGAGTTCCCAAGGGCAGATTCAAACAGTTGTTAATTAGGGGAGGGAGGGAGGGAGGGAACGCGGAAACAAAGCAGGACCAGTCAAGAAACAAGAGTGCAGGGTTAAAGCCGGGCCCTGGTTCCCCCTCAGGGGACGCACGTACAGCAGGTCTCTGCCCGCTTCTGCACGAAGGCCCCCGCCAGCCTGGGCACTAGCACCTGGGCCCCAGACCGGGTGCAACCGGTAGGCTGACGGTGAGATTCCTGGAAGACCGCCCCGTTACCTCCCCACCAGCCAGTCGGAGGAAGGTCACTCACACACCCCGCAGCCTTCCCCCTCCCCCTCCAGTTTTGCCTGTTAGCCCCTTCCCTGAAAACCACCAGGGCGGTTGGGCTGTTTGACCACAATTTGCCCGTTCCCCGTTCTCCGCGCTGGGCCCTGCAATAAACCTTTCTCCTGCTCCAAACTCCAACTTCTCGGTTTGCTTGGCCACCAGCAATCTTGGGACACTGGCCAGGTGGACCCCAGCCGTGGGCAGCCCCTTCCCAGGACATCCAGACCTCACTTTAATCCGAGGACGTCGGAGGGACCCTCGCTGATGGCAGGAGGCCGTTTGGGGTGAAGAGACAGCTCCGGCCCAGCCCCGGCTTTGTTTTGGGGTAAGTTGCCCCAGCGTGCCTAAGCTGGGGACGGTCTACTCTGACCTCTTTCTCTTTTGCAAAGTGAGCCCCGCTGGCTCGCACCTCTTTTGGGATCGGTGCCAATGCGTTTGGAGGCGTCTGTCTGGGAGTGGCAGTGGAATTTTTGAACTGTACCTCATCTGATCTCATGTCTGTGCAAACATTTAAAAAAAAATTGAAGTATAGTGGATTTACAGTGTTGTGTTTACAGTGGATTTGCAATGTTGTGTTAATTTCTGGGTGACCGTGTTTGTTGTCTGCATCTCTCTGTGTGTCTCAGTGCCTGCGTTCGCTGGTCGGGTCGTCTCGTGTGTGGACGCCAGGGTATCCTTCCCTGCTGCGTTGGACTCGCCGTCCGTGGAGCACTGGTTGGGATTTTTCCCGTTTGAACTAAGGCTTGGTCGTTTGGCTTCTTCCCTGATGGCACATTGGCTGGGGTTCTCGCCTTTGGCCTCAAGCTTGCTCATTTGGCTCCGTCTCTGACTCGCGGGGCATTGGCTGGGAAATCTCCCTTTTGGGGGCTAGGGAACTGTGACCCTGAAAGGCCGTTTTCTTGTATTGCATCGCTTTGCTGTTTGCTCGCTGTGTGACGACACCTGTTGTGAATACTTATGGGTGATCCGAGCTCACTTCCATCTTGTACTCCCCTAGGGTGTATTTTGCAAAATCGAGAGATCTTCAGGTCTGCTCCCGTGCGTGAAAGAAAATGGTATTTTGTTGTAACACTCCTTAGGCTCGCTACTTCTTGGGACCTGCAGGACAATGGCCTTTAATGGTGCTAAATTATAACCCCATCATTCCACTGGAACTGTTTCATAAAAGGGAAGGGAAATGGCATGCACTTTCTCATGTATAAGCTTTTCGTTTTAAACTTAAGTACCGTCAGTTACAATGTGTGAACTTCTGGTGCACAGCACAGTGTCCCAGCCATGCATATACATACATAGATTCGTTGCCATATTCTTCTTCGTTAAAGGTTATAAGATATTGGCTACAATTCCCTGTGCTCTACAGAAGAAATTTGTTTTTATCTATTTTTATATGTAGTGGTTAACATTTGCAAATCTCAAGCTCCCAAATTTCTCCCTTCCCACCGGCTTTCCCCTCCACCCCCTGCAACGGTCAGATTGTTTACTAAATTTGTGATGCTTTCTTATCCAAATGAGCCTTTTGGAATTGGTCTGGCTTTTATCTTGGTTAACGTGCGGTGAGTGTACCTGGAGAAGAATCCTGCTCTTGCTCTGTCCTTGTGAGAGGGTCCTGGTGACTTGAAGTCCCTGTGGAAATGGGGCATATGAATGTGAGTGAGGGCTGTGTATTATTTTTATGACTATGCTATTGATTGGCAAGTAATTGGCTCTTTTTGAAAGTGAAGGAAACCTTGCCCTGAAAATGGCCAAGATGGAACTTTTTGGACCTTCTAAGACATGCTGTTGCGTATGCAGTGAAAGGAAGGTGGTTTTCAAGGAGGAGCTTGCATTTCTTTCCCTGTGCCTTTTGAGATGTAAATTACCTACCTGGCTTCTCGGGAACTTTTATCTAAACTCAACTGGGATCCCTAAGACTGAAGAAAGAAACAAGGACTTTTCAACTCAAGCAGGAAAACCGTGAGGCCTCTGTATAGATGTGTACCTGTGTGCATTACAGCTACCTCTTTATTCTGGGTGGTATTATCAAAATTAATTTGTAAATGAGCTCTATTTAAGTGGCTTAAAGGAAATTAAATGCTTATGTAAATTCTGAGAATTATAAAAGAAATGCCAGAATGAATTTCAGGTTCATGGAATCTGGGAAAGCATTTTGCTAAAGGGAGAAAAAAGGGGAGGGGGATCATTTTGTCCTCGAACTGGTTGTTCTTGAGTGGAAAAGAAAATAAAGGACAAAATAATATGGATACAGAAAGTTGTAGAAGGTTCGGGGAAGAGGAACACTGAGTAAAGAGTTTGGTACATGGTGAGGACTGGCTAAGATGAGATTAGATTTAATTAGGTAATTGGATTTTGTCAAGAGTGTGCTGGTGTGAGATTGGATTTGGTTTCTCTGTTAAGAGAACAAAGTTTTAGAATATTGATCTGCTTTTGGCAACACATTGTGTGAGTTTCTTTGCCTTCAAGTCATCTGTATTTGGCTTTTAAAATACTTTATTGTCACTTGGATTAAGTAAGTTTTGTGTCATAGTGACCTGTGATTCTGTTTGACCAAGTGTTTTGAAACATTTGTGTTATTTTTGACCAACTTGCCAAATACCAAATTCTAACTGGAATTGTTTTGACCTTGAGTTAACTTTGGGATATTTCAGAGGAACCCTGAGGCATCTCAGAGAGATGTTTTAAGTACACATTTATTGAAGTATAATATACATACTGTAAAAGTCACTCATTTTAAGGAAGACTTCCTAAGAATTTTAATATATGTGGTCACATAATCAGCAGTACTGTCACAAATATTTTCCTTACCCAAACCTTCTACCCCAGCCCCCAGGCAATTAGTAATATTTTCTCTTCTGGAATTTTGCTTTCTCCAAAATGTCACGTAAATGAAGTCATACCATGTTTGCTTTTTAAGCCAGTTTCACTTAGCATAATTTTTTAGATTAATAGTATGTTCCTATATATTACTGAAGAATGTTTGACAGAAATGATCTACCTCTGTAGGAAAAACAAATAATTTTCCCTCTAACTCTCTGTGTTCTTGGCTGAGACCCCCTTGTAATAAAAGACAGATTAATGAGAGAAGAATAGAAGTTTAATAACGTGTATGTCTCCTGTATACATAGGAGATACTCAGGAAAACCGAGTAAAAAAGTCTGAAATGGCTCAAGGCATCACTTTAAATACCATCTTCAGCTAAAGACTAAAGAAAGATATTAAGGGGAGGGGAGTCAGGTAAGGGAGGTAACCAGGAAAAGCACCAAAAATAAAGGTGTGGTTTTCATGCAGATTTAATTTCTGCCTTCTCCATTAATAAGAGTTTCTAGAGATTTAGAACCAGCCTTCTTGTCCTGGTTCAGAGAAGGAAACACTCTTACAAATGGCGATTTCCCTTGTAAATGTCCTTATAATAAAGGATGATTCCAGGGGGTCCATATTCCATATTCTCACCAACACTTGGCAATGTCACTGTTCCCTCCCCCCAGCCCTGTAGATAATAGATATGCATTGTAAGCTCATAGGGTATTAACTTGTAAATCTGTAATGTTGAATTTCTTTTGCTTATTGACCATGGAAATAACCTTGGTGCAGTGTCTGTCCAGATATGTTGCTCAATTTTGAGGAGAATTGTATGCTTTCTTATTATCGTATTGTGAAAATGTTTTCAGTGCTCTGTCTGTGAGTCCTTTATCGGCTTTATGTTTTGCAAATAGTTACCCCCAGTGCGTGGTTTTTCTTTTCCTTTCATTTACGGTGTCATTTAAAAAGCTTTAAATTTTTTTGAGAAATGTCCATTTTTGTCTTTTACAATTCATGACTGTGTATGTGTTTGAGAAGACGGTGTGCTTATTACCGCAAGTCATAAAAACTTTCTCCTGAATTTCCTTTTCTCAGCAGTTTAAGGTTTCCATTTTAATCAAATGCATATGAAGTTAGTTGATAGTATGGTTCAAGAAAGGCATGAAGTGTTAGAGGGGATATTTTTATGCACACAGATGTGCAATTATTCCAGGACCAATTGTTGAAAGATTGTCTGTATTGAATTAGTTTGATGCCTTTGATCCTTGTATCAAAAATAATTTCTCTATGTGAGTCTATTTCTTAATGTTCAAATCTGGTCCAACAAAGCTGTGTGTCAATATTCCATTCTCTTCAGTCCTGCACTTTTAAGTAAGTCTTGGAGTCAGGTAGTAAGAGTTTTCAGCGTTTGTGTTCCTATTTTTCTAAATTGTTTTGATGACTCTAGGTTCGCTGCTTTCACGTATAAATTTTAGGAACAGCTGTCAGTTTGTCCAAAACCTTTGCTGTGAGTTGTTGGGGATTGTGTTAAACTCAGAGATCAATTTGAGGACAGCCGGCTTGTCACCAGGATTGCTGTCTGATTTCTCTCATCAATATTTTGATTTCAGAAAACAAATCTTACCTATACTATGTTAGCTCCGGGCCTTAATAGTTTGTGTTTTTGTGCTACTGCTAAGTGTTTTAATTTAAATTTAAATTTCCAAACATGCATTCTTAATATATATATATGTGATGAGTTTGGGGCAAGCCAACCCAAAATACACTTTCTTGGCCTATTGATTATTTTGAATTAAAGTTATTTAAGTAACAGTCAGTGCAAGATGGACACTCTGACCCTTTTTTTGTCCCCCAGAAATTAAGAAATGAATCTCACAGGTGAAAGGTGCATTGTCTGTACTAGAGAAAGAGAGACATCCTTATCACCAAAGACAGGGAATTCAGAGCCTAGGAGGCTGTGTAAAAACAATCACCGTTACATTTTACTAATTTACAACCCCAAGCCCAAACCCGTTTCTTTCTCTTGTCGGTTGCTCACAGATTGATTGCTTCTCTGTCTAAAAGGTATAAAATCTGCTTGCTTTGGTTACTTATCTATGTCTCCTAATTTTATGAGCTCCTGGACATACAAAATCAAATTTGCTTTTCTCCCGTTAATGCTGTCTTAAGTCCATTTAATTAGACCAGCCGAGGAACCTGGGAGGACAGAAAGCATTCCTCCCTCGAAGGCAACTGGGTTTTATGTACGAAGCTTTGAGCCAATTTAATTGATAAACTCATCATTTGTAGAAGATTTTAATTGAACTCAGTTAGCCTTATCTATGCAGACAATCATGTCATATCTGCAAAGCAAGGCAGGTAGGGTTCTGCCTTTCCAGTCTGTCTGTATTCCTTTCATGTTTCCTTGCTCGTGACACTGAGTAAAACCTCCAATACCTCTTTTTTTGTGTGTCTCACTTCATTGTGCTTTTCACATACTGTATTTAAAAACAAAACAAAACAAATGGAAGGTTTGTGACCACTCTATGTTGTCAGATGAATGTTGGTGTATATATATATTAGCAATGAACATTAGCAATGAAATTTTTTTAATTTTATTATTTTAAAATTTTTAAATTAAGGTATGTAAGTTGTTTTTTAGACATGATTCTGTTGCACACTTAGACTACAGTGGCGCGCACACATTACTTTTAATTGCACTGGGGAACCAAAAAATTCATATGACTCACTTTATTGCGATGTTCACTTTACTGCAGTGGTCTGGAACCAAACCCCCAACATATCCACTTAGAGAAGCTATCCTTGTTTGTTTTCTAATGTGTTCATTCAATCATCAATTATATATATATATCTGTAAATTTTTTTAGACATTCTTTCTTGGTTGAGTAAGGCTCCTTGTAATCCTAGTTTGAGAATTTTTGTCCAGATTGGATGTTGCATTTTCCAAATGCCTTCTCCAGTTATCTATAGATTGTAATTTTTTAGGTTTAAAAAAATTTTTTTAATTAATTTATTTTTTATTTTTTAGGGGGGAGGTAATTAGGTTTACTGATTTATTTTTCGAGGAGGCACTGGGGGTTGAACCCAGGACCTCGTGTACGCTAAGCATGTGCGCTACTACTGGAGCTATACCCTCCCCAGTAGGTTTTTTTTAATTTTAAAGTCAAGCTATTCTCCCATGCCTGGCATAAACCTTCTTTAATCATGATGTATTCACATACGCACGCCTGGATTTATAGTTACCAATACGTGAGCAACTTCTGTATCTGTGGTCGGGAGGCATACTGGTGTGTGCATGTGTTTTCCTAGGATATCTGTGCCCTTTTGATAACCACATCCATCTAGACTTCGTAGAATAACCTGAAACATATTCCCTCCTTTTCTATTTATTTGTCATCGTCGGTGGTAGCTTTGCAATCTTCCAACGTGAGATATTTAATGGAATGCACCAGGGAAGCGAGCTGGGCCTGGAGTCTTCTCTATTAGACGGACTTTTTAAACTAGGAATTCAGTTTCTTTCATAATTATAGTATATGCATGTTATGTTTCCCTTCCTGACTGAGTACTGGTGGTTTATATGCTGGATAATTTTGTCAAAGCTATCTAACGTATTGCCATAACGTTGAACACAGCACCCCATGGCGTAAGGGCATGTTATTTTTAGTGGTGTCCACTGGTTAATTTTTGTTAGTAGCAATTTCTGTGCTCTGTGTCCCTCTCTCTGTTTATCTCTGACTAGAGATTTACAGGAGTGGTTTACTCCACCAAAACAGCTCTGCATTCTAATGCTTTTCCCTATTTTTTCTCTTCTTTGAGTGCACGATTTCTGCCCTTCCCTTTATTTCAATCTTCCTCTTGTTTTGCTGGAAGTTATCATTGTTAATCCATAATCTCCACTGTTGGCCAATGTCAACATTCAGTGCTTTGAGTTTCCCTCCAGACACTGCGTCAGCTGCATCCCCCAAATTTCTTTGTAATCATTTCTTCCTTTAAAGTCTTACTAAATAGAACACAAATCAAGATCTGAACAAATTCTGTGTTCTTTTCATTGTTGTTGTTTTTAGCGCCTTTATTGTGGGACTCAGATTTTTGTGTATTTTGTTTTCGTTCTCATTCAACTCAAAACATCTCTTTGCTTCTGTTGTAAACACCTCTTCAATTCATCTTCGACTCCTGGGTTACTTTGCAATGTGCTGCCTAACATTCCAAGTCATTAGAATTTTTTCAGACATATTGTTTCTAACTTCTAATTAAATTTTGTTTCCAGCTTTATTCCAGTTAAATACCATTGTAATCAGTAAAGGAGCAGAATGTGCCTCTCTAAATACGCCGCTGTGTTCGCATGTGGATTATTTCGAGCCGAAGGCAGTCAAGACCCAGAGGCTTAGGGAAAACGTCTCTCTCCCTTAACTGCCTAAAAGAATTTAGACATGGGACCTACCCCAGAAAAAAAGGGCTCTTGCCAGAGAGAAATGTTTATCTCAAAGAGCTACCTGCATGGCAGGTCAAACTTCTAATTACCAAACATCTGTTGTTCTTACCGTCCTGTGGGTCACCCTCCCCACCCTTTGAAGCCCCCAGACCCCTATCCCATTTCTTAGCTCAGGATAACATATAAGCCTTAATCGACCGACTTGTACATACATAATTATATTTGTTTTTCTCCTGTTAACCTATCTCACGCTCACTTAATTCTTAGACCTGCCAACAAACCTAGCAGGAAAAAGGGAAACATTTCCCACTCCTGCATCAGAAAACATACGTGCATGACTGTAGGTCTTTTAAATCTACTGATGTCCATTGTATGGTCTAGCACATCCATTATATCTGTGAATATTTGTACTCCCAAACAGGGCGTGTTCTTGCATTGAACATTGTGTCTGTACGTGATAATTAGCTCATACTGGTTCAGAGTCTTGTTCAGGTCTGTCAGAGAAACACTGAGATTTTTGTCTGTTTTTTTTTTCTGAGACTGCCGTGTTTTTAAAACTCCCATTATAATTTTGGATTTCTTTATTTCTTCTTCCCAATCTGTCTGATTTTGCTGTATGCCTTAGAAGCACAGTCGTTTGATGCATAAAAATGTGAGGATTTTTATATTTGGGGTGAGCTGATCCTTTTATCGTCCCATAATAGCCTTCTTTATCCCTGGCATTATTTCTGGCTCTGAAGTGTACATTTTCTGATTTCCAAATGGCTGATTCAGCTTTGCTTTGGCATTTGCTTGATACAATATTTTCTCATATTTTTTTTTTCCTACCACGAACCTTTATGTGTCTTTAATGTACATTCTCTGTAGACGGTACACGTCGAGTTTTAAATCCAATCTGATGATTTCTGCTTTTCAGTTGGAACAACTGTATCATTTACATCTATCGAGATTTTATTCAAGTGATCGGAATCAATTCGCCCCTCTGTTCATTACATCTATGTTTCTTATCTGCCTGAATGTGGAGCTGACTGCTAAGAAATAGAGTCACAAACTCTTACATTTTCCATGTTCCATTGATTATATTGTAAAAGTGTCATTCTTATCAAGAATTTTCTTAGCTTCTCTCTCCCCCTCCTCTCTCTCCCTCTCTCCCCCCGCCCCCGTCTCTCTCTTTCTCCTTCTCTCTTTGTCCGTGGCTAGCTTTCAACAAATAAGCAGCCATAAGTTCCCAAGTTCTAGACCTATAAGGAAATGAGTTCTTCCAACAACCTGAGTGAACGTATGTAGAAATGGGTTCTTCCCCAGAAGAACCTTCAAAAGAAAACGCAGCCGTGACCAACCTGCAGATCGCAGTGTTGCACATGACACAGGTGTGATGTGCTCAGACTCCTGTACCACAGAGGCTGGAAGATAACAACCGTGTATCATTTTAAGCTGATACAGGTAACTTCTTAGGCGTGATAAAAATTTAATACTTATGTCTCGAGACTTCCATTTATTGGGAAAATTCCCTGTCTGCTATCATACAAGTTTGTCTACAGCTCTCTGGTGGACTCAAGAAAATGATTTGTGTGTGTGTGTGGTTGGCTTTTTCTGCTTCTTTGCATCGGTGGGACACTCTGTCTTCATCACAGGGGAAAGCAGAACATTCTTGCCCTTTTTAATGCCTTCCATTCTCTTCCTTTGCCTCAAGGGGTTAATTGCAAGGATTACAAGGGACCGGTCCTTACCATTGCATTTGATCACAATTTAGAATCCTGGAAACCCATAAGTAGAGGAAGGTTTAGAGGTAACTCATTTCTCCCTTCCATGTATACTGTTACACTTCAGCATCCAACACGGTGCCTCGCACGTGGTGTACATTTGTGAGGCTGAATATTCTGTTTGTTAAAAAATGATAAATTTATAAAGGAGTAGAACCATTATTCAGTCATGGAGCTTGTCTTCCTAACCTCCAGGGTGTGTTATTTCCAAATGTGAGGATGGCAGGGCATTCGCCTAGAAGCACACCTTCGTACCTTTCTTATCTGTGGTTGCCTGGGAGAAGGTTTTGTCCCTTGACCTGGGCCACTGAAAACCAATAAAGGGTTTTTCACCCTCAACTCTCCCGTAAAATCCTCTTCCTTACTTTATCATGTAGGTGTCCCTTGATGCGACCTTTCTCTTACAACGGGGGATTCCTCCAGGTGCCACTGTAACTTCAATTCATAGTTCGAAGTCATCGGTATGGAAGGGGGTGCGCACATCACAAAGCATCCAGCGCAGGCAGTCCTCACAATTTATTCTAATGGTATTCCGATCGCAGTCTGCACATGCCTCTGCACACAAGTATCTCTCTTAATCTCCGCGTGCCTCATTTCCCAAGGTTACTCACATAAAAGAAGATTTACAATTCTTTTAGGAAAATTGAATGGGTAGGGTAACCTTTCCAAGAGGGCTATGGGGAAGGTTTTAAGCATTTACTTAAATGAGTTGAAGAATGCAGCAACGTAGGGCACAAAAGACTTTTTTCACCAGATCATCCAAATAGGCCCTGTATCTCTGTGTGAAACTC
The DNA here is from genome assembly GCF_036321535.1 of Camelus dromedarius. Lineage (NCBI taxonomy): Eukaryota > Metazoa > Chordata > Mammalia > Artiodactyla > Camelidae > Camelus > Camelus dromedarius. Next base: position 111,513,756 of record NC_087472.1, read on the forward strand.
CTTTTTTTCCAGTAATTATGATACTATGAAAATATCAAAATTGATTCTATAACTCCGCTTTTACCTAAAATTAAATTATGGTTTGAGATTATCTAAGAGCTTGTATCACATGGGATAGTACAGTATATGAGTTGTATGTTACAGATGGATCATATATCATATATACAATAAATGTAACATAGTATATATACAGCTATATTGATACTTGGCTTCATGATTCACTTTTGTGGTCATCCAGAAACACTGCAGCTGGCTTTGTAGGTGAGTGCTAACAGAAAGGAAAAAAAATGATTTCATGCAATCGGATGGAGGTTGAATACAGCTAATGTATCTCCGACTTTAAACATAGTGACGTGTTCGTTAAGTTATAAACTCAGATGTTTGGCTTAGTTATAAACTCAGATGTTTGGCTTAGTTATAAACTCAGATGTTTAGCTTAGTTATAAACTAAAATATTTAGTTTAGTTATAAACTAAAATGTTTAGCTTAGTTATAAACTAATATATTTATAAATGCCAATGTTATAAGCAACATAAATGTAATCTCTTCACACGTGTCCAGGAAGGTCTACTTTTCAAGTTGTTTTATCTTTAGAGTACTTCGGATTTTAACTGGATTGGTATAAGGCAGAATTCTCCTATGATCTCCACTGTGCAAACCTTGGCTTGTTTTTTTGGGTTTTTTTTTGCAAGCTCACAGTGGTATTTTGCAAGGTTGACAATTGCAGTGTTTTTATCTGGGGTTTTGTGGCTCCGATCTTGGATTTTACATGCTATTATATTATTCTCCCGACAGTCCTACAATATTGTTCACTCACTTGAAGAGCTGCAAGTAATTTAGTAACGCCTGCTGTGTATAAAATTCTCTTCCCTAACTCATGTGGATAATGTTGAAATGCACTATACGCTTTGGAAGATGCAGAATAGAGAAAACTTAGGTGTAAGGGTTGACCTGATTCTTAATGTTTTAAGCCCTTAGAAGTTCATTCATGCTTTCTGTCCTATGAACATCTGTTTCATTTGCACATGATGATGATATTTGGATGAAATTAAACTGCTAGCTTAATATCTCAAAATTTTATATTCCATGTTGATAGAATTGTTTCAATTTTTAATGGAAGCTGTTAATAACTAAGAGATATTAATTTACTTTGGCCATACCGAATACAAGCCTGCCCTCCAGGCTGATAAATTGCTATACTACTGTTGAATAATAAGTTGGCCGTGGGTTGGTCATAAATGGTTTTTATTATGTTTCCTCTATACCCTCTTTGGTGAGAGTTTTTAGCATGAGTAGATGTTAAATTTTACCAAATGCTTCTTCTGCATCTCTTGAGATGATCGCGTAATTTTTGTCTTTTCTTTTGTTAATGTGGTGTATCACTTGACTTTTTGTGGAACCATCCTTATGACTCTGGAGTTAATCCAACTTGATCATGGTATATGATCTTTTTGTGTATTGTTGGATTTGATTGGCTAATATTTTATTAAGGATCAGCAGTAACTGGGCTGTAATTTTCTTTCTTTCTGTCTTTCTGTCTGTCTTGTCTGTCTTGTCTTTCTTGTCTTTGTCTGGTTTCAGTATCTTAGGATGAGTTTGGGAGTGTTCCCTCCTCTTCAATTTTTTGGATGAGTTTGAGAAAGATCAGTATAATTCTTCTTTTTATGTTTGGTAGAACTCCCCAGTGAAGCTATCCAATCCTGGGCTTTTGTTTGCAGGGAGGTTTTTTGTTTATTTTTTTTTAATTTACAGATTCTATTTCACTTCTAGTGAGCGGTCTGTTCAAATTATCTGTTTCCTCTTGACTCAGTCTTGGCAGGCTGTATGTTTCTAGAAACTTGTCCACTTCTTCCAGGTTGTCCAGTTTGTTGGCTTAAAACTGTTCACAGTATTATAATTATTAATATTTCTGCAGTTTTTTCCTCTTTCACTTATTTTATTTTGGTCCTCTTTTCTTCTTGCTGAGCCTGGCCACAGGTTTATTGATTGTGTTTATTGTTACAAAAAACCAGCTCTCAGTTTTATCGATATGTTCTATTTTTTTAATCTGTTATTTTTTGCTCTCTGATATTTGTCTCCTTCCTTCTGCTGATGTTGGGTTCTATCTTTTCTTTTTCTAATTCTTTTAGGGGATAGGTTAGGTTGTTTACTTGAGATTATTTTGTTTTTTGCAGAAGACCTGTGTTGCTGTAAACTTCTCTCTTACAGCTGCATCCCATAGATTTTTTAAAGTTGTGTTTTCATTGTTTGTCTTGAGGTACTTTCTGATTTCCTCTTTGACTTCATCATTGGCCCATTGATTTTTTTTTCCCCAGTAGTTTGATGTTTAATCTCCATGTGATTCTCCCCCCCCCCTTTTTTTCTTTCTGTGGTTGAGTTCTAGTTTTATATTGTTGTGGTCAGAAAAGATCCTTGAAATAATTTCTATCCTCTGAAATGTGAGGCTTGTTTTCCTCCTAGTATGTGATCTATCTTAGAGAATTTTTCATGGACTTGAAAAGAATGTGTATTCTGTTGTTTTATGGGTATTTTTTTTTTTTAATGTAATGTCCTGTCTATATCCATTAAGTCCAACTGATCTATTGTGTCACTAAGGATCTGTGTTGCCTTATTGTTTTGGGTTGTTGTTGTTGGGTTTTTGGTTTTTTGTTTTTCTGTTTGAAAGATCTGTCCCTTGAGGTCAGTAGGGTGTTAAAGTCACCGACTATAATTGCATTCCTGTCCATTTCTCACCTTGTGTCTGTTAGTATTTGTTTCCTATATTTAGGTGCTCATATACTGGGTGAATATATGTTAACAAGTGTAATATCCTCTTTTTGTGTTGATGGCTTCACCATTATATAATGTTCTTTATCTTTCTTTATGGACTTTGTTTTAAAAGCTACTCTGTCTACATGAGTGTTACCATTCCTGCATTCTTGTTTCCATTTGAATGAAATACCTTTTTCCATCCCCTCACTTTCAGTCTGTGTGTGTCTTTTGCCCTAAAGGGAGACTCTTCTAGGCAGCATATTGTAAGTTCTCTCTTTTTTTTTTTTTCAGTCCAATTTGCCACTCTTAAGTATTTCGGTCATGGCATTCAGCCTATTGACATATATATGTATTTATTGTCATTTTAAACCATTGAAAACCATTTTTTCCAGCTGATTTTATAGTTTTGTTCATTTCTTTTTTTGTTTTTCCTGTTGTGGTTTGATGATTTTCTTTTGTATTATACTTGAGTTCCTTTCTTTTTGGTTTTTGTGAATCTGTTCTATGTTTTTGACCTGTGGTTACCTTGGTTTTCATTAACCCAAAACAACATCTGCTTGCTTTGGTCCGACTGTCATGTAAGTTCAAACACATTCTAAGAGATCTAAATTTTATTTTTACTCGTCTTTCCCACATTTTGTGATTTTTGATCTAAAATAGGACATCTTCATGTTTGTCCTTTTGCTGTTAATTGTAATTATAATTGGTTTTATAAATTTTTCAATTTTTTAATCTATTTTTTTTTTGATCTATGTGCTGGTTGTTGAAGTGATCTTCAGTCTTTTTTGTATATTTGCCTTTCCTATTTTGTTTTCCCCTTTCCTACAGGTTCTTGCTTCTTTTCTATTTAGACAAGACCTTTCAATATTTATTTTAGAATAGGTTTAGTATTGCTGTATTCTTTTGGTTTTTGCTGGTTTGAGAGTTTCTTTCTCTCTCCTCTGTTTTATTATCTTTACTATCTTAAGATAGTAATCTTTCTGGGTAGAGTACCTTATGTTCTAGGTTTTTCCTTTCAACACTTTTCATATATCTTGCCAGTCCCTCTGGCATTCAACATTTGTTCCAAGAAATGAACTGATAGCCTTATGGGGGTTCCCTTATATCTGACACTTTGTTTTTCTCTTGCTGTCTTTAGATTCCTTAGCAACACTCATAGCAGACAAAGTAGCTTTTCAATCCATTTTATTCTCTTTTCCTTCTGGGATCCCTATTATGCATTGGCACATTTTACATTGTCCCATAAATCTCATATGTTGCTTTCATTGTTTTCCTTTTTTTTTGTTTCTTTTTTTTTTTTTTTTCATTTGTCTTTCTGTCTGCTGTTCTGATTGGGTGATTTCCACTATCCTATCTTCCAGATCACGTATTTGTTCCTTTGTGTTATGGTCTGCTATTCATTGCTTCTAGATTGGTTTTTATCTCAGCAGTTGAGTTGTATAATTTTGATTGGTTCCTCCTTACTGTTTCTAGTGCCTTCTTACATTTATCTGGATTTCTATCCGTAATCTTAATTCCTTTAGAATTTTTACAACCTCCTTTTTGAACTCCGGGTCTAGTAGACTGGTGATGTCACCTTCATTATTTATTCTTTCAGAGGATTTATCTTGCTCTTTTAACATATTGATTGACATGTCACTCAAATCTAGGTGACATTTGTGTTTCCTTAGAGGCAGCTGATTCACAGTGCGCGATCTTGTGGGCAATTCTTCATCTTACTTTCTCTGTCTCTATAAATTTAGGAGTAGTAGTTACGTACTGTGGTCTTGAAGGGCTGCTTTTAATGTGGGAGCACCCCCATGTAGACCATGTGTGTCCAGTATTTTTGTTGCAAGGGCTGTTTTTGTTAAGGATGGCTGCCACGTCTCTCCTCACATTTTCCCAGCCATTATTCCATTGATAAGGGATGCGATGGGTGTTGTGGTGACCAGAGCCTGCACTGGGTGTTGGGTGGGGCCTCCTCTTTGCTCCATGGCTGTCACAGCCCTGCGAGGGGCCAGGTCTGCTCCCCCATTGTTGGAGTAGAAGCCCTGAGGGTCGGCTTTGATGAGGGGCTGCATCTGCCCTTAAGTGTGTGTCTGTCCCCAAGGAGGTGAGCAGTGGAGAAGAGAGGCCCATGTGGCACCCCCAAGGTCATGTCCATTTCTCCCTAGTGTTTGCCCCAGACCTAGTGGTGGGGGCCGGGCCATTGTGCTGCTGCCTAGGACCTGGGCTGCCTGTGGTAGGGGTCTCCCAGGACCTGCCCTTCCCAGATCCAGCTCCAGGCTGGGTAGAACCGGAGTGCTCCTACCAGGGAAAAAACACAAAAAACCACTGCATACTCCTCCCCAGGGGCTGTCTGCTGGAGACATGGGGTTCTGTGGTGCTCCACACTGTCTGTTGTGTGCACCGGCAAAGTCCGCTGCTGCGGGACCCACCTCTGGGCCGGCCCGCACTGTGCAGGTGCTGTTAATGGGCCCTGAGGTCTGCCCCACCCCTGCCATGCACAGGCTCACGGAGTCCACCCGCTGCCTGAGCCCTGCCCCACTGTGCAAGCCTGGACAGTGGGCTCCAAGGTTGGCCAGACCACACCCTAGGCCCTCCGGGCAGTCTCTGCACAGCTAGACGGGGTCCTCTCCCAGGGCCTGAGTTTCATAACCTCGCCATTGCCTGTAAGAGCAGCCCCATTTCAGGCATTTGGGGGCTGGTCTCCTTCAGCCTGATTGCTAGCCAGCCAGCGTGCATGCACTCGAGTCCAGGCTCCTCAGCCCCTCTGTCTAACCCAGGGCTACTCCCAGCCTGCAGGGGGGAGCTTTGCAGGGCGAGGGCCTGCCAGTGTGCACTCTCCTTCCTTCATAGATCCCTCCCAAGGCTCCACTCCTGTGCTGATGGCTTTTTTTTTTTTTTTTTTTCCCTGTCCTGTTCAGTTCCATGGGGATCTTTCTTGCAGCTTTGGTTGTGTAAGAGAGCTGCCAATTTCCAGTTGGTTTTCTGTGAGAACTGTTCCACATTTGGATATATTTTTGATGTGTTTGTGGGAAAAGGTGAGCCCCAAGTCCTACTGCTCTACCTCCAGAAACACAGTGATTTTGACCGATAGTCATCGGATTCCACTGTATTTCATGAACTTAAATTTCCTCTCTGAATCTGCAATAAACAATGCTTCCATTGTGCCATACTTGTTCAACAAAACCTGCTAAAAATGCACTTTTACTAAATTGTGTGCAGACTTAAATTCAAAGTCCACGTCCTCATGGGAGAGACGCATCCAACACTCTCTTAGTTTTTTCTTGAACCATAAAAGTGCCATATGTTTTAACATGAGAAATTACACGTTAGGAAGCATTGTACGTTTTGAGGAGGAAGAGGAAGATTTCTGTTTAGGAAGCTGTAAGTTTTTCTCAATTTTTTTGTGATGGTTTCTCTAACACAGTAAAACGGCACCTTCCCACCTGGGCAGTGACATCTAGTCAACACTGGTTGTGGGGATTCAGTCACGACTGTGGGATTCAGTGGCTGTAATTTATAAGGGAGGCGGCAGTTACCCCAGCTGTGAATTTTCATCCAAAGATTTTGTCACTTTAGAACCAGAGTCTAGAAATGGTTTCACATGCACAGCACGGTTCTGTGGTTGATTTGACACGATGTGAATGACAGGCCATTGCAGGCCCTCCACGGCCGGAATATTTTCTTCTCTCATACTGAAAAAAAAAAAAAAAAAAAAAGTTGTTGCAAAGAAAGATGAACAATAGGTGCTTTTATAACCACTCTTTGTAAAACTTTTCGTAATTTAAGGACTTTGGAATACGACTATAGTTTACATCCCTCATGCCCATTGAGATTCAGGTTATTTAACGATTATGGGGTGTCTATTTACATCCTTAAATAAAACACATGGATGTCTTTATGCCTTTTATATAGATCTTCTCCAACTTACTGTTAAATAAACTTAAAACTCTAAAAATGTCTCATTGTGTTTGTCAATTCAAGACATAAAGAAGCCAACTTTTATCACTATTGAAAATTAATGCATCTTTTTCTCACACTCATAGGCACCTGTTCCTTAAATATCTCTAAATCCCAGTGGTATTGCTATGCCATTCATTATGTGGTGACTTCTATACCCTGAAAAATGGTGTTAGAATTCTATGAAAATGACCACCACCTTATATCATCTTGCATAAAGCTATAAGTGAGTGTAAATTCCAAATGGCTACGTATCATTTCTCAGCATAACATTTCCATTAATGGAATCAGCACAGAGAGGAACAGGGGTCTCTCTGGAGAAAACTGTATTCAAAATTGTCTATGGGATATTGGGGAGAGATACATTCTAGAAAGTGGAGTATTCAGTCCACGAAACTGGAACAGCTCATCCGGTGGAGTGAGCATGGAACCTTGGGGGATAAAAAAATATTTAATAGGTCAGTAAGGGAAGAGAAATCTTTAGACAAGAGCCAAAATATAACATCGGTGGTTATCATGGTATACTGAAAATGAGTGTAGTGAATTACTGTAACAGCCAAAGGCACAGTGATACGAAATTGCGATGGATTGAGCATTGGCGTACAATAATGTGATTAATGGAACCACGTCATCGAAGACGACTCTTTTGGGAAGAAAGAAGCTTGATGAGTAAAGCCCTTCCCTATGTCCTCTTCAACACCTTTATTACTGACCCGGATAAAGACTGTTTAACACATATAATGAAAGCTGAAAAATGACACGAAATTTGAAGGAATTAGCCATTATACGGTTTGCCAGAATCAAGAAGCTCTCAAGCTATGTAGATAAATTACATACTGAGATTCTGCACTTAGATTCAGACGTCTTTAGCAGAGCTGTAGAAGGAAGCTTAATTTATAATTGGCTTGGTGATGTTATGCAGAAACGCTTTGACGGACTGTATTTGTACAGGGTTGGTGAGTGAAAGATGCCAAAACATCCTTCCAGAAATGCTCTGAGCGTAAACATATTTCCCTTCTCATTGGTCAAAAGACACCTGGGTTACTGCCTTTAGTTCTGAGTTCCATCTTTGAAGAAGGGTTGGGGTCAGGTATTCAGAGAACATTGAATGAGTGAAAAAGCAAGGAAACGGAGTCACTTCAAGTGTGAAATATTCTAAGGAGGTAGAGATATTCGGTCTGGTGAAATGAGGACATGGGGTTCTGTTATCCAATACTGGGGTCACGTTTACATATAAATAATTGTTTCCCTCACAATTTTATCTCCTGCAGGAGGAAGTAAGAGGGAAGAGATTATTTCATAGAGCAAGTGAGACTTACCCAGTGATGGAGAGGTTACCCCTGGAAGTTGTAAGACTTCCCTCCCAGCAGCTGTTCAAGAAAAAACAGCCAACTCGTTTGGCAGAATTTTCTTGATTATCAATTTTCCTGAGGAAGGATTGGTCAAACTGAATTCTTCACTGTCTCTTGTTCTTAGATCCTCTGCTGTTCCAATTTGTTCTCAACTAACAATTTTGAAGACCAGGATAGGATTACCCACCTCTACCTTGAACCAAATATCAGTAGAATCTCTGTTGGTCTTCCCTTTCTCGTGCAGGCACTAATTTTCAGCGTCAGATATCCACCACATTTCTGTTTAAATTGTAATCAGTGATGATCATAGATTTGATTCAACTTTTTTCCTTAGTTTTATTCTATTTTGTTTTTAAATTTTTTTTAAATTGAAGTATAGTCTGTTTATAATGTGTCAATTTTAGGTGTACAGCATAATGTTTCAGTCACACGTATACATATATTTGTTTTCATATTTTTTCATTGTAGGTTATTGCAAGATATTGAATATAGTTCCCTGTGCTGTACAGTAGGTCCTTGTTGTTTATCTGTCTTATATATAGTAGTGTGTATCTGCAAATCTCGAGGTCCTAATTTATCCCTTCACAGCCGCCCTAGTAACTAAGTAGTATGTTTATTATGTCTGTGAGTCTGTTTCTTTTCTTCTTTCTTTCTTTCTTTTTTTTGATTCAACTCTTTTCAACATCTGCTTATCCGTATATTCAATACACTTGGGCATCTTCCTTCTTCTAATGCACCCATTTGTGTTATGTTTTCAATATTTTCACCAAACTTAGGATAACCTTGTCGACCCAGCATTTTTAGCCTTCAAAAGATCCATTTCTTGCCCAAAAAAATTAGACACATGCATACAGAAGACATATTTCATTGTGATTGAAAATATTCCAGTAACCCAATGGGGAAAAAAAAAAATCTTCAAAACCATTTCTTGCTCCTTTTTTTCTTTAGTTAAGATGTGGGAAGTTAATGAAAACTACAGAGATAAAATTGCTTAAATATATCATCAGCTTAAGACCTTTCAGAAAGTTACTCTGTGACCTAAACACATCTTTGCATAAAAGAGCAACAATTATAGACTAGCTGCAGAGAAGGGCAATGTAGAATAGTATAATTGGTTAAAATAAAACGGCTTTTAATCAGCTTGACTGTGGGCTAAAATGTGATCAGAATTGCTGCACACAGTCTTCAAGTATTCGTGGAAAGATTTCATGCACATAAGAATCACAGAAAATTGGAAGGCGGGTCTTTGGCACAGATAAAATTGTGAGGGCGTCCTTAGCTGTCACAGAGGACTTGATGGTAGCCTGTCAAATAGGAGAAAATTTTAATGTTGTTTGTGCATCCTTTTTCCTCCATGCTGTAATCTCTTCATAAGCTAGTAACACAGAGGTGATGTTAACGTTTGCATTTCATTGGGAAATACGCTGATGTCCGCAGTACAACATTTCACTATAATCATGAGGTTAACAACAACAACAAAAATATTTAAAAGCAAAGAAAATTGTGGTACAGCACGCTCCTAGAACTCAGTCATGCCATCTCATTGAGATTCACAAGCCAAGTATATTTAGAGACATTAAGTGTCCTCAGAAACATCAGGCCATTTAAAATCATGACCCTCCTAAGCGTCTTACTTTTAATCACTATCTTAGTGGAATCAACACAGAGCAGCAAACGTACGTTTCCAGGCAGGTATCCCATTGCGGGGGCATTACGCAGCTTACATTTTTAAAAGATGCTCTTGGCATTGCATGATGTATCCATCTGCTTTCGAAAGCATATTTTCAAGTGGAAGTTGACAGTCAATTTACTTTTTTTCCCACGGTCTCTATTCCATATCCATTAATATCACACTTCCATCATACCACCTCATAAGAAAAATGTTCTTAGACATAAAATTAAATATACGTTTATATCATTGTAAATGGGAGGAGAAATGTATGCAATTAGCAAATTAAAATATAAATATGTAGTTTACATCCACATGATGTTTTCATAAGATAAATCTTTACAAGTATAAGTTTATACATTGCCAAATTATAAAATAGTCTGCCTTCAGTTAAGGTATCAGTATATTTTCATGGACAAATGGAATATTAAAATAATTAACCTTATTTGAAATTGATCCAAAGATGAAAATCATGTAAGTGTTTATGGAGAACGTAAACAACATAAAATAACTTACAAATCACTTTATATCCCTAATTTAAAAAAATGGGGAAGGTCAAAGTTTTTAATAGACTACTGAATATAAGACTTTTGATATTTGAGCTTTAAATTATATGAGGCTCTTATTCGAAGTCTGTTTCAATTATATATATATATATATAAAATTCCAAAAAGATTTATGTTAAGCGGAAAAATATTATCTATATTTCATAGATTGTACTAGATGTGTATATTCAGTCAAATTTGCAGTTAGGAGCCAAGTTGGTAGACATCTCGACAGATTTTAGGGAGATCCCAAACTTTTCCACCTGGGTTAAGACAACGTTGAACGTTATTTCAGATTGCACGGCAAGGATTTTGCACATAGTCTTTTCACTGGCTTTTGTTAAACGTATTTTGACAGATTTTTTTGTGTACGGTCGCAAATAGATTTATGCCCCCAAGAGTGAACTGTTTGCAGTTATTTAGAAGTAATTAATCATCAGCACACTTTAATTGCTGTCTCCATGTTGCATGCTCTGTTTTCCATTTTTATTTTGAAGAGCTATATTATAGTCACAGAAAATAAAAACGTATATCGTTGAAGCAGATTGAGCATTTACTGAATATGTGTTGCTATAATATGACTATGGAAAAATGATAAATAATATATGGCAATTGACAACTTTTTTTTAAGGAAACACACCAGAACGTAGCCTATCTTATGATTTATTTTACGGGATCATAATTATTTTGAACATTTTGAGCCCGTTCACCATTAACCTCTATTTTGGGAAATATTTTTAACCTAAATCTATTGAAGTTTTAACTTCATAGAAATAAATTGTTGGTTTGATACGAAATCCAATGAAAACCTATTTGGTGATTATTTGCAATGGCTTTGCCCAGCTCTGTGCCGTAATGTCTTCTTGCCGAAAGTGATTAGATGTGCCACCATTATATCTCCCAAGAATATCTTCAAAATTGCTATAGTTAAAAAGGATGGTCCACCTCATAAAGCTTGATGCCGACTGTGATCAAAGGCAGATTCCAGAAGAGAGTCTGGGAGCTGCAGGGTTTGGGGGGTGGAATCAGCAATGGGGGTGGTGAGGTTTTAGATAATTAGTCAGTTGGGCATAAGGTAACACTGCACATTGAGTTCAGCCTCCTTCCATGAGTCTCATTACGCTTCCTGGTCCGTCTGTCTTTTGAAGAGACCTGCTATCAATCTGGGCTAGAAAGGGTGGCTTGAATATCAGTAACCAACTCGGACGTTCGTTGAGTTGAAAATTGAGAAACAGATTGGCTGTGGGAAGATAGCTGTTAGGCAGATCCAGCAGAGAGAAGGTTCTTACTACGAAGGGCCACTCAAATTCACATGGGAATGAAACATGAGGTCTAAGGAAAGACTCACCACCAGGAGATAATAAAAAGTGACAATTCATTACACATCCACTCTGTCCCATTCACTTTATGTAAATACCTCTTAGCATAGTAAGTTATTTCATCAGACCTTAATGGGTCGGAATAGAACACGGCACTCGGTGTCCACTTAACCTGTATATTCCATCTTGAATGCAATTCACAATATTTTCCTTTCCAAATAAAAAGACTTGGAGCGCAGAGCCCAATTCTTGCCAGAGAAAGATGCAATTTTCTAGCATGAGATACTGATCACCGAAGGGGAGGTACATTGTGTCAGTCTCCAATTTTGAGATGACCTATTCTGAAACATACGACCATCTGTTGAAAATGAAAAGAACTAACATGGGAGTGAGAGAAGCAATCTGTGGATCGACTCCCAGTTCATGGGCCAGCCCATCATTCCAACACGTACATCCCACGTGACATTCACCTTACTTGTTGTAACTTGCTCAAAGGCAGTCTGTGTACTTGGAATCGTCACTTTTCTCAAGTCAGGGAACCATGTGAAAATTGCTTATGGACACGCATATGCTTGAAAATGCTTCCAGGGTCTTCCCTGACAGTGAACAACCCTGCAGTAGGCAGCCCCGTGTGGAGAGAAACCTTGTGTATTTCCTTCAGTCCAACGGAGGCAGATTTTTTTTCCTCTTTCCCTGGCGCCGTGTTGCTTGAAACAGACACAGCTTCACACAAGATACTCTCATTCTGTGTGTTGAGGTCTGCATGCTCCCCTAGACTTTCTGGAACTGGGGTCAGCAGAGGAGATCCCTGCCCTGTTTCTTTTGGGACATTCTCTTCGAGCTCTTTTCAGTTACTTCTCTTTCTGCTTTCTTGTGTGTTCCCTGTTGAGTGGCAAGGACCGTTGAAATCCTGTCACTTCAGTCCCTATATAATGCAGCATTCCTACTTGTGTTTTTCTTTTTTAACTCCTGGTTTCTTAAGTGTGTTCTGACCACCTTCAGCGTCATGACTTAACTCCATCTCGCTTGTAATACTGCACCCACATTTCCTTTTTTCGATTTGCGACGCGTTCTGACGCAGGAGTCTGGTTCTTGGCCAAAAAAACCAGGCCTGACTTTTCAGGCCCCTGCGGTAGGCAAGTACAAAGTCTTTGCCTGGCGGGGAAATTGCCTTCCCTACCACCAGACTTCCAGCACGGCCACTGTCTTGCAGTCTTTGAAGGGTGGAGGTCAAAGGCCCGGGCTCGCTGACTGGCCCTGCTCTCATGCAAACTCATGCTTAGCTTCATGACTGGCCCAGGTGCCTCCATATGGGGGGAACTTGGAGGCTCTGCTGGGCACCTGTGCTGAGACCCCCTTATGGAGGAAAGAGGGGTCCTTGAACCTTCCCCCATCCTGACTGAGCAACAGCGCTTTTCCATCCTGACTCCCTCACCTCTCCTTCCCCGCACCTACCTGGGCCTGTAAGACTACAGGAGCCCTTTGCTTGGGGCTGCCTGGGCAGTCAGGCCACCTCTCGAGACCTCCCACGTCCATGCCAGTCCCTCTGACCCTCACCCAGCATGTTTCCGTGGGGAAAAATGGAGCAGGGAGAGTCAGCACTGTCTCCAGTTTAGCCTCCTGCTTTTGCTACGGCAGTGAGACAGTAAATGTCTATTAATTTCATGCGTGACTCCTGGTCTTCGTGGGCTGCTCTGCCACCTGGCAGCCCCGTTCTGTCCACTCCACGGAGCACCTGACGTAGACCCACTGTACTAAGAGCATATACAGTTGGTCCTCTGTGTCCTTGCTCGGGTTCAGCACCTCAGACCCAACCAACTGCAGGTCAAAAATATTTGGGGAAAAAAAAATTCCGAAAGGCAAAACTTGAATTTGCAGGATGCTGGCACCTGTTTGCAAAGCATTTACGTTGTGTTTATGGTAATTTACATTGTATTAGGTATTATAACGGTCTGAAGCTGACTTACGTCTATAGGAAAATGTGCACAGGTTATGTGCAAAGACTACATGATTTTTTTTATATGACATTTGGGCATCCTCAGGTTTTGCTATTGCCGGAGGTCCTGAAACCAACGCCCCTTGTGGATACAGAGGGACCGCTGTACCTTGAAGCTGAAGTTTCCCAGTAATATAAAATCTTTGGATAAAAATAGCCTTGCAAAAACTCACAAATGTGAATTCATACTTGTATGCACCGTGTTACCTTCAGAATCGCCACCATTATAGGTGTCTCATAAGGCGGAATGTCTAAGATACGTGTTCAAATGTTAACTGAGTGATTGCACTGGGATGTTTAAAAATGTCCCAAGTCCCCATGGCCGTGCCACCTGTCAGGACAAACACCTGTTCAGTCGCCTTGGGATGTGTGCCATGCTGTTGCCTGCTTCTTCTTCCTTGGTGCAAGGTATCTTGAGAAAAGGTGGACTCAGGTCCTCCCCGACTTCCCCATCCCCATCATGGCTAGTAAAACTCCCCTGGAAGGAAGCAGAGAGCATGTTCCACAAGTGAAGACTTGCTGAAAAACACCAGCTGCCCTAAAACTTCAGAGTGAGCCAAGGTGGTGAAGGTATAAAAGACGCAAAGACACATGGGCTATTTGACATCCGTATGGTTGGTAAAACAAGGAAGGGGGGAAATGGTGATCATTATACAGATGGCACTTGGAAGCGGTCAGAAAGTAATTAAACGTGTTTCACAGGGACCGTGAATCGTCTTGAGTTGCAGATGGTGATCGAACCCATGAACTTTCATGCGCAGGAATTTGTCACATGCTTCATTCATTTCTGGAACCTATGCTGTTTGGGGCATAGTAGGTGCTCAACTAAATGGCAACAAATGGAATTCAGCCTTTTTGCTGTTGGGTGCAAACACGTTTATAAATTAACTCTGTTTCTCACGTGCTCCGAATGTATCGTTAAATCTAATTGAATTAGTTCTTTTTCTTGCGTAGTTTCTCGCCCTTAAGGGACAATAGTCTTTAACATAGTCACTTACATTTTTTTTTTCAAGTTCATACAACTGTACTAATATTTATGATTATGCAGTAAATTAGTCAAGGACAAACCCCGTGAACGTGTCTGATAACTCACGAGGTGTCAAAGAAAATCAAGTTAAAATTTCAGATGTGGTAGAATGGACGTGACGCATGTTGTCCTAAAATGCTCTCTCCTTCCCCCCAAATGATTTAAATTCTTCTTCTAAAACACAGGCTTAGGCATAATGTTTCAAAAAAGTTCAAAGTCATTCATTGTTCCTCAACTTGGCAAGCACTGACAGTTGTAAACACACACGAAACTTGACTTGTTTTTTATTTTGACGTCATTTTAATTTTTATCACTTGGCAGTAATACGCGGTGTATCTCTTCTGCCCTGGATCTCCAAGGATTTCTAACAGCTTCAGTGCCAAAAAAAAAAAAAAAGGAAAAAAAAGGGAAAAAAAATCCCAAAGCACATGGATTTGCAGTTCATTTCGGTTCCATTAGTGATGGAGGCTGAGTCTGCAAGCGTGGCTGCCGCCTGTTGACTGGGACGGTATCTCTGGAAATACTTGGCGGCGTCTTCAGTATGTGTACTCGTCAGCGTCTTCATAGCCTCCAGACGTAGTCATGAATTTACAAACTCGGATCTCTAGTTGATCGGTAGCCTCTTTCATTTCCCCCAGCGCCCAGGCGCCGTGAAGATGATCCGTGGAGCTACTCTGTCTTGAGCCATCCTGAACTGATTTAAAATTCAGAAGCTGTTGCATGCGATCAGGTAAACTCAAGTGCCCCTTCCAACCTTTCAACGGTCCACAGGAATAAAATATTTTGTGCATTGACAGAACGCATGACTTTTAAACGTGACATTTCATTTGGTGACACTTGATGAGAGAAGGAAGAAAGAAACGTTTCATTTACGATGAAGGCCCGGGGGGCTGGGGTCGGGGAAATCAGCTGAGATTCAAACGGTGACACCTGATGTTTTCCGTGAATACTTAGAGCAGAGCTAAGCCAGAAAGAGAAAGAAAAATACCGTTAGATATCAGTCATATGTGGAATCTAAAAAAAGACATGAAAAAGAAGATACTAATGAATGGATCTACAAAACAGAAACAGACTCACAGACATAGTCAACTTTCGGCTGGGGTCGGGGAAGGCAAGTGGGAAGGGATACACTGGGAGTTTGAGATTTGCAGATACAAACCACTATATATAAAATAGATAAACAACAAGTTTATACTGTGTAGCACAGGGAACGCTATTCAATATCTTGTAGTAACCTATCATGAAGAAGAACATGGAAAGGAATCTATGTATGTCTATGTATGGCTGAAACATGATGCCGGGCACCACAAACTGACACACTGTAACTATTAAAAAAATGAGTTGCCAAACAAACTGGAAAAAAGGTGGGGTTGTGGGGGTCACAAAGAGATCCTCCTGCCCAGCCTGACTGATTGCCAAGTGTTGAAAGCGGTCAGGCACTCTGCAGGGCATCCTGCAAAAAAGGCATTCTGTGCAACCTGCCCCCTCAGCACATAAAAGGTGACCACTGTAACCTTCCTGGGTGTCATCATTTTATCAGCTGTCTTCTGTCTTAATAATCACCACCACCTGTGCATTCCTCTGGATTCCTCACGAGTTCTAGAAATATATGACTTCCTTCTAAGTGTGAAACCACCTGTTCTGCTTTCAAAACTGCCTTGGTTTACAGTTCCCTCACAAGCAGTAGAATTGACCTGAATTGGGTTTAGTTGAATCCCTTGACAGGTGACGAGTTACCAACATGGGTGGTGGTTCTCCTAAGACCCTTTCGTGAGAGTTCTTCCGTTGTTCCTGCATAAGCAAGCAAGTCTCCCCGCAAGAGATGATAAAAGACATTTTCATCGTCATTCAAATCTGTGCTCTTTTGTTTCGCTGAAATGATTTCCCTCCTTCCTCTGCACTAGCACAGGCTGGAAATTACAGCGTTGGCAGGGGCTTATCTTAGGTGTTAAGACAAATGCCAGGTAAGGGAAACGAGAGTTGACCTGTTTGCCAAGGACAGAAAGAGTCATGGTGCTGGAGTCCCCAGAAAGAATCCAGCCTGGCCTCCGACTGAACTTGGATGACAAACAGAAGAATACAGGGCTGCGTTGCACGGCATGTTTAATATTTATGAAGCAGTTAGTACGAATCGCACGTACCGTAGGATAGATTTACTGACAGAATAAGGGCACACCGGTTCTCATGGGCTTGAAAAAAAATTACTAAAATAAGAAAAAATAGTAATAGTTCTCAAGCACAAGCCTCTACACTCCTTTACATTAGAAAATTAGAAAGTATCAAAATATCACCCAACTAAAAGTTACAAGAATTGGAACCTGTCTAAGTCCGGGATAAATGAGACTAAAGACAGTTTTCTTCATTATTAATGATTAAAGTATATAATTATTATATTAGATTATTATATTATTAATATATAATTATATCTTTAATTTTATATAGAAGGTTAAAATAGATTTAATTATATATTATCTCAATTATATGAAATTTTTTATATAATAGATTGTATAATTATATATAATTATATCATATGACACAATGATTATATATAATTATATAATATATAATATAATAATATATAAAACATGATTATA
This sequence comes from Camelus dromedarius, assembly GCF_036321535.1. Lineage (NCBI taxonomy): Eukaryota > Metazoa > Chordata > Mammalia > Artiodactyla > Camelidae > Camelus > Camelus dromedarius. The sequence goes on from NC_087472.1 coordinate 111,530,954, forward strand.
TATTATATCGTATAGTATGCTTTATACTGTATTTTATATAAGATATACTATATTATACTATGTAATATAATATATAATTATATATTATATACTACGTAACATAACATATCCTTATATTATATTATTGATTTCATTTATATTATTAATAATTAATACAGAATTAATGATTTGTATTTATTAATATTTACTAAATGATATAAGTAATAATATTTGATGACTCAGAAATACAGGGTTGAATGCTTTGGCATCAGCATGTAACCAAATGTCCTGCAATTTCTGAAATATTAAAACAAAAACAATATTTTGGCCAAAAAAGTTTGACATGTTCCATGAAGTAATATTATTAGTGTATTACAGATTTTAACATGGCTTACACAGAAGCCTGTTTTTCAGTATTTAGCTCCAGATTCCCCCCAAACAGGAGATCTTGGAAATGTTTTTGTATAACTAATACGCATATCCTAAAAATACGGTGTATTTTAGTTCTTAAGATACTGATTGAACTGGCAAAATTGCACGTGGCTAGGATTTCTATAAAAGAATATTCTTTAGTAATTCCCTCACAAAAGAGTGAGAAGTTCCTAGACTTTGTGTGTGTATTGATCAGATCTCATTATAATTTATAAACGTAAGAGTCTTACCTTGGGTTAAGAACAACACACACAAGACATGAATTTAAAAAACTACATGGTGAGTAGATGATACACATAAAAGGTGATGAAAATAAATGAAGTGACAATATATCTCTAATACGCGTAGAAGATGAAACTGTAGACCATTCACTCCAGTTGAGAGCAGACTTAGGTCTAGAAGGTTTAAGTAAGACACCGAAGAAGCCATGTAGCTAAATTGAGGCTATGACTGACATTGAGGGCATGACCGATGTACAATGTCATGTGTAGCATAGCAGGATCAAAAAACATCTCTCAGGGAATTTGGGATTAACAGATACACACTACTCTGTATGAAACAGATAAACAAAAAGGTCCTACCATATAGCACAGGGAACTATATTCAACACCTTGTAGTAACCTGTAATGATAAAAAAAATATGAAAAATAATATATGTGTATAACTCAATCACTGTGCTGCACACTGGAGACTAACACGACATTGTAAATCAACTGTATTTCAGTTAAAAAATGAATTTCTCAAATATAGCAAATGTAGCACCTCCCCATGAATGCTTATTTCAACTTGGACTCACTGGTTTTGTGCCCCGCAAGGATTCTTTGACTTCTCTGCCTTCTCTGACGTGTATGTCAACGTAGATTATAAGCGGCAAATGTTATATTTTAGGTGTTTGGAACCTGCATGTTTGCACCAACAAAGTCCTCGACAGTGTTTCTAGAAGGGAAGACCATATTCCCCATTCACCCCCCTAAGAAGCGGAACAGACAGATTTGCTAGAACATCAATTTTCAACTAGGATGGAGGGGCTGCTCTTCCATAAACAACTATAAAATTGACAAGACATACAGGACAACAGTTTGGTGACATGCGCCAACAGATTGCACAAGATGGCAGTCTCTAAGAATACAGGCAGTTCCATGAGTTTTTCTTTTTCTTTTTTTTTTAAACTTTTTATTGAGTTATAGTCATTTTACAATGTTGTGTCAAATTCCAGTGTAGAGCACAATTTTTCAGTTATACATGAACATACGTGTATTCATGGTCACATTTTTTTCTCTGTGAGCGGGGTTTTTCTTTAGATGGCTTTCTCCCTGAGTGCAAAGTCCCAGTGGGTGAACTACTGGTTTGGAATAGTGATAGTGGTTCTTCTGAGCGGAGAAGGTACCGCTCTGATTTCTCAGAACCTCAGGTGGCTGGACTCTGTGGGCGAGGGGGCTGTGCATGCAGGCAGTCCAGAGTCTGGAAGGACGTTCTCAAGTGTCCAACTGCGGGGAGATGGTGCGGGCACGGGACAAGACGTGTTGCAGAGGAAATCAGCCGGGGGAGGAGACGTGAAAACAGAACTGAGACTTGGACCCCTTCAACATCCCACCAGCCAGAGTAGAACCACCTAATTAGTATCTCACCACGCATTGCGAAGTCGCTCAGTTAACACAGAGAGGTGCTCATTTACGAATATTCTTCGGTACACAGATGAGAACCCGTTATTAAGTATTTACCTCTGGGAGCTGCAGGAGGAATGTTTTTGGGGGGTGCTCAGTGGATGACTTGGCTTTTCCTCGTGTGGTGGTCGGTTTTTAATGACATTTTTATACCTTCATCAGATAGGACTTTTATGGTAAGAAAGCGCAAAATATGTCGTATTTGGTGATCCCTTTGTGATATTTGTTTTTTATATTTATTTTCATTTTATATTTACTTATATTTATGTATTATATATTATATTATATATTATATATATTTCATATATATTTATGTTTATTCTTTGTATATTTATTTATATTTATATATTGTTATATTTAACATATTGTTATATTTAACATATTGTTATATTTAACATATTGTTATATATGTATTTATATTTATATTTGTTTCTTTTCCCTTTTATATTCATTTCTTTTTATATTTATATGTGTATCTACTTATATATTATATATTATATTTAATATATTTTTATGTTATACCTTTATATATTACATTTTTATTTATATGTTATATTCAATACATTTTATATTATATATATTTATTTTCTTTTTTATATTTATATTTGGAGGGTATCCTTTTGTGTTTTTATTTTTTATATTTATTTATATTTTCTTTTTTATATTTATTCATATGTATATTTATATATTATATTGATTTCATTTTACATTATATTATATATTTCATATATATTTATTTTCTTTTTATATTTGTTTATATTTATACATGTTATATATATTATATTTAACATATTTTTATATTATATGTATTTACATTTATATTTATTTCTTTTCCCTTTTATATTCATTTCTTTTTATATTTATATGTATATCTATTTATATATTTAATATATTTTTGTTATACCTTTATATATTACATTTTTATTTATATATTATATTTAATACATTTTATATTATATATTTATTTTCTTTTTTTATATTTATTTATATTTGGAGGGTATCCTTTTGTGTTTTTCCTTTTTCCTATTTGGAATGATCTTTTTTACATAATTCCTTACCGGTCACTATTCCCATTGAAATCTCAGCTCCCAAAATGTGCCGTCGAAGGAAAATGACCAAAGAAGTTGAAGCCCCGTCTATCATCTAGGAAATGATGGGGAAGCTGATTTTGGATGGTGTGCCGTGTAGACAGCAGTCCTTTCCAATGAAGCCAAAGTCGTCATTAATGCCGCCAGAAATAGGTTCCCAAGATGCAGTCAGGCTTCCTCTGCACACAGTTCTCTGTGAATAGATTTGTCCTGACAGAAGTGGCTTTGCTGTGGATGTGGCCACCAAGCTGTCACTGTGACAGATGAGCAGCTTCAAGATCCTCAACCAAATCACCACCTGCTCCAGACCACTCATCACACAGGATTCTCAAAGCAAAATGTGTTATCAGCACAGTTCCCTTTGATAAGGATGGAATAACCAGATGAGACAGCGTTACTCAGTGCCTAGAGATTAGGGAAAGATAACATGGGAAATACATTTATTTTCTGTAGTTATCTGTAAAGCATCTTAAGGTCTCAGGGTTTTCTGGGGATTTAAAGGACCTGCACAGAATTTCAGAAGTGACATCTAAAATTCGACGTAATATAAATAATTGGAGTCGGCACTGTTAGGCTTGACATACAGACTTGCAATAGGTTGACTATTTGTAAACATTCTTGGGCACATCAAGAAATACCCAAGCATCCAACAGGATACATCTGAATTTAAAAAGTATAATGTGTTTACGTGCTTCACGTATTTTATGAACAGTTCCATGAAGAAGAGGATTCCAATGCTGCATTGGAATGTGTCCTTTTTAAAAACTGATTTCACTACTTTTCAGCTACAAACTCACCTGAAAAATAAAGTATGGTTTCTATTGCTAAATGATAATAAACGTTTTATAGATGTTAAAATTGGTTGATTTGGAAATGAGGAAAAGTACACACTGAATCCTTTAGTATTTTCCAGTGTCCATTAATCGTAAGAATTTGCAACCTCAGGCAGCCCCTTATACAGAATAAAAATAATGAAACCAATCAGAGAAGTTTATGTTCCAAAACTCTTCTTCCTTCTGATTCATCTAGATTTTTTTGTTGTTGTTAATTTTGTTTACTTATTTTCCCATCTCCTGGTGACTTTCAAAACATAGATCTATTCCGTCTTTCATGAGTCATTTTTTCTCACTTGGAATGATAGTACTCCATAGTTAGAATGTAAATATTTTAGCATGTGTGTATGAAGTATTGGGGAGATTTTTTTTGCCTTAATTCTGCCATGTAATTATAAGCAGTGAGCAGACACCCTGCCACACACATCAGCATTTCCTTGACATATTTTGCCAAGACTCAATGGACAGTGAACACATAGTCAGTTCCCTCTTGATTAATTCTTTCCCCCTTGTTTGAAAAAAAAAATAAAAAAGAGCTCTTTATTTTACTACCTTCATAAGATGGAAAGTTGGATAGATCACAATCAACTGTTTTTTCTAGGAAGAGTATAGAGAAATGTACGTATTCTTTTAATCATTTCTTACCTGTATCCCCCAAAAATGAATATTATGCTTTCATTATTATTACCATTCAGTTTGAAATAATTTGTAGTCTTCCTGTGAGGGTCTCCTTGAATCACAGGTCATTTAGAAGCAGGTGAGTAGGATTTAAAGAGGAATTACCAAGGGACATGGGTAAATTTGGGGGTTTGACATCAAATTATATGCTTTAAATACGTGCAGTTTCATGCATACCAATTAAACCTCAATTAATCTGTTTCAGAAATTGTGGTCTTACCATAAAAACAAACTAAAAACATATGACAGTGACTTTGGTGTTGGTCAAAACTTCCATATACTTACTTCTGTTGATTTACTGATTTTCCAGCTATTTTATCAATTATAAAGAGGAATATTGAAATACCTGATTCTTTGCAATTCTACCAGTTTTCTCTTCACATATTTTGAAGTTCTTTTATTATATGCATAAATATTTAGTGATCATACGTTCTCTTGATGAACTGAGCTCTTTACTATTATAAAATGACTTTCTCTATCCAGGGCAATCGTGTTGGCTCTGAAACCTATTTTATCTCAAATAACTACAGATGTTTTAGCACGATTTTGGTTAATGTTTGCTTCTGACGTGTTCTTTCAGCTCTTGGCTCTTACCCTTTGTGTCTATATATTTAACGTGCTTGTGGTGACCTGAGTAAGATTAGGTCCTGCTTTATATATGTTCTGAGAATCTCTGCCTTTTAGTTGGAGTATTTATGTCATTTACAACTAGTATTATTATGTGGTCAGGAATAAATGTGTCATCGCTATATTTACTTTCTGTTTACCCATCAACTCTTTGTTCAGTTTTCCCTCATTTCCCTCATTCTTTTGCAACAGCCGAGTAATTTTTTGATTCCATGATGTCTCATTTGCCATCATATTAGCTATAATTCTTTGTTTCATTATGTTGATCATTGATTTAGTGTTTATAGTGTAAGTCTTTGACTTGTCACAATTTACCTTCAGGTGATATTATTTCTAAATAATGTAAGAACTTTGGAAAATTTTGCTTCTCTTGAATGCTTAACTTCAGTTTCTTCTTTTCTGATTTTTGTGCCATGTTCTCATCATTTTCGTCTTACATTTGCTGTGAACCACAAACTACATTTTTATTTTGGTTCAACTATCCAATGATCTATTAAAGACATTATGTAAGATAACCTTGTACATTTATCCATGTAATTCTTAATTCCTTTGATTAGATCCTTATTTCCATCTGGTGTAATTTTCTTTCTGCCTGAGATTTCTTGTACTACATGTCTGCTTGTGATAAAGTACTTCAAATTTTTGAACGTCCAAAACAATTTTTTCTAATGTTTTGAGTGCAAAAAGTATTTTTGCTTGATATAGATTTTAAGGTTGACTGTTTTTCGTTTGCTTGTTCGTTTGCTTCCGTTACAAACATTTCTATAAACAACCTTGAACTCTGTTCTCGGACACAGTTACAGGACTTGAAAACAGTTTGATCATTCCAGATTTTGCTTCTAAGATTTTCCTCTGGAAGGATCAGAGCCATCCTCAGTGTTTGATCTCAGTTTTGAGTCAAGGGGTCCTGGATGCATAGGGTATTGTGGACACTTAATCTTCTGATATCATGGGTAAACTATACCGCGGGACAGTATAATAGGGTACGTTGAAATTCACAGTCTCTAACAGGGGCACCTTGATCATTGGACCTCAGAAAATAAAATAGCCTCATAGATGCTGCTTGATCTATAAAGGGGGGAATTTTCTAGATCTGCCTGGCAAAAACATAAATATTGTGGGAAATCCCATGTTTTGTACAATATTCAAACTCATGGCAATTCATCAGTGCAGAACCGTTTCCCTAAGGAGGAAGTATTCTTGAGAAAAGACCCTGTAATTAATTCATAAGTATATGATGCAACTCTGAGTTACCTCTCTGCCTTGCCCAGAGGGACCCACAGAAATTTTTCTGGATGAACATAAGCAAAGGTTAAAATTAAAACTTGCAGGGATTTTTAGATACCAGAATATGAATGGGCGTATTAAAGTTATAAGCATATTAAGTGACTTTTTACATTCACTCTTTTTTTTTGAAATATATTTTTATTGACATATAGTCAGTTTACAATGTTGTGTCAATTTCTGGTGTACAGCGTAATACTTCAGTCATATATGAAAGTCCATATATTCGTTTTCATATTTTGTTTCACCATAAATTATTGCAAGATATTGAATATCGTTCCCTGTGCTGTACCGTATAAACTTGTTTACCTGTTTCATATATAGTAGTTAGAGAGGAATATCTTACAGCAAATTTTTATAGTGAAATGATATATAGTTAGTCAATGCAAATCTTTCTAAGTGATACATCTAAAACACTAATAAATAACTTTGATTAAACTTGATAAGCCATTTCAGTTGGAAACCATTGAAGTTTTTTTTTTTTTTGTCTTTTAAGAATTCCACACTTGGGTGGACGTTTGCATTCATGGCTCCTTGAGACAAGAATGACTTTCCCCTCCAAGACTTCAGTGTGAGACAATGAAAATACAAATAGAAGTTGTCATCCTTTTACCAATTGTAAAAAGTAAACTTTTAAAAAATTAGAACACATATCAGAGATATGCGTTGCGTTTTATAAATATTTCGGGTCTACCATGATGTTGAGATATCCTCAGTTTTTTAGCTACTAGAAGAGCCTCTTCTGAAGTGTGCTTGCAAAGAACTCCATCCCTGTGGTTGCAAAATCACACTGCCTCTCCCCAGACCATGATTAAGGGGAACATCCACTTGTCTGCTGAGGTCCTCAAAGCCGAGAATGCTGACGGAACACGGAGGGGCAGAGCTGATTTCCGTCGAGTACAGCGTGATGGCCACTTTGGAATTCAGCTACTGTGGGAAGAATAATGCTAGTCTTTCTTATTTTGTTACAGACTCAGTACTCCTAAAGCCTGGGTCAAAAAAAAATTAAAAATTGACTATTTCCCTCCAATGATGTATAAATAGACTACACATAGCTTTTCTGTAGTTATTTGCAGATAGGTTGGAGCAAACATTTTAAAGTCTGATTAAGAACGTAAGGCTTTTTTCCATCCTGAATTATCTGGGAGGGCCAGTGTAATCACCGTGTCCTTCTAAGAGGAAGGCAGGGAGGTCAGAGTCAAAGACGAGATGTGCTGTGTAAGGAAACATATTCACAGGTGTTTGGAATTAGGTCAGGAACGTTTTTGGGGATCCACTGTGCTGTCTACCATATCCCGTGATCTAGAAATTCTGTGGCTCGGTGTCCCACCAAGATACTTGCATACATGCACCTGAGGAGATATTTTTAAATTGCATGTTGCAGTGTTATCCATAGCCACTCCAAAATGGGAGAAGGTCCATCCACAGTGAAATAGATTAATAGACTCCATGTAATTCAAGACCACAATGAAAAGGCAGAAACCAGTGGGATGCACAGCAACGTGGATTAATCTCACAAACATGATACTGACCAGAAGGAATCCAACGCCTAAGAGGATGTGGGAACTGGCACGTGATAGACTTCGGGGTTCGGAGAAATGTTCACTTTCTTGACCTAGGCTGTTAGTTACAAGGCTCTTTGGTTTTTTTATTTTTTAATAATTGAGTGATATTGTTATGTTTTTTTCTGTGATTGTCTGCACTTGCGATATATGTTTAAAAGTACTTAAGTAGTTCGTTAATGGTTCATATACTCTTAGGTGAATTGTTCCTTTGAAACTTATGAGGAAGCAAACTTTGGGGGCAATTATATGATCCACAGTTAAGGGTATCATCTTTCCCCAATAATAGAAGTTCGTACATATATGTACTTCCTTGGCAGCTGGCATCTATCTATCTATAGATCTGTCTCATGTGTCATTTTATCTATATCTTTCTGTCTCATCTATCAGTCTATACATTTATCTGTCATCTATTGCATATCATCTAATCTATCATTATCTGTCCCTACGTCATCTGTGTATCCATCCATCCATCCACCCATCTATCCATCCATCTGCCCATCCATCCATCCGTCCATCCATCCATCCGTCCATCCATCCATCCATTCATTCATCCATCCATCCATCTGTCCATCTGTCCTTCCATCCATCCATCCATCCATTGGTCCATCTGTGCATCTGTCCATCCATCCATCCATCTTCCATTCATCCATCCACCCATCCATCCAACCATCCATCTATCCATCTGCCCGCCCATCCATCCATTAATCCATCCATCCATCCATCCATTCAGATAGCTAACTAAACAAGCTGTCTCTTTTCTCAAACTGTGTGGCTGGCTTTTATCCATTTTTTAAAAAAATTTTTGTTTGTTTTATTGAAGTGTAGTTGATTTACAATGTTAATTTCAAGTGTACAGCAAAGTGATTCGGTTATATGTATATATTCATATGTATATACACGTATTTTCATATTCTTTTTCATTGTAGCTCGTTACAAGACACTGAATATAGTTCCCTGTGCTATAAGGTCGGACCTTGTTGTTTACCTATTTTATGTATAGTAGTTTGTATCTGTTAATCCCAAACTCCTAATTTATCTGTCCCCCCACCAGTGTCCCTTGGGTAACCATAGTTTGTGGGGTTTTTTTCAGCTTTGAAGTATTTTTATTACAGTACAGTCAGTTTACAGTGTTGTGTCAATTTCTGGTGTACAGCACAGCACCTCCGTCACGCAGGAACCATAGTTTGCTTTCTGTGTCTGTTTTTACTTTCTTAATAATAACATTGATGAGTGGAAATTCTTAATTTTCACATAGTTTAATGTATCACATTTTCTTTACGGTGAGTGCTATTGCAGTCCTGCTTAAGAAATGTTTCCTTGTGCCAATTTCATGAAGATATTTTCTTCCATTTTACCGTATAAGATATACTGAGTCACTGTTCACATGTACACCCAGGATCAATGTGCGTTTGATGAGTTTGATATTTCTGGATGGGCTGGCATGGGGATCAAGTTTCCTTTTCTTCTCTTTGGGGGTCCGTTGAAACGAGCACCATTTCTTGAAAAGGTAGTTCTTTCTCCCACAGCTCTGCCATTTCCCCTTGGCCATAAATCTCTGATATCGATCTGTTTCTTCTATCTTTCGCCAATTCCATATAGTCTTTGTGTAGAAAACTAGTGTCTTGAACGATCGTGGAGTAACTTTGCAAACTTTGTTTCCTACTTTAAGAATAGATTTCCTTTCCTTGATCATCTGGATAGTCACACACATTTTAGGGTCATTGGCTAGTATTTTATAGAGTTATATTTAACCTATACATCAACTTGAAGTAACATTGATATTTTTATTTTATTGTGTTTTACGTTTCATGCACACTGTATACATTATTTCTGTCTTCCTAATTTACCTTAATAACATTGTATAAGAAGTCAACATAGAAATCATGAAATCTTTCACACCTTTTGTTAGAATCAGATACATGTATTCAGTACTTTGATACATAGATACAATGTTTTACATTTCAGTTGCTGATCTATAGATAAAATTAATAAAATCTATGGATCGACATCGTATCAAGGAGCCCCATGGAAGTTATTCTTATCATCCTTGTGTAAATTATTTTGGATTTTTTTGAATATACATAGCCATCTGCAGATAATGACAGTTTTGTATTTCCATCTTCACATCTTTCATTCTTTTTGATTGTCTTTTCTCATGTTTATGTAGTGCTGAATAGAAGTGGTGATAAAAGCCTCCTTTGTTTCATTCTCAACTCCGAGGGAAAGTGTTAGACGTCTTTAGTGCAGAGAGAGAGGGGGATTTTTAGACATAAGGGCACATATCCACACGTAGCAACAAGAACAAAGTATTTACGCACTGCTCTGAGCATCTTTCTTAAGTAGGTAACACATTTTCATTACCATTTATTTAAAATACCCTTTAATCTCTTTTCGACCCATAGCATTTAAAAATACACTTTCCTATTTTTCAAGCATCTTAATTTTGTTATTATATTTGGTCACTGATGGCTAGGAGTCTCCCGACAGCCAGTAAATCTATTCTGTGAGTTTGCACATCGTTTCAGTTTTGCTGAAATTTGCCATATAGCCAAAACACGGTACATGTTGTGAGTATTCCGCACACCCTTGACATGAAAACATATTTGGCATTTTTCAAATGCCAAGTTATGTGTATGTTAGGTTGGCCACTTTTGTTTCTGTGGGTTTCAAAACTTCTTTACAATAAAATCATATATATAAATACACACACACACACACACATATTTTATCTGTATTTCCTTTTTAATTCAGTTGCAGAGAGGGGAACATTCTCACTCCTCATTCCTCTGTGTTACTAACTATTCTTTCTCTTGGTTTTTGGTGGTTTGATTTTCATCTCATCCAGCACCAAAGCATTTCGAATTGAGCAGCAGACCTCAGCCATGGAGAAACATGAATCAATTTTAGGTCCGGAAGGATTTTATCTTCATTCAGAAAAGAAGTTGCGGTTTCGGCCACTAGGTGGCTGCGGGCACTGCCAATCCGAGGTCACCGGGACATGTTTTATGGGACTGACTGGGTTTTACCGGTGCTGCTGGCCAGGCTTGTTCTAGTTCACAGTTACTCCGAGGGTATAGCTTTTAGGAATTTCAATCCAAGGCATGGGAGGTTTACCAGTGCCTGTGGGCACTGCACTCAATTTCCGCCCTCAAATTTATGAGGCCATTGAAATGTTTCCTCAACTTTGCAGCCTCTCAAATGCCTCTTCAAGAATTAGGAGAGAATCACCACTAAGTGCCCTGGATAAGGACCCGATACCTATTGTAGCATTTAAAAAAATTATTTTGTCTAGTTTTTCTAGTTATTTTTCAGTGCAAAGTTTGGTCTGAGTTCTCTCGTTTGCCATGAGTCTCTCAAACGGTTTTCTGATCTTTTGGTTTTCAATCCTCTAAGTTCCCAGATCTATCTGCTTCTGATCATTGAAACGAACTACAGAGAGGAGCATTTAATTAGGGTTTCACAGGTTTCTTCGAGGAACTAAACAAAGTGACACAATCACAACGATTATTTTTTCAGAAAGGTTTTAGATTTCACATAATTGAAGACACGGAGCGCAACATCCAAACAGCTAACGTTTCTGTGAACTATAGGGTCGTATTAGAAATTAGACTAGGAATGGAGCCAGTAAACGCAGTTGTAAACGGTGATGCTGGAAATCTTGCTGGTTTTTTTTTTAATAAAGCCAGCCAAACATAATGTAAATGGGGTCATATGCTGTTTTAAAAAAAAACATGCATTATTACTGAAATATCATTTTTAAGAAGTACTGTCTTCACACAAACTAAGTTTGAGAATAATGTAGGATACGTTGTGCCTTCCAGATAGAAAATATTGCTTAGGACAACTGAGAATTGGGTACCTAATTTATTGTGGAATGTCAAATGTTAGTAATGAAACATTTATGAACCATAGAAAGGTATACATAAGAAGAATAAAAAGTGATGCCTACCACTGATTTTAATGCAAACAACTATTAACAGTTTGGTATCATTCAGTCTTCCTTTGAAAATCGTTTTGCAGCGTGGACTTCCCAGTCAGAGGATTGTGTCAAGGCGGAGGGTAGAGCGCCTGCTTAGCACCTGTGAGGTCCTGGGTTCCATCCCCAGTACCTCCTCTAAAAATAAATAAACCTACTTACCTCGCCCCACCTCACCAAGATAAAATAATTAAAAAATATAAAGAATTGTGTCAACAGTTAAAGTGAAGTGTTTTGTTCTGGTGGGTAGAGGAGAAACTTGTGGAATACGTGGGTGGGACTCAGAAGACTAGGGGATGAACAACATTTTATTAGAGTCTAAATGTTTCCCCAGGAACCAGACAAGGGAGCTATGACTAAATTTGTGGAACAGGGGGAAAAAAAGTGAAATTGGAAGATTCTGTAAATTCTCATAAAATAGATGGTAATCAACAGCTTGATCAAAGGTGCCAGGGAAGATGGCAGAATATTCAGTAAAAAGGCAGGTTTTTTTTGTTTTTTTTTTTTTTAAATTAAGGGAGGCTGGAATTAAGACATTTGGTCTTTGAGACCAGAGCAAGGTTTCAAAGGCACAGAGTCCCGTCTCTTCCCATGGAAGGAATATGTGGGTTTGGAGCAAAGTTTCTCAGCCTTGACACTACTGATATTTGGGGCAGGACACTTCTCTGTTGTGGGTAGGGACTGCCGTGTGCACAGTGGGAGTTTTAGGGGCAACTCTGGTTCGCGCCACCATGTATTGTGGTTCTCCCGCAAGTCAAAGTGTCCCCAGTCCTCGTCAGATGTCCACTGGGGTCCACAACACCACATCGTACTTCCACCTAAGAAACACTCATATACGCCGTAGCCACATCTCTGGTGGGCCTCAGTAGATCAAACAAGGACTGGAGGGTCCTCCCCAAATACTTCAGACTCAATGACCCCCCAATACTTTCCTCCGCTAACCTTTGGGGCTGGCAGTTTCCCATTCAAGTCCCAGCGATGCCCATCCATCCTTGGTTTCCTTAGAACCCTGCCATGGGACCTGGAGGTGAGCTTACTTTGATGAAATGAGTAAATACATAAACGTAGTGACCATTTCTCAGGCCAGAGTGAGGTCAAATCCACACCGATGCCAGTGGAAAAGGTCATTCCTGCTGGAGGTTTGAGGTGCCCAGGAAAGTCCATAAAACGTCCACACTGTGCTGCTCCATAGGACCCTCGCCCGTATGATTATAAACCAGTTTGCAAGGAGCGTGGGAGAGGTTTTCTACGGGAGATGATAACCTGCAAGGAATGATGAGCGTCCGTTCAGAAAATCCTAGGTGTGTGTTCTCCCCAAAGGCTCCTGGACTCCATCCTCTGTCAGATCAAATAGATCATCGACCATGTAATAGGGGATTCATTGGATGATAATGGCTTCAGCATTTTGTTTTGTTGAGGATGACTATTTTTTTTAATCCCTAACCCATAAATCAGGCAATTCCAAGGGCAGTGACGTACTCAGAGGACAGGACCTGATTGAGTAGAATGCTTAGTTCTTAATATCTCCATGACAAGGTAGTCAACATTCTCAACGTGTCTCCTTTAGAGACTGTTGGTTTAGGAATTTGAAACTTAAAAGTCAACTATTCGCCTATCGAAAGGGAGATGATCTTAACAAAGGGTAGCTCTACTGACATCAAATGTTCCCAGTGTCTTGGCTGGAATCTGGAAAACAGGACGTGAGGATGAGGGGAGGAGCGTTTTTAAAAAGAGGAGAGCGAAAGTGAGAAATATTAATGTCATCACGATGGGTCTGAGACCAGACCCTACACGCTGCAGAAAATGGAAATTGGTGGTGGTCAGTGTTGCAATTAGAGCCACAAAATGTTTGAAATGTAGATACTTTGGGGTATGATGAAATTGTTCCACATCAAATACATGAAGATAAATGTCAAGGATCTTAATAATAAGAACGTTATTGAAACATCTATTTCAAAACACATTTTGTGAAAAAAAAAAAAAAAGGAATATGTTGAGATGTTTTGCATAAATGTGGGGTTTATTTTTAGCTTCCCGCAAAGACAGCTGCCAGCTTATGACTGAGAACCTGCAACCTGATCGGTCAGTGCCTCTTTAAAAAAATATTATGTTACTATGGAAATTTGTTTTTGGACTGAATTATGAAAGATTATACCCAGCAAATAAACAGAAAAGGGCTCAGTGTTTCACGTGTCTTTAAGATGAGTTGACTGTACCTTTCTAACATCATCTGGTGCACGATAAACAGTATTGTTTGGGGGCATAAAGGCTTGCAATTCACATAAATCCTGGTAAAGAGCTGAATGTTCACACTGCATCCCCGTCTCTGGGGACAGAAACACAAAATGCCAGGCAGCGTCACGGAGGTTGAGAGGGTTCATTTATACACTGAAATGTTGAACTAGCATTTACGAGAGACATGTTGCAAGGTACATATTAAAATGCCTCGCCCTGGATTGACAGGGGTCCATTAACTATGCAATTAATGACGCAGCCAAGTATTGGCTCATGCTCTCCACACCCATGCAGGTAGGACGTAAAGGCAGAGTGAAAATATCCCAGAGGGCGCTCTGTTCCTCTGTTACACGATCACCGTGGCAACCTCCCCATCGCTAGAAGACTCAGGTCTAAGGCGGGTCCCTCTTCTATGCCTCTGCACCTGCCAGGGTCCCAGGTCCCAGGGAGCACGAAGAGGAAATGAACTCCAGACTTTACACAGATAATTGCTCTTGATGTATAACACTGTGGTCCCAGTGCCGCCAAGATGTCTGCAAACGTCACCACCGAGGCTGCCCCAGGGGGTGTGTTCTGTCTCCTCTCATGGACAGTGCTGCCAGATGCATTGTTCTGTTTTACGCATTGTGCAGTCGACGTGACAGTCCGTAACTCTTCACCATTAGGTGAAAACCGTGTGTGCGCTAATATACGCCTTTTGGGGATGTTAGTGTGACTCAAGGGAACGCCCAGTGGGAAACTTTGTGTTTCAGCAACCCAGACTTCTCCTGTTATGATCACAACTGCTGTCTCTGTGCAAACAGCGTGAGAATCACACCCATTCATTCTTTCTATTTTTTTTGTGTGTGAAATCTGTCACTCAGAAGACTAAATGAGGTGAATAATGCATGGGTAATATATGGCTCTGCCTATCTCTTCATTTCCCATTTGGGATGAGTTAGGATGTGCTTTGAATCTCCTAACCCTTTGCTTCTATGTTGGATTGGGGCATTTTAGTTGGTCACAGTGCTCACCACATCTTCTAGAAATTGCTTTCCACCCCCTGTCGTCTCTTGGGGTCCCATGAGATGATGACAGACAATATGTACCCATATTTTTCCTTGTAAGAGCTCAAGGCATTGGTCCATGCAGGGGCATCTGAAAGGAAGTGGGTCAATTCAATTCTGTTTCCTAGGAGTCTGTGGGATTCTGAGGCAAAGAATGGAAGAAGAATGTTCGGAGCAGACGAACATGGAATGTAATAAGGAAGTACAAAAACTCCACTCTGCAGTCTCCAGAAATCTCCTAATCAACTCCTTCTCAGCGTCTTTGCACTTAAACACATTCTTTGCTGATGGGCGATCACGCCCATATCCAAAGTGACTTTTACTATTGAGATGTAGTCCTAGGAAGCAGGGCTGCACGGAGCACACTCAAATGAGGAACGGAGACATCTGAGGCAGAATGAGGAACAGGAAGAGTCTTAAGATTCCAGGTGAAGCTGAGGGCAGATGAGCCATGAGTTACAACACACCTGGGGTACCTTAAGATTCAGACCACATGCCCATCATCTACGTATTGAAGCCAGGAGCACACGGGGTCCTGATAGCAAAAAATCAGGACATCCGCACATGCTGGTTTCTTTCTGCAACCCCCAGGAACCCAAGCTCATTCCAGTCTTCTCTTTACTGTCAGCTCTCTCATTTTTAAATTGAAGTATAATTTATAATATAGTATTAGTTTCAGGAATACAACCCAATTCAATATTTTTTATAGCTCACACTCCACTTAAAGTTATTCCAAAACAATGGCTATGTTCCGTGTGTTGTACAATGTGTCCTTGTAGCTTATGTAGTTTGTACCTAATGGTTTATAGGTCTTCATTCTCTCCCCCGTCCTCCCCCTCCCCCTTCCCTCTCCCCACTGGTTTGTTCTCTAGATCTGTGAGTCTGCTTCTGTTTTGCTGTACATGTTCATTTGTTTTACTTCTTAGATTCCACATGGAAGTGATATCACACAGCATCTGTCTTTATCTGACTGACTTCACTCAGCATAATATTCTCGAACTCCATCTGCGTTGTTGCAAATGGCAGAATGTCATTCTTTTTCAGTGTACCAGCTCCTTGCCTTCCCTCAGTGTACAAAGTTCTCATTTCTTCCTCTACTGCATTTTACATCTTAGCCAACACCCTTACACTGTCAAAGTCCATTTCAATCTCTTTGATTGTAACTAAAGTATTAAAAGTAAACTACAGGTGTGGACAGTGTTAATTGATTTGTCTATAAATCAATATAAAACTATCTATAACATTGAAAGCTTTTGGATTCCCCTTAGTGGTCAGTGAGGTGAAGCTTTTATATGTGGAAAAAAAAAAATCTCGGTAGCTTTCACTTACAAATTTGTATGCATGTAATTCCAGGTAATAATTCAGGAATTGGTTTGTGGGTAGAGGTAATAACTATTCACAGGGATGCACTTACCTTGAAATAAGGGGCATAATAGTAGACGTTAGGGGAAAACGCTCAGTGCACAGGGGAAGGTACGTTCCAGCAGGATTTTCAAGTAACGTTATTGGCTTCCTAGGGAAACACGAGAAAAGTCTGTAGATGAATGCATTCATATTGCAGCGGCCCTTCATCCTTTAGTGCTGCATTTTTCTACAGCTCTGTGTGCTGAAAACAAAGATCACGCTGTCTTTTTGGCTGAGTACCCCCAGGGCAGCAAGAAATGATAGGGAAGGGAGCCACCCAGCTTTCTGAACACCGGCATCAAAGCCCCAGGCAGGCATCCACAAAAATGTGTCAGATCTCCTAATGGCAAATGACAGGGTGAAACCTTACATCATGTTCACAAAGGGACTCATTTTTACCCGCCAGTGACATGCTGGAGCCCAGTCCACATCTATGTGCAGTGCCCTCCTTGAGAAGCCGCCCACCTGGATGGGCATCTTAATGTTGAGATGACCGCACCCTGGTCTTATGTCTAAAACCGTAGAGGAAAAAAAAAATATTGTTACTGGACTCTAAGGAGGGGGCTGCGAAAGTGAAATGTCCACAATGAGTCAGATTTTAAAGCCCTATTTACAGACGTGAGGGTCAGGTGATAAAGATCTGTCGTGAAGAGGGTGGTACTAACCACGGACGCGCCTACATCATAACATACTTCCCATCCACACTGCAGAGTCCCAAACTGAAGTATGGCCATTACCCTGTGAACATTTTCTGAATGAATAAATGTCAGATCGTTCAACGAGTCTCTTTAATTTTTGAAGAGATGGTAGATTTACCCGTGTGAAGATCATGATGTATTATTTGTCAGTAGCCAAGCGTCTTGAATGTATATATGCATGTGAAAATTTACCAATTACTTACAGTGGGAGGAAAAAAAATCCCATTAGGCGTTAGTGAACAGATTGAGGGCCAGAATAAAATAACATACATTTATTTTGTGCAGAAGCGTAAAAGTAACAGCCGGATGATGAATGTGGGAACTCTTAGGCAGGAAAGACAAGAACAGCGACAACAAAAAAATTTCTGCCTCCAGAAAATCTGAAGAATAGTTTATGAAGTTTTAAAATAGAATTCATAAAAATTAAACACTCACTTTAAAAAAAAGTGAAGTACAGTTGATTTACAAGGCTGTGTTTCCTGTGTACAGCAGTGATTATACACACCCACATACACACATATATATATTCTTTTTCAGATTCTTTTACATTGTATTTATTATAAGATCTTGAATGTAGTTCCCTGTGCTATAGAGTAGGACCTTGTTGTTTATCTGCTTTATATATAGTAATTGGTATCTGCAAATCCTGGACTCCCAATTTATCCCTGCCCACCCCCATTACCCCTGGTAAACCTAGGTTTGTTTTCTATGTCTGTGAGTCTGTTTCCATTTTGTAAATAAGTTCATTTGTGTCATATTTTAGATTTCACATACACATGATTTCATATGATACTTGTCTTTGCCTGTCTGACTCACTTCACTTAGGGTTATAATCTCTAAGTCCATCTATGTAGGTGCAAATGGCATTATTTTATTCTTTTTTATGGCTGAGTAGTATTCCATTGTATAAAGATACCACATATTTATCCAGTCATCTGTCGATGGACATTTAGGTTGTTTCCATGTCTTGGCTATAGTCAATAGTGCTGCTGTGAACATTGGGGTGTATGTGTCTTTTTAAATTAGAGTTTCTGTCTTTCCAGATATATGCTCAGAAAAAAAATACTCACTTTTCAAATGAAATAATCTTCTCCTTACTCCATCCTCTAAAAGTTTCTAGCTCTGGGTTTTGGAGGTAATCATTGATCTTTATCCAAGTCATTGCTTCTGTCAAATGAGAGTAATTGTATCTGCCTCATAGAATTGTTGAAGAAATGTAAATAAAATAAAGTATCTTAAACAGTGGGCAGGGCTTGGCCCTGGAAGCAATTACTCAGCAGAACTGGTTGGCATTATTATTATGACTCCAGATAATCTGATCAGTCCCACCTTTGTGTCAAAAGCAACACGAAGCAAGAAAAAAACATTAGAACAAGATGAATCACTTAGATTATTTTCCTGGAGTTAATTATTTGCTAAGTGATCTTGAACTGGTTGTCAAGATCCTGTGGGTCTCAAATAACAGTTTCCTTTTTCTGTTAAATGAAGAAGTTATATGAACTTATCTTCACAGTTTGTGCCAGCTGTAGTGTTACAAGTTTTTACTATGTTTCTTCTCCAACAAGAAAAGACTTAACTGACACTGGAGGCTACTTAATTGAAGTCATAGCCAATTAGCTTCTCATTCCTGAAAGACAGGATAGCCTTTGACTGTATTTTCACCCTGGCTCCTCTTGGTTACATCATGGTTACATCTAACCCTCATAGACTCTAAACAACAATGACATACAAAATTACAAGGCATTTTCTCTGGACACACATCTGTAGCTTACAAACAAAACACTGCATCAATATTTCAGTGAAGGGAAAAAAAAAAAGCAATATTGACTCTGGATAATGTTCCTTTCTCCATTACTTTTACAACTCCTTTATTTTCTTTCTTTCTTTCTTTCTTTTTTTTAAGAGGAAGGGTGCAGGAGAGGGCTTCACTAAACAAGTTAATGTAATGACTCTTGATTTCAGGAAAGGCTTGTCACGTGGGTGAATCACATCAGCGTGCCAGGCAGGAAAGCTTAATTATAATGCAATCAGGAATAAGAGTTGAATATCAAGTACAGTTCAGGATGTTAGTATTAAAATGGCTCACGGCAGATGAAATGCCAAGTGACTGTGCTTACCATTTAGAGGAAGACTGAAAAAGATGTATTTCCAAAAAAAAAAAAAATCACGGCACGAAAAATATGATTTAAGTGTTTTGCAGATATGCATTCTTTATACATATATAAATTTTTTTTGAAGTAGAGTCAGTTTACAATGTTGTGTCAATTTCTGGTGTGCAGCGTGATGCTTCAGTCATACGTGAACATACATATATTTGTTTTCATGTTCTTTTTCACCGTATGGTACTATAGGATATTGAATATAGTTCCCTGTGCTGTACAGTATGAACTTGTTGTTTACCTGTTTTATATATAGTTGTTACAGAGCTGCATTTCTTAAATTTAAAAGTTAGGTTTTGAGTATGCACAACAGAAAAATAATTGCCCCTCCTACAGAAGGTCCCCACCATCTGTTTTGTGCCAGAAATAATGCCTGTTTTTATCTGTTGTGAGTCATTTCAACATGATCATAAAAATGAAAGCTTATATATGTGTGTATGTGTGTTTGGCAAGCGGTAACTCAAAGAACAAGCTTCTGAATCTTGTCTTTTTCATTTGAAACACATATTGTAAAATTACCCCATATGAATATATGTATGAGTTTGAATATATGTACCCATATAAAGGAGTGGAGACAGAATTAGGGGCTTGTCATGGTGGAGTGAAGAAGAGAAAGAGGAGTAAATGACCTAAATATCCATCAACAGATGGCTGAATAAAGAAGAGGTAGTATCTTTATACAGTGGAATACTACTCAGCCATAAAAAATGAAATAATGCTGTTTACAGCAACACGGATGGACCTGGAGATTGTCATTCTAAGTGAAGTAAGTCAGACAGAGAAAGACGAATATCATATGATATCAGTTATACGTGGAATCCAAAGAAAATGATAGAAATGAACTTATTTACAAAACAGAAACAGACTCACAGAGATGGAAAACCAACTTGTAGTCAGCAAAGGGGAAAGAGGAGAGGGATAAATTAGGAGTTTGGGATTAACAGATACACACTACTGTATACAAAATAGATAAACAACAAGGTCCTACTGTCTAGCACAGGGAACTATATTCAATATCTTAAGATAACATATAATGAAAAATAACCTGAAAAGCAATATATATATACACACACATATATATATATATATGTTTAACTGAGTCAGTAAGCTCTACACCACAAACTAACACAACATTGTAAATCATCTATACTCAATTTAAAAAAAAAAAAGACTATGGATTGGTCAGAATCAAAGAAAGCCAAAGGGAATGATTCCAGTTATACTCTTTCTGAAGTATTTTACTCAAAACCATTTAGCTAAGGTCTAATTTACTGCTGCGGACTACTTTGTCTTAATTTCGTGTAGTTTAGAGTTTGGGTGCCTAAAAAAACCACGTGATTTTAATTTCACCTTTTTCATCTTTGTCTTCTCTTGACTTCACTAAGCCCCTCCCACAACTTGCTTCTCTGTCCGACCTCAAACCCATCCCCCCAACCCATGGCCAAATAAAACCCCCAAACACCGAAGCATCTTCATGTCAAAGCTGTCAGCTTATACTGCTCGCCTTAGGAGATCCACTTCTCGTATAGCAATGACTAGATTTTAAAAATTCTCTGCATGAAGACACCTAAAACGATAAAACATGCAAGCGTCATCTGCTATCGAGAAGTTTTGCAGTGAATAGAATTTCTTATCATCACATGAACTAAACCCTGCTTCTATAAGCATATGTTCAGACGTGGAAACAGCCTCATTATATACAACCCAATGGCACGATGCTAAAATATTTGCTAAAAGGGCGTTCAATTCGTACTACCATATGTGTTCATTACCAGTTATGCACACGCGTCTATACACCTGTCTATTTGCATGTGCCTATAGATATACGATGTATAGATGTACTAAATGATAAATGTATTTATTTGCATATATGTGTAAGCAAAATGAGAAACGTCCACGTGAAACATTCCGGAATTCAAACAATAAATCGAGAATATTTGTTGCAAGTGGCAGATGAGATTCACTCTGACAACCCATCAGGGACAAAATAAGGCAGACTTCACCTGCAGAAGACACACTGTATTTCTGTTATGAGCTATGTAAGCGACAGAGGCATTTACAAAAACCCTTCAAATGCTACGGGCAATGATGGTGCTGTGTTTCAGTCCACCTGTGGAGGCTTACCAGGTGCGCATGCCTTTTGTTCGAAACCTTATCATGAAAACAGCGACAAGAGCATGAATAAATAGATACTAATGAGAAATATTTGTCGATTTGAGTTTTGCGTGAAAAGCTCTTTACTCAGAATTCGGTTCCTGGACAAGGATCCTGATGGTAAACTTGAAAGACACTGTGCAGAGATGTGGATTACAATCTCCACGTCCCTGTGAGACGGACACACACAGGGGCCATTTGCTTCGCCGCTGAGACATCACACTCAGGAAAAACGAACTTCGGAATGCAGACAGCATCCTCCCCAAGAGACGACACGAAACCCTGACACCCGTTTCCTCCCATGTGACAGTTTTTATTTTTTCCTTTTAAATGGATTTCCATTGATCCCTAGATGGTGTCACATACTACTTGTAAGGAAGAATCACCAACAGAAAGGAAATTGTCTTTGAGTTAGACTAAGGTGCTTGCTTGGTTGTTTGGATGAAGTGAAGTTACTTAAGTGATGGTTTTCAGTTCTGTAATTTTGTAAGCATTCCTTCTTCCCCTGATTTATACACAAACACTCATTTTCGTAAGCATTCCTTCTTCCCCAGATTTATGTACAAACGCTCATGCACGCAGAAGCACGCACATACGTATGCAGGCGCACACGGCGTGGTAATCTGGATTGGGGAGTTCATGCATACTGTTTACATGTCTTGCTAGAAAGAGAGAGATGTGATTAATACGGACCCACAGCCCATGTGCTTTGCTTTCCAATTCATTCGTTATTTCATTTTCCTAAGATTTCACAACTGTTTCTCTCTCAAGTTGGAACTGTCTTTGCAATCCTTTAAATTTGGAGAATTGATGTGATTATGTGAATAACCCTAAACCCTGGATTACATGTTCTCTGAACTGTTTAGACAATTTGATTATAAAAATAAGGAAGAGAGGGTAGAAAATTGCTTCCATTTCCTAGTCTTCCAAATGTTCCGACGCATAAAGTTAAATTCAGAACCGTCAGTCGTATATTTGTAAGAAACTGTGGAAACAGGAAATCTGTTCATCTGTAGCAATTATACGCTTTTCTGTTTTTTTCCATTACCAGTTTGGGCAAACCAAGATGCAGTGATTTCAAGTCCAAGGGTAAGGCTACGCTAAATTCTTACCCAGCTATTTCTGTTGCTTTATGCGGCATCATTATTAATGAATTCTGATAACCAGAATGACGCATTTTAAATACATTGACATTCAATTCATAACAGGAAAATGACTCTCATTTACAAGTTGTGCAACGGAGGACCTACCAAAATTTCAAGCACATCAATGTTGTGAGTTTCTGGCGGCTCTGAGGAAAAGGGTCCCGTGAAAATATTACTGTTTATTGCATCTGTTTAATCCTCTTAATTGTGACAGATCTTCAGTATCCATCAACAAAAATTCCAGAGAGTGCTGTGATCAACTTGGGCTAACTATTCTTTCACAAAAAGAAATCAGAATCACTTTTGAAAGAGTATCACACCGTGTTTAGGAAAAAAAAAAAAAAAAAGACATCCAGGGCAATGAAATGTACAATATTCTTCAAAAATACCTTCTGCATTTTCTGATTCAAATTAGTCCCTGGTTATCAAAACCTAATTCATCCTCTCATAACTTCGAATGGAAAATTTGTAAATTCTTATTACACGTGGGAGACAGATAGGAAGGAAATCATTGATGGTGGTCTGAGAATTCTGCAAACTTTCTCCTCCACATCCAATATGAGATGTGAACAGAGAGGGCATGAGTGAGCCAGGGACCAGAGAGGCGCCATCTCTCAGATTGTCTTGACTTCCAGTGAATCAACCGGTCTCTGAATCCCAAGGACAAATGAAAAGCCAAGGGTTGCTTGGCATTCCCATCTCACACTTTTCGTTATGCACATGTAGTCTGTAGATGGAATGGTTAGAAACGTGGAGAGAAACGCAAACTGAAAGTACAATGAGGTTTCACCTCACACCAGCCAGAATGGCCATCATTCAAAAGTCCACAAACGACAAATGCTGGAGAGGCTGTGGAGAAAAGGGAACCCTCCTGCACTGCTGGTGGGAATGCAGTTTGGTGCAGCCACTGTGGAAAACAGTATGGAGATTCCTCAGAAGACTAGGAACAGACTTACCATATGACCCAGGAATCCCGCTGCTGGGCATATATCCAGAAGGAGCCCTACTTCAAAATGACACCTGCCCCTCAGTGTTCATAGTGGCACTATTTACAATAGCCAAGACATGGAAACAGCCTAAATGTCCATCGACAGCTGACTGGATAAAGAAGCTGTCGTATATTTATACAATGGAATACTATTCAGCCATAAAAACCAACAACATAACACCATTTGCAGCAACAGGATGTCCCTGGAGAATGTCATTCTAAGTGAAGTAAGCCAGAAAGAAAGAAAAATGCCATATGAGATCGCTCATATGTGGAATCTTAAAAAAATACAAATGAACCCATCTACAAAACAGAGACAGACTCACAGACATGGTAAACCAGCTTATGGTTGCCGAGGCAAAGGGGGTGGGAAGGGATAAACTGGGAGATGGAGATTTGTAGATACTGACAGGTATATACAAAATAGATAAACCG
The DNA here is from genome assembly GCF_036321535.1 of Camelus dromedarius. Lineage (NCBI taxonomy): Eukaryota > Metazoa > Chordata > Mammalia > Artiodactyla > Camelidae > Camelus > Camelus dromedarius. Next base: position 111,555,344 of record NC_087472.1, read on the forward strand.
ATTTATACTATAGAGCACAGGCAAATATATTTAATATCTTGTAGTAGCTCCTGGTGAAAAAGAATATGAAAATGAATATATGTATGTTCATGTATGACTGAAACTTTGTGCTGTGCACCAGAAATTGACACAACATTGTAAACTGACTCTACCTCGATTTAAGAAATGAAAAAAGAAACATAGACAAAACCTGGATACGGCCAGAGATTCCTTGTGACATTGTCTGTAATTTAATATTTCACCGTGTCTTCCTCTTTCTTCTTCTGCTTCACCCCCTACCCAGTTTCCTGTGTCTCCTTGGAGTTCTTCCTGGACAAGTCATTGCCCCCAGAGTCTTGGCCTCAGCATGTGCCTCTGGAAAACATGTAGGAATTCAGTCATTTTTCTAAGCAGAGGAAAATTCTAAATATCTGTCCTCAGCTGATACTCATGTAATTCAAAAGTAAAATGCAGATGCGTTCCTGAGGGACTACGTGAATGATTATTTTGTGTTATTTCGTTTCATTTCATTTTCAGTAATGTGCATTCATTTTGCTAGACAAGAGCGTAGTAACAAGCAGTCCTCAAAACGGAGGGACTTAATCAAGGATGTCTTACGGTTTATTCGTGTTACATGGTACGGTCTGTGGTGCAAACCCCACCAGGAACATGCTTTTCTTGTTTCTGAGAGAAAGAGTAAGAAACTGGCCGTGACACCCAACCGCTCAAAAGCTTTTGGTTGGAGCTCAAGTGGGACACTTGAACATTACTGGCAGGACAACATGTATGGAACAGCTTGAAAATGCTGCAGGATATTGTTGGTTAAGAATATGATAAGCTCTTTTAAGGATATTGGATCAAATTTTATAGATAATGGAGATCTGAAGCAGTTTGCATAGAGGCTAAACTGCCGTTACAAAGAGAGACAGCCCAGCCATGGTCCAAACATGCGAGAATCTTGCCCCCCATTCATAACACTGTGGGTAAGAGTGGTCTGCTTGTCAAGGTCAGCCAAGGTTTTTCATCGTATGTCCCTACTGTTGCCTGATGGGTGGTTTTCCTCTTCAAGGATGAAGATGCATGGCCACCAGATGGAAGGGAGAAACTTAGTCCAAGGAAAGCAAATTTATTTTGAGTAAGAGGGATATTCACAGACTACCCTCAAAAAAAAAAAATCAACTTCTCCAATGATGAACACAAAGATACATAAATGACCTTTGCTCCCCACCTCCAGGTCAAGCAGGAGATGTGGACCATAACCCGAGTGTATGAACCAGCTCCATGCAGATTCAGGAGGAAAGGGCAAAATACAGCATCGAGTTTCTTCATAGTCGTACTTTCAGGAAATCCCAACAGACTGGAGCTCATTCATCGTGGGCCACCGCGACGTCTAAATCAGGCATATTGCCAAGCGACGGCTCGGACTCATGTTGACAGAAAAGGACGTGTGAATACCCCATAAATGGATTGTCTTCCAGTGTTCGGTGGGGATCATGACAGCTGAGGTTTGAAGGCTGAGCATCACGGTTCCATGAATCTGTGACTAAGCAGAGGCTCCTTATCCACTCACGGAATATTTTTTGACCCTTTTAACCAATAGTCATTAATGCACACCATTACCTTTTAAGACACTGGGTTTACAGTGGTAAAATATATATGTGTGTGTGCATATATGTATGTGTATGTATATGTCTATATGTATATCTGTATATGTAAAAATTAAAAATAAAAATAAAAATAAAATCTGATGTCAGCCCCATCATGGAAGTCTTCATCTGGTCCCATGAATCTTTCATTGGTACGTGGCACTCAGCCTTCTGAGCACCCATACCTGGACGTCTGCTTGAGTACTTATGACAAATAGGTGACTCTGCTAGGTGTCTCACATACATCTTCCCATTTAGATGTTAAAACCCCTTGGAAAGACAGATGTTTCTCTGCAGGCTACAGAGACGGACCATGATGTAGAACTTCCAACCCAAGTGATCAGTTCATTCAGTAGAAACGTTTCTCGACATCGTCCATCCCAGTCTTGGTTTTTGTTTGTTGGTTTGTTTTTCATCTTCATTCCCTGGAGGAGTATTTTTACGCATACTGTCTCCTGATTTCTCCCCCCTACTCCCGTGAAATGTTAGACATACTCTGTGTTTTTATGTACGGTGCTTTGCTTAATACGTGAAACGGTAAGTTGCTTATGCCCCCTGAGGTCCAACTACTGTCTCCTTGTGTGCGATATTTCCCCAGTTGAGAACGCATGGTACAGATAAACGAGTCTACAAAGATCCACTCCTTCCACCTTATTTGAGTGATATTTTTGCCCTCTGGGTAAGACTTAAGCCTCCAAGGTACCTCCAAGTAAGAGGAAAGGAGACTCATCATTGAATAGGCTGAATAACTTCTCCAGCCTTCAGCCTAGGCTCATGAAATACTGAGCTCTCCTCTTTCTCTCTCCGTATGCAAAGTCCCTTCCACGGCAAGCTTGGTGGCTTCAGAACGGGAAGCGCATGACTGATCTGAAATTCCATGATTTATAGCCCTCCTTCCATGAATTCCATGAAAAAAGCCCCGCTTGTGAAGAATGAGGGGAAATGACAGCAGGTTAGCAAGTATCTTTTATACATTTACCTGGTGCCCAGTGACTCCCCTTGTGATTACCCGTTGTGCGTGCGTACTACTCTACCGCGTCCCCCAAATCTCCAGTGGAACATCCCCATATTAGATCGTGTTGGCTCAGCCTCTGATTCCTAATGATGTCATTGCCATGTGATTCGGCTCATTTTGTCACTATTACCATAAAAGCTTGCCATTGTTAAGACAAAAATATCTTCTGTACCTGACGCAGAGCTGGGCTGTTTTGGCAACTCTGTCTCTGACCTTGGCTTAGCCAGGTTTTATGCTGATTAGAATGGAATATTTTGTAGTTTTCTCCTCTTTTTTTTTTTTTCCTATTGTATCCTCACAAGGTCTTTTTTGTCTAAACAGATTTCTGTAAATACCTAGCAACTCAATCCATTTCAAAGTATCAACCTTGACATTATTACCCATGCCAACGCTATACAGTGTCTCTCTCTCTATCTCTCTCTCTTTTTTTTTTTTTTTTTCCTGAAAAATACTACCCATTCCTCAAACTCTGGGACTATGGAAACTTTCTCCAGTGAAGGTCAGAAATATCATACTTGTGTTTCAATGTAAATAAAAACTACTTAGGTCTTCAAGTCATTTCTGTCATCACAAAAGGAAGTTCAATGACTTCAGTCTGCGATTAAAAGTGGGATAAAATGTTTCCAATAATCAAGTATTAAGCGTCTTGAATACAGTGTCCATGGCATGAATAATAGATACCTTGGAACTCGCTGTGGTCAATTGCTGCGTCCGGCGCAGCTCGGGACCGTGTCTGAGGACGGGCAACGCAAGACTTAAGAAACAAAGAGACAAAGAAAAGAGCAAAGATGGGACCAGGGGACTCAAGATCTCATGCATCCAGAGTCCGAAAAGCCTGGTCGACATCATATTTATGAGGAGTACGCAGCTCAGAAAGAAATCCAGTCAAAGAGGTGGGGCCTTAGACATTCCACAGGATAAGCACGAAGTTCTGCTTGCCGGCTAACTGATTAATTTCAGGCCCATCCCTTCCAGGAACAGTCACCCTCCTCGGGGGATGCAAAATTTCTAAGTCTATCCTGTTACTGCCTCTGGGACATCTCGAGATAGCAAATACTTCCCTCGGGTTAAACCGCATGCTTTCATGCCAGAACCAAGTTCTGTTAATGGACGATCTGGCTTTCCAGGACCGTCCATTGTTGTACCCTAAGGAAATAGCTGCCTTCCTTCATGTACTTATGGTCAATCTCAGGATTGCCCCTCACAAATTTCCTTTAGCAAAATACATCTTACAGGTCATTGAGTGTGTAAAACATTCAAACAAAGCAAGCATTTTTAAGCAAGTAATTGTGAATATAATATTTTAAGCTCATGGAAATTTAGCTGCAGCTTGTTTCCCAGCAGCGTGTTTTCCAGCAGTCAGTTAGCTTTCATTTGTCCTACCAACTGCAAAAATACTCTATTATCGACTGAATGTTGGTTTCCCATCCAAAATTCGTATATTGAAGCCTAAATCTCCAATGTGACCCTATCTGGAGATGGGGCTCTTAGGAGGTAATAAGGTCACAAGGGTGCAGCCACTGTGGAAAGCAGTATGGAGATTCCTCAAAAAACTAAAAATAGACTTATCCCATGATCCAGCAATCCCGCTTCTGGGCATATATCCAGAAGGAACCCTACTTCAGGATGACACCTGCACCCCAGTGTTCATAGCAGCACTATTTACAATAGCGAAGACATGGAAACAGCCTCAATGTCCATCGACAGATGACTGGATAAAGAAGAGGTGGTATATTTATACAATGGGATACTACTCAGCCATTAAAAATGACAACGCCATTTGCAGCAACATGGATGCTCCTGGAGAATGTCATTCTAAGTGAAGTAAGCCAGAAAGAGAAAGAAAAATACTGTTTGAGATCGCTCATATGTGGAATCTAAAAAAATAAATAAATAAACAAACAAACAAAAACCAAAACCATAAATACCAAACAGAAACAGACTCAGACAGAATACAAACGTCGTTGCCAAAGGGGCGGGGGGTGGGAAGGGACAGACTGGGAATTAGAAATTTGTAGATACTGACAGGCATATGCAGAATAGGTAAACAAGATTATACTGCATAGCACAGGGAAATATATACAAGATCTTGTTGTAGCTCACAGAGAAAAAAAAAAGTGACAATGAATATATATGTTCATGTATAACTGAAAAACTGTGCTCTACCCTGTAATTTGACACAAGATTGCAAAATGACTATAGCTCAATTAAAAAATGTAAAAAAAAAGAAAAAGGAAAATAAAAAATTAAAAAAAAAAAAAAAAGCAGATACACCCCAGAGAGGTTGTGTGTCACCTCCTGGCACCAACATTCAAGTCTGACCTTTTGTGTTTTCACCTTGAGTCTATCATGGAGTGGAGATGTAAGCACCATTCCATCATTGTAATGATGGAAAGTACTGACCGACCCACGCCTTTTAATCACCTGAGCTGCTTACGATCTACAATCTCAGTTAATTCACAAACTCCTTAAGGTGCTGTCCATGTCACCTCCTCAGCGTGCTTTGGGTTCCCGTGTAAGTTATCCTACTTCCACTACGATGGACTGGGAGGTGAGGGTGTGGGTTTTGCGTGGTGGTCCATGTGGGTGGTTATGAGCATCTTGTTCACCCCTGGTTGAATCCTCTGCCACAAAGACAGTTTCCTGCCCCAGCAGTGCTCAGACCCAGTTGCATACGCTTATATCTTGGTCATGAGGAGGACAGTCAGGACCTCCAGTTGCCTGCAAGTGGAAGGGAAACGGAACAGAAGCAAGCCATGAAACGTTGGCTTCTCCCCTCCAATGTCTCCAACTCAAGTCTTGCTTCCATCTCCCACCCAGGCTGTGTCCCTTTGCAAACCTTGATTCCTTGTCTCTGCAAGGCTGCCCTTGGACTCCAACCTTCATGGCATCAGAAACCCGCAGTTTGCATGAGCACACCTGCCGGATCTCTCCTATCCTTGCCCCTCCTGCAGCCACTGCCCGCTTTCTTGTCATCTTTGCTGGGTGCTGGAGCTGTGACTGAAGGTTGAGTGAAGACAGACACACAGAGAGCTGAGCTATGAAAGTCTGTCTCATATCCCTCTGCATCTGAACTCCTCTTCTGACAAGGTTGTGTCGAACAGACGACACCACCCAAGAACTGGAAGTCAAGAGAGGCGCTCAGACCTTCCCGCAAGCTGGTGGACAAGGCGTTAAGTTTTGCGGTGGGATCAGCACCTGAACCTGCTTTCTTGGGCAGCTTTCAAATGGCAGGTGAGGGGCTCTTTTTTGTTCTCATGAGAGTTTTTGTAACAGATGAGTTCTGTGAAATGGTTTAAGAGATGTTTCCTCGGTGGGGTGAAGAGGATTATCTATCTATCTATCTATCTATCTATCTACCTATCTACCTATCTATCTATCTATCTATCTATCTATCTATCTATCTATCTATCTATCTATCTATCTATCTTTCCATCCATCCATCCATCCATCCATCCATTCTACCTACCTGTGCATTCATCCATCCATCTTTATCAATCTATCTATCCATCCACCCATCTTATCTATTATCTATCTATCTGTCTGTCTGTCTGTCTGTCTATCTATCTATCTATCTATCTATCTATCTATCTATCTATCTACCTACCTACCTACCTACCTATCTACCTACCTACCTACATACCTACCAACCTATCTATCTCAATGGTAGAGCGCATGCTTAGCATATGCAAGGTCCTGGGTTCACTCCCCAATACGTCCTCCAAAAATAAATAAGGAGACCTAATTACCTCCCCCCTTAAAAAAATAAATGAGAAGAAGGAGGAGGAGGAAGACAAAGAGGAGGAGAAGATGACAGTTTTTTCGGTCTCCTGAAACTCAGCTTAGACTCAGCCTCACCACAAAAAGGGGCACCCTTGAGGGGTTACTCCAAAGGGCCGCTGACCTCTCTCTTTCTGTATCTCAAGAGTTGGTATATTCTGTTGTCTGAAATACCAACTGTGTCCAAACAGTGCCATCTCTCCAATGCTCCTGTCATTGAAAATAATCAATGAACAGTCTATAATAGGAATAAAAAAAGGGTTTTACTTGAGCCAAACTGAGGACTGTAGCCCGGGAGACAGCCTCTCTGGAGCTCTGAGCAACTGCTCTGGAGAAGCAAGGTTTCCCCCAACGTTTTGTGTCTTGTCACAACAAAGAACATCAAGCAAGTCACGGATACGTTCCTTCAAGGTTTCAAAAAACAAAAACAAAAAACCCAACAAATCAGCACATACACAGCAAGTCAGCATGTCCTTGGCACCTGGGAAGGGAGACATTCTCAAAGGAGGACCAGCATGGAGTCCCAGGAAGGGACACCAATTAATCTTTATTTTTGACAAAGACAATCTTTAATTCTGGTCAATGCACCCCTTTTCTTTAACAATTAAAGCAGACGTACAGTGTAGGTTTGATGGACCACAGACAAGATATTCTAGTGAGTGTAAAGCTGAAGTTAACGCAGGGTAAGCCAGATGACCTCCCTGCATCTCAATATGTGAACCTTTCTTTCGTCAGCCCAGTACCTCTCAGGTCTGATGGATGAGTTCCCTCTGGGGTGGACCGTGGGTATGATGCTGACAGATACCCATCCTGTTTGTTGTGGGGCTGGGAGGTTCCGTTGTACCCAAGTCGGGAGCGCATTTCTGGGGTTGCTGTTGCTCAGAGGGGCTGGTGACTTCTTCTAAATTTCAGTGGTTCCCAGATCTGCTAGGTTTTTAGAGCAGAAGCTCTTTCCTGAGCTGTCCTGTGTTTTCTTCTTATAGCAGGAATAGTTGCCGGATATATTTATCTGTCTAAATTATAGGATTGTTTGCTTTCTGGGGTTTCTGCCATCGCTTGTTGCAGGATGCTGTTAGGGCTGGAGGTTCGTGATTCGTCTATGACATTGGTGGGAACTTGCTGAATCTGCCACCGTGTCTGAGTGTGTGGGTATCAAAGGGTTCCTCGATTCCTCATTGGTTGGGGGAAGCGTGGGCTGTCATTTGCTCGAGCTGTAGGTACCTCCTGGTCCACTGGAGCAGAGATCATTCTAGGCAGCTGGTTGGTGCTCTTGGCTTGCCTCGCAGACTGGTTAGGGTTCCATGTTAGCGGCCAAGCCATCTTCTCTGCCAGATGGGCAGTTTGGTGATGTAGCGTTTAGGATGAAAGGAGCCTCAAGAGATGGAATGTCTGACACCACAGCTCACATGAGTGGACACCGTTGAGCCCTTAGCTTCCATTTGTGTTATTATTTAAGGGAACAATAATTCTCCTCTTATGTGTCAGGAGTTCTATGTTCTGGACCACTGTACCCTGGACTATTCAGCTGGCTTGAAACCTCTTCCATTTTTCCATGACTGCATAGGACATCCTTCCAGAGCTGAAAGTTCTGACAGCAGTTGCAGGAACCCTGAGTGTTTAGAGGCTGTGTTCACAGCGTCAGACTCCTAACACAGAGAGAACGGCCTCAACCTAGAAAACAGCACATGTACACCTGCGACTTACCCTCCAGAGAAGTGTCCAGCGTCCTACAACCTTTTCCTAAGCTCTCCTCTACTTCCAACCCTTTAAGTCAAAAACTATCAATTAGGGAATTGATAAGGAAACTCAAAATCATCATAGCCAAACCAACTCTGGAGAAAACAAAGATTAAAAACAGGGGGGAAATGGTACAGAAAAGAAAAACTAGACGTACTCCCAACCTATTAGGTACGAGGTCTACTTTGTCTACGAGGTTGATACTATTGATCGTGTCAAAAATATCAAAACACGGGTTTTGGAGAAAAGATGGACGTTCTCATTAAATTCTGTACACAGAAAGGAAAAAGCCACAAGTGAACGTTAAGAAATGAGGACTGCGGAAACAGTCAGAAATATAATGAATTTGGTGACAAGCAAACGACGCATTTACAAGAAATAGCAGTTATGGACAATACCATTGGTTAAAATGAATCCAAAATGACATATAATCTGTTTTTCCTTTTCTTGGTACAGTATATTTTTAAACTGCATACACACAAAAAAATGGTTTTAAACAAAAGCAACAACAACATAAAAACTACGACAACTCAAAAGAAGTAGCTTACCCAGATGATTTTACAGGGAAAAAAAAAGTCTGCCAAACCTTCAAAGATAATGTTATTCCTGTGGCTCTTTTAGACAGTATTAGAACCCTGAAAAGGAGAACTTTGGAATTTTATGCAGGGAATGAGTATAAATGGCAAAAACACCTGGACAGATAGCGTATCACAAACATTGAACATAATCTCTCCCATGAAAGTTGACCTGTTTTATCCATTTCTAACAGTGGGATCTTAAAATCCCAAGTAAGGTGTGTATCAACCTCTCTTTCTCATTCTCATTCCCTCCCTCCCTATCATTCAGTCACTTTTGCTCTGTATCATTGGATGCTCTGTAGCTGGGTCCATATACGTATAAAATCATCCTGCCTCCCCGCCCATCCATTTCGCCTTCCTCCCCGCTCCCCCAAGAACCATCTTCACCTCTGACAGTGGTCCTTGTCTTTATATCAACTTTATAGGGAATTGGAAGAATCACTTCCTTATGTTGCGTGGGATTATGTTTTTTTCAATCTGTGTCTTCACATTTCAATACATTTTAAAATAAACAGTGCATGCCAGGGTCTTGCTTTTTAAAAACTTTTTTTAAAATTTTTTTTTATCAGCCCGACAATCTGTCTTTTAACTGGAGCCTGAAGTCTATTTTCATACACTGTAATGTTTGATATGGTTTTGAATCAGTGGGTCAACTAGACATTTATGTTCTTTGTTTGATTAGTTCTTTCTTCTTCTTTCTTTTCCACATTCTTTGGTGTTTGAGTATAAAGTTGGTACTTTTGTTTTAACTTTTCATTATTTTTAGCCATCTCTATTGTTTTGAGTAGCTATTCCAATGATTAAAATAGCCTTCTTAGACTCTTAGTTAACCATAAAAAATTCCATAATTTGTTGTGCCAGATAAGAAGCCCACAACAGTAACCTTCCATTTACCTTCCTCAAATCATTCTTTGTGCTTTTGTTGAAATAGACCCGACAACATATTTTACTTTGTTTAGTCGTGGTTCTAAAGGAAGTCTGTGTTTATTTACATAGTGTGTGCATTTACCTGAACAGCGGCATTTCTGGTCATTCTCACGCCTTTCTGTGGGTCCAGAGTTCCATCTTTTATCATTTCCTTCTATCTCAGTTTGCAGACAAATTACTCATTTATCAGAGTAATTTCACCTTCGTTGTTTGTTTATTTTTTTGCTCATATGAACAGATTAAAATTTTGTTTTAAATTGAGGTGTAGTTGGTTTACACTGTTTCTGGTGTACAGCATAGTGATTCACTTACACATCTATATATGTATATATATTCCTTTCATATTCTTCTTCTTTATAGGCTATTACAAGATACTGAATATAATTTCCTGTGCTGTACAGTAGGACCTTCTTGTTTATATATTTATACACTAGTTTGTATCTGCAAATCTCAAACTCCCAATTTATCCCTCATGCCCCCTTTCCCCTTTGGTGACCAAAAGTTTGTTTTCTCTGTCTGTGAGTCTGTTTCTGTTTTGTAAATAAGTTCATTGGTGTCATTTTTTAAAATTCCACATAGAAGTGATATCGTATGAGATTTGTCTTTCTCTGTTTGGCTTACTTCACTTAGTATGACAATCTCCAGGTGCATCCATGTTACTGCAAATGGGATTATTTCATTCATTTTTATGGCTGAGTAGTATTCCATTGGGTTACAACAAAGAATTTTTTGTCAAGTCTAGAAAACACTGACGAAATTCTGCCAAGAACAACGAATAGAAAATAGAAGACAAGTTACAGGAGAGGGGAAAAAAAGGCAGCATAAACTGAGATACAAGACTGAAAAGACAAAAAATATCATACACAACGAACATTATAAAAGAACGTCAAACAACTCTCTATATCTCTCTATATCTCTCTATATCTGTGTGTATCTCGGAACACTTGGGTGAAAATTACAAATTTGCCTAGAATTACACATTTTAATCCCCAAAACTCAGTGAAAGGGCCAACCCGCAGAATGTTAAGTTTTTAAAATAGTGAAACCCGACTTGAAAATGCCCACAGAGAAAACGAATAGGCAGATGAGGTTAACGGCACGTCCAACTAAATATTCAGGGCTCTTAAAATTTCAGCCAATTCAAGATCCTATAGAAGAGGGGCCTCTGCTGAAAACATTCTGTCAAGCTAGTGTCACTTTGTTGCAGACACTGGACAAAAGCAGTCAGAAAGAAAGCCATGTGAGGTTCTGCATGCACATACTTGAAGACATGGAACATAGACTCAGTGTCTTGAAGGAGAAGAAGGGTTGACGCAGTCAATTTATCCCCTTCCCACACTAATTTCAGCGCATCATCCTTTATTTGGTTTTGCCTTCAAACTGTTGATCACATGATGATGTGAAACAGCGTTGTGACATTAATGAACTGTCTAAATGACTAAGCACGTAGAGTAGAAATAATGGGGACGTTGGCTTATAGACAGACCTGCAGTTAATAACCCTATATTAATTTTCCTCTTGTGCCGTTCCTGAAAAGCCATTTGGGTTTTTGTTAATCCATCTCTGATTTGCAAAATGGAGCCAGGTATCTGTTAGGGGGCTGAACTGTGTGCTACCCTCCCCACCCCACCTCCCCAACACAGAAATTCATATACTGAAGTCCTTACCCTCCGGGACCTCAGAATCTGACTGTATTGGGAGATGTGGTCTTTGGGAAATTAAGATAAGATAGGTGGTTAGTGTGGGTCCTGATCCCACAGGACTGGGGTCCTTATAAGAAGAGATGAGGACCCAGACACACACAGAGGGACGCCCACGGGAGGACACAAGGAGGAGACGGCCGTCCACACACCAAGGGGAGAGGGCTCAGGAGACCCCAGCCCTGCTCACGCCCTGATCTCAGATCCCAGCTTCCCGGTGTGACTTTGAGACTTCTCGTGTGAAAACTAAATGCTTAGCATTATTCTACAGAAGTCGAATCATTAGTAGTAAAAATAATTTTCTGGCACAGGGCAAGCCATTCGTATGTTAACTTCCTGTCTTTTACTTCGTTGACCTCAGAGAAGTAGGATGACCAGATGCGGATTTAACTTGTGAAATAATTATCTTCGTAGGACGGATGAGGTAGTCTTGAGGAACCTACGATGCTCACGTTTACTCTTTCGTAAGTCACTGAGCCATCCCGGGAAAGCTCTCTTTCTCCCTGGAGACAACACCACGAATTGATGTGCTTCTCATGTGGAAATTCCATGCGCCATATTTAATGTTCATTTGGTGGTGTTTCCCAAGGGAGCAGCAAGAAACACATAAAAGTAAAAATCAGAGCTCAAAAGAATGCTATATCCTCTCTTCGACTTTATTTAATAGAAATATTTTCAGCTACCAGTGTTCACCAGCTTTCCACCACTGACAGGTTGGATGAAAAATTACAGCTGTCTCTTAACTATTGACTTTATTTTCACACTTAATATGCTTCATTTAACGGTAACCCTGTGACCTTCAAATATTGAATATGATTTCTGTTTTTATGAGATGGGAGTGTACATGGGAAGCAGTACTCAAGTTATCTCTGAGAGACTTTTTTTTCTCCTCTTAGAGTGGAATGTTAAATATTTTATAGATTTTTTTTCCTTTTTTTAAATTGAAGTCTAGTTGATTTACAATGTTGCGTTAGTCTCTGGTGTACAACGTACATATATATATATATTGTTTTTCATATTCTTTTCCATGATGGGTTATTATAAGCCATTGAATACAGTTCCCTGTGCTGAACAGTTACATGCTGTTCTGAGAGATGTTTCTATCTGCATCGAGTCAGTGTCCAATTCTTGCCCAGCCATCGGAAACGTTCATATCCATGTCTTCCTTTCCAATACTAATACTGTCTCCTTTTCCCATTTTCCCTTGTGGATTATCACAAGACCTTCTCTTATGGCTGAATCCACTTTCCCTCTGTTCAGGGAACCTTGAAAGACAAGGTTTTGCTGGGCAGACAGAAACATAGGACAGTGATCAGTTGTTCCAGCTCCCACATGAACAGAAGTGGACTTTGAAGTCTAGCTGAACACCAGCATCCCCTGTGCTAGTAAACTAAAAATCTTGGACAAATAGGAATATTAATACTCCCTAATGCAAATATTTTTCTTGTTGTTGTTGATGAAATCCCACTGAGATGATACACGGAAAACACATCAGGGCTTCCGGGAACACCCATTCGAATTTAATGGTTTTTAGATATCGTTGCTAAATATCTAACGCACTTTATTATAATTGCCTCAGATACTTTCAGTGTCCCATCTCATACCTGGATTGGTTAAAATCTTCATGCCTTCCAAGGAATAAAGGCGTCCACCTCCCTCATAATCCAATATTACAGGTCCTTGTTGACAAAAAGTTAACCTGTCGATCTAAGAAAGAAATGGAACATTTTATTGGAGCCAAATTTGAGGATTATAACCCAGGAAGAGCATCTCAGAACACTCTGAGAACTGTTCCACCTGTCAGAAGTCAAGACTCACCTATATCAGTTTTTCGAGACAGAGGGCCGTGCGTCAAATGACATAGTGCTGACAGTTTACAGAATCCAGGTCTAAGCGTCATCCTGGTGGGTCACGTGACCCCTTCCAAGCTCAAGAAGGAACGTTCTCTTTAAGGAGCTGTCTTGTTGAACTGGGAGAATATTGTTCTTTAGGGTTGAGCAGGTGCTCCCGCCAATGGTGGGGGGTTTGGTCCATGCATTCGCAGACACACGTGGTCCGTGCGACCGCACACAGTGCAGGGAGAGGACGCCAAAGGGCAGAGGAGAGTTTTTTCGTTAAAATTTTTCTTCTCTTGCCATAAAATATGAATTCTCTTTCACATCTTCATCCTCCATAGTCTGCAAAAATGCATGGTCCACAGGGTCGCCTCACCTAGGTTACCGTCACCTCCGCTCTGACGTCTGAAACGGTCATGACCTTCAAAACCCAACTGAGGCTGCTCACCTCTTCCCTGCAACCTTTTTCTACCACTTCCTCCTTCATCTTATGACAAATCCTTTCTTCCTGCACTGACTTTGCAACACAACCACGTACCTTCCCGTACACCCTGCTGCTGGTTCCGTAATGAATCACAGGATTTCCCAAAGGCTTCATCTGTTGGTGTGCACAATGGGACTGGCCGCGTGACCGAACCAAATTCGAGTCTGCTCGCCCACTGCACTGCAAGGCCCGTCTACAGACACCTGCTCGTCGTGAAGGAAATTACAGTATTTATTTGCAAGGCGCCCAACGTGGGGCGAGCACGGAGGAAGGGCGGCTTCTGCTGAAAAAGACCGAAGCCCCCTGGTGGCTCTCAGGGAAGGGCTTTAAAAGTCACCATTTGGGGTGAGGAATGCAGGGGGCATGGTTTTCTTCTGCTTGCTTGGTGGTGAAGTAACGGGGTGAAGTTTCAGAAACTTTAATCATCAACCTTTTGATCCCAGTCAGTCTGAGGTCTGTGTGCTTGTGGTCACCATCCTCCACCTGGGGTCTTAAGTTTCTGGAGGACAATTCAAAGGTATCTGTCGTATTGTTAATGTGTCCTTTGAGGAGGAACAAAGACTGTTTTAGCACCGAACTCTTCTTTAGGCCATGATTTCTTGCTCAACAGCTTTTCATTTCTGCATTCTCTGACTTTCTCTCAGTAGCAATGGATTGATTCGGCTCTTTACGAATTCAGGGAAGACCTAGGAGATTAAAGCCCTTTTCTGCAAACTAGAAGTGTAGGGCAAAGAGGGGCTTTTCCATTTGGGAAGTCCCTCCAGGGTCCTCCTCATTTTCACGCCCTCTTTTCTTAGCTATTCCTCAATCCTAAGAGGGAGAGGGAGGGACAAGAAAGAGAACATGGTTTCAGCAGGTGGACAGTTTTTACACGCTCATTGAGACAGCCGTGGATGGGTTGATAATTTCTATGTTTTAATCAATGATCATTTCTTAATGCTTAATGTATATTCATGGGGTTGGAAACCGTGGTGAGAGGTTACGCTGGCCTTTTGTTAAGGCTGGCCGTTGGTGGGGGCAGACGGGGGAGGGCGCAGATTCCTTACATTCCAGAATTAAAACCAAGCTCATCAAATTAGCAAAAAGAGCTAGCTTTCTGGGTTCTGGTGCCAAAGAGACGCAGAGCACAGAGCAAGGGCATGTTCCGGAGACGGCAGGGGCCAGAAGAGAAGCTGCCTCTATTATTAAAAGAGGGCAGAGTGCTCACCCTGAACGGTGTTCTGCTCAAGGGGAGGGAGAGTGTGGTGCGTGTGTTCATTTGAAATGGACATACCTTTCTAGTGTCACCACGCTGTCACGTGTCCTAGGAAACTCAAGATCTTGCGGTGTGGGGTGGAGGAGCCTAGAGTTTTTCATTTGAATCAGTGTCCATTATTTTCTTTTTTGTCTATTATTTAAAGGACATCACTGAAATCATTTCCCAAACCATACACATAATGGCCATTTAACTTGATTTTTTAAAAATTTATTGTTTTTTTCCGGTTTTATTACATAGAATTATTACAGCTTGACTGCACACACACATTATAGTGCGTGTAAATACATATACACAGTATACTGCACATTTTTTGTTAGTTTTCATATAAGTGCTAACTACTGTTTCTAAGAGCAGATTCAATCTTTAGCCTTTTAAACTTGCATAGTTATCAAAGGAATAAAGGCAACCACAAAATAAGGATCGACAGAATGCGATAATCCAGTCATAAAGGACAGTCCGATGTGCTTACACATATTCAAGAAATCAAAATAATAATTAGTTAATTTCTGTCCTTCTTCTTCTTCTTCTTATTTGTTAGATTCCTCATATGAATGTTGTCCTATGGCGTTTTTCTTTCTCTTTCCGGCGCACTTCACTTTGAATGACCGTCTTCAGGTCCATCCACGTTGCTGCGAATGGCATAATTTTATTCTTTTTTATGGCTGAGTAGTGTTTCATTCATTTAACTCGATGCCTAAGCCACCTCAGTTTAGCTTTGCCGTGCTGCCTCTGTGGGAAGCGTGATGAAAGAATTCTGAATTCCTGGATGGAAAGACGAAGCCCAGTTTGGTTTTCTTTTGCCATAAAAAGGTTGATATTCTGCTTCATTACCCACAAGACCAACATTATCTACCAACTAACATCAGGTTATATAACATGATGTCTCTACCAAGCCCTTTGCAGAACTGCACCTTGTGTGTAAAACTATCAGTTTGCTAAAGTTTGCAAATCAGAGAGGAAAAGAAGTTATAACAAAGTATATTTCATTTTGGGGGGGATTTGTAAGATTTTTTAGTTATGTGAACTTTAACATATTCTGGCGTGCATCTGGATGCTTGGCTGAAATAAAATACTGTCGGTAAAGATTGGGTGTAATTGATAAGACGCCAAAAAGCGCTAACATGCCATTTAATTTTTGTACATGTAAAAACGCTGAAACTCTAACCTGTCAAAATGGATGCTTTGATAAAATGCACCGAGTCCCTTTCTCTTCATTTTTCTTGTAACGCTCGACACGATGTGTTTAACGGTAGAAATACTGTGTATCAGATACGCAGAGGAAAAATCACACTGAGTGTCTGAGTCACTTGAACTGATACTATTGTTATTAATGGATGCTGTAAACAGACGTAGATCTTTGATTGCACTTTGTGGTTATGAATGAAGACAGAGTACGCATTGCAAATAATGTTCCTTGAATTAAATTCAAATGCTTGCCTTTGTAAAATAAGACAAAGCACGTCACGGGGGCAGGAGGGTGAAGAGAGGGAGAAAAAAAAACTTGGTTGCAGTGAATTGAATATTTCAGACCATGGCACAAATTAAAGTTGTATGTCTCTGACTGACTATCTCAATTTCTTTCTCCTTTGTGTTTTTCCCTAACACAAAACTAGTCTATGTGGAAAGGAAACAGAGATGTGTCATTTGGTAAAAGAGTAGCCACTATAGGAAACAATAATATAGTGTCACTAATTAAATAGCCCTGCCCCCACCATCATTCAAGACGTGCCTGAATAATAACTAAGAATTCAGACTGTATTATTGTTTGTGGACAAGAAAGAGTGAAATGTATCTCCTCTCTGGTCTGCGCTCACATCACACAAGTAAATATAAATCCAGTATTGTTATTTATTTTCACTGAATTCTGGAGTATTTAGAATATCAGACACTTGATAGAATTGCATGTTACACAGTTTCTGCAATCTGAATAAGAGTTTAACTGAATCACAAAGGGGTGTTACCAAACTCGGGTTCAACTGCTCGTCACTTGAAAGCCAATAATCGAGAGGCAGGTGTCAACAGAAAGGAAAGGTGCTTGAACCAGAAAAGCCGGCGGTGTGGGGAGAGGTCGAACTCATGCCCACAGATCAGCCCCAAAGATTCTGCTCCACCGTGAGCAGTTTTCAAAGGGAAAGGCAGAGACGGGTGGTGGGGGAATGTCAGTGAGTCATGGAGGCAGGAGGTTGGGTGCAGACTGGCTGACTCTCTCTCCAGAGGCCGTCTTGCCTGTGATCTGCCTGCAGGATCGCTAAGGGGGTTGTCAGGAGCAGAGAGCTAATAATTCTTTTAAGTGTTTAATCCTTCATTCTTCTTTTAATCTAGGAAAACAATCGTCAGGTTGGTGTGCTTTCAAGAGATAAGTCAGGAGCTTTAGTTAAAACTGCTTACTGATCTCATTCCCTTTTGAGATTCGAGGGGGACAGAAAAGGGCAAGCAGGAAAGGGGCGAAAAACTTGCATGGAATGAGAAGATTTTTAAACTGTCTTCCTGTAGCCTTGTGCTAAATGTGCAGTCACTCTCCATCATCTAAAGCCAAGCACAAGGCTTCATCTCAAGGACAAGCATTGAATGAGGTGATGCAAAGAAAATTAAGAGAAACACCCTCTGGGGCTGCAGCCATGTGCCTGGAAGGGCTCCTGGATCCACTGGAGCCCAGTAGGGTACGCGTGCTTGCCCCTCGGGTACCACGCCGTCCTGTGCCCATCACTCACTCTCCTTCGTGAAGATAACATCTCACACTCTGTGTATTCCGGACTACTCCAGTTACCGGGTGTTAGTCCTGTGTGCGCTCTTGCAAAACCCTGCTTAAGAGGAATATAGCCCAGGTTAAAATCCCCTTTCAGAGAGGAAACCCCACCTCAAACATATTGTTAATCTCTCAAGACATGGCACAGAAAGCCGAAGTCCAGTTTTATCATTCCACTGACTGAGGTTGGGGGAAGAGCTCCCTGCTTCCCTCTTAGCAATGTTAAGAACAGACTTTGACATCAGAACCTTCATGGTTTGGGGAAGACGTGATTCTTGGATGAAGCGTCACAAATGCAGCCCCAGTCAGGTTGGTGGCCACACAAGCAAAGAGATGGTCAAGCAGGGACGTGATTCACTTCTAACACCCCGCGGACAGAGAGGGAACGCTGGCCTGCTTCCTGCCCAAAAATATTTATCGCCTCCCCCACGATTCTTTCCAGAATGAACAGTCATGCCATTAAATAGAATCCTTCAGCCTGTCTAGGTGAAACCTTGGCGTTGTACCTACTTATTTTCATTTTCCATGCGATTCTTTTAGGTTACAAATACCCATTGGGACCAAATAAACATTCTAAAAACGTCTCCCCTGTGACCAGCAATTTTTGTGGGCCTTTATAATTGTGGTACCATGCTAGAAACTGTCCAATGGTAACATTTTTATTCATATGTATCAACAGATTTCTCTCTAATTACATACCTCAAGATGGGCGTTTAGCACCTTAAAATTTGTTAACTTGCCACCCAAATCCCCGCCCCTTCTCTGTGTGGCTTCCCTCATCATAAGATTGTATATAATGCTTTGCTCTCATGGTTTTTCAGTACCAGCTGCTCTGCTATTTATTCAAACAAGAATAAGCCATCAATTGTAATGTTTGCAAACAAGCAAACAGCTTGCTGATGGCCCGAAAGCATTAAAATGTTAAAATGGTATATTAGATCATCTTTTTTTTTTTTTTTCCAAGCGTGGCCTGTAACCTAGAATTTTATGCGTGTGCAATTCTTTGTGGATGTAAATTGGAAATGGGTGCTGGGGTTATCTCCTGCACAATGAATGACTATCATTGGAGGCGGCAGCTTTCCGTACAAACATGATTCTACATTAAGAAAATAGGATATGACTCTGTCTTGGTGGATCTTAAAGTGATTTACTTTCCCTCATCTGCACGACTGTTATGAGGCACTTTCCTTCTCTATCTGGAAAAAGGGAAAAGTATATTTAGGGCACTCATACCATTCTTTTTCTGGTATGTGTGTGTGTGTTTTTTTTTTCTATAATGATACATAATTTCTCAGGTGTAAATATATTTTTAGCATCTTGGTAACTCTAAAGACACCTGATACATTGTTGCCACTGCTATCAGAAATAGAAATGTGATAGAAAATAGATTTTCTTAGCTTATTCTGATTTATTTTTACCTATATGAGTCAGCTAGGGCTGCCATAATGAAATAACATAGACTTGGCGGAGGTGGGGCTTGAACAACAAATTCTCTCACCATCCTGGAGGCTGGGATCTGAGCTCAGGGTGTCTGCAGGGCTGGTGTCTCCTGAGCCCTCTCCCCTTGGTGTGTCGACGGCCGTCTCCTCCCTGTGTCCTCCCGTGGGCGTCCTCTGTGTGTGTCTGGGTCCTCATCGCCTCTTCTTTTAATGACCCCAGTCCTCTGGGATCAGGACCCACCCTAGTGACCTCATTTTACCTTAATTACCTCTTTAAAGGCCCCATCCCCGAACACAGCCCCATTCTGAGGTCCTGGGGGTCAGGATGTCAACATATGAATTGGGTGGGGAACACAATTCAACCTTTGACACCTTTCCATTGGTAAGACTGGTTGCTTAACTCAGTCCCCACTCAGCACATGTCAATTTCCTTGTTGCTACCTGAAGACCCTGACCGGACCTGGGCCAAATCAAAGCGCGTCCCTCGGATGTACGCCTCTCGGATTGGAGAGAGGCAATCCTGGCAATCCGGTTCCTTTACTCCAGGGAGAGACCAGCTCTTCCTCTGGAAGGAAGGCTGAGTCAGCTAATCAGATGGATACTTAAGAATTACAGTGTGGAATAATGTTTCTTCTCGGCGTCTAATGCACAGAGACATGACCTGCAGATCCTGCTACAATGCACGTTCTGATTTGCAGGACACACAAGCCCGCAGGCGAGGCTGTTAAAGGCATCGGAGGTCTGCACCTGGCCTCACACAAGAATATAGTTAAGTAAGCGGAAATGTGGGCTCTCTGGTGGTCCGGGAACACTTTGGGGCAGTCTTACCAACAAACCCATCTCCCCCCAAATTTTAATGTAATTGGTTTGGTGGCAGGGTGCCGAACTGCAGATGTCCAGCCTAAAAGCACACCCCACGCCCCACCCGAGAATACCGCTTCCTGTGGATTTTAGCAATTTACTCAACGTCTCTGTGTGTGTGTGTGTGTGTGTGTGTGTGTGCAGGTCCTGGGGACTGAACCCAGAACCTCGTGCGTGCTAAGCACGCGCTCTCCCCCTGAGCTACACCCTTCCCGCTCAGTGTCTTTCTGCCGCCTTTCATCCTCTGTGATGGGACATGCTCATTAAAATTACCCACCTCAAAGTGGTGATGAGAAGTGTTTCACATAATATTCGTAAAGTTATTTTTGTAATCTTGTGATACGTTGAGACATTAATAACTATTTGCTATTACCGTTAAGACTTTTAATTCCTTGTTGTTGACATACATATAAAATGTTCATTTCTTTTAATGGTAAAAAAAATTCCAGGATAGTTATAAGAAAAACGAAATGATGAAGCAAAAGCTCAGATGCGCTTAAAGAGGAATAATTTAAGCAAGGCCTTCATGATAGGATTTATATTAAAATTGAACACACAAAAAATCATTTTAAATTTCCAATGTGTGATTCTTAGTAAATGTTACTTTATAAGCGTAATGTGATCTAAAAATATTGAAGGAAGTTTTCTAAAGCTTATAGCATAAAAGAGATGACTTTTTCAAATTATTCTATTATATATGCAAAATTCTATATTGTACATACTTTCATACACCTAGTATGCTCATGTACACAAAGAAGAACTCATGGGCCACTACTTTAGTAAAAATAAATAAAATGCTATTGGTATTTTAAATTCTGTGCTCCATTTAAAATCTTTATGCATGTTTTAAAAGTTATTTTAGTGGTGAAGCAAAATGTGGTACGGCTGTCTGGTGGAATACTACTGAGTAATGAAAAGGGAACAAACAGTTGACACATGTAACTACTTGGATAAATCTCTGGGGAATTCTGCTAAGTGAAAAAAAGCCAGTCCCCAAAAGCTATATTTTCTGTGATTCCATAGGAATGGCAGAATTATAGACTTGGAGAACAGATCAGTGCTGGCCTAGGGTTAAGACTTTAGTGGAAGGTGGGAGGGAGGTGGGTTGGTTATCAACGTGATGGAAGTGCTCTGTATCCTGACGGCTAACGTCATTATCCAGGTTGGGAAATCACCGTTGAGTTTTCTGAGATGTTACCATTAGGGGGAAATTGAACAAAGACTACATGGATATCTATTATTTTTCACATTTGAATCTGCAATTATTTCAAAATAAAAAAAATTGACTTAATTAAAAAAAATAGCCTACCTATAAAAATTCAATTCAAGTGAATAGAAATGTAGAAAATATTTATTTTCCCTCAGGTTTATCCATTCCAAGATCTTTCTTGACTGTGAATACATACCAGGAGTAGCTTGACCAGGTTCTCTGCTCTGAAATAATATGTTCTGCTTCACCAAAAGAGAACATGTGTGATTTTCTTCAGATTATATCGAATATGTCGTCTTACCTGTGTCTTTTCTTACCATTTCCCGGGATAGAAGTTCCCTTTTCCTAGCAATACGAACACCAGTTGGAGAAATCTGTTCCAAGAGAAAACGGACATAAATTTGCAGAAACGAGCTAGTGTTAAATATGCATTTGAACTCCACTTCTCTATATCAGTTTATGAGTTTGCAAATTGAAATTTATTCTGTCAAAGTGCATCTCTAAACATTTTCCTTCCTCCGTAATCTCCAAGTTCCATCAGTCCCTTGGGACTTTCCCTGTAGCATGTGGGTGTGTTTTATTCTGCACCAAATTCAACAACCACTGATTTTTTATTGGTACCGTTGACCTCTTGGCCTTTCCGTAGCACACAGTACGCACAAATGTACTTTTAACTTCCTTTTGAGTCTCCTGGAGAAAAGTACAAATTTTCAGTTACAAATTACGGTTTCTCAGGTCAACGCAAAATCGTGTTTCCAAGCCCACGGGGAGGAGATTGAGGCATTTGCATTTTTGCTTTCTGTGCAGGTTCCAAATTATTCCTTTTGCCTTCGTTCGTCTACTTTTGAAATTGAATTCTGTTTCTTGGGATCGCCAGGGGACTTTTTTCCGAAGCAAGTTAAAAGGATTAGGAAGGCTGTATTTTTCTGGGAATAAAATGTAACTTAGTATGAAGATACTGAATTTTATCAGTTGATTGTATTAAAATTATAGGCAAGACTAGAAAGGCTGGAAATATTCTGTCTACTCAGGGGTTTTCTTCTCTGTCTCCTAGTCTCGCATTTTCAATGGATGTACATTTGATAATGTCACTGCCACCTGTGCTCCTTCTAGAAATAACACGATTACTCTTAGGCCAGTAATTTTTTTTTTTTTTTTTTTAATGCATGAGGTCAGGACAGTTCACTGATGGATTCTCAGCCTATGCTTGATGGAATTGCGCACACAGTCACGGGAACCTGTTTGAAACTAGATCACTGCAGATGCAATTAGTTCAGATGAGGTCCCACTGGGGTAGGCTGGGCCCCTGATTCAACATGACTGGTGTCCTTATAAAAAGGGGACATGCGGACAAAGAGACATTCATAGTTCTTATTTTTTTTTTTTGTCCAATTATCTTTTTTTTTCCAGTTTTTTTTTTGAGGGGGTGGGGGGAGAAGTAATTAGGTTTATTCATTTGTTTATTTTTAGAGGAGGTACTGGGGATTGAACGCAGGACCCCGTGTGTGCTAAGCACGTGCTGTACCCCTGAGCTACACCTTCCCTTGATCTTGGACTTCTGGGCTCCGGTTGTAAGAGGATCAATGTCTGTTGTTTCAGTGCCCTACCTCATGGCCCTTTGTCACGGCGGTCCTCAGAAAGGAATGTAACAACTTTGGAGAACACGTCATTGTGACCACAGGAATTGCACGTGGATACTGTGTACCTAAAACTATACTTTCTCTATATCGCCTTTGCCAGGGGTGTCAGCCTCTCTCCTAAACCACCAGCTGAGACCCACTGGGGTTTCTAAACCACCAGTTGAGACCCACTAGGGTAGACAGACAGACTGGGAGACACACAGCGTCTCTCCTGTGAAAGCTGGTTTTCAACCTCAGTTCTTTTGACGTTTGAGGCTGGATAATCCTTGCGTGCCTTACTGGGCATGTTCAACAGCATTCTCTGTCTCTTCCCTGCTGGGTGTCAATACCAAACGTTTTCATGATGACCAAAAAATGTCTCCCAGATAAACGCCGAGGATTTACTGTACAGCACAGGGAACTGTATTCAATACCTTGTAATAAACTCTAATGGAGAAGAAACTTAAAAACCAATATAGATACACACATGTATATGTATAACTGCATCACTCTGCTGTCCACCTGAAACTCGCACAACATTGTAAATCAGCTCTACTTTAATTTAAAAAAAAGAAAAAAAATTGTCTCCAGACTTAGCCAGATGTCTCCAGACATGCCAAATGTACAAAAATCACCCCGGGGTTGAAACCGTTGCTTTTTGTGATTATGTCTCAGTGAAACATTTCACGCACAAGCATATTTCCACTTTTCTCGTGTAACACGCGCAAGCTGGTTCTTGGGAGTCATTCAGAACAAGGCAAGTCCTGATTCTTCCAGCTTTCTTGGCATAGCTGTTGTTTGCTCATTATGAAATGATCTAAGGACCCTCTATTGCCTTAGAGGGTCCTTAGATCATTTACATTTACATACTTTTTACATACTTTACTTAATGCCTTACCATATTATATTAAATATATTAGTAAAGATGTTTTCAAACTAAGAGTGATCAGAAGGTAATTTGGCCAAACCACACACAAGAAAATAACCGTTTCTTAAAAGCATGTAGTAACTAGTTGCTGGGGGCCTCACCGCATTTAATTCATCCTTACCTAAGTGAGCGTGGGATGAGAGTGTACTTTGGGAACATAAATATCAATAATGTCAAATTCAGCATGCAAGGCAAGCCAGTGGTGCCAAACAGATTTGTGTGAACCAGGAGGAAAAGAAGGTCGCTCGAGCGTGATGGTCGTGTCTGACTTACAGGATTCATGTCACCAGAGAGCTCAGCTTATTTCATGAAAGAAGGTTTTCTGCTCACGTGGCAAAGGCCATTGCTAATGACGGTTTGCAGGGGCAACTGGGTAATGATAGAAATTTAAAAGCCGTCGTTTTCAACATCTGGTTTTGTCTTTTTTTTCCCCTTTGGGTTTTCATTAAATTGGATGGTAAAGCTGTAATTTCTGGTTCCATTTCATGCTAAAAGTATACGCTGTCTGTATAATTAGTAATATATTATTCTTCCATCCGCTCGATGAAGTGAAAGTCATGTCCTGGTCTCCTGTTTCCACGCTGTGGCAATAGATCCTTTAGTCAGTGACAGAACACAGATAAACACCAGCCTCAAAAATGGAAGGGAAAAAAAATCTGTTTACTGGAGGACATCATTTCCTCTGCTTCACTGTGAAAATTGAGTGTAGATAAAATGAAGAATGACAAAGAGTTAAAAATGAGTCTTCCATGTGCTTCTTTTGGAGCACAATCAGTGAAATTTTTACTAAGGGGGCAAGAAGATTTTATCCCATACACCCACATTCCCCCAAATTACACAGCATCATCTTATGTCTTACTTTTTTCTTTTTTTCCCAACTTTTGCATGGATAGGATACTCTGCTTGCTGGGCTGTAAACACGCAGCACATGGACACTTACAAAGACGGCTGTGTCAGTATATTTCCACTACTTTCATTCAGTTGTTTACTCAAGGTTAATAACTAGTCACGCCACCCATATTAGTCAAACGGTAAGTTTTACCTCTGATATATTAGTAAATGTGCATTTTTTTAAGCAAAGTCAGTTCTGTAAAACGTCAGTTTCATGCAATGATCTGCCTCCTTATACGTTGCTAGAGATACCAGGTGTGAATCCATTCTATTCTTTCCTGAGCTCATTTGGCATAAAAAATTTTAGATATGATAGTCAAATAAGTGAAAGAAAAAATAATAATACGTTTTCATTCTGCACTTTTACATTATTTCATTCACACAGCATTCCGGCTTATTTTAGGACCTGGGTCCGCCTGCTAATAGTTCTTTTCAGACTGAAGTCAGGACCTATTTATATTTATAAAGGCAGCATCCAGAAGGCATCTCTGATAAAAGCAGAATTTCAAATGATACCATTTTCAACCAGGGATGAGAGACGATGCCTTTTGTTCGGTTTCATGATGACTTTGCAAGGAGAGGAAAGTTTTTTTGATTTTTAGGTTTACTCTCTATTGTGTCTGTTAGAAGTTCTGGAATCTGAGTCTCTGAAAGACCAAAGCCAGTCTGCTATCACTTTGGCAGGAATTTTACCCTCAATGACCCAGCCTTACTTTTCTTGCTAAACCCACATTGTCCAACCAGACTTTCCTAAACTCTTCTAAACCGTGGCTCCAACGTGGCAGTGTCGGCTTCCTCAAGGGGACCCCAAACAGCTCAAGCTTCTCCTCCGTTCTTAGAATTTGATCAGTGAAGAGGGATCAGAAGGAACTCCCTTCGTCAGCCCTATGGTATCCTTAACCCCCTCACTGATCAGAAAACTCACAGTAATGCTCTTCTCTTTTTGACGTGTTCTCCCCAAGCCTTGCATTAATGACGTTTACTGCTTTCGTCCTTCCCCAGTTATTGTGAAATTTGTGTTTCCTGTGTCCGGGTATCTACATGGTTCCAAAAAGTCAACTTTTCCAGGTGTCTTAACCCAAAGGGTACAGCTCTGCCCGATACCTTGAAACCCAGGTTGTACGGGGAATGATGAAAACACCTGTGTTACCATAAGTCTATTTCCACATTCACTAAAATTAAACAGTTTATGCAAATGGTTTGATGAATGGTTAGAAACGGTCCCCTTTGCTCAGGGAAGAACCTAGAATCCAGCGCCTCTGAAAAATTCACTCATCTCCATGCAGAGACCATCCTGGAAAATAAATTTTTTTTTCCTAGCCATCTGCAAATCCACCCCCACAGATCAGCTCTGAAATGCTCTGTTCATAAACGTGAACAGTATATTGTGGTCCCTGTGCCCAGAATGTCAGCTCCAGGTGAGAACTGTATTTGCCAGCACAGTTCAGGCTGTTTGTGAGCTCTTTGTGGATCTGAAGCGATGAAGGCTTTTTTTTCAAGGCATAAAGGCTAACAGTCCACATCCCAGTGCGAAATCCTGGTATCTTCTAACACATAGGATGGTGTTCGCCGAAGAGATGTGTGATGCTGTGAAGTCAATCTGGATCCCATTTCAGCCTCAGTGTCTTCTCACCCTTGTCGTAAAGAAGCCTGTGTCTTCAACAGAAGAGCCATTCTTTGCAAGTAGGATTCCCCGCCTCCCCCAACCCCGGGTCCTCTCAGTATGCCCTGAGCTAAGACAGGTGGGTATTGTTTTTTGAGCCCAGTTAAACCCAACTTCAACCGGAGAAAGAAAAGCAGATTCCGTACAGAGGAATCGCAAATAGGTTGATAGCAGTGCTTCCATTGGTCACACAGAAGAGCCATAAAATTATCAGTAGGGAAATCTAACCCCTGACGTACATATTTCAAAAGGGTGGGGCTGAGGAAGTACACGTTGGCACTGACACGTCTCAGCGGAGAAATATGTGCGCTCCGGAAAGAAACAAAGTACAAGAACACGGAACACAGAGTGGGTAAAAGCACATTTGCACGCTGAACCAACATTGTGTCTGTGCTGTTCATTTTCTTTGTGGAACAATGTTGAACGTTACCTCCTAACACATGTATAACTGTGTTGATTTTCACTCCCTTCATTTTTGCCTTCGTTCATTCATCCATCCATCATTCTTGCAGTTAGACCAATGCTGCCCTTTCTGTCCTCCAAATGTCCTTCTAACAATTGAGAATCTAGATCCAAAGCTTGAATAGCCATATGTCCCGTGGACCTGGGAAGAGTCTGTTTTGAACTTGCTATTTCAGGGTAAGAGGTAACAGACCCTCTTTCTCTGTCACAAATATTCTAGGATAGACAATAGATCATAAGTTCATTCTGTAGAAATACTGAAGGATTAACTGCTTCAGTCCAAACACTTGTAGTTGAAATTGACTATATTGGCTTTACCAGGGACCTACTCGAAACATCTCTGAGCCTTTAAGATTTAATCACCCATGTGGGCTATAATCCCTCCTTACACTGGAGGTAAAACAAAACAGAATGAATACACACACACACACACACACACACACACATTTTGTTTCTCCCATCAAAAAACTCTCTGATCACCCTGAATAAATGAATCACTGGGTTATGAAGAAGAGACCCTTCATTATTTGATTGTACTGATATAAACTGTATTTTGAACAAAAGCTGGCTGTCATCCACCCCCCCCCAAACAATTGGATCTTAATTGTATTGGCTGCACTGCAAAGTATCACCGAACGCTATACATTTTGCAGTATGAGGGGTTTATCATTATCCCCTCCTTCCCACACCAAGACAATACATTTCAAGTAGGTTAAAGAAAAGAATGTGTTTTTATTTCCAACTTTTTTTTTTTTTTGACTGTCGCTGCAGGGAAATTGAGTCAAACTTTGAGGTGGTGCGTGCAATGAATTGTGTGAAAGAAAGCTTAAGAAAACACACTGCATTCACAACAGCAAGAGGTTGGGAAGCTTCTGTGGGCAATTCTTTGACAATTTAATAGCAAGTCCAGCTCCCTCCCTTCACTCCGTATTCACTCTGTAGCTGTTTAAAGTCAGACAGGAATCAGAGTGCCGGGAGCAATGATGCCAATTAGTGAAGTTCGCTGACATGTTTTATTCTCCTTTTGGAAAGGAAAAGGAGCATTGGAAATCGAAACTGGCAAGGGGCCCATTCATCAGTGCTCTGCTAGGATTATTCACCTGAGTATGCACATAATTCATGACTGTTTTCTCAGCCACTGTTCTCTCCTTAGAGGTTTTACATAATAGCCGGGTATTGAGCTAAATTAGGAACAGACCAGCAGAACTGTGAACCATCCAAAAATCTTAAGAGGGTGCTAACTATAAATGACTTTAATTCCTGGGCTTTGAATGGTAACCTTGTAGCTCCCAGACAGACCCGTTAGTTTGAAGAGGGTTGATCCTGATTGGGATTAATTTATCATGTGTCAAAGTTCCATGAATTTACAGAGAGATACAGAGAGAACTCATGCCCCAGGGATGCAGCCAATGGTCACAGATTAAAAGTTCTTAGGGGGGCCAGCTAGTATGTGGGGGTGTGTTTCATTAAGATGATAGGAAAAAAAGTTCTTTTTTTTCCTTCCTAATATATCCTTATTACTAACCATTGCTACAGTTTTATTTCTAAAGCATAAATGTGCTGTCAAAAGGAAATGGAAGCCTGAGAAAGAAAGAAATGCCCGTCTTCATTGTTTGAGGAGTTCTGTGTCATAGTTCTGTGTCAAGTTCAAAATCCAACTTGGCCATTGGATTTTCGAGTGTTTGGTTAAAAAAATGAAGCAAAGAAAAGTGTTAGAGAGAAGGACAGACGCAGGAGAAGACTAGAGCAAGTTTAAGCTTTAATTTTAATGAAAATGATGTACTAGTCAGGGAACAATGACCACACATAGTATGATGCACACAAAGTATAATTTAGATTCAATGGATGCACACATTTTTCTGTTCAAAAGACAGCACATAAAAAGGAAATGTAGCTATCTGGGGGCTTGGGGAGTAGGAAAAAGTGGAGGGTCAAGGAAGGGGAGAGTTACTGAGGGGAGGGAGGGGTGTCCATCTAGCCAGTTCGGGGAAGCCTGCACAAGAATACGTGACGAGTAACAACCCCACCATCATCCCGGGCGTGGAGGTGGAAACAGGAGCAGGGACCGTGCACAGGGATGTCGGAAAGCTGGTCCCAGCTCCAGAACCATGACAGCACCAGTCGGATGATTTCACAGTGACAAGGGCCAGCTTTTAATGCCACTTCCTGGTGTTGGTAGATGAGTTGCAACATGTATGTTTTTGTCCAAAAGTGTTTATTAATTTAAATCAAGTGAGAAGCTTGTCAGTTAATGCTGATAGATGATTGATAGATAGATAATAGATAAGATAGATAAATAGATAATGGATAGATAGGTAATAGATAGATAGAATGGGTGGATGGAAGGATGGGTGGATGGATGGATGGAAGGATGGATGGATGGATGGTTGGGTGGGTGGATGGATAGAAAGATAGGTAGATAGACAGATAGACAGACAGACAGACAAATAGATGGATGGATGGATGGATGGATGGATGGATGGATGGATGGTTGGATAAGTAGGTAGGTAGGTAGGTAGATAGATAGATAGATAGGTAGACAGACAGACAGACATGAATGTCTCCAAGAAAGGAGTTATTTATCTTTTTATACTTGTAATAAGGATCCAAGGGTTACAGTACAGGTGAAAGGGTGGATTTGTGGCTAAAAAACAATTAACCTAAATACTGATCTCCACACCACTCAAGTGACTTCCTCTCTGTGAGTGTCTCCTAATGTAATAAAAATCTGTGATCTCTGAATCAGGGAATCAACAAAACCAAGTGTGCAATGGCCACCTGTAGAGAAAGAGGTCTTTGATTTTAAAATATGTATTGATTTTTTTAATCCCTCAATATAATCAAAATAACTGCTAAAATTACGCTTTTCATGAATCCACCAAACTCTGTTATTGTCTTCTTCTTTTTTTAAAGAATTTTTCCCCAAAATCTGACTCTTGACTGAGTTTAATTCAGTTTTTCTACTGCAATATGACATATAAGAAAGCATTTGGAGAGAACTCTTTATAAAGGTTCTGCTGAGATCCAGGCGCCGCTCAGTTGCTAGGGGTAAAAACAAAACACCAGAACGTGCTGGTTCCCCTCAACTCTGATAACCCAGTGAGCAACCTCCCCAAAAGACGGAAAAGAAAAAAAAAAGAATGCCATACATAGATAGCCTTTATGAAAATAACTCAGATTCTGAATCTGCTTGGAACCACTCTGTCCCTGGTCTTAGGAAAATTATGTCTGTATGGATTCCCAGTCGGAAATGTTCCAGATAGAATAATTTCATAAACCATCAGGTCAGCTAATTTTAGTCACTGAAATCAAGTGAAAAGCCTCTCCGTTGTATTTTAGTTTTAAATTAGCTTAATTTGCTTATCAATATAAAGGAATTGCCTTAACGACAATACAGTATGAGCGTGCATTATTACGGAAATTAAAAGGAAGCACATGGGAACGTGTAAAACATATTACTGGGGAGGGTGTAGCTCAGTGGTAGAGTGTGTGCTTAGCATGCACGAGGTCCTGGCTTCAACCCCTGGTACCACCATTCAATCAATCAATCAATCAATCAATCAACCCTAATTACCACCCCGCAAAAAAATTAAAATACATAAAACATATTCATTGTAACTGACTATACTTGAATTAAAAAATAAAATAAATAAAACATATTAGAAATACATGTCAATAAAATTAGCCTCCAGATTCTTCAGTTCTTTACAAATACCCAAGATTGACTTTCAAATAAGACGTCAACGTTTCTCAATTATGATATGTAACTTTATTTTACAATGATTTTCAAATTTTTTGTTGTTTCCAAACATAGATTCAGCATTTTTTTTAAAATAGGTCTTTAAAATTATAGCCCCAAACGGCCACTCAAAAGATGAGCTCATGACCTTACCGGAAAGAAATAACCCCTGTCTTTCAAATCAGATTGACTTTTAAACTGCATGTAGAAATATTTTAATGTTACAGTTGTATCTGGGTAATGTTTTCTTGGCGGAATGTATCTAAATACAAATAAACCTGTTTTCTTGACGGAATGTATCTAAATACAAATACAAATAAACAAATGAATGTGGATGCATTCATATATAAGTAACATGTGTGTCTGTAGAGATATTACAGGATCTACACAGTGCGAAAAATGTTACTTTCTCATATTTTAGAGAAGGTTTTTTTCTTTATTTATGATGCATTTTTACCAATATCGGGGTTTTTTTAGGTCCATGCAAGAAAATTTAAATAATTAAAGAATTAAGGTGAAATGTTAGAATTCATTTAGAGGTTTTTGCCTGTTTAAAACCTGTCTGTTCAACATGTTGGAATTTCTTTCGTATTGTTTTTAAAAACCACTTTACTGAGATATGACTATCAACATGCAAAAAAAAACTGTGCACATTAATGAGTTGGAAGATAAATACATACCCATATAAACTACGTCCACAATTTACTGCCATGAACATTTCCATCCCTTCCAAAATTTCCTTCCATTATTATTATTATTTTGTTGTTGTTATTTTGTTGTTTTTTGGCTTTTTTTTCTTTTTAAAGCACCAGTTTATGGCTTTATTAATAACCTCTAGTTCTTTTTTTTTTTTTTTAACATTTTTTATTGATTTATAATCATTTTACAATGTTGTGTCAAATTCCAGTGTAGAGCACAATTCTTCAGTTATACATGAACATATATATATTCATTGTCTCATTTTTTTTCTCTGTGAGCTACCGTAAGATCTTGTGTATATTTCCCTCTGCTATACAGTATAATCTTGTTTATCTATTCTACAATTTTGAAATCCCAGTCTCTCTCTTCCCACCTCCTGCCCCGTTGACAACCACAAGTTTGTATTCTATGTCTGTGAGTCTATTTGTTTTCTATTTATGCTTTGTTTGTTTTTTTTGTTAGGTTTTTTTTTTTTTTTTTTTTTTTTTTTTTTTTTTTAGATTCCACATATGAGCGATCTCATGGTATTTTTCTTTCTCTTTCTGGCTTACTTTGCTTAGAATGACATTCTCCAGGAGCAACTATTTTGCTGCAAATGGCATTATGTTGTCGGTTTTTATGGCTGAGTAGTAGTCCATTGTGTTAAGAACAATTAACCCGGGATCTGTTGTCTTAGCAATTTATTCAAATAAGCCAGATACAGAAGGACAAAAACTGCATAATGCCACTTGAATGAGGAATGTGGAAGAGTCAGATTCACAGAATCTGAGAGTAGAATGGTGGTTTCCAGGGGCTGGGGGTTTAGGGGAAAGGGGAGATGTTGGTCAAAGGTGTAACCATTCAGTCATTCGTACATTATACAAAATGCAAAAGTTCTGGAGACGTACTGTACCACATAGAGCCTAGAGTTAACAATGTTGTACTGTGTACTTTTCAGAGCACTTTCCCTTGAATTATCGAAAGAGAAAATGTGAGACTGCAGCGATAAAACGTGTCGTTGAACAAGTTTAACATAGTTTTGTGGGATGACAGTAACTCGAAAGCATTTCCCAAAGTGTGATAATGAATTCAGCAAAGTTCGAGTGGGGGAAAAAAGAAAAAAAGGTGTCTTTTACTGTTGTGTGGGACTGAAATAAGAACTCCAACTATGATGTGTTTTGTCATAAAATATTTATTCTGCTTACAGTCAATCCTCATCTTTTCAGATAGAGTTTCGGTTTTTTATACGCCTTCTTAACAGAAACAAAATTCTTGCTGCTGAAACAGCTTATTTTTAGTTGCTTTTCTTCTCAGTAAGCACTCCAAAAATCATTGTATCCTTAAGAAACACATTTTCAAAGATGTGTCAGTGTAGCAATTACATTTTAACATATAAGTATAGATCACATTGTTTTGATCACCTTGCTACCATTATTTAGAAATTAAATAGCTATTTAATTATTAAGGAGTTACATATACTAATGATATTTATGTGATATTATGTGATATCAATCAAAGGGGGATGGTCATTATTATGTGTAATAAAACAATGCAGAAGAACTTTTTTTTTAATGAGGCATATTATTGCCCCAGAAAATAGAACACAGACAAACACTGTAATCTGTATATAATGTTTTTGTAAAGAATTCCTCCAGTAGCTCTCATGGACTGTGTTGTTCCTTGGTGCCACAAATTTTAGTGAATTCTCCGGTTAGTTCATTTAAGCGTCACAACTTTAGGACGCAGGTGTTACTCTTATTCCCAGGTCATCCTTAAGAAATCGCAAGTTCAGACCCCTAACTTGCCCCTGTGTCTTCCCTCTCCCCACTGGTCACCACTGGTTTGTTCTCTGTATCTGTGAGTCTGTTTCTTTCCGGTTGTATTCACTACTTTGTTGCATTTTTTTAGATTCCACGCGTAAGTGATATCATACAGTATTTGTCTTTCTCTGTCTGTTTATTTCACTTAGTATAATATTCTCTAGGTCCATCCATGTTGCTGCAAATGGCAAAATCTCATTCTCTTTTTATGGCTAATATTCCATTCTATATATGAATAGATCTATGAATATGTATGAATATATATACACCACGTCTTATTAATCCACTTGTCTCCTGATGGGCACTTGGGTGGTTTCCATGTCTTGGCCATTGCAAGCAGTGCTCTTGGAACATCGGGGTGCAGGTAACTTTTTGAATTAGTGTTTTTGTCTTCGCTGGACATTTACCTAGGAGTGGAGTGACTGGAATTTCATTAAAAACAAACGTTAAAGTAAAATAACCTTAATGTAAGGTCTTGGTTATACTCTAAGTGTTCTTTCCTCTCAGGAGAGAGATCCCTCAGGTAATATTAAACACCTTCTATGAATAAAAATGATGAACAGATAATACATCCAGACTTCTGCATGTGAAATTTGGATTCAAATCGTAAGTACAAGCCTATTTATTATTGGAGTCATTGGGCGTTTGGAATTTGAGTTGAGAAGGAAATGAGTATAATTATTAATAATACAATAACATTACATTGCAATATTGGTAAGTACAAACTTTTTAGATCTTTTTACACTCAGTAGAGTTTTTAAATTTGACATTTAAATTAATAAGCACACCAGTGTTCATTTGCAGAGTTCTTTAGATGTAGAAATTTGAAAGAAAATTTGAATGAACAATCATACCTTTGTTATTTGAATATGAACGTACAAGCACGCACCTGTCTCTTAACAGAGTTACATACATTTTCTGATGTAAATGTGTGTATTAACCAATGGTTAATTAATTTAATAAATTTATTTATAATAAATAAATAATAATTTTAATAAATTAATTTAATATACCAACCAATATTACAGCATTTGAGACTAGGAAGTGCAAAATATGGAGATACTTTGAGTTTTGAATTTGAATTTGAACAAGTAAGGCCAGTAGGTTTATTTGACCTAAATGCCCCAGCACTTGTGCATAATATTAGGAGTAAAATTCTACTTGGATTGAAATGAGAATGAAGTGCATTTGTGTTTTTAGGGAAACAAGCCAGAAAACATTGGTATTATCTGGAAGTCTGAGCGTGCGTTGTAATCTGAATCAGGAAACAAACCACCATAGTCTGGAATCCCGGCTGTTAAATGTACCGCTATTGGTTTACTTACGAAATTTTGAGATATTTGGTTTCAGATTTTTGAACACATAAAAATGACAGCTTTGCACAGAATTTGAAATAATTCTATGCCAGTATTTGCTATAATAGTTATTTGGATTTTGGAAGTTGAATTCTAATTTGAATTAATGGTAGAGCAGTGTTGTCTAGAATGAGAATCAAAGGGAAACGATCGTTATTTGACAATTAATTTGAATGAGTGCTTCGGTTTCTTGGGGTTTGAATTAACCAGTGTGGTAGCGTTTTTTAACAGAGATATTTGAATATTGGAATTTGATTTGACATAGGAGCTGATAAGCAAACCCATGTTATGTGGAATTGGAATTAATTCATGCACCAATCCTTGTTGTGGCCTGAACTCTTAGGTTTTGAATTTTAACTAGGAAATTCAGCAAATGAATGTACTGGTGTGTTATTTAGAAATGTGCATTTACATTTGATTCAGGCTGAGTTTCAAGCAGGAAGTCTAAGGGTGTTATTTATAATTTGAGCCAGTAAATGAATAAGGGTGTGTTATCAGATTTTTTTGGATAATGGAATTTGAATTGCAATTGGAGCTAATAATTAACAAGGGTTGTTTGCATGTAGAATTAACAAGTGTACCAGCACGTGTTAATAATGTTACTTCGATATTAAAATTTCAGCTGGAAATTTCAATTGGAATTTCCAGACTGTTGTCTGGAATTTAACATTTACGTTACAATCGAATCAGTAAATAT
Source organism: Camelus dromedarius (assembly GCF_036321535.1). Taxonomy (NCBI): domain Eukaryota; kingdom Metazoa; phylum Chordata; class Mammalia; order Artiodactyla; family Camelidae; genus Camelus; species Camelus dromedarius. The sequence goes on from NC_087472.1 coordinate 111,590,391, forward strand.
ACTAACAGTATTTGTAAATAATGTGCAAAAGTGGACCTCAGATGATTGCTCTTTGGAATATGAATTTAAATTTCAAGGAAATCTACACCAGTGTTAATTAGACTTTGAAATAACACATGCATCAGACAGCGATTGTCATCAGATTTATTCAGATTTTAAAAGTATCATTGGAATTGGGACTAACATAAAACAGTGTTATTTGGAATTTGAACTCGTAAGTGCATCAGTGGTTTGTTTTTTTTTTCATAATTACTTTTAATTTCTTGGTTTGCAGCACTTGAATTAGAGTTTGAGCAAATAAATAGAATGTAGTCCTTTTTAATTTTAGGTAATCAATGGGCTAGTAAATTTTTTTCAAAATTATTTCTAAAGCAAACCGCTGTTATTTTGAGTTCGATCTAACAAATCAACTGCTGTTATCTGAAATTTAAATATTTATATACTAGTGTTATTTGGGATTTGAAGTGATAAATGGAACGACGCTTCTTACTGGAGAAATTTGTATATTGGAATTTTATTTGAAACTTGAACTGGTAATTCCAGCAGCGTTACTTGCTAGGGGACCCATAAAATGTGCGTCATGAGTAGTCATGTATTTGGACTTGGGGATTTATATTGAAATTTGAGTCAGTAACACGTGGTACATGAGGAATTTAAACTCCTAACAGTACAGTGCTTATTATGTGAGATTTCTGGAATTCGGAATTCTAGCTGAAAAATAAATAGTTAAAACTTACATTATTAGGGACACCAGTGCCATTTATAATATTAGTTCAGAGCTCACCAGTATTTGTTACTGATTCATTTAGGAATTTTAATGGGAATTTGGACTGGCGATGATACCAGGAGTATTCGGAATTAGAACAAATACGTTGACCGGTAATTGTTATCACCGGGCCTTGGATTTTGGCGAGTGAATTGGAATCTGCAGTCACAAGACGGTGTATGCTGTCTACCATTTGAGCCACTCATTGTGTCACTGCCATCATGGCTACAAGGATATTCCAATTAGAATGTAAGTTACTAAGCACACCAGTGTTCATTTAAATTTGAAATGAACCAGTGTACCCATGCCTGGGGTCAGATTTATTTACACTTTGGAATTGAAATGGCATTTCTGTTAAAAGTAGAGCTGAGGTGGTGATGGGTGCCCTTTGCACGTGGGCATAGGATTGAATAAATACATCAGTGTTATTTGATTTGAAGTGATTAAGGGCATCATATCCTGTTGTCTTTTTTTTTTTTTTTTTCTTTTTAATTGAAGTACAGTCAGTTACCATGTGTCCATTTCTGGTGCACAGCACACTGTCCCAGTCATGCATATCCATACATATATTCATTTTCATATTCTTTTTCATTACAGGTCATTACAAGATATTGAATTAGTTTCCTGTGCTAGACACAAATTTGTTTTCTAATCCATTTTTTTTATATGTAGTGGCTAACATTTGCAAATCTCAAACTCCCAAATTTTTGCATCTCAGGATTGGAATTGAGACATGAATTGGTAAGTAAGTCGGTCTCATTTGGAATTTGAGCGTGGACGTAAACTCCTGCAGTTTGGAATTTAAATCTGTAAGCATGTGTTGTCTGAAATTTGGATGAATCATCACACCATGTCTCGTTATGGAGATCCTTAGGGATGAGAGCTGGAATAAAATAGGAAACATTAGATACATTGGGTACTATTTGGAATTTGAACACAAAATCATCGTTGACTCTTACCACAGTTCTTTGAATTTGGTATTATTGGTCACGACGTAAACTCATAATTCCAACAGTGTTATGAGGAATTCTAAGTAATACGCCTGCCGGTTCTGGTTTTGAATCTACTTGGATTTTAGATTTTGATTTTGAATGAACAAAACCACTGTGTTACTTGTTACTTGAAATAACATGTGTACCAGTGATTGTTATAAGAGACACTGAAACACTAGAAATAGACATAAAATGTAAGCTAGTTACGGGTCAGCGTGATTTTGAGTTTGAGCTAGTAAGTGCGACAGCATGTGTTACGAAATATTAGATTCTGGATTTTAAGTGAAGTAAGAGGTCGTAATTACACCACTATTATTTGAGATTGGAACTAATAATAGTCCCAGTGCTTGGAACCAACGCAGTCTGCATGTCAGAGTTGGCATCAGGACTTGAATTAATAATAAGACCAAAAGGACTATCTTCAGTTTCTTCCAATAAATGCATTAGTGTTTGTCATGGATAAATTAAGATCAAAATCAAAATAGAATCAGAATATAAGTGAATAAGAACAGTAGTGCGATTTGGAATTGAAAATAACAAGAGTACCAGTATTTATTCCCAGTATTATCTGATTTTGAAATTTGAATTAGAAGTTGAAATACTAAGCACGCAAGTATGACTTGGAATATTTCACTAGCTTTATAATTTTATCCAGAAAGTACACTGATGTTGCTTAGCATTTGAGTGAATAAGTCTATCACTGCTTGATCGCTGGGTTATTCAGATTTTGAAATTTGATTTGAAATTTGAAATACGTCTCCCAACTCTACTTGAAATTTGAACTCATAAGTCCATCCAAAGTGGTGTTCAGATATATCTGTCATTTGGACTTTGATTTGGAATTGCAATTATTTGTCTGTAGCGCTATTGGGAATTTTGAACGAAAAAAACATTTTTGCATATTACGTGAGATTTTTCATTTTGTGCCGATCATTCTCTACTACACTGGCTGCTTAGAAATTTTTTTTTTCCTACAGAAATTAATCTTATTTCTTAATAGCATCAACTCACCTAGACCATCCTTTTAACTGTTTCTATCAAGTGGCTTCTGTAGGACTGACAGGTGTCTAAACATTGACATCGAATCAGAAATCATTGTTAAGCCTTGCCAAAAAAAACCCCCAAAAAACAGAATTTTATCAAGATGTTAAAAATGATATCAGATAATTATCTGAAGCCGATGCAAAATCACCAACAAATGGGAAGCCTGGGAGTTCTCATTACCAATTAATAGTAGAAACTCGGGGTATGGACTAGTGTTGGAAACTCAAACAGAAAGAGAGAATCTCAAAGAATTTAGAGAGAAACCCTGGCAAGAGCTTTGGAAAGCCATTTCCGTTTTGTGTTTCCACCAAACAGACTCGTGTTGCTATGCAAATTCACATATAAATCGCAATGTGTTCCCTCATTCGTAATGACACTTTTCTCCAAAGGGAACGGCCACCCATGCAGACTCTCAGGTAAGCACGTACACACAGTTCACATGACTTGAATGATGTCAGTTATAAGGATAAGCCCATTTGTTTTCATCCATCCTCTTATTTTTGAGGGATAATTCTCAATTTTTAATCATCTTCGTGGTAGATTACAGGGTGGCATTCTTACAGGGTGCATTTCGAGTGGTCTTTGAGTGTGGCAAATTATATTAGGATAATGAGGGCCACTTGTACTAAATTCCTTCAATATTTTCCAGGTAACTTTGTATATAAAAGTGAGATTGGTGAAGAACAGGAGGGGAGTAGCGTATCTAATAATGATCGCCAACCAGTGAGGGTACAATTCTGTATATTACACGACAAACGTAAAAATAAAGGCCCTCTGAAAAATACCTCATTCTGGTTATTTTATAGGATACACATCAATGGGGAGAGAAATTAAAAATGTGATGAAGACTGAATTGCCACAGGCATATATAAATCTCATACATGCACCCTGTGAATGTCATCTATCAAAAAACTATATTCAAAATATTTTTTTCTGGAGAGAATAATCCAGAAGGTGTTTTTGGAAGATATCTGTGTACCAAACGAATATCATACACACCCCCAAATTCTAGTGAACAGCTCAGCCTGGGATAAAGTATCATTGAAATTACAAAATTGTGTTCACTGTATAAACAGACTATTCAGATTTCTCTGGAGGAAATTTCAAAATCTGGAAATGCATTCAGATAAGTATTTGGACAGTTTCTTATATCACTTAGCCCCCAAATTATTTCTCTTTATGATTTATGTCTGACTTTCTCAAATCTATAGCCAGCACAATTGCTTTAAAAATAGATGTTGCAAGGACAGGAGTAGTTTTGTTTAAATGTTCTCTTCCTCTGAAAAGCAAGTCATTTGTGGATAGATTCATTTATTTAATGTGTTTTAAGAAAAAATAGGAAGACACAGTGGGTCAGGTCTTAAAAAGCAAGTCATGCATTTGACATTCATGCTAATTAATGACACTTGGTATGTAAAATGAAACACACTGAATAATTTCCTGGTTGCAAACATCATGATGTTAGAATATAACAAATATTAAATGAGGCCAAAGAGTCTGTAGGCATATTTTTAAATATTTTATTTTTATTTTAAAATTTTTATTGACGTATAGTTGATTTACAATGTTTCAATATTCAGCAAAGTCATTCAGTTATATATACATTTATACACATACATATATATCTTTTTCAGATTATTTTCCATTATAGGTTATTACAAGATATTGAATATAATTCCCTGTGCTATACAGGAGGACCTTGTTGTTTATCTATTTTATATACAGTAGTTTGTATCTGCTAATCCCAAACTCCCAATTTATCCCTCGCCCCCCTTTCCCCTTTGGTAACCTTAAGTTTGTTTTCTATGTCTGGAGTGTCTCTTTCTGTCTTGTAAAAAAGTAGATTTGTATCATTTTTTTAAAGATTCCACATATAAGTGATATCTCATTTTTCTTTCTCTGTCTGACTTACCTCACTTAGTATGATCATCTCTAGGTCCATGTATGTTACTGCAAATGGCATTATTTCATTCTTTTTCATGGCTGTGTAGTATTCCACTGTGTGTGTGTGTGTGTGTGTGTGTGTGTGTGTGTGTGTGTGTGTGTTTGTGCGCCCTCACACCACGTCTTCTTTTTCCAGTCATTTGTCAATGGACATTTAATTTTCTGTAGCAACCATGATAATATTAGAATATAAAAATATATATTAAATGGGACCCAAAGGATCTGTAGCCACATTTAAATAAAGATTATTTTCTGTTTCCTTTCTGGGCTTTGTTCCTGTGGTTTATGTGATCATAAGTGGCTGTCTTATTTATTTAGTAAACATGCATTGGGTGTCTAATAGGTGTCAGGTACTCAGTTCAACAAGAGGAGTCCAGGAGAGATGAGACATGCTACTTGCTAAACGTGAGGTCCTAGGACTTAACAGCAGGGTGGCCTGTAATCCCACTGCAACCATTTCTGTAGTTTGTGTGTGAAAACTTTGTGTGGGGGCTCTGAGGCCAGGTTGAATGCTTCTGAGTTGGTCATCCGGAACTGAAAGGAGACCAGGAGGAGACAACAGGATGACAGCAGAAGTGAGACCCTTTTCTCCTTTAGATGGCTGCAATTATTTGCAAAATTACACTTAGTCACTGTCTGTGAAACTCAGCCAAGGTGCATGATCTCCCTTTACTGAAGGGATGGAATAAAATCCCCATGGTGAGAAACAGCGTTCTCTCACATTTCCCCCCATTCATTGTCAACATGTTGAGGGTGCAGTTAAGGTACCATGTTACATCTTTCCATTATATGATTGTCACAGAAGTAAAAGAAAGACACGTCTGAGGTTTTGTTAAGAAAACCTTTGGCAAAAGCAAGACGTGATTCAAGTTAGGCTGTGTGTTTCAACTATTCACCTCCTGTCATTTTCTTTTTTCTTTTTTTTTTTTTTTTTACTGACTTGGAAAATGGAGAGTGAAAAAAACCCACTTTAGACATTTTGATGCTTGCATGCCGGAGAATTCTAAGCGCTACGGCCGGTACATTTCAAAACTAGGTTAGAGAGGTTCAATCACCCGAATGGCAATTAAGCTACTCAGCCTGATAAAAACTTACATCTATAGGATTCTAAGATCCATGTCCCTCGACAGTCTTGGAAATCAGGACAAAGTTTTAAAGCAGGAGACGACTTTAAAATCCAATCCTGTAGTTAATTATACAAGACGAAAATAAAAGAGAAAAACCTCAGATCGATAGCTTAACTTTGTTTCATTCCGTAAATGCACCTAAATAATTCATTTTGCTTAAAACCGGTGTCTAAGGTATTTTATTTTGGACACCGAAAGCCTCAGATAAGAAAGTCGATTTCATAAATAGTTACATCATCTAAAATGTATACATTTAGGGACACACTAACTCTAATAGTCAGCAACAGTATTACAATTTGGTAGAACATAAAATCCATTGAATGCCTAGGTCATGTTTACTGTATTTCTCCTACACTGATGAATAAGATGTCACCACTAAACTCATTGCATTTGCAAGACAGAAATATACATATCACATATAAGAAAAGATGTAGGGACTCTGTGCTAAGTAAATAATCTGCTAAAGGCCATTAGGTGCCAGAAGGGGTATCTTGTTTTTTTAATTAATTAATTTTTAATTGAAGTATAGTCAGTGACAATGTGTCCATTTCTGGTGCACAGCACAGTGTCCCAGTCATGCACATACATACATATATTAGTTTTCATATTCTTTTTCATTAAAGGTTATTAGAAGATATTGCGTATAGTTCCCTGTGCTCTACGGAAGATATTTGGCATTTTTCAATCTATTTTTATATACACTAGTTAATATTTGCAAATCTTGGCAAATTTTGACGTCTGATTTGAGCGAATTACAGTTAAGAGCAGGGGTAGAGTTGCCTGTTCACAGGTAAGGACTCAGGTAAGAGAAGGGAACCCGTGGCAACGTGGGGAATTTAATTCAAGGTGCCAAGCATCTTGTGTGTAGGCGACACTCCAGGAATGCCAAGGTCTGTTCAGAAGAGCTTAGATAGTTGGCAAGTGAGACACAGCTTTGACAATTTACACAAGTAGCAACTTGGGGGAAAGTTGGAATCTCAGGTGAAAACCAAAACCAAAAGCAAAGCCAAACAATTGACCTTTGTGAACAAGTTCAGGAAAGGGCAGCAGAGAACGATATATAATGAGAAGAAACACGAGCTATAGCATTGGATGTGTTCCCATGCCAACCAGCCCTACATTCATTTTTTTTTTTTTTTTTTTGCTTGTTTTTCTTTCTGAGACATTTAGAACTTTTGCTAATTCGTTCTTGGTCCCTTACTAATAACGTAAAAACACCCACTATCCACAGAGCCAGTCAGAACAGGAAGGGTATCCAGGGATTCAAAAACTGGATATTCAACCCCAAAAGCACTGACACACCACGCAGACTCTTACCGAAGCCTTTCAGGGGAGACGGATCTAAATGTCCTCTCTAAATGCCTCAGTTCCCCCAAATTCTGCATCCCTGGGCAAAGGCAGCCTCTTTCTTCCCAAGCATTTTGCTCCAATCTCCTTTGAAGTTCTCAAATTTTCCTTTGGTTTTTCTCCTTATTTTCATGGTGGTGTGATTTCTTTATTCTACAAAATGATACGGTGCTGTCTGCGCTTCTCACATTTAATTTTCCTCCCATTCTGCTGAATAATTGCAAAAAAGAAAAAAAAAAGTACTGAACAGAACCAAACCTCCATCCTTGGCCCCAAGTGCAATCAACTTCTGGGTTTAAGTCACATTATTGACTGTGGGGAGAGCTGGTTTTTTGTTTCTTTGTTTGTTTGTTTTTTGTCAACATGGTTTGATCTACCCCTTGAGGGGGAAAAACACTAATAATCTTCCACTTAACATTGGAAGCCACCTAAGTTGGAAATGCCACTTTTTAGCCATTTGTGATGAGTCATAAACGTTGACATTAGAACCTTTGTGCGTCCCCGAATATTGCCCACATCCAGCTTATCCTATCACTGCACTGGGAGAAAGTGTTACAAAATACACAGCGTTTGGTGGCATCCTAGGAAAGCCCGCAGATGTTGAGTGAATGCATGCTATAAAATTACCACATCTGATTGTCGTGAAGCCAAATCGATTCCAAAATTGGAGGGAAGACTCAAGACCAGCTCCGAACTTCCCAGTGAGACCTCAGATATTGGATATTACCATAGAAATAAGGTTTCTTATAGGATGTCTCTTATGGAATAGATTTTTTTAATCTAAACCGGTATGAAATTCTAATTTGATTTACACTTTATATTTTTGTTAGCTCTAGGCAGTAGTCTTGACGACCCTTAGAAAAACACTTACGGTTTTTTTTTTCTTTTTTTCACATTTTATTTTTTTATTTATTTTGTTTGTTTGTTTGTATCATCTTTTTTTCCCCACATTTTAAAGCAATTCTATTTATTGTTTCCACCGCTGGAAAACAAGACTGGAGCTTGAAAGGGTCCAAGTTAGCCTGAAGATTAAGAAAACACTGTACACCTGAAGTTGGCACAACTGACTGTACTTCAATACAAAAAATAAACTGTTAGGAAAGAAAAGCAGAAAAGCGTTTGTCGTGGTTTTGAAGCCATTTTAATGCTGTAACTTGGAGGTGGAAATACTTGGCTAATTTAACGTTTCACCTGCTTTTTTTTTGGACTTGGATCCTCGTAAAAACATTAACTAATGTGACATGTAGCTTATATTTGTTGACATCTAGTTTTTTTTTTTTTTAATACCACTGCCTTTATTGAAGAGACACACATCAAAAAAAAATATGTTTTTCATGCTTATATGGAAATTGGTTTCCTTCTAAAACCAAAGCTGCATTTGGAGCTATTGTTCTATTATTCCATTGGAAGGAATTTCCTTGTCAGGAAAGGATCAACTTGCTACATCCCAGTAAATTGTAGTGAAAATCAATTTCAAAAAAAAATGCATCAGCAGTGTTCATCATTAAAAAGAAGACACGTGTTCATCTTTTTGTCATTAATCCGCCTTCCTGTAGTGATGGGAGAGATGGCATGAAATTGTCCCATTTTGCTTAGTCTTGTGTTGAACTCCGTAGGGATTTCAATCTCTGTCAAACTTTGCAAATGTAACATTGAAAAAAAAAATAGAACATAAGAAATTTGAGAGGTTCCTGCTACGATTTTGTACGACTGAGTGTTTAACTTCAAGGAACCTCCTTCATAATTTTTGTTCACACTAAAAGTTGGTGGAAATACATCAGTCTCAGTTTTACCTGAAATGGAGATGACAGTGTGCCTGAGAATGACACAGAATCTTAGAGCCTCTGTGTGACGTTAGCGCGTCCGCTATGGAAATAGTAACAAGGACCCCAAACCATGGGGGTGGGTGACAGGTGGTTTAATCTACACATTCAGACTGTGAACTTAATTTCTGCATAGAAAGCTTTTATTACAATGATGTCTCAAAGTGTACAGTTAATGGAATCACCTTTTTCTACTCACCTGCGCTGGCCCCTGGAGAGTCATCTTGGAGTCAATGGAATGGTTTAAACGTTTGCTTCTCTTTGTATTGGTCATTTCTATTTAGAAGAAGGGTAATGGGGGAGGCACTGTAATATAACACAGGCGTTTACATAATTGCCACTTGCTAAGGTGCACGTTATGAAGAGAACCCAATATCCCTTAACACTAAATAGCAAAATGTTGCTAAATACATCTCGTTTTCTATTACCTTGGTGACAATTATCGCCAACTTGGTAACTGAAAATTTCATCTCTTTTAAGGGCAAACGGCCACGTGTGTGATTGAGAAGTGATCATGAGGACACCAGAGTTATTATCTTTGCAGATATAATGTGGGTATTACTGAATCTGTTTACACATTCCTCCAATTGTTTAATGAACGTTTAGCGCAGTCTATTTCAAATGAGAGCTGCGGTCTTCAAGTAGCTTCATTAATATTCCACTGATTACAGAAATTATAATTTTTGAAAGGCGATGTTTTTCACCTACTGTCTCATTTGGGTTTCCTTTAAGAACTGGAGGCTACATATATCCAATTGTCACAAAATTAATTTGAGATAGTTTTATTAAATGATGTAATTAATGAAATGGGCACGCTGATCTACACTTGTTTTAAATTAGTATTAACTTTTTTTTTTATAGCTGTTCATACATCTTTTCCTTTCTATCACAGCTTGCTCTAAATTTGTACACATTGTACATTCAGAGTTAAATTGTAATTATTTTATCTTTCCCACTCTGGTTTCCCCCTTGAAACCCTGAGAAAAACTGTATTTGAATATGTTAGTTTTCACTGTTGCTGTATTATTGATCAATCTGTACAGCCGATCTCTGGAACTTTCTTTTTTTATCTTGAATGAGGAAGTCTACTTGTTTGAACTGCAACTCCTGAAAGCTTTTCTTGACTGTGTTCCTTAAAAAATATCTGTCTCTTTGTTCAGGAAAATATCCTCCAGTAAATTCTTCCCAAATAGTAATGACACAAAAGTCTGTCATTTTTCTGTAAGACATAATTTCTTTGTTGGAGAAGCTGGAGGTAATTTTTACCGAAATGATATATTTCCTCACTAAGAGTATGTGCATGTGTTTTCAGTCTTCTCGGTAAGTCTGTATGTGTGCGTTATGTTTTATATGAGACACAAAAAAGCTAAAATTCTAATATACAGGAGTATACAGACCTATTCACATCTATAATTTTATCTGTGTAAGAATAGGATGTCTGAGTCATTTTTCTTCTTCTTGTTGATGCTACTAAAATGAGTTTTAAGTGACTCTTCCAATTGCAATAAAAAGTGTCAGCATGGAAGATACTTAGTTTATTCTGGTGCTTGAGATGGTCATTCTTTTAAATTTCAGGGGCTCTGGGAGACGGGGTCTGAGTATGATTTTCGTAAACCTCACACAGAGGACTAATGATGGCATTCTGATATCCTACTAAGTGAAGTGGCTATCTTACTTTTTTATTAAGTAGTCCGTCTTTTCATAATTTACAGAAAACAGTGTTTTCACAAAGGCTGTAGGTGAACACTTGGACAGGAATATGTAACAGGAGATATTACTGCAAATAGCTCCTTTTAGTAGCTGGAGTTTTTAGTCTTTAATGGTGTGGGTTGAAAACCAAACATTTTATTTTTTATTTTTCTACTTTAATTTTTGAAAAGCATTTCTTTTTTTAAAAAATATTTTGTTTATTATTGTATTATTTATTTTTATTTTGGCATGGAGGGGACTTAATTAGTTTCTTTTTTTTTTTTTTTGAGGAGGTACTGGGGATTGAACCCAGGACCTTGTGCCTGCAAAAGGTGGGCTCTACCAGTTGAGCTATACCCTCACACCAAAAGCTAAACATTTTAAACGTTGAGGTAGTCATTCAATTGATCACTCCTTTCCTTTCCTGTAAAGATTTTATGTGTGTGTTTAAAAAAAAATACACACATAATGAAAGATCCACCCTCTTTACAAAATTTTAAGTGCCAATTATTCTTAGCTACAAGCTCTGTGTTGTACAGCCGATCTCTGGAACTTTTTTTTTTTTTTTTTTTTAATTCTTGAATGAGGAAGTCTACTCATTTGAACAGCAAATCCTCAAAGCTTTTCTTGACTATGTTCCATAAAAAAAAGATCTGTCTCTTTGTTCAAGAAAATACCCTCCAGTAAATTCTTCTTGAATACTAATTGTATAGCTTTCATGTGTATATGCAAAATTGAAGACAAAAATTTTTTTTGATATGGGATGAAGTGGTTGTTTTAATTCGGTTGGTTTCGGTGGAGATACCCAAATTTCTTCTACCATTTATTCAGTCACATACTTTCCTTATGATCTATGGTCCAAACTTCGTCATGTATTACTTATCCATATATATATATATATATTTTATTTTCTTTCTGCCTATCTGTGAGCCAAAAGTTCACTCTCTTACTAATAAATTAGTGTAAACCTTCGTATTTTTCTTTTAAATATTTATTATTTTCTTTTAAATATGTCATTTTCCCCTGTAATGTCTTTTCATTTTTCTTTGTCTGTTTTTTTAAACCTATTTTTTATTATGTGCTTTTGTTTATATTTAACTGTCCTGGGGTTCATATGGCTTCCTGGATTTGATTTCAGGCAACGTTGTGGAGAAATTCTCAGAGATTATCTTTTTAAGTATTGACTCTCCCCTCTTCCCTCTCCTCCCTCCATCCTGGGACTCTGACTTCATGTGTGTTCCATCATTTCCCTTCATCCCATATATCATTCTTTCCCCTCTACTTGCCTTTCTTTTTTCTCTGTATGCTTCTTTCCACGACTTGATTGTGTCTTCTACTGTAACTAATCCCCTGCCAAGTTCATTTGTTGGTTTTGTTTTCAGTTCTAGAATTCCTGACCCATATTTCATGCTTTGCATTGCTCTGTTGATATTCCTTACCATCTAAGTTTTTGAACATATTAATCACAGGTTTTAAAACTTGTATTCTGCTATGTGTACTAGCTGGAATTTATTGCAGTTTTTTTTTGTTTGTTTGTTTTTGTTTTTGTTTTTGTTTTTGTTTTTTTGTCTTTCCAGATTTATCTTGGTCCTCAGCCATTTGTTAGTATTTCCTTATATCTCTGGTATGTTGTTTTAATGCTGCCATTGTTTAGAATAATTTTAAGAAACAAAATTTGACTTGGGATCGTGTGATTGTCTTTCATAGAGGGATGATCTTTAATCTAATTGCATCCTTTGGGCAGATGTAAAGCTAGCTTTCATTTATTGTCCAGACTCATTCATTTATCTCTTTTTGGTTCACCACTGCTCCTATGGTACAGCTCATCAGGGTTCCAACATGAAGCTTGGGGTTTGTTTGTTTGTTTGCTTGCTTGCTTGCTTGCTTGTTTGTTTTTTTCACCAGATCCCTGCTCCAAGGCAGGCTCTCCTGTCCAGTTTTTTCCTCCAGCTGCACAGTAAATGTCACTGGCTGTGCTCTGGTCCTCAGACCCAGCCAACGCTCAGTTCATCTGCCACTGACGAATCATTAATACTTTGAGGGTTGAATTCACGTCAGAGGATGAGTTAACCTCTAATAGTCCCTGAAATCCTCAGTCACCATCTTGGTATCTCTCAGATACTGTCAGATAGAACACTTTTAAGATTTCTTTCTTCTTCTGTGGTTGGTCAATAGAGAAGTTCCTCACAACTCTAGAATTAATGCAAACTAACAATGATAAAGAAGAATTATAAATCCTGTGCTTATGGGGTAGGTTGCCTATACTGTCTCCCTATGTGGTGGTAAGGTCTTAACTTCCACCTGTTAAAAATCTAATAATTGTCCATTTTTTCCTTGCATCTCTTGACTTCAGTCACTGTGATTGGTTTGTCTGAGAGTTGTCTGAATGTCTAACAGCTACAGGTTTTCCTTCTTTTATCCTGAGTTGATGACCTATCGATTATATATTTTTTCAGTATTTATCTTTGATATGAGAACAAAATGCTCCCTATCATTTCCATGCATCATATTGATCAGAAGTTATCAACGTGATTATGTTCAGTTTGTTGGACTCTGGTGCATTTTCCATTCGTTTTCATTTTGAAGATAAATAGATGGAAGGATGTTAAGCTCACTTCTCCACTGGAAACCTCAGTAACTAAGTTACACATTTTGAATCCTGAGCTCATTCAGTTGGATAATGAGAAAGAGATTTTTGCATAAATGTTCTCAGCTGTAAACATCCTCATGGATTTCTAACAATTTTGATTTCATCACTCATTTCTCTCTAATTCTCTATCTCAATCTCTCTCTCTCTCTCTGTGTCTCTCTGTCTCTCTCTCTCTCTCTCACACACACACACACACACACATCTGTGTTTACAACTGGGTGAATCTATTTAGGATAAAGTTGGTGACAGAGAAGAAGCAAACAGAGCAGCTACCAAGAATTGTAACAACAACAATTTGAGAAATCACTGATTGTGATAGTGACTAAAAACTGTCCAAAAACATAGGTAAGTCTCCTGACTTGTTGGTGTAGGTTGGATAGAAAATCAAACTATTTCACATCGTTGTTACAGAAGAGAGTCTTGCCACAAGGACAGACAGAATAGCTCCAGACATCTCTGCTCCAACGTCAAAATGAATTCCAGTGTGTTCTGTACATTCACTTTGAATAGCTTTGTGCATTATTCCATTTTCTATTTCAAAGCTTACATAAGATTAAAAACAAAAGTTTCATAGTTGGCATTATGCAACATAACATGGGCATAATTATTGTGTTTATTCCTGTTTAAGCAACCTTCTGTTTTTGACTTGTTTTGGTTTCATGCCACAAAGGCAACCAAATTCCAAGAGGCCTTTGAGCGATGCTCACTACTAAGGAGTCCAGCGAGGATTCAAGTTTGTTCTGATCGCATGTCCCGCAAATCCTGAATATTCTGCTTTCAGAGCATCACACAGGGTGAGTCTGTTCCTACAGGTCACTTCTCCCAAAGCCTTTCCTCCCACTAAAGCCAGCTGTTCACTGACTTGTAGCTTCATCGGCGCAAACCGGGAGACGTTATTCTTTGGGAGACGACGGATCCTGGAATTCTTTCCAGTGCACGGACCATTCATTAAAGGGAGCAGCATTTAGGGTGACGCCTTTAGTAAGGAAATAGACGGGGTTCGTGAACTTAACGGTCATTATGGAAAACTGAAAAGCACATTTGCCACGGCGATCGCCCCTCCCGTGTATTCATGCAATATTCTTCAAGTATATTGAGGAACTCTGAAAAATCATCAGTTAATACTGAGAGAAAATTGTGACAATTAAGTAAAACAACCTATTCACATCATTCACGCATTCTTCAGAATTCTCTAATAGAATTTTACACTTTATGTACAACTCTAGGGCTGTGTGTATCATTTTCTTGTTGGTTATCTTTGTGTTTCTATATGTTGACTTTCACTCTCCACTAACACTTTTTATAATATAAACGTTCTGAAATAACTCTGGTTAACATATGTATATCCATAATCTCCCTATATATAATAATATATATAATGTATGGAGACATTGTAATACAATGCATAGTGATCTCTATGTATTATATACTAATACACAATACAGAGATTAAATATAAACATGCAAGTTATAAATATACAATTATATGTATCATAAACATTTATATTATCAATATATATATCATCTCAACTCTGATTTTTCCAGTTTATAGCCAATTTTTTTTTTCTGAGCAGCTATAATTTCTTTTTTCTTGTTGTTCCTTTCCTTCTTCTTTTTTTCTTTCGTTTTTTTTAAAAAAAGCAGTTCACTACCTTCTCAAATATCATATGTTGGAACCTTGTCGGCCCCCGTGCAACTTTATGCAAAGTAGAATCTTCAAAGAGAGGCACTTGTCCAAGCTGTGTTGGCATACCAATGTCCACACATGACCAGGTGTTCGATAAATGATTGTAAAATATTCTCGTATTTGTCAAGCCCAGTGGACTGTGCATTCATCAACAGGTATTTTTATCAAGCACCTCCTAGGAGCATTAAATTCATGTAGAATACTGCCGTGACCAGTGAAAACAAATCCTGTCTCTTCTTGAGTTTACATTTTAGATTGGAGTGGGTGGGGAACATTATTTCTGGAAGAGGGTATGCATTCTCTCCTAATATTGGCCATTTTCCGTGCCTTTCCTATTGAAACTCCATCTTTGGGTACCCCAAGCTTAGGCTCTCCTGATTCTTTTCATATGTGTGTATTTATGCGTGTATTATATGGGTGTCTCCTTTTACACATGTGCTGTCCCTCATTGCTCGTCACTTTTCGCCCACAACTCCCCTCTTAGCTGCCTCCTCAACCCTGTCTCTGCTCCTGGTATGGACCTCCAAGATGGTGGCTCTCCACACCACCTCACCCTGATGGTGTCAGAACCTGTAGGAGCTCCATGAATATTAGGTCTACATTACTCCAAAACCACAAGACGCCTCTACACATTGGACCTATTTACTTAGCTCATGGACCGGCTTCTCAAAATCAACATACACAAATTTTCAGCCATCAGCTTCCTCTCAAACTAGCTTCTCAAATTACCCAATGACTTGCTAAATGTGCCAAGCCTCACTCATAAGGGTATCTAATTCCCTCTTTGACTTCCGTTCAAAGCCTCATCATTCCTTGCCTAGGCTGAAAATTAGTCATCTCTCCACCACTGTGAAACCATTTGCCCAGTTCCGATATTGCCTGCCAAGAGCACATGCTCATACCCATGATGGAAATGGCTCGAGTTTCTCTGTTTATCAGAAAACGGAGTTGTTGTTGTTAGCAATAAAGTTCTTACCCAGCAGCACCTGAAACCTTCACCTATTTTATTTTTTAACTTGAGTATAGTTAACTTAAAAGTTGTGTTAGTTTCAGGTGTATAGCATAGTGATTCAGTTATAAGTATATATACATATTCTTTTGCATTATGGTGTATTACAAGATACTTACTATAATTCCCTGTGCCATGCAGTCACATCTTGTTCTTTATCTATTTTATATACAGTAGTTTGTATTTGTTAATCCCAAAGTCCTAATTTGTCCCTTCCCTCTTTCCCCTTTGGTAACACTAAGTCTGTTTTCTACGTCTGTGAGTCTTCTGAAACCCTCACCTGTAAGCACCTTGCTCCCCTTGCCCTGAAAATTCACCTGAAAAAAATAAAATAAAATGAATGCCTGCTGATACTTGCCCAAACCACCCAGCACAGCTGCAAATTTGTAATGTATGTTCTTGTAATAGAAAAGAAGAAATCTGACTCCATATTAGATCTGTTTCTTTGGCTTTAACCCTGTGCTGTTTTCCAGTCTTAGTCTTGCTAACTCTGCACCTTTTATAAAAGAATGTTGCCTTTAGCCTAAAATATATAGGAGAGCCCATTTTCAAGGCTCTGACCTTTAACGATATTAAAATTTTTGCACTTATATAAAGATAACAAGTTGCAGAATAGAAAATAACATTTGTTTTGTTGGAAATCTCACAGGGGCACCATGACCTGACCCATGCATACAGCTACAAGAACAAAGAATTCCTACACTAAGAAGTTTGCAACAACCAACAACACCCCCCCCCCCACCTTTTTAGTATAAAGGGAGCCTGAATTCTGACTTAGGGAAGGTGGCTTTCCAGGACATCAGCCTGGCATCTTCTGGGTCTGCCGGCTTTCCGAATAAAGTCACTATTCCTTGCCCCAACACCTCGTCTCCCCATTTATTGGCCTGTCCTGCAGTGAGCAGACGAGTTTGGCCTCGGTAACAAGCTCAGTACGTGGAACGTTCATCCTGCCTTTTCCCACCGATGAAGCAGCAGCATCATTAAAAACGCTGCCATGGTTCCTGGCCATTCCTGGTACCCATCCCCTCCCAGGTCCAAACACGTGCTCCCTTCCTTCTTTCCTATCCTGACGACCACAGGCGACGGCCACATGCCCAAGTCCCTTCCTCATACGAATGATCCCATGTTAACAAGGATTCACGCCTTCCGTCTCTCAATAGTCGCCCTGCCTGACCCATGAGGTCACAAAGCCATTCACTTCCGTCTTTAGAGACTTAGCCTTTCCCACGAGGTCTGGTCCAAGACACAGTAATGATGGATCGCCCAGATGACGCCATCAGTGAGCACTTTCTTCCACGACTACCTGCAACCTACCATTTGTGGTAACTGAGTTTCGCTTGGAGCAACGACAGATTCTGGGGAGGATAGAAAATGAATTACGTCCACGGAGGGGAGTCCAATAACAATAATTAATGCAAGCCCTGTGCACAGAGCACTGAGTCTTTAGAAACACGGAGCCCGTCTGTGTCCCTGTCAAGTATTTAAATCCCAAGGAAGACAGGCTAAGAGGTCAGGCTGCGGAGGGACAGGCTGGTGTCTTCACAAGAGGGTCCCTACGACGACTGTCGCTCACGCTGTGGGATGCTTTTACACATAAGGGGTACCCTTCCTGTAGCTGGCAAGAACCGAACGTGCAGCATGGAAAAAAAAAAAAAAATCCCGAACGGAAAGCACTGCTACTTCACTGACTCAGAAATAAACCATGAGCACCAGTCACGTGGCTCCGAAGATGGCGGAAGCAGGTGGAGGCGCCATGGCCCAGCGTGACTGTGCTTACGACGGCGGCGGGAGGTCTCGCGGGATCTTCGGGGGAGGTCTCGCGGGATCTCAGGGTGGTCTCGCGGGAAGTGGGAGGGAGATAAGCGGGATACCGAGCGGCTTAACGAAGGCTCGCAATGGCTGCTTGACGGCGGGGTTTCCGGAAGCCCGCACGCTGGAGGGTCCTGGCCAGACTTGTCCACAGAAGGAGTCTGGCTGCCGCCAGGGCCCCAGCAGACCGCAGTCCTCGTGATGCCCGCGCCCCTCTCCAGCCCCAGCAGCCCGGCCTGGCGCAGGGGGCCCAGGCTCTGGCCCAGAGGCCCTGCCGGAGCCTGAACAGGGCAGTGCGCTGTGGAAGCTGGGGCCCCAAATGGAGAACCTTCCCAGCCCCGGAGAGGCGGGGGCGGCCTCGGCGGCTCCCTGGAGGGACCCTGGACTCCCCACTTCCACCTCTGCCGAGGCCCGAGGCCGCAGCCAGGCAGGCCACGGCCGCCAGGTGTGGAAGATTCACCCAGGAGAGCATCGCACCTGCACCTGCGCGCCCGCGTGCCTCCTGGGCGCTTTTGGGTAATTACCTCCCTGGAGCGGAACTAGGATTCCTCTAATGTCCTGTGCGGTGACTGGTGCCTGGAAGCTTCTGAGTAATTTACAGCATCTTCCCGTTAAGTTTTCCTCAGCGTTAAATCCTACTTAGGTTACCGAGTCCAAACTCGCTCTGCTCGCCGCAGGACAGGCCAACAAATGGGGAGACGGGACGTGTTGGGGCGACGAATAGCGACTTTATACCAAAAGCCAGCAGGCCCAGAATACGGTAGTCTTGGAGAGCCGTCTTCCCTAAGTCAGCATTCAGGCTCATTTTATACTAAAAGGAGGAGGGGGTGGGGTTGGTTGTTGCAAATTTCTTAGTGTGGGAATTCTTTGTTCTTAGCATCTTTTGTTCTTGCCGCTGTCCACGTGGGTTAGGTCATGGGGCTCTTGCAAAACCTCCAACAAGACAAATGTTATTGTCCATTCTGCAACTTGTTATCTTTGGAAAAGTGCCAAAGTGTTAATAGCCTTAAGGGTCAGAGCCTTGAGAATGGGCTCTCCTGTATATTTCAGGCTCTAGGCAACATTGTTTTACAAAAGGTACAGAGCTTGCAAGAGTAAGCCTAGAAAACAGGGCACGGGGTTAAAAAAAAAGAAAAAGACCTAACAGGGAGTCAGATTTGTTCTTTTCTGTTAGAGTTACATTTCACTTTACGAATTCTCGTCTCATCTGGGGAGGAACTTGGGGGGGGGTGTTACCTCTTACAATATTACCTACAGGTTCCCTGAGAAAGGCCCCTTGGTAGTATTTCAGTGATTCATTGAAACTTCTGGGTGGTAAAAAGGGGAGGGAGGTGTTCCAAAAGGAAGACCCTAAGAATGATTTCAGGTGCAGGCATGAAATTGCAAGGTTGGTCAGTTTTTAGCTGGAGTTGAGTTGCGAGCTTTATCTGCTCAGGTGATCCTTAAGGTCGTTTTAATCACCAAGCGGTAAAGTTTGATTTGGTCGTGCTTCATAGTAAAACCATTGGTATTACAAACAGGTAAAAATGTTCTCAGGAAGGCCGGTAGCAAAACATGATTTCTGCTCCGGGCAAGGATGGCCGGTGGGAGAGGTAGTAAATGGTGTAGTAAAAATGGTTCCGGTAGAGAGTAAGTCATTAAATCTTGATATTGCCAAATAGAAGGGGAAGGGAACATTTTAATTCCATGCTCTTACTGTAGTAACAGGTGAGCTTTACAATCTGACTTGAAATGGGCTTCTTTGTTCTTACCCCTCTGAGACAAGGAAACTAAAATAATTCACATTCCCCAAAGAGGCTGTCTGTTTCCCTTTCAAGCTGGAACATCTAAGTATGTGAAAGACTTAAGAGTGATAGAGAACGGTGGAGGAGAAAACACACGTTGACCTGACAGCCCTTTCGGAAAGCCTGTAAGAATAAAAATCAGAAAGGAAGAAAGATGAGAGACCATTAGCCCAAAGACCAGGTCATTAAACAGGTGTGGATGGTAGTAAGGTCTTGGCAAAATGGAAGCAGGAATAACAGAGTTGTCCCGTTTTCTATGGGGCTGAGAAATGATCCTATGTAAGCTGAGAAAAGCTTTACCCTGGGATCCTTCTAGAAGGTCGAAGGGTTTGGATGGGGCAGAAAATGGAATAACTGTAAAAGAGGCTATTCAGGCATTCCCGCAATATTTCCCCTCTCCACTTTTCCCTTCATCCCTTAATTCCTGTTCTTTTTCTTTTTTCAATTAAAGTATGTAGTTGATTGATAGTGTTGTGTTAATTTCTGACGTACAGCGTCATGTTTCACTTATACGTATATATTCTTTTTCATTTTCCTTTTGCATTATAGGTTTTTATAAGATATTGAATGTAGTCCCCTGTGCTGTATAGAAGGTCTTTGTTATTTATTTTATGTATTACTTAGTATATATAGTACATATTTTGTATGTTGGTACCTGCAAATCCCAAACTCCTAATGTAGCCGTCTCCCTTTTCATTTCTTTAAAAAGAGTCCTTTCCTACGAATACAATTGTAGACGATCCAACTCCCTTTGGATCTCAAATACACATCTTGAGCAAAACATGTCAAACCTCGTTTGTTTTCCCTAAGTTTCTCTCTCACGGGAAGTGGCCCAAATATTCACCCACTTGCCCAAATCAAAGTGAGATTTTTACAGTCGGTTCTTCAGCCATTTCTGTGAGGTCTACCATCACAATACACCCTGAGTCACAATCCTGTCACCGTCTCCACGGCTACCACTTTATCCACATTCCGTCATGTTCTACTGGACTGCAAAGCTCCTCTGGGGCAGTCTGCATGTTTCACTGACACCCCACCCCCCCTCGCCCCAGATCTCTGGTTTCCAGCCCTCAAATGATTATGCTGCTATCCAGATTAAGCCCCGATTCCTTCACAGTCCTGCACAGCCCCCGCCAGTCAGTACCTGCCTCTTCCCACGCCTCTCCATCCTCTTCCTGTGCCACACCCCAACCCTCCACCCTGTCCAATCTGTTCTGCTTACAGGCTGCGTGAGCTTTACTTCATCCAGCTGTCTCTCCCCTCCCTTCTAGGTGGTCAGTGTGCTGATGGACCTTTGACCCTGGAGCTCCGGCAGTGTGCTCAGGGCTGAAGTCATCCTTGGGAGCGTCGCTGTGACGTCTGAGTACCTGCGGCCGGGACACCTCAGCTGGGGTAAGTAGACCAAAGGCGACGTGAGACACCTGTATGCTGAAGAAACGTGTACACTGGTCCCAGGAGATTCACTCCAAGGGGGAGCAGGAACCAGGCGGTAGCTGTCGGAGGCTCGGCAAGGATTTCCATGTCATTTTTGACTTGACAGCATGTTTGTAGATTGAGGAATGTGACACGGGGGTAGGAATTGGTGATGGAGGAGAGACCGAAAGGAAGAGGAGGGGGGTGTGTGGGTTGAGCGCGTCTGCCTTCGAGGTCACCAACCAAGGTACACAACCTTCAGTGGTTCTCGACCCAAATTTATACCCCTTGAATCTCCTGGTACCTTCTCAAGACTCACGTTTAAATGTCACATGGAAGTGGCTGAGTGTGTTGGCTCTGAGTTGTGACTCTGGTTTTTGACCGAGTGACTCCAGATGTGATTCTGACCAGCGTATTGCCGTCTACACTGGCTGCACTCAGAGAGGAATATTTAGCTGGTTTGTTGTGTTTTTTCAGTACGATTCAGTGGCCCTTTAAGGTAGTCGGTGACATGGAATCGCGTTTCTTTTCCTGCACCTGCATTTCTTCGTCTGCCTTGAGTAATATGGCCGTTTCCTGGCATTTGGGACTGAGAGGTTGAGAGGTTGTGATGGTCGTGTCTTGGTGACCACGGAGCCCTGGGTGTGTGTGCCTGCGAGTGCGTTCACATGTGTGCACCCACCTGTGCGTTCCTCTAATCCTGAGAGTGTCAGAGCCCGCTGCTCCCCCGCAAGCCCTCGTTTGCACCGTGGTCGTGATAATTATCCATGAACACAAAACCGAGCTCCTGTGCCAAGGCTGCTCTACGTATGCAGTCAGGACGGGAGGTTTCCTCGGCCCGAGGCGGGGGGCCGGGGAATGGAAGGAAACCAACTCGCTGATACTCAGTACGTGATCTTTTTGTTTCAGTTTTTGTTTCGGTCCAACACCACAGAGTTACTTTATTTTCGTTTTCGCTTGTTTCCAATTAAAGTATAGCTGATGTACGATAATATGCTACAGGATTTGCAATTGTTAAAGGTTATACTCCATTTATAAGCAGTATAAAATACTGGCTTTATTCCACGTGTTGTACAATATGTCTTGTAGCTCATTTATTTTATGCCTGATAATTTATACCTCTTATTTTGTACCCCCGTCATGCCCTTTCCCCCTTCCCTCTTCCCACTCGTCACCGCTGGTTCTTTAGATTTTCAAGTCTGTCTGTAGTTTTCGTCACTAATTTGTTGGATTTTTTTAGATTTCACATATAAGTGATGGCATAGGGTATTTGTCTTTCTCTGTCTGACTTACTTCACTTAGTATGATGATCTCCAGGTCCATGTTGCTGCAAATGGCTTTATTTCATTCTTTTTTATGGCTGAGTAGTATTCCATTGTATAAAGACAGCACATCTTTTTCATCTAGTCATCTGTTGATGGGCATTTGAATTGTTTCCATGTCTTGGGTGTTGTAAATAGTGCTGCTCTGAACTTTGGGGTGCAGGTATTTTTTCGATTTAAGAGTTTTTGTGTTTTCTGGTGAATGCCCAGGAGTTGAATGATCTTTGACAAGTACAGTGAATAATTAAAACAATGAAATAATTATAAAAGAAAATCATGCCAGGACTTCTGAAGTAAGAACAAAGAAATCAAAGAGAAACATATGTCTTTGGAAATAATGTAAGTAATTTAAAAAAAATAGGTGTTCTGACATCCAATTAAACCAGTATTTAATAATTCCTCAGATCTCAAGCTAATTAAGCTTTTATAAAAAAATTCCTGAAAATAAACACTGTTATTATAATAGTCATGGACATAAGAGAATGACTTGGCAGCTTCAGAAAATAGTCATAAAGGGACTTCTGATGGTGCTAAATTTTATTTCTTTAATTGATTAACATTTCTAACAGATTTCCAACATATCCTGCTGTTTAATCAAAATGAGTTCTGGTAGCTTTCTTTGGAATTCGACAGAAAGCCTTCCACTTCTTTGAAATCTTTTTTGAGAAAAGGCATATTATGCTTTGAAAAATTTTGAAGATACTGAATTAGATGATAAGCTTCCTTAAAATTTAATTGAGCACCTATTCTGATTGGCTTATAGAGACTCGTAAAGGGCTTATCTTTATTTAAACAAGAAAAATACAGGTTTCCAGAAAGGACATTTTATTCCTTACACTTTAAGTGCTTTGCCTCTTCAAGAAATATTTATGTATATACACACATAGTTGGTTTCTTTCTTTGTTCTCTGAGTGAACCTGTAAATCAGAAAGAAAAATGTTTTCAGTTTAGTTTACTTAATGGTCTTGATTTGTAGTTTGTGGGAAAAAAAAAGCAACTAAAAATTGTACTTCAATATTTTGCTCTTAATGTTTAAAAATATTTACTATGTGTTATTATAGAAAAACATGTATAAATATCTTTATTGAGATATTTCTTGTAAAAAATTAGATATGTGTAATAATTCTGTTTTATAAATTGTTAATGGGCATTTCTTGATCTCATTATAATCTCATTGAAGCAAGTTTTCACTTTACTTTTTCCTGAAAAACCTCAGTAATTTGAGTTACCTACGTATTGGTTTATCTTGATAATATTCACAGTCAGTAAATGTTATAATTATAAAATAGTAAAAGTGAATGCTTACCAAGTGAATTGTTATAGACCATAACATAATGTAAAAAATAGGCAAAATGATATGAAAAGTGTTTAAAATGAGACTTTCCAATAATAAAAGTTAATTTCTTCATTCTTTATACAAAATAGGAAAGAGATTCCATGTTATATTTTATTTCAACAAATTGAATACAATTTTAAACCTAAAAACAAAATAACTACTCCGTGAGCTGAGACTCAACCTGATAATTTAACAAAAAAAAAAAAAAGTGAAAGAAGAAAGCAGGAAAGAAAAAAAGACAGATAAAGAGCGTAAGAACGTAACATAATGATTATCTAAAGGGAAAGGGGGACCAGGAGAGGGAAAAGAGGTTGAGAGAGACAACTCAAAAGAAAAAAAAATTTCAAATAGGAAGGCAAAGGCATTTCCCGTTTAGAGGGGAAATAAAAAAATGTGGCAAAACCAATCTAACATGTCATTTACAAAAAATAAATATCCGCGCGGCAGAAACACTTACTAAGAGAAAGGTCGTCAGACCCGCTTTTCACTGTCTCTGCAGGATACACGTCTGTTAGGCACTCTAGGTAGTAGGTTTCAGGAGACAGGCAAGTGTCTGGCTTGCCGCTTGTCAGGGTTCTACAAAGGAGAGCTGTCATTTGTTCGGGGGTACTTGAAAGGGTGGCGTTGACCTGCCCCGGCAGCCGGGGTCCCAGTAGGTAAGAGTGAACGTACGAGCATCTGTGACGAACGTGAAGGTTGGAGAGCTGGCAGATGAAGGGTGTCCTACGGTTGCTGATAGATGCGACTGGTGTTCCAGGTTCTTGTCCCATCCCAGAAAGAATTCAGAGACAAGACAGAGTGGTTAAAAAAGGTAAAGTGAGGATTTATTAAAGGATGGATAGTAAACTCTCAGGGGAGAGTGGGCAGGCTCAGGGGAGCGGCTGCCCTGAGTCTCTTTGGCAAGTGAGTTTACATAGGGTGTAAAAGTGAATGGGCGGAATATTCATTGGGGAGGGAAGGGCGTGGGGTCGTATGCCCTGATTATCATCCCAGCTCCACCTCCCCAAAGGGAGGAGGGTTTTTGTCCTTATTTAGTCTGGATCCGAAGTGTCACGGCATCAGTGCATGATGGGGACTTCTGATCTGCAAGGCTAATTTTATTGAAATGGGGCCATAATGAGCAAAAGGTTACATTCGGACACTAGAAATTCCTGCCTTTTCTCACCTTTGTTTGTTCTTCTCCAGGCCACTTGTCACCCCAAAAAGCATGATCTGTTATCAGCCCCAAGGTTCCTGCTTTTCTTTCTCTGCCCAAGGGCCCCTGCTGCTTACATAATGTATGGTTTCCTGCATTTGGCTGGGGCCCCTCCTTTCTGCCCAATTCCTGCCATTTGGTCCGTGTCCTCCTGTCTCTGCTCATAGCCAGCTAGCTGCCTGCTCTAACACTACTACGGGGTCCAGGAAGGAAGAGCCAGAGGTGTGCGATAAAAACCAGAGTGGTGTCATCCTACAAAAGCCAATGTTTCAGCCCATGGGACTGCATTCCCCATTATTAGCTCACCTGAAGTGGTGACTTTCTTGGCACCGAAGTAGGCTAACTCCGTCCTGAGGACCACCTTGTCTGTCTCTGTCCGGTTCTGGAAAAGCAGCAGTAGAGCATTTCTGACTGATAGACATCATCTCTTCCCCAAGATTTTTATGACGTAACATTTGTTTCTTTTCCTTAAAGTTTCGGGGAACGGCCAGAGTCAGGAAATAATTTCAGCAGTCCCTGCCAACACCCGTTCCATTTGCTTTTGTCCCAGACGGATCCCTTTGTTTTGAATCAGCTTGTGGGGGGAGGGGGGGTGTCTTCTCTCAGAATGCTTCGTTCCCCACGTTTCCTCCTTCTCGGCACGCTCTGTGCATAACGGGCTCCTGTCGGAAACTTCGGATGGAGCGAGGTGAGGTGCCGGGGTTTCTCGCTCCATAGCGCTGGCTAAGACTTGATGAGCTCCTGGAAGGAGCTCACGAGGAACATAAAACAAATGGACATGGATATCTCGAACGGCTCGAACGCTATTCACGTGTAGAATGTCATGTGTATGGTGCCCACGTGTAAATCAAAAATCATCCTGTGAAGTTATGTTGTGATTTTTTTTTTTTCTTTTACAGTCCTGTTAAATACCACTCTGGAGTTCCAGAACCGAAATGAATTCGTAGCATTCAGACATTTAAAATAGAGCTCTCTGCCAGTGATGCCCATGATAATGCATTCAAAATACACACTTTGGAAGAACGTTCGTGTAATTCATATATGAAACAAAAATAAGCAGTGTGACTTCGCTTTTGTGGTCTGGGGTTTTACTCATATTGAATTATTAGAGAAAAACATATGTGCAAGCCAGTGGGACAGGTTCCGTCACGTAAAACCAGCGGTGCTGGCCTCTGCAAAGAGAAAGCCAAGTGGCACGCAGCTGGAAGCATCCCTGAAGTGTCTAGGAAGGTCCAAAGAGAGAGATCTGATGGCTCTCCTCCCTGATGGACAAGTAGAGGTGCGCCTGTAGGTAGGCTGTGGTGTCCTGAGATCCCACTCTGTTTTCTGTCCTGGGATCATTCCTTAAGGGAGTTACCTCACCTTTGTTGGGAGGTTGAGTGATTTTATCTAATCAGATGTTAATGGCTTAACGCATATTGTATGTTTCATACAGCGTTCACATGATGGATTAACTAGGCAGCTGGAAAGCTTTTCCAAATGATTGCACCTTTGCCAGTACAAGGGCCTTCATGTTCAAACATCACCTAAATAAAATTCATCTTTCTTAAGATATCAGTAACACACTTGTTAATGAAAACGGGTCACTTACATTACCATAATTTTTTATTGTTGGGTTGCATGGGGACTTAAATCTAGGGAGAAAGAATTAGATGTTAGCTGTTACAGGTTTGCGGCCCTAATGGTGTTTTTTATGTGCAGAGCAGTATCTGCCGGCTCTAGGCAATTACTGAACTGACTGGTCGCCGGCCAGCAGTCTGGACAGGTGGTTCCCATTGGTCTGCACAAGTAGTTAGCATCAGTGAGAATTGGGGGATCTCCAAATAGCGTGGGTTCTGTCCCCTCTGTGCCCAGTTAATTCCAGGGCACGTAGGAATCTCTATCAGTGGCCAAGCTACCCTGTTGAAACAGCCATTCAGAACGCAGAGTACGTCGTTCATGACCCACCCTGAACAATGGAACCCACACCAGCTGGCTGAAGACGAACAGGGTAAGGTGATGAAACCCGAAGCTTCATCAGTAAGGGCTCCTCACACGGAAGTCCTGTGCACCGGGGACTGTGCGGGGCTCCCCCGCTTCTGGGAAGGGCGAATGACAAGTGTGTCCTTTGGTTGCCGGTGGATGCAACCGGTGTTCCAGGTTCTTGTCTCATCCCAGAAAGAATTCAGAGACAAAGCATAGTGGTTAAAAAATGTGAAGTGAGGGTTTCTTAAAGGATGGATAGGACGCTCTCAAGCGGAGAGCGGGCAGGCTCACGTGAGCGACTGCCCCGAGATTTTTTGACAGGTTGGTTACACAGGGTGTAAAAATGAATGGGCAGAATACGTTGAGGGGGGGGAAGGGTGTGGGGTCCTATTCTGATTTTCGTCCCAACTCCACCTTCCTGAAGGACGGAGGGATTTTTGTCCTTAGTTAGTCTGGATAGGACTGTGGTGAATGGGAACTTGTAATCTGCAAGGCTAATTTTATTGAAATGAGGGCATAATGAGCAAAAGGTTACGTTCGGACACTGGAAATTCCTGCCTTTTCTAACCTTCCTTTGTTGGTCTGCAGGCGACTCATCACCCGAAAAGGTATGACCACTGAACAGAGGTTCCTGCTTTTCTTTCCCTGCCCAGGGACCCCTGCTGCTTACATGATGTGTGGTTTCCTGCGTTTGGCCCGTGCCCTTCCTTTCTGCCCAGTTCCTGCCGTGTGGTCTGGGTCCCCCTTTCTCTGCTCATATCTAGCTCT
Organism: Camelus dromedarius; assembly: GCF_036321535.1. NCBI lineage: Eukaryota > Metazoa > Chordata > Mammalia > Artiodactyla > Camelidae > Camelus > Camelus dromedarius. The sequence continues at coordinate 111,618,060 of NC_087472.1, forward strand.
CTGCCTGCTCTGACATTTCCCCAAAGGCAGCAAAGTACATTGCCTCCCTGTAATCTTGGCTCCGAGTAGTGGGGAAGGTCACCCCCCTTAGAAGACGCTCACCCAGCAGGCAGTGCGCGCGTAGGCCCAGTGGACACTTGCTGTGTGGTCTGGAACTGTGACATACAGGTTAATGTAAAGTGACCCCACAGCTACCAGACACAGGCTCGCAGGTTCTCTAGTAGACTCTTCCTTCCTGACTGGTGTTGACACAGTCTCACGGGAACGGCTCCCACACGGACGATCGCTCACTGCCCGAAAGCCCTGAGGCACCGTGGGGAAAGCACCCCGGCCAGGGCCCTGCAGGCACGGGGCCATACACACCCGTCCTCCAGGACTGAATGACCGCCCACGGCTTCCGGAAGCACCTGTCATGCAAAGGCAGGACTCACCTTGACCTCGGAGGCGCGCCCTTTCCTCCGCATCTGATCACTCCGGGGCTCATCCGTGTCCTGTCGCCGCGCTGTGTCCGTGCTCAGAACCTCGGCGGAGACCTGGCAGGTGGTAGGGCAGGTTCTGATCTTCAGGAGACGCTTTTCTGTCCTCGGCCTCGAGGTGTAAAGGAACAGACATATGGATTTAATAACGCAGTGACGCCCACACTGTTGTGGAAGGAGCCAGTCTTCTTGCCTGAGACGCAAAACCGTGGGGCGTTTGCGCCTCTGTGGGAATTCGTAAAGATGTTAGTGACGGCATGTCTCCTTGGCATATTTACTTTTTTTCATTGTGCGTATTTCTTGGCACATCTAAGTTTTCCGGAATTGTGCAGGACTGGTATTTTATTTCTCTTCTCAAATTATTTGATCTCAATTGCTGGCTGTGTTTTAGAGACACTCATTATATATGTACGTATTCGTGTACACGCACGTATACACACACAGGTATACCCCGGCGCACATGCACATCATATATGAAGTTGTGTGCATTGATCACGCCTACATAGCAAAGTTAGCCCTGTATTTGATACTAAAGTATATCTTTTGAAAAATTAATAACAAACTATCTAAACTGTCTAAATTTACACATTTTAAGTCTTTATTGCTAGAATAGAAATCGTTTATTTTGTAAGATTCAGTGCTTCTGAATGCTTGTAAGTGAATAAAAGCTGTGTTGGTAGGCAATTAAAAATATAAATATAAACCAGGTAAAATGTCTGGAAAATTTTGGAGAAATCAGAAGGCAGAGATGTTGGCCATTAGATTCTTAAGAAAGATAGACAGACAGACTTCCCCTGGCTGTGGGCAATGAACGTAAAGTGAAATGCTTTGTCACATTATTGCCAGGAAATTAAGAGTCGGACTGTAGTCGTTTAAGTGGAAAAGGAAAAGTGATTGAAGTGAGTTCTGTGAAGGAGCACAGACGTTGGACCTGGAAGCCTTTCACAAGCGCTTTGCTTTCCTGATAAACGTGCGTCATGTTCTCAGTTCACCGGTAGCTGGGCTGTTACGTGTGATCGAACGCGACGCCGGCAAACGCTAAGGTAACTGCATTCCCACCTACGTCAGTAATTTACACGAGCAGAGCCACAGTTGTTTTATCCCAGGATTCTTTGTGTTAATGTTGTCAACGTCACTCCATTGACTTACTCCTCATCCTGAGCACAAAATTGACAGAAAACAAGACGTTACAGTGCAGTGGGAAAAGAATGAGTGGTCAGGAATGAAAAAGACATAGATAAGCATTTTAAGTTCATGGGTATTAGTTGTTGAAGGGCAAATGCTCATTTATATATAGCGTTTGGAATCCACCTTCTGGGTACCTGATTGGGAAAACCACCCATCTACACTTACATTTCATTTAAAAAAAAAAAAAAAAAAAGACCTGTGATAGCAGTAGGTCATTCTGTGCCTTTTCCGTGTGAGTGGCATTTGGCTGAGAATCTGTGATTTCCTACGGAGGGCGAGGTTTGTTTCATTTTCCCCTTCCTTCTGTCATCTGCCGGACCTTCCTCTCGACTTCCATTCTTGGCTGCCCAGTTCTTGCCTTGGAAACATTTTCCTTTCAGACACCACAATGACGTGCACGTTTTAAAATTACTGCATGTTCTTTTATTCTGTCGATACCGTGATGGTTACCTCCTTCATGTATTCCGCTGACCTTGACAGCACGTGAACAGTCTAGCATTTTGGCGCGTTCGCACTGGAACTTTCTGTCAGTATGAAAATTGTATTTCTCTTTTAGTTCTTCTTAGATGATGGGTTGAAAGATACAGAACCAGAAATGGTTTCTAATACAGGCAGAACCGACCAGTTGAATTATTACCACAGACGACTTTACGTGAAGAGTATAGGATTTCAGTAACGAACAAGAAACTTTATTTTCTGTCTAATGTTTTCACTTAATAGTTGTTACGGAGCGCTCAGTTAATGTGGTTTCTCAACTTGTTCCTTGTGTTTTTAAGTTTAGAGAGCACATTCTCTTAGTTTCACCTTTCTTCACCACTGCTGTCTCTGAGAACCATTTTTCTCCCAGAAATCAGTAAAATAAGAGAATCATTAGCTTTGTTTAAAAAAAAAAAAAAAAGAAGAAGCCTACCAGCTGTGAACAAAAAATACTGCGAACCACATCAGTGAACAAAGCATGCTGATGCCATCAAGTGATCCGCGGCCACCCCCACCCCCTAGTGAGGCCCAGCCCGCAGCCCGGCCTCTGCAGCCACTCACAGTGCTGCCCTCTGAGGGGACTCAGAACAAGAAAGGACAGGACACTGGCCCTAGACAGCTACGTGCTTGTCAAAGGAGTGAATTCAGTGAGCCCAGATGTTTGCTCCCTACCATACATAGAACAGCGCTACATTCTTTAACTTGGTATGCCTGGTTTTCTTCAGGTAACAAGCTTTTAATGTTCCAACCCCTTGGTCTTTGTTGTAAAGCTCCTGTATATCCCGGCTCCTCCCCTCCCTCTTCGGAGCCGTCCCTCAGAGCCATCTGGGAGGCTGTCATCCGGGCTCGAAGGGGTTCGAGTCCACAGAGATGTCCACCAAAGAAAACATAACTCTCAACTTTTAGGCTGTGCGTTTATCTCGGTCAACACAGCTCTGAAGGAAGAAAAGAGAAAAAGAAATGTTCTCATGTATGAGTAATGCTCCCTGAAGTTCCGTCCCTGCTCCCTTCACAACCGTGCCCACACCCTTCCCGGCTGTGCCTTGAGTGGGCGGCCGGGGTGTGAAGGAGGGCGGCTCCGGGGGTCTGGGCGGTTGTGGCCGCCCCTCCTGTGCGCTGGGGGTCTCGGCCTTTGCAGTGACCTCCGGCCTGTGCACAGAGGCCGTGCTCACAGCGCTGGCCGAGTGCCCGCGGTGCTTCTTGGCGCTGCGATGCCAGCAGGCAGCCCGTCCCATCCTTGGTCACAGAGGGTCCTGTTAAACCTGAAACCCGACACACCCACTGCGCTTCCTTTTGTTTCTCCCCTTACGATGCTAAACTCTCTCCTCTTCCTAAACTCTCTCGTCCTCCGCTTCCTCCCCCTGCTTGTCTTTCCTCCCTCTTCTGTTACTGTCATTTCATTTAGAATGGCATGCTGGCTAGATTCAGACAGGCCACTTGAGGGTTGGCTAAACTGCTTAAATCCATTTTGAGGTGGGGAGGGTGTGGCTCAGTGGTAGAGCATGTGGTTAGCATGCACGCTTTCCTGGGTACAGTCCCCAGCACCTCCACTAAAAAGTAATTAAATACAAATTAAAAAGTAAGTACATATATAAATAAACCTAACTACTCCTCCTGAAATAAAACAAACAACCCCTCCCGATATCTATTTTGAACGGTGGAAACAATAACGAGAAGTGGGCTACCATCTGCGTGATGTGAAATAAGAAATTTACTTCAGTGCTTTTCCCCTTTTCAGCAACGTTTGCTTTTTCTTCTGCAGCCAAATTAAGATATTTTTGTGTAATTTTGACTCATTTTCTCCAGAGGAAAACACACCTAGAAAAGAGAGGGCAGACAGTGGCTACCCTGAAAAATAAGTAAGAAATAGCCAACTCTCAATGCATCGGTCCTTAAATGCTGTTTATTTTACTGGCGACACTTGGGGAGTTTGAGTACCGTTGTGTGACTGTGCTGCGTCAAGCACACATGTTTAGGGTTTGAGCATCGCAGAGCCACGTTGTAGACACGGGCTGCGCGGCCCTCAGGCGTACGTAACCATCACGGTGAGGCCCCCGGAGGTTACAGAGTGGCCCCCTCGGGGTCCTGAGCCCCCCTGCCCTGGGCTTTGTCACCACCCCGCTCCGTCCACCAGGCCCGCCCTTTACAACCTTTACTCTCGACAGAGGGAAGCCTGGCACCCTGCCTGGAGGGACGGGGCCTGGAGGGAGGGGGCCGAGGAGATGCCGGGCACCGTCTGGCGGCAGCCGGCTCGTCTCTCCTGACTTTGGAAACGTGTTTCGCTCTGCATGCACATTCTGTGAACCTGTTGCCTGAAATAAGTGTGCAGCCTCAAACTTGAGAGTTACGTTTTATTTGGTGGGAGGACTCAGCCCGGGATGGCAGCCCCCAGATGGCTCTGAGGGGTGCTCCGAAGAGGGACAGGAGGAGCTGGGACATACAGGAGATTTACAACCAAGAGCAGGGAGTTGGAACATTAAAAGATGACTTGTTATCTAAAGAAAACCAGGCATCTCAAGTTAAAGAATTTAGTGTTTTCCTATGTATTGGAGGGAGCAAACATTTGGGCTCCTTGAACTCATTCCTCTGACAAGCACCTAGCCGTCTAGGGCCAGAGTCCTGTCCTTTCTTGTTCTGAGTCCCCTCAGAGGGCATCACTGTGAGTGGCTGCAGAGGCTGGGCTGCGGGCTGGTCCTCACTGGGCGGGGTGGGCAGCCGCGGATCACTTGATGGCTTTAGCATGCTTTGTTTACTGATGTGGTTTGCAGTATTTTTCTTCCACGGAACAATGAGATGAGAGCTGGATTCCATGTTCCTTTAGGTTCCTCTTCTCAGAGCTTCTCAGCACAGCTGTAGGGCGTCTCCGCTCTGTATGAAGTCCAGGAATGTTCTTGTGTGTATGAGAGAGAAGAAGGTGGACCGGGTTTTAATGATCTGTTGAATTCATGGCTAGAATTTTATATTTTCATGTTTAACAGAAGTCGGCAGTTCTTGGTGTCACCACTTAAGAGTCATCGTACGTGTGTGAAGGGCTCTCGGCTCAGAACATGCAGGGAGGAGCGGAGTCGGATGCTCCCACGCAGATACGGTTGACTCTTAGATGCAAAGTGGCCGGTTGCCTGTATGTCAAAGCGGTAGGGAGGTTTTTCCCACAGAAGATATTTCTAAAAATAGGAAGCAGTTGCTGGGCAGGGTGTCTTTGGAACGGGAAGGAGGCAGGCAGTACGTATTCAGGAGAAGCTTTCACATGAAAAGCTTACCGAGTGGAGACTGGAAACGCCTGTTTCTCGGTGCTCAGGTGTTGGATGACTTTGCAAAGCAGAATAAGGTTGTAAGTGTAGACAGTGGGGGACATGTTCGGCCAGATGGGCGTATTGGATCCAAGATCTGTTGACGTCTGTAGGGCAGAGGAAGGACTCACAAGGAGACGGATTGGGGGCACAGAGCTGGAGCTCCCAGGATGCCTCACTCCATCCGAGACGCAGGATAGGGCTCCTGCTGGCGGTTTGCGTTAGGTTAAGTTTTACCCGGAAGATACAGCCTACTTGAGAAAAGATGAATCGACTGACGGCTGTTGTGAGGGAGGCTCGGCTAATGACATAATTACGTCCTCTGCAGTCCGTGTAACCGGCTAAATAGCGTTCTCTTTCTTTCTGTCAAGTCATTTAACAATTACGTTTAACCTGTACTCGCTTGTTTGGAGATAATTAAAAGTGTCCTTGTCCTGGAATAACCCCGTGGAGAACAAGGTTCCCCAGTGACAGTGTCCTTGAGTCGGGTGCCAGGTTTACAGATCAGAGCCAGCAACGTGCAGAAAGGGTGCAGCATCATGACCCAGGGCCTTGTGTCCAGAAACCTAATGGTTGTGTCCCCGCCGACAAGCGTTGGGTTTAACGTTTTAAAGTCGGCCCGTGTTTGTCTCTGTAATTCCATTAGCAGAATAAAGGTGAAAAGCCATGTAATCAACTTAGTAATGCAGAAAACAATAAGAAAAAAAAAAAAACAAAGCAAGAAAACTCACTGAGACAATGGGTAGGCAAACCATAGTATATTCATACTGGGGGATATTACTCATTAAAAATGAAAGGAAAGGAAAATCAAACAATGACGTATGAGCAGCATGCATGGCTCTCACGGACGTTAGTTTGAGTGAAAGAAGTCAGGTGTGCGTGAATGCGTATTTGTGTGTTGAACTTGGGTCTGTAGGAAGTTCAGCGACGAGCAGAGAAAACAGACGGGGGTAACTGAGAGCAGTCACGTCTTCAGTCCTACAAGGAGCATGGGTTTTTTTTTTTTTTCCCTCCAGTGATGGATACACTATATCTCTTGACTAAGGTGTCAGGTTCACGGAATTATCAAAGCACCTAAGCACACGTTTGCCCTCCCTGCCTTTCCCCGTGTGCACTTTTTATCTCCATCTATTGAGAACCAGCAGGTTCAACTGACACACACTTCTGGGCACAGTAGACGTAAGAAAAAGAAATAGGGAAGGAAAACAAGTAACCGTACCCCAGAGCGGCTCTCCTCACACACACATCTTCGACATCCTGCCTTTGTGTCAGTAAGATCCGTATCCATTTCTTTCCCTCCTGATAGAACTGTCTCGTGTACCAAGGACAGTTTAAGCTGTTTGCCTTGGAAGAGGGTCATCCTTGGAGATGCGATCTGGTTTTCCCCAGAGTGTGGACTGGCCTGCCTCTAGACGTGTGGTTCAGGAGTCAGGGGGGAGAGGGAGGAGGGGGAGGAGGCCTCCATGCCTGCCATCTGCCGGTGGCAGGATTGGATCCTTCTGGGGCCGCTGTCACTCGGGGATGGAAGTAGCGGGGCTCCCTGTCTCTTACTTAGACGTGATTTCTACTTCTGGCAGTAAACTTTATCAGTGCCACCCAGGGTGCTTCGGCAGTGCCAGTGCTCGCAGTTTAATTAGTCTGCCCTGTCGGATACAGATCCTTTAAGAGATGCGTCCCCTCTGGGACTGAAGCTTCTCTGAAAGGAAGTTAGCTGTTACACAGACGTCTCACGCGTCTGGAGAAGCGGTCTTGGAAAGTCACTGGAGGAGTCGGGACAGTATGCGTGCTTGGCGGTGACCAGCCCCAGGTCAGGGGCAAGGTCACCTTTTCTGAGTAAAGCTGTGCCGTTTGAATGAGCCCAGCAAGGCCTGCTTTCTGTGGCCTTTCCTCCCTGTGTTGACACAATTAACTATTCATGAGAACTCCTCTGTTCTCATAATAGTTCCCACGTCCACATGTGAAAAGGATGGTCAGAGATGAGACAGTCCTCAGATGTTTGACTGTACATGGGAGTGAATGCTTGATACACAGTGTCCACTGCAGAATATAATAATATGCTCAAAATTGCGTTCATACCCTACTTGGGTGGACAGGGAGAGTGACTTTTATTTAGTGTGAAATAATCCGCTCTTCAAGTCCTAACCTACCAGTTAGTAGATTAAAAAAAAAATTTCTTACCTCTTTGATGTGGTATAACATCTTAGCTTAACTTTGTGATTTGAATAGTTTCTTATCTTTGATAGAATTTGTTAGAGAGAAGTCTCAGGGCTCTCAGCCTTCTATCCTTTACTTCTCTCTCAGACATTTGGAGCAGGGCACATCTTTGGATTCACGGATGCAGGGGAGAGATGGTTCGGGGGGCGCCATGTTGGGCCCCTCTGGTCATTGGCGTTACCCTGTGCCCATCTGGGAACTACTTTCTCCCGTGCTCTTCTGAATTCTTGACTATGCAGTGCTGACCATTGTCCTTTCTTCTGAGCCTCCTTTTGGCTGACCCCGCTTGGCCATGGTTACCATTATGGGGCCAGGCACAGGGGCGTCTCCTCCATCTCACCTGGCAGCCCTCCCTAGCCTCTGCTCTGGAACCCTGTGACCCTGCTTGGTCCAGGCTGTGGGAAAATTCCTACGGACTTGATCCTGCAAGTGGCAGCCCGAGGGCAGGGCCGGACAGTCTGCTGAGGACTTTGTTATTTCAGCAGACATTGCCTGGTGGACACCTGCCGCTTTGCCCTGGTGGTAATCCGTCTTCAGTTACTACCCAGATGCTTGCCCCTAATTCACACAGGGTTCTAAAGAATTGTAGGGTCCTCCTCCAAAGGAAGTTGTATGATTGTCAAAGGAGGCTGAGACCTTCCCTACAGGTCAGCCCCCCTCGAGGACTGTAGCAGTAGCCCCTTCCCTGCAACTTGTATGCAGCTAAGTAGGCACTGATGTCCCTGATTCATGTAACGAGGGGAGGAGAGAGTGTGCTGACTGGGTCACGTTATTTTATTACTATTTGGAAATCTGTCTACGCCCAGTTGATAGAAACAAATGTTGGCCAGGTTGCCCTGGGAAGCCTGCATTTCTTACGTTGCTTAAGTAGGCCAAGTTGTCTATGAAATGCAGAAAGGTAGGGAAATACAGTACCTCTGAGCCGTCACCAAGCTCTAGCTGGGATTTTGGTTTATTTTTGACTTTTAGGGAGGCTTGATTGGGGTATAGCCAGCAGCCACGTAACACCTGCCATTGTCCCTTGTTAAGGACGTCTGTTAGAACGCCTCATAAGTGAGTCACGGAGGCTTTACGTCAACTCAACGTTTCATCTTTAAGGAGAGTAAGAGGGAAATGAGGGTTATTTATGGACAGCAGTTGATTTCAAGTTGAAATGAGTGTATCTTTTTCTTTTCCTTTTAATTTTAGCCACATATTTTTCAACCATAATTTTTTTTTCATTTTTTTAGAAAATTTGTTTATTATAGCTATCCTGAAACGTACATGAAAAAGATACTTGTCTTTATTTTGTGTTTTAACTGTTAACACTCCACCTGAACACACATGGCGTGTAGTAACGTATTTTGAGACCATTTTTGAAAGATACTTATTTTCTGTTGTTTGCAATCATAACCTTGTTCAGAGGCTTTCAATTTTGGAAGCAGCTCTGAAAGTTTTAGTGACTAGAATACAGGGGAATTGTCAGGGATTCTCAAGGACATAGGTTGCTAGTATGTATTTTTCTTTAAGGAGAAAAAAAAAAGACGTAAGTCAGCATTAATTAGACGACATTTTCAGAACTCTGAATAGTTCCAATGTACATTTCTCTTTTATTTTTTCTTTTAAAATATAGTCTAACAACTGTCTGTATTAAACTGTAAATTCAATTTTTGTTAACTTTTAGAATAACTTTTACTTTATTTTCTTGACATAAAATTGAGCTTGATGAAGTCTAAACTAAAAAGTTATTATCAAAGATCAAAACAAATAATTTTTAAAAATCTATATTTTTAATTAGAAATTGTGGCTTCAAATTTGATAAATGAGCATATGTTAATCAAAGTTATTAATTAACAAAATACTAGTGACGATCAATATTTTCGCTCCACGTAGAGTTTTATTCCAGTCAGGACATATATTTTTGTTAGCATATTACAAAAAGAAATACGTGACTTTTTTATCACATGGATATTTCTATGTTTCCAAGATTTCTACAGTAACAGTATCATTTTAATTAGAATATAAAGGCACCTTGTGTTCTTTTTTGTTTTGACAAAATGATAAACTGCTACCTGTATTCATATTTATACACACACGTATTTTTAAGAATCCAGCTTCCTCTCCTGTCTGTAAGAAGAAGTGACAAGGTTTATAGCTTTGTAATTGTGACGTGGTTCTTACATCTTTCCTTTATTATATGCTTACGTGAAATTATTCTCACCTTTTTCGCAGTTGCTGTGGAGTTCTCAGTTTGTTGCAAAGACTGTGTGTTCCGTGATGTCCTTTGGCTAAGTGCACTGGTTCCCACGGGCCACGGTCCTGCCCAATTCCTGATCTTACTGAAGTAGTGCTTATTCTAACAAACGACTACTCAGTTTGGATGGTGGTGTTTATATTTAAATAGTCAAAGCTTTCTCATAGATAACAGGGTCTTTTTTAAAATCTGAATCCCTGTCCTTCATCTGAGCCAAAGAAATCATATGTCTTTCCTGCCTGATCATTCTTTAAAAGTACATTCATATGTAAAAAAAAAAAAAAAAAAAAAAAAGTGTTCCTGTCACTTGAAAGGCACAAGTCCACAGAAGAGTCTCTCCTTTTACACTGATTTCCATCCATCGGCGGATGCGTGGGAGGTGGTCCTGTGAAGGTGCTCAGGTTTGCTCTTAAAATATATTCAGGGGGAGGATATAGCTCAGTGGTAAAGTGCCTGCCTAGCATGCATGAGGTCCTGGGTTCAGTCCTTGGGACCTCTGTTAAAATAAATAAACCTAATCACCTCCTCCCCGCAGAAAACTGAATTAAAATAAAAAAAACAAACATCAGAATAATCTTTAGTCTTTAATGAGGTCTCATTGCCCAACAATGGCTTTTAAAAGAAGAAACAAGTAAAACTTTTATTGCTGTTGTTTTATTGTTACTTTATTGTTTTTAAGTATGGCGTGAATGAAGCAGTTGACTCACAAAATAGTTATAACCCATCATGTGTCAGACACAGGTCCAGGCTTCACATGAACATCTCTTGGCATGAATCTAACAGGCAAATGGATAGTAGAAATAATAAGTAAATGAAATGGTACATTAGAAAGTACTCGGAAAGCAGAAAAAACCATCCCTGCAGACCACAAGAGAAAGACTTAGTGAACTAGGCATTTAATACCCTGAACTGTACAGTTAAAATCTGTAGAGATAGTAATTTGTATGTTATGTGTATTTGGCCACAATTCAAAAAATGGGGAAAAATTAGAGTACGTTCAAAGGAATGTTGCTTCACTAGTTCAGTCTTAGGCAGAAGGCTTTTCTGCTTCCTCCCAGCTGTGCTTAACAGCAAGATTGGAAATGAACACACTTGGATTTCCAAATTACATAAGAGTATTGCAGAGCAAGGGTCAGATACATAAACACGGATACACACACACAGATACGTACACACACACACACAACTGCATATATACACACACATATATGCATATACACATACACACACACATCCTCCACCCACAGAGGCAAAATTTACAAAGAGTGATATCTAAGCAAGTATTATTAACAATTAACAGAGGAGAAAACTATGGCCAGTAATGTGGAGAAACTGGAAGATCAATAAATAGAAACAGACCAAGAAATAACATAGATAGTAGAAGTAATAAACAGGGGCAGTAAACAGTGCTTTATAAATACATCCCATAATTGTAAGGTGGCCAGAGGTGGCAGCACCAGAAAGCAGGTGAAGAACACTGTAAAAACAAAGTCAGTCGCCTAGAGTCAGCGGGTGTAACATCTGAGATAAAGGTTGTATTGGAGAGAATTAACAGCAGGTGGATGCTGAAAAAGAAAAGGTTACTGAAATGAAAAAAAGAGCGATCCTAATTGACACATCGAGATTAAAACGACCAGTTAGAAGGAGCGCAGGATCCAGGGACCTGTGAGACAGCGTCAGGAGGGATAATGTTCATGGAGTTAGAATTCCAGAGAGAGTGGAGGGAAAAGTTTTAAGTGAATAATGGCTTTCTTTTTTCCCCCAAATTTAATAAAGCCTAGAAACCCGCAGTTCCAAAAAATATCTGTTGCATATGGAATGGAGCAAAACTGAGGCCCGTGAAAGCAAGATGCGTCATGGTTAGACTACCGTACGGCGGTAATAAAGAGACCCTTTCAAAGGGAGGTGGTGTTCCCCACAGAGGAACAGAGTCACGGATGACCGCAGGTCTCTCTTTAGAGACAGAGCTGCGGGTTCTGTCCGGCAGAAGTCCCACCGAGACGGAGCGAATGACTCGAGACTCTGGAAAGTCAAGAGAGCGAGAAGCAGTCAGAGGCCAACTCCTCGAGCCTCTCAAACACTCTCATGTTTATTGTGCACAATCAAAGAAAAGGTCAGAAACAGGTGCATCACGGAATGCAGGAGCTTAAGGAAAATCAGGATCGGGTAGAGGTCATAAAATCCACAGTGAGTACAAAGGCCTAATTTACCCTCGGGGCAGTCACGGAGGGAGGGGAACAAGGTACTTGTTCAGGTGTAAGAAGTTGACTACAAAACAGACCAGCAGACCAGCCAGTTCCTTGTCTTGCAGGTTACAGACGATCTGAACAGCAGAAAGCATGCCCAGGGTTTATAGCTGAGGGCATGGGTCTTTGCTTTGTAATGAGCAGGGTAAACCTTGAACTATGGACCTATGCTTATGATAAACAAGCCGTGTCCTGCGTTTATAGCAAGGGACACGCAATGGCTTTGCCACTGCAGAAGCAGCCCTAAGCTAAGACCTCAACTATGCAAGCAAGGCATTGTCTCTGCCTTTTACGGCAAGGAGACAGGTGTGCACATGCACAGGTGCCTGCTAGCAAAGCACATTTGTTCTTCCTAAAGGTCACAGGCGGCTGCGGTCTGTTACAATTTATTAACCCAATCGTGGGCTCCCACACAAAGCGCCAGCCAGGAAGGAGTAGGGGTGTCCTCTCTCAAGGACGGAAAGTAACATCCATCCTGCAATTCTGAACGGTGCGGAAGTGAAACTGAAAGACTGCCGACTTGCTCAGACACGCTGAGAAATCATCCCCGCAGAGGAGTCCGAGGAGACACGTGAAAGGATCCTTAGAGACAGCAGGACGGTGACAACAGGTGGAAACCTGGACGTGTGTGGAGGAGTGAAGTGTCGGAGACGGTGCGTCTGGCAGTAGGTGTAAGCGTGTGCGTGTCTCCAGACTGAAAAGGATCGCTGACGAAGGAAAGCAGAGGGAAGGCACGCCGCTCTGTGGCGGCTTGCTCGTGGCGCAGCACCAGGCGTGACTGCAGTAGCAGGGGGCTTCGGAGGAGACCATCGTGGGGGTCTCCTTCCCTCGTGTCAGAATGACGTGGTGTGCTGGTGCTTGGCAGTAGCCTGCGATTAGTTACGTGGCAGAATAAATACGGATGGAAAATTCTAAAAACAAAGTTACAGATAATGCAGAGAGACATAAAAATAATCTAAGAGAAGGCAAAAAAAAAAAAAAAAAGAAAGGAAACAGCAAGATGTTACATTTAACCATACCCATCAACAGTCAAATTACATATAAATGCCATAAATACCTCCAATAAAGGCAGAGAGATAGAATTAAAAAGCAAGATGCAACTCTTAAGCTGCCTACAAAAAACGCACCTTGAAAGTACAGATAGGTTAAGATAACGGGTGGGAGAAGGTGTGTCGTGGACATACTCGTTCAGAGAAAGCTGCCGGGGCTGTGAACGGCCGTCAGAGTCCCGTTCACAGTGAGGATGCACGCAGGAGAGGAAGGTACCCGGTGAACAGTGGTGCCTTGCTGACTTCCTCAGAGCACAGCTGTCCTAAATGGCTGTGGACTTCCTAGCAGAGCTTTAAAATACGGGAAGCAGAAACTGACGCGAACGGAGGCAGCAGCATGTCCATTAATACCATCGGAGTTTTCAAAACTTCTCTCTCAATTTTCCATAAAACAAGTACACAGAGGGTCGGTCAGGGCGAAGGTGACCTGATCCACACCACGGACGTCTGTAGAACACGCAGCCTCTGCAGAAAAACGCGTTCTTTTCTTGTGCACGTGGGACGTTCGTTACGAGAGACAGTGCGTGGGTCAGAAATCAAGTTTCAGTCCATTTAAAACAGTTTCAACCATGTGTATACTCTGAGTGACAATGGAATTAAATTAACAATCGACAACAGTACCTGAATAGTCTGAATGTTTTAAAACTAGGCATCAGGCTTCTAAAGAAGATGTGTCATTTACCAAGAAATGAGGGTGTTTTGAACTGAATGAAAATCTGAGCATAATATATCAGGAAGTGGTAATTATGTGTATCACCTGCATTGTGATCGTGTTAACATTAGTGTACAGAACTGTCCAAACTCACCAAATTGTGCACATCGATCACTTGCAGTTTTTTATGTACTCAGTATCTCAATAAAACTTGAAAAATATTTAGTTTCCGTAGGAAAATAATTTTGTAGATTGCAACTGAAGAAGTAATTATAGGGATGTTTATACTGTTAACGGTTACATTAAAAAGGAAATAATGCTTGTAGTCAATGACTTAATACTGTTATTTAAGAAACTAGGAAATACACCGATGCAAGCAGAAAAGGGGAAATGATAAAAAGTCAGAGCAGAAACCGTGAAATAGGAAGCAGATCAACCCTAGAACATATCGCTGAAAAAGATGGTTCAAAGATGGTGCTTTGACATCAGTAAATTCCTAAACCTTCGGCCAGCTTGAAAACAATTTACCAGTATGGAAAAGGGAAACTCGGAACAAGTGTATGAAAGTCAATTGTGTAGCTAAGGTTAGATGTACCTGTTTCCTAAAAGACACAAACTACCAGCATCCGCTCAGGAAGAAATAAATCATCTTAATAGCCATACAGGGGTTAAATAAATTGATTTTCATTTTCAAAGCCTCTCAAATCACCGAGCTCAGGTGGCTTCACTGGGAAATTCCCCTAAACTTTTAATGCATAAAAAATGACCGATTCTATACAACGAAGTGCAGAAACTGAAAGAAGAGGGAACATTTTAAATCTCATTCTGTAAGGCTGAACGTACGCTGATACCAAAAACAGAACAACATGGTACCGTTAGAAAAAAAAATCCTGCAGAAGAATATTGCTCATGATCACAATGACAAAATTCTTAAAATACGTTGTCCAAACGAATCCACACCACATATACATAAATACTATATACATACACATATATAGTGCTATATGTAACATAATATTTAACATGGTGCAGGGTACCCGAGGAACTGAAGTTAACATTGCATTTCGTGGTTAAAGATTACATTTCTCGCAATGAGATAGGGCCATGAAGTTGTTCAATTATTTTTTTTTTATTTTTTTTTTTGTTTGTCTTTCTTAACTGTGCTTTCAACGTTGGTAGTAAGTTTGGTGTTATTGCCTGTCTGTTCCTTATATCAGTGCAGTGAGTCTTCTGTCGTGGTCACCGTTGCTAAAAGTTTGCCAATTTTACTGATATTTTCAGAGAACCAGCTTTTGGGTTCATTGGTGTCGTGTGTTGTTTCTATTCCTTATTTCATTGACTTCCATTCTGACCTTTGATTTCTCTCCTCTGCTTACTGTGTTCCTCCGTTTCTTCTTTTCACGTATGAAGCTGAGGACGCGGATTTGAGATTTTTCTTCCTTTTCAGACGCAGGAGTTTGGTGCTTCCCGGTAGTAACGGCTGCCTGTGCGTCTCCCGCATCTGTGTCAGGTGTGCTTTTAAAGGCCCTCGGCTCAGAGCAAATGCTTGTTTCTCTTTTGTTTTTTCTGTGACCCATAGAAATGTGGTGTTCATTCTCAAACGCTTTTGGATTTTCCAGATAGCTTTCTGTTCCTGATTTTCAGGTTGATTCTGCTGTGGTCAGAGAACATCCCATTTATGACTTCAGTGCTCCTGGCGGGGGGCACGGTCGGCCTCGGCGGATGCGCTGAGTCCGCCAGGAGAAGCTGTGCCTCCTGCTCGTGTTGGGTGGCTGTTCTCTAAATACACCCAGGGTCTCCCTGGTGCCTCCTGCCCTTCTCTCTGTTCAAGTCCTTCCTCATCTGTGCACTTGTTCTGTCAATTACTGTTTTGATTGAAGTGTGGTCGATGTACAGTCACCCACTGCTGGAACAGTACTGAAGCTTCTGCTCTCACTGCAGGCTTGTCTGCGTCTCCTTAGAGTCCTGTCTGGTCTTCCCTCCAGTGTTTTGAAGATCTGTCATTGAGTGAGGACATTCTGAGGACTGTTTTATCCTGTTGAGGAAGGGACTCCTACGTCATTGTGAAACGACCGTCTCTCTGTACGCTGATATTCTTTGGTATAAAATTTACATTGATACTGATTTTCCTATTATGGATTTGTTTTGATCAGCGTGATCCAGGTTTGTCTATCCCTTTTCTACTTTTAGCTTGTAAGTGCCTTTCTAGTTCACATGCATTTCCTTAGGAAGGATGTAATTGCCTTTTTTTGATGTGGTGTCAGTGTCTGTGCTCGAATTGGAGGCTTTCAGCTCATTTCCTTCAGCGCGATGACTGGTGTGGTTGGACTTAAGCCTTCCTCCCTGAAGTGCCAGTGCCCCCGTCCATACCCTAGAAGAGGTCGCATCAGTATGATGCCTTTTCTCCCCTGCCAGCCTCTGATTATTGTCCCCATGCATGTTACTTCTCCATGTTGTCAACTCTAGAAAAGTTGTTATCCTTGCTTTGAAAAGTCTGTCAGTTAAGGACATTGGAGTTTTAAGCAAAAAACGTGTACAGTTACCCGGTTATCCTTTCCTCTGCTCTTTGTGCCGCTGTGTAGACGAGACCTCCACAGTGTGCCATCTAGTGTGTCGCCTCCCTCTGCTTGACGAGTGTCGACATCTCCAGCGCTTCTGGGGCAGGGCCAGTGGCGGTGCGTGTTTGCAGCTGTCCTGAGGTCCCGTGACGGTGCGTGTTTGCAGCAGTTCTTAGGTCAGACACAGCCTTTGCTTTGTCTTCCCTTCTCTTGTTGCAAGTATTCCAGTTTTCATTTCTGTAATTTACAGCTGGTTTTCTCTCTCTCGTTTTTGCGTAGGTTTTCTGTGTGTGTATATGTATTTGTTGGAGGAGTGTAATAGCTGAAGAATGTTTATGTTTGGTGCTTTGAAATCCTTGCCTGACACTTGCATGTCAGTGTTGGCTTCTCATGCCCACCTTCCGTCGTCCCAGGTGTGGCGTCCAGGTGCTGCTGCGGCAGGTGGCTGTTACCCTGCACTGGGGACCTTCTGGGAGTCGGGGGCAGACGCTGGGTCCTGTGCGGGTCTTCCGTTCGACCAGGCGCTCGCGCTGCTGTGCGGACGGGGTGTGCGGGCGCGGCCTCGCTCTTGTGGTCTGTCCGTCTGGGCTCTGTCTGCTGCTGCCCGTGGCTGCCCTGAGAAGACCAGGCACCGTCACACTGTCACCTAGTCCCCGGCATGCTTCTGCACTTAAAACCAGCAGTAAACAGTGGCCTGCTTGTAATCCAATTCAGCCCGAAAAAAGAAGTTGTCCTTTAATCTCAGCTCCATGCCTCCCCCTCTTCCCACTGCCCTGCCTTGTAGCTCCCTTCCTCGCTCTGCAGGACACCCTGGAGAACGTTTCACGTCTCAGCCTACCTGTGTATGCCCATTGTCTAAACCTCAGGTCAGTCAGAACAGCCCAGTGCCCGGCACGTATCTGACCATTGCCTTAAACTTCTGTACACGTTGTGGGGGGTGTCCTGCTCATCCTTGCCCGCGCGCAGTTGGACCGCTTTGCCAGTTCACAGCTCGTTCTCAGTGGGATAATGTAGTCACATGTGTATAGACAGAGGTTTACACACGTGACCGAGTTGGCACTGGCCTTAAGATGTTGCGCACCCTGGGAAGAGGCGTAGTGACTGGTGGTAGGAGAAACATCACACCTGGTAATAGCAAACGTGGCTCCATTGGCTGAAGCTCGGGTTAGAACACTGCCTAACTCTGGTAAGGAGCCCTTGACTCTCCAGGGACCCCGTCTGTCTGTCACTCTGCTTTCCGTTAATTTCCTGGCCCCCCTTAGTGCCTTCCCTGGGTGCCCTGTCGCAGAGCCCACCCCGTCTTTCGCCCGCGTGCTAAGTTTCTGATGCCACCCGCCCCGTGCCCAGCCCGTCCCAGCGCAGCCCTCCTCTTTGGTACATGTGTTTCATAGACGTGCCTGTGTGCAGTCCTATGAAGTTGTTTGCACTTCGTAAGTTAATTGTCCTGCCCATACTGCAGCAAGGGAAAACGTCCCCCCCTCCTGGACGCCTAATTATATGGAGGATAGAGATTTGGGGCGCCCACGACTGGCTGGGTAAGATGAATTTGTTCAGCAGTTGCTTTAGGGACAGGATTATAATTTTGTAATAAAGACTTTGGAGAAAACGTCTGACATGTGGGCTGAGACGGAAGGGGAGAACACAGTAAGTCTGCGGATCGTCTTAAGAAAACTTTGGTCAGTATGGACACCCGTTGCAGCGTGAGCTCATTTAAACACACATTAACTGGCTGAGTATTTTTCCCAGGTCTCCTCCGTCTCACCCATGGGACCCTTGCCTTGGTAGAATCTTCACACGTGTAGGAAACACTGTGGGATCAGATGCTCCAAACTGTGACATCCCTTACTTCTCCCCTCTCTCATCTACGTAAAATTTCTAACAGCACGTCCGTATCAACAGCTTGGTCAGACCTGACTTCAGCCCAGTAGAGAGAGTGCAACTTTTAACAAATATATTCTGGTCGTCACTGGAAACCGGGGTTTATTACTTCTCGCAATTCTACAAAAGCTGTCATGAGCGAATTTTTTTTTGATAATCTGAGTCTAATTACTTCTGCTATTCTGATAGATCTGTTTTTCTTTCCTTTTATGTTATAAAAATGTCAGAGGGAAAGAAAGGCAGGACGAAAGCGTGTGTATGATATTTAAATTATGTCACTGAAACGTTGAAGTTTCTCCCTTTAGAAGTAATTACTTTGCAAAGAACGCCTCAAGGGCCCTCTGTTTTTCCATCATAAAGCAAAACAGAGATTTCATAAAAGGGGCCCGAAGAGAGGCTTTTGGCACCATAATTAACTTTCAAATGGGTTGCTTGAATTTTCTGACTCATTACATCCTATTTTTGATCCGGTCTAGTCTGTAATCAGTACTCCACAATTTCCTCTTTCGTGTCTGACATGTATTGAAACATTGTTTTTATTTGTTTTAATTCACACAGCATAAATAACACTATGCCGTGTATTAGAGTTGTGGAGACTCTGAGTGTGTAGAGCTGAGTCAACGTGGATTGATGATTTCTCAGATGTGAAAAGAAATACTGTTAATTTTGTGGGTCGGGGGAGCCCTGCCTAACAGGCTCATTCCAAGAGAGCCCTGCCTGTGTTTCAGCTGAAGACTGGGAGGGTCTAATTCTGCGATAAACAGCGTAGTTGCTGACGTTAAATTTTCACAGTTGCCCAGCAGGTATTTTTAGCATCTGCTTTTCACGTTTTTACTGTTACTGACTATGGTAATTGTCATTCTGTATTTGAAAATCACCATTATGATGAAGTGATTTGTATACGTAGCCAACTAGCCGATCATTACTGAAAGCTACATTTATTATGCACGTCTGCACACAGAATCCACATTCCTTCCCCCTGCCCCTCATCCCCGGTCCCTGCCTCCTGAAGTTCACGTCTGTGTCGTGCCCCTGCAGGTGTGGGGGCGGAAAGTAGAGCCCTGATTCTGGCCGGAAGCGTTCAGGGAAGGTGTATAGGTGGAAGGGCAGGAAGCTGCTCTAGCCCCAGATGTCAGGGAACTGGGGCAGCCTCTGGAAGTGAGGCTGCGTTTGCTTATGCAGTTCCGTCTCACGCAGTCTGTCGATTGAACCATCTCATGCTGAAGAACCTTGAGATACAGGAGGCAGCAATTGGCAGAATTAGTACAGAGACATGGAAAAATTAAAGCCAAATTTTTTTTTTAGATTTTAGCTCACCTCCTTCTGTAATTTAAGATCAATAATGGAAAAAAAAGCAGTAGACTTAAGGTTTTGAAAGAAATAATGCATTTGATTTAATGGGTATAGAGAGGGAACTATGCCCGTGAAGTAGAAAATGCGCATCATCTTAAGTACACGTGAAACAAATATTGGACCTTGGAGGAAATAACATGCTTCGACCTGATTGGGACTTCCTGGGCGAAGTTTACTGGACCTTGTGTTAAGGGACAAGCTTTGTAGGCTTAAGCGATGACTGAATGTACAGTGAGTTTCGGGAAGAGATTTCCCTGCCTGAATATTTGTGTTCATGTTGCCGAGGGGGATTGTGTCAGGGGTTCCTCCTCCCCCCCCCCCCCCGACTACCTCCAAATTGGATGATTCACTAGGAAGACGGAGCATGCAGTCCAGCTCAGGCTAGGATTTATCACGGCAAACAGGCACAAGGCGAAATCTGCAAAGGCAGAAGGCGTTCCCGGAAGTCCCGAGGAGACCAGGTGCAGCCTTCCTGGAGGCCCTCCCAGTGGACACGCTTAATGCTGCCCGTGTCAGACGTTCCGAGCACGTGCATCAGCCTGTCCATGAAGGAAGCTCACTAGAAACCAGCACCCAAGGTTTCTTATTGGGGGCTGGTCACATAAGGACCCTCTGCTTAGCAGGTTCCAAAACACCAGACTCCCAGAAGGAATGCTGGTGGTGTTTGTACAAAGGACTCGGGCAAAGTGAGCCCCCTTTATCAGTTGAGGAGTGGTGGGGACCCCCACCCGACAGCCAGGGTCCCAGAGAGCAAGCAGCTGAGGACCAGCCTTGCAAGCGGAGCTGCCTAAGGAGAGCAGGCTCCGAACCGCTCCGGGACCTCGTCTGCACACGGGTAGGACAGCGGGTCGTAGAGATGATTTCCAGTCTCGCTGAGGGGCCTCTTTGTGCTCTGATGGGTAAGACACCAGGGGCAGTGGCTTCTCTGCCAGAGCTACTTGTTTTAAAACATTAAGATGAGGTTTGTCACCCTCTCTGACGTAACATGTGATGTATCGAGGTGTACCATACGCTCTGTGATAAAGTGACATTCACGGGAAGGGGAGGGTGCAGAAGGCAACACACATTGTGAAGAACTCAGAGCTGCTCAGTGGGGCTAAGAGAAGTCTTCCCGTAGGGCTTGGCGCCAGCCGTCTGTCACTCATCCGTCATTACTCACCCATTCAGGGAAGATGCCACATCACCACGGAACACAGGAGGCAGTGCGTGTTGGATGGTGGGTCCAAGAAGGCCTTTTTAGACATTTTCCAGTCCCCACACTCCTAAGCACCTTCTGAAATACTTTATATGGTAACGGTGTACGCTGAGTCACTGTTCTCCAGGAACAGGCTCTGTGGCTCACGTCAGGAACTGGTGTTCGTGAGAACCGCAGGACACTTGCGTCCCGTGGTCATTGCCAACACTCCCCCAGTGTTTTCAGGGCTTCCCTCGTGTGCTGTGTAATTCTCACAGCTAGGTGTGAGAGCTGCTCTGACGACCCGTCTGAACGTCTGTTCAGGAAGCAGTTGCAGAGTGAGGAACAGGTCTGGTCCCCGGGGAGGCTGAGCACGGGGCTGGGACTGGAGCGCGGACCTCGTCCCTGATCGGCTCGCGAGGGTGTGCACACACACAGCTGGGAGCACACTTCCACGGCGTGCGCGTGGTTCCACGGCTGAGCGATGTGAGCCAGCGCGTGAGGGATGGCTGCATTCCACCAGCATGGTGTCTCGATGTGTTTGCTTTGAACGGTGCGTGTGCTGGGCTCGGACATGCCCACATACCAGGAGTGGCTCTTGTGGGCAGGCTACAGGCACGGTAACGTGGGCTGGAAACACTCCCAGGAGGGGCGGGGCATCCAGTTCCTGGCCAGTGCCTCGCCTGAGGTCAGCTGTCCATGGAGGCATCTTTCAGGAGACCGTAACATTATGACGCTGGCCCAAGGTGAGGCCAACGTTTGCAGTTTCTGTTTGACATCTGTGTTTCCGCCACACATGGTCTGGTGATAACACAGGTCGAGGGTGAATGGATATTAGCGCCGGATCTTTGGATCCAGCTCTGAAGGACACTGAATCCAGTGTCTCCAGGGAGGACCTCTCTCCATGGCCTTCGGTGCCATGATGTATCCGTCAGTACCCTGTGCCCCACCCCCTCTCCCTTCAGGCACCGAGGAAAAGCAGAATTCTGACTTTGAGAGGCTCAGAACAAGGTCAGACTGTAGGAATGAAAGGATCTGTGGCTCATGCTGAATATTTACCATCACATATTCCCCATTAATTACAGCTCCAATCAGGATAGCAACGGGAGCCCCATAAATCTGTCTTTGAACTTCGGGCCCCTGGAGCACCCTAAAAAGATCTCATGCCCGAGAAAAATGCCTCTCCTTGGGAATGGCAGTCCGTCAGCTGAATGGCACTTAATAATTTCTGTTAGGTATTTGGGGGAGATTTCCATCGTAAAGCATGGAAATGAAGAGACTGAAAATTGAATTTACTCAGCACGGTCACCCGGGGTCATCTATTAACATAGCCCCTTTGAAACTCATCTCAGGAGGCTAAATAAAAATGTTGGTGCCGGAGAGCGGCCACCTGGAGACTAGCTCCCATCTGAATCACCAGGTCGTTCGTGTCAGGGAGAGTCTGATCCGTTTCCAGGTTTCTCACGCTTACCAGTGTGGCTCACCGTGAAGTGAGGTTTCTGCACGAAAGGAACACGCCTGCCCTACCAGACACTGACATACATCTGTACTCCTTAAAGTTTTGGGGATTCACACACCAAATTCTTTGCTCTGGTGTGTTATTTTTTTTGTTGTTGTTTGTTTTTTTTTTTTATTACTTCTTCAAGCAAAATCCAATGATTTTGAGACACTTAACTGGAAAAACAGGACTGTAATTTGCATTGGATGCCAAAATACAAATCTCCTGCAATTGAATGTTTTGTAACTTTGATCTATAATTTTGGGGAAATATTTGACCATGCATTTCACTAGTCCTTTTTTTTTTTATTGGTATTTTGTTTACTATATATGCCGTCTTCCATAACTGATATCAAACACTCTTTGGGTTTGAAGTAAAATACAGACTCTACCAATGTTAGCTGTCAGTTCCTTAATAGTTCGTACCAGAAGTGTGTCTATGGGATTGAATTAAAAACCTTTATAACTAGATTTTAAGGGGAAAAAATATGTGCTGTTCATTGAATCCGGGGGGGAGGTTGATAGTGTTGTGAATTATGAGAATATGGTATCAAATGTGGCAATGGTATTTCCCATGAAATCAGCACTATTTTTAGATTCAATCCTGTGTTAAAATGTATTTCAAGGAAAGGTCTTTGTTTTGTTTTGGCTTTTTATGAGTCCCTCTTTTTCAGCCGAACCCTAGATTGAACGACAGAACCATTTCGGAAAGTATATATTGCATAGGCTTTGGTTTTATGGCGCTGAATTATAGTTGTTGTAACATTCTGCTTGCAGACTTGGTGCTTTAGGATGGCTAATTGGCAAACAAGAAACAATTGCAACAGAATGACGGATGTGTTACAAACACAGTTTTGATACATGGTTTACGAAGACTAGCTGTCCTCCCAGTAAGAAGCAGACGTATCCTAAATAATGTGTTTTTAGGGGCATGGCAGCAGCTTCGGTTGCCTTCAGGCTCATTGCTCACGGCAGTAGGAGTCCTATGAAACAGGCTCTTTCACGCATTGATTTGGTGATAAAAAGCCACAGAACTGCATCAGCTAATTAATTCAGGAACAAGTCTAACAATTCTGCGGTACGTTTGCCGTCCCTTGAAACAGACAGAAGGGTCAGAAGCACCAGTGCGCTGTGGTGGTGGTCTTGGGTGCAGATAACTGGAAACATTAACGTTAATCACGAGTGCAGGTTATTAACACAAACCAGCGTGCGGGTAATTCCACGTGTGGTTGTGCACACGCACACACACATTACATACCTGAGCAAGCTCCGAGGATGAGGTATTTCCAACAATTTATTTTAGCAAGGGGCATTTAAGTACAGTTCATCCATGTCTATTCATGGTCGTGTAATCAAAGTCCTTTTATACCCGCCTTTGGGAGAATATTGCTCAGATCATCCCAATTTCAGCTAAGATGCTTTTAGCCCACAGTGCATGAAGCCAACAGCCTTCATCCCCCATCCCCCCCCCACATTTGTATTTCTAATTTACACAGCATCCTTGCTTGCGCACCTTATGTACTGATAAACATCACTATTTAATCTGATTTGTCCCTGTTTTGCTGTGATCTGTCACAATACAAGCTAATCGCTCCCTCTCTTTTTATCATGGTAAGTGTAGTCGTGACCTGTCATGGCACAGAGACACTGTGTGATTACTGGCGATACCCCCTCCCCCCTGCGTTTCATACCTGTGGCTCATTTATTTGCAACTGGAAGTTTGTACTTTGGAATCTCCCTCCCCTGTTTTTCTTGATTTTTTTTGTTGTTTTTTGTTTGTTTGTTTGTTCATTACTTTTTGGTGTGTGCTCCTCACCAGTGTTAAAAATTAACCCACCCCACGACCTGAAGAGAAAAGAGAAATGAATCTCAAACAAGTAAGAAATACTAAGAAAAACACTCATCATCAGGCACGTGTGTCATGATTCTTATTCTTGGATTTGCTAGCCGCTCACCTTGTTGTTCCCTTGGCTTCTTGGTAAGTACCCTGACTCCAGCCCACAAAACTTCCAAAGTGCCCGAGGACAGAAACTTGTAAAGCAGCACTAAACCCCACGTGAGGTGTTTTCTTCCGCGTGCCGTAAAGTGACACCAAGGCTGCACTTGACAGCGTGTCTCCGGCGGAGAAGCCTTTAACCCCTGATGTGTGCGCAGTCTTTCTCACAGGAATGAATGTGCATTTGCAAGGGTCGATGTGCGTTCTCATTGCGAAACACGCTTCTGATCACCCTGATGATGCAGTCTGCCTTCCCAGCAGACCCTTCTGCACACGCTGTTCCTTTTCCAGAAACGTTGTTCCTCTTCTTGACTCTGAAGTTAATTCTGACTTTGCGCTGTCGGATCCAGCCTTTCTCTTCCTGATTTTTGATGCTTTTCCAGGTCCCTCGGTCAAGCGGCCCCTCCTGCAGGCACATAGCATATTGGGAAACAGGGAACAGGCGTTATTCAGCGTTGGGGGCGTAGGTGCCCCCTGAAGACTGGATGATCTTGCAAGTCAGAACTGTGTCTTACCCATTTTCCCATGTCTTCTTCTAAGCCAGAAGCTGAGGCAAAGCTTGCCTCGTCTTAGGTGATCCTGATGGTGTAGTGTTACACAGTGACCCTCATCTCTTCACTACTCTAGTAGGTAAGGAGTGGCGTATAATGACATGAAACAAAATTAGGACCCTCTCCCTCCCAGTGTGTCCAGTTCAGTATAGAAGCTTAAATATAAATCAGTGTCTCCCTACCGAAATCATCCCTAATGTGGACACTGCTTGGCTGTCATTTGAACTAAGCTTAAGCATATATGCATTGGTTCCAGGAGTCTTTTTTTTTTTTTCTCATTAATTTGATTATCTAGACCCATTAATTTTGGTATATTCCTTGGAAGGCAGACAAGAAAAAGAACACAAAAAATGAAAAGGCAGAAGGGGCCTACGTTTCAAATACTTCCCATCAAACACACACAAGCAGTGGTGGCTTTCACGTTCCTGGAGCAAGGTGGTCGACGTCCTCGGTGGGGACCTGAAGCATCAAAGACTGCATCTCAGCGCGTGTTTCATCACTGTCACTTGAAAAAAAAATAAGAAGTAGGAAATTAAACAAACAAACAAAAAACGACTATTACTCTCACGTTAGACACAGCAAGACATATGAGCATTATTTTATCAGAAAAAAAAATCTCCCTCTTGGAACAATTGTTTATCAAGGACCTGAGGCAGATTCTTCATTGGAGTTGATTCCAGAGACGGAGAGAAGCTGGAGGGCCCTGTCGGTCTGCTGAGCTGGGGCCTGGGGGTTGGGGCTGAGCTGCCCTTTGAGGCTGCCTCGGTTAACAAAACAGAAAGAAAGGAAGACACAACACGACACAGCTGGAGCCCTGGGCCCCTCCCCACATGCTACGAAGTTTCCTTGTGCTTGGTCAGAGGGAGAGGGAGGGATCTGATGAGTTGAGGATGGAGAGTGGGCGGCCCTGCAGATAGCCCCGCTGAGTGTGGGAGGGACAGGAGGCACCACATCCTCGATGGACCCCTGCGCTCACTCGTGTCGTCTTGGGGCCTTGAAAGTTCCGCCTCCCTTGCAGGTTTTACAGTGAACAAGAGTGGGTCCAGCCAAGCTAAAGACGGGATTGCGCCTGACATTCGCAGGTGGTGTCTCCTGCAGTCTGCTGCTTCTTCGGAATGACTGATCAGGCCGAGTATGGGGACGAAAGACAAATAAAAACAGTTTAGAACCAGCCTCATAAGACAGCCTCAAGATTCTTACAGTTACATTTGTTCTACACGAAACGCATTTAGCACATTTATTACCGGAAACAATTCAATTTTACCTAGAAACTCAGTGTTGTGTCTAATGGACATGTTGTTAAAATAACTACTGCTGTAACAAAAACCAGCTCACGCGGTAGGAACCGGGTTCATTCCTAGTAACTAAGTATTCTCTCTAATTGACACTTGGCAAAAGTGCAAACAGCTGTGCTGCAGCAGAGCACCTGATCGCAGTAGTTGCATCAAGCCTGGTGTCTAAAAGGATGCTTTAAAAGGCCACTCGGAGCCTCAGATCACCAAAGAAAACTTTTCAGCTTTCACCAAGAATTTGTTGTTATTCCAGGGTTTCCCAGCATCAACCCTGCTGACACTCGGACCAGACAGTTCTCTGTGGGTGAGGCTGCCCCGTGCATGTGGGGTGTTGAGCAGCGTCCCTGGTCTTCATCCTTTAGCTGCTGGTAACATCCCGTCCTCCCTCGTGGTGACAGTGTGAAATGTCCCCAGGCATTGGGGACAACAGCAAATACCTGTGTGCCTCCTGCAAAACAAAAACGGTGCAGTTTGTGGGGATAAAAAGTGTGAGCAATAAAAGTAGAGGGGATTCTTAAATATTCAGGACACTGTTCTGAGATGTTTTATTTCTAATGTCTTATTAGTAATAAGCTACTCAACTAAATGTTTGCTTCAGGAGCTGCCAAAAGAGGCACTTTTCCCTGTTCTCGCAGACTTGCTTCCATTTTTGGTCGAAGCAAGCTCCAGACAGCACGTCACTTAGTGTGAGAAATGCATCTCCAGTATCCGCCAGATCTTGGCACGCGTCCACTCGGTGGATAGAGGAGGCTGTTCTGAACGGTCAGATCACTCTGAACCCCAGCCCTCAAGGGGTTGGTTCTTGCTGAGAGTAGACAAAAGGAAACTGTCCTTCCTATGTGCCACGGAATATAATGCCCGGCAGGAGAGGTCTTCTTGGGCATCTGACCACAGTTCTCTGGGATGTCCTACTGGGGCCACGCTGCCCTCTGGCTGTGATTGCCTTACCACCTCTGAGACCTGGAGGGTTGGGTTTGTACCTACTCTGTAGCAGAAATGTAAACAAAAACAAGTGTGCCTTTTTAAAAAATTGAAGTGTAGTTGATTTACAGTGTTAGTTTCCAGTGTACAGCATAGTGATGCAGTTATACATACCTGTACATATTCTTGTTAATATTCTTTTGCAATAGGGGTTATTATAAGGTAGTGAGAATAGTTCCTAGTAGAACCTTGTCTTTCATCTATTTTATATATAGTGGTGTGTTTCTGCTAATCCCAAACTCCCAGTTTATCCCTCCCAGACCTTTCCTCTTCTGAAACGTAGGTTTCTTTTCTGTGTCTGTGAGTCTGTCTGTTTTATAAATAAGTTCATTTTTGTCATCTTTTAGGTTCCACATGTGAGTGAGAAATACTTTTTCTAACTTATTTCAGTTAGCATAATGCCTTGAAGGTCCGTCTGTGTTGTCACAAATGAGAAGAGTTCATAGTTTTTCATCTCTGATTAATATTCCAGTGATGTGTGTATGCATGTATACATATATATGTGTGTGTGTATAATAAATGTGTAAAGTCTCGCATCTTCTTTATGCACTCATCTGTCGATTGCACCCTGAGGTTGCTTCCATATCTTGGCAGTTGTAAATAACACTGCAGTGAACATGTATCTTTTTGTTTTTGTGTTTCCATTTTCCACCCAGGAGTGAAATTGCTGCATCATATGTGGGAGTTCTAGTTTTGATTTTGGGGGGGGGGGACTGCTGTGCTGTTTTCTAGTGGCTGCACCAGTTTACATGCCCGCCAGCAGGGTGCAAGGGTTCCCTTCTCTCCACACCCTCGCCAACCTTTGTTACTTGTTCCTTTTTGATGATATGTTCTGACAAGTGTGAGGTGGTACCTCAGCATGCTTGTGATGAGCATTTATTTCCCTGATGATGAGTCGAGCACCTTTCCATGTGCCTGCTGGCCGTCTGTACGTCTTCTTTAGAGAAATGCTAATCAGGTCCTTTGCACATTTTTTTTTAAATGGGATTATTTGTTTTCTGCTATTGAGTTGCATGAGTTCTTTATGCATTTTGGATATTAACCCCTTGTGAGGTACATGATTTGCATATGTTTTGTCCATTTCAGTAGGTTGCCTTTTCATTGTGTTGATTGTTTCCTTTACCGTGTAGAAAACTTTTCGTTTGATGTCGTCCTAATCATTTATTTTTGCTTTTGTTGCCTTTGCTTTTGGAGTCAGATCCTCCCTTCTCCCCCAGTTATCACCAAGACGGATGTCAAGGAACTTACCGTCTGTGTTTTCTTTGCAGAGTTTTATGGTTTCAGGTTTTACTTTCAAGTCCTTAATCCATTTGAGGTAGTTTCTCTGTGCGGTGTGAGATAATGGTCCAGTTTCTGTCTTTTCCATGTGGCTGTACAGTTTTCCCAACACTTTCTTCATTGTATATTCTTGGCCCTGTTCTCATAAATTAATTGACCATATTGCATGGGTTTAAAACATTTTTACATGCATAAAAACATCCTGTGCTTTTAAAGTTTGATTTTCATCTGCATTAAACATACTTGCAAAATGGCATATTGACCTTTGAAAAGAATGATCACTACGTTTTCAAATATGCGAATGAAATTTGTACCGTATGTGAAGCCACACATCTCCTGAGAATTGTACTCCACAACTTAAAACAGGTCCATTTTACACTTTCCACTTTCAAAACCCAGCGTGGTGGAATTCACTGAAAATTATTGATGTGCTTTGTGTGTGTGTGTGTGTGTGTGTGTGTGTGTGCATGCATGCTTGTCACCAGCGGATCAAAGCAGACCACACTCTTCTCTGAGGGCAGCTTGGCCCCCAGTCTCAGATTCATTCAGCAGAGCACACTCGGTAAGGCTCTGGACCTGGGCAGCCTGCTCACAGTAACTGACTGCCTAATGGAAAAGAATTGACCCTCTGCATTTCCTCTTTTCTGCAAATGCATCTTTGTCTCTTCTGCCAAGAGATCAGTCTTTATTCACTCTCCCCTAGAGTCAATCGCAGCAGAGCCAGCGTGAGCAGAATATAAACTCAGACTCAGCTCAGAAGGAACTCTGCGTTCAAAAAAGGAGCAGAATGTACACCGTTTTCTTTAACTAAGAGCTCAACTGCATGTCCAGAAGTTGACTGCTCTTGTGTTACAGGGAGAAGGTAGAAGCAGGTGACTTCAGGTCTGCCCTTCCACTCTGGAACCCAGCTCGGTTGTTTGTTCCTCACACAGATGCCTGCAGGGTAGCCATGATGGGAGGGCCACAGACTCAGACCAAAGGCACTCAGACAGAGGGACCTCAGCCACAAGCATATGTCCTCAAAGTTTCTTGTCTGGCAGCAGACCATTCAGAACGCACCGGAGGGTGGGCAGCCCAGAGCCCCCTCTGTCTGCCTTGTGCAAATACGTGCTAACATTTAGGTTCAAACAGTCAAGTCCCCACCCCTTACTGCCCTCAGATTCCCGCGGTGCTAGGTCGTGTCCATAATCCACGTTCATCCAGTTTCGAGGAATTTAGTCAGATGAATTAACGCTGGGTATCAGTGAGTCCATGGTTAACATTCACAGAAACAGTGGAGGCCTGATTGAATGTTCACTTTTCTAAGAACACGTCGGCAGATGTGGAATGAAGTTTTGCACTGTATCGTATGCAAAACATCATTATACTCAATAGGTTTAAAAGAAATGAAAGGATGACGACATGAAGGGTTTTGAATATTTGAAAAATTACGCACGTTCGGTATGAGAAAGGATGGAAGACTATGAGGAATGGAATGAGGAGATCCAAACATAAAAGGGCTATTCACGGGGGAGAGGTGAGCAAAAAAAGGGGAGAGGGTGACGCTGTCTTTCTCTCTTTAGAATTTTGCCCAATTGATTAAAGACCCCAATTCTCAGTTTAAAAACATGAACACATGCAAGCATGATAAATACAGACCCACACCTAGAAATCAGATTACAAATTCAGAACACGGAGGGAAAGACAGGACCTAAAAGTAGGGAAAAATTAATTTAAAAGAAACCCCAAAGGAGTAAGGTTAAGTCTGACGTCAGAGTTCTGAGCGATAACGTCAACCTAGATTTCTAAATCCGACGGATATAATATCCTTCAGCAGCAAGGAAGAAATAAAGACACTTTAAGTCAGACAGATAGCCTTAGAATTTACCTTAGTGACGGCAGTAAGATCTCAAAGTGGCTTTCCCCAGAATTTTAATACTAGTGGCGACGTTTCAAGAGGAGGGCGCGTAATCTTAAAGAGTAAGGCGCTGAGACACAGGGGAGAGGGAAGGATATTGAAAGTGGATAAGAGTGTAGGTAAGTGGAGACAAACGTGTTTATGAGTTGAAAATTAGAATGTCTAATGGAAATGAAAATGCAACAAGATAGGTCTGTGTAAACATGCACGGCGACACCAGCGTGTAAGTTGGAAAGAGGTTGTCCGCACTTTGCTTCCTAAGATCTCTGCGGTGCTCAGGAGACCGAGGAGTGGATGGTTGACCTTCAGGCTTCAAGGAAAGCATGTTTGGCAAAGAAAAAAGAAAAAGCTGTATGTTCGCCTGTGATATAGAACAGATAATAAAGTGGGAAAATGGGAAAGGGAAAAAAAATCCAAAAATCAATCCAACAGATTAAAAACAAAACAGAACACGTGGAAAGGGCAGAAATACAAAATAAGTACTTAGAAATAACTGGAAAATACAGGCTGTGCTTTGCTCAACACGACCCCTGCAGCCCTGAAAGCACGGAGCGGCCCCTGCAGAGCGGGAATGGAGCCGGGAGGACGCGCCGGGCGCGGGGCTGGCCGGCTGGCCGTGGTCTGTGCGGCTTGCACGGTGGCCCCTGGTGCCAGGGCTGACGGTCTCCGTGACGGCTGCAGTTACATGAACGGGAAGGAAACGGAGCTTCCGTCTTGTTCTGTTTGTGACTGGGTTTTCCTTTGCGTCCTCAGAAAGAGAGAGAGCGGGGCTTGTAAGACACGTTGGCGAGCAAGGAGGATGTAACTGAAGGGGTGTGTGCGGGGAAGCCTGCTCGCCATGGGGGGCAGTTCCCTGCGCAGGGCAGACGGGCTTGTGGGAGAACGGGGAGGGGGAGGGTTTGGGGCAGGGAATCAGAACTAGGGGGGCATGGAAGTAAACGTGTGAGAGGACCCTTGGTGTGCAAGGCCAGCACGGATGGGAGTACAGACTCTGCACACTGGAGTTTCTCTGCCCGTTCCAGACACAGGGGGCAGTGATACTGCAGCAACTTCTGTTTTTTTTCTAGTTTCAGCCTGACACCTGTTTTAAGTAGCCTGCTGACCCAGCTCTGTGAAATAAACAATTGGTTCATATTAAAAAAAAAACTTAAAAGGTTGATTTGATGCAGTTTAAAATTAGACTTTTTTTTTGCACCAAATTAGGCTACAGTGCCCTGGAATTAACTACATGTACTTTTTTTTTTTTTTTTTTTTACCTGTTAAATTGGACGTGTGTGTGTTGCTTCTTAATTCTGCCAGCACCCCAGGTGTCCAACAACGTGTGAGATACATTCTGAGGGTCGTTGTGTCCTAACGTGCGGTTGGATTTCTTACTGTGAGGATCGCTTGACCTGAAGGCGCGCTAGCGCGCATCTGGACCTCTGACACTTGGACACGTGGTTTAGCACATGACAGACGTCCCCGCCAGGCTCTTCACCTGGCCTTGGTGACGCTGCGCGGACGGCAGCTTTATGAAGTGGACAGGCATCCCAGGCCTCCTGCGCAAGTTTACATGTCCCGGCCACCTCTTGCTCCTGGCTGGACGTTGCCTTTCTTTGGGGGGGGGGAACAGGCACAGGGCAAAAGGGATGGCATGGTCGTCTTCACCACAATGAGGTGTCCTTTGTGTAGGTGGCCCCTTGGCTCCTGCAAAGGAAATTGACCCCTGTGGTGTTTGCCACCCCGCTAGGTCAGTGCATACATACCCTGCAGCTCACCTGCAAAAACGGAACACGTCGGCCTTCGGTAGAGAAATAAAAGGGTCCTGTCTGAAAGCCCCTCTCAGGACCGGAGCGCCAGCATTTAGGAACTGAGTGACACGAGCCATGGCGGTGACGACCAGATTTCTACCCACAGACTTCATCTCGCAAGCACGGTTATTAGCAATGTTCTCTGAAGGTGATTCAGTTTCACTTTGAGACAGGCATGCAGTTAGCAGCAAGACTGATGATACACTTCATCTCACACTTCTGACGGCTTGATGGTGTCAGTTTACTTTTTTGAGTGTCATTTGTGCTGTCAGTTATTATACTTGTCAATATTTTATTGGTGAAACTCGATATGATTGTGTCTAATTATTTTACTTGCGTTTGTTACCCGGTTCCTGTGGGACAGACGCTAATGGAATTTTACATCTATTTTATTTTACTCCGTACAGTTTCATATCTTTCCTGTTTGACTGTCTGAAGTGGTGACTATCTAAACATAATTAGCTCATTCATGCTTTATTAAACAGTTTTGAAGAGTCAGGGATGAATATAAAAGTCGTGTGTGTGTGTGTGTGTGTGTGTAGCAGTAGCAATGATAGGAAAAAGGCTGATGTCAATGTATTCAGATCTCTCAAACCCAGTGGACTGGGGTAAACTGCAATTCACTTAAAATTGATTGATTATTATATTAAGAAAAATGATTTGCCAAAGTTCCCATGTCTAGTTCTTGTCTCTTCTTTTCATTATCAGTATTAAATATTTGATAAAGCGTTCACTGAGTATTTACAGTCTGTGGATCACTATGGAATTACAACAACAAGAGCGAGAGAGTTACTGAGGCCAAAAAAAAAAACTAAAAAAGAAAAAAAACCCTAGAGTGGAGACAATACATGGATGCATGAAGCATCCAGAGAGAGAGAAAAGTGTGTAGCAAATCCAAACAAGCTCTTGTTTTATGTAAGAGTATTCAGAGCTAAACAGGTTGGCTGGGTGGCAGTCTGTTCTTAGAAATCCGTCGTAAACGGCATCTTTTAAAACATCGTGAGGAGTGGAGGTCTGGCTTAGTTGGTAGAACACGTGCTGAGCATTCACGAGGTACTTGGTTCAATTCCCGGTACCTCCATTTGAAAAAGGAAAGAAAAAAAGAAAAAGAAAAAAGGAGAGCGAAACCAAAATAAAACATGGTAGCTACCGAAGAGAAGAAAGAAATCCAGAAGCCGTTCCTGCAGGATTGGAAAACGTCTTAAAGACCAGCTCGCGGGCAGCGGAGCTGAGCTGCAGACGTATCGTTCTTTCATTCCTGAGAACCTCACGTAGTCGTTGCCCAGTTCCTTTGCTGTTTCTCTACGTTTACTTACAGAACGAAACACATTCCCGTTGTGGATGCCTGTTGCTTTTGAAATGACTATTGCCCCAAATGCTTCGTTGCTGTGTGCCCGATGTAAGTGGTGGCACTGAACCACCCTTAACAGAACCTGCTAAAGTGTTCACAGACCTCATGGCGTGATGCTGTGTGCACTGCACGTATTAGGACCTTATTCAACTTGTAAAACCATTGTAGCTGAAGTGAGAGCTATGCCCTGAATCATATTTTGAAAGATAAACAATAACCTGTCTTCTTCCCCTTAATTTTTTTGTAAAGTAGTACTTAACTCATGTTTATTTTTGAGAAAGAGGGAAGAAAGGGACTAGTGAAGATTTTGGTTGGAAGAGAAATGCAAAAGGGAATGGAGCGTTCAGAAGGGATAAAGAAGGGCCCCCACACTGTGTTCATGGCCGTGGGGGGTGCCTGGTACACGTCTGTGTGTGTGTGTGCACGTGCGTGCTGTGCATGAGCACAGAGGTGAGGGGACCGTGCACCACCCCCGTGCGCTCCCTTGGGGGCGTGTCTGCGGTCACACACCCTGTCAGTGCGCCCCTGCTGGGAAGCGGGGCTGCGTGGGAAATGGGTCCACCTGCTTCCTGCCCTGGGAAGAGCGCCCCTTGCGTCCGGGGCTCCTGGGCACCTGGAATTACAGCCCACCTTTCCAGCAGCAGTCTCGGACCACAGGAGTGCAGGGGTGCTGTCTGTTTTTAGAAAGACAGTATGTCTAAAGTTTCATCCTGAGACTCCTCACAAAGAATGCCCATCAGCGTTCACTGCAGGCTTTATGTAACGCTGAGTTCTAGAACGTTTAGCATTACGTAACGTTTACCTCAGGCTTTCATAGCAACCAACACACTCAACTTTTAAATCCAGTATTAGCCAGTGACTACGTGGACTCCTTCCTGAATGTTTAAAGAATTGTTTGGTGCAATTTCCAAAACATACTGAGTTCATTTTAGCAGTTTCTAATTTATAGCTGAAGAGAATGAGGTACAGTCTGAGTGTTTATAGGATTTTATGTCATTTATGTAGAAATTCTTAAAATGCTGATATTTTAACAGTCAGAAAAAATACCGACGTTTGAAATACTGATAGTTTTTAGAGTTTGTTTTTATATATTTTCTCAAACACATCTACCTAAATCCAAACGACAGCCATGATCATGTTGACACGTACATGTGTGTTTTTTCTTGGTTCTTCCTCCTAAAATATGTGATGCGTTGTCTATAAATTTAACACTTTTTTAAAGCCATCTTAACTTGCTGCTCAGTTTCAAAATTCAGAAGCTGGTGGTTCCTTTCCATGGCGTGCAAACATCCGTGTGCTGCCTGTCACCTGTGCTGTTAGAATACGCTGGTGGTGACCCACAGGCACACTGATGTGAGCACGATCGTGTTTCTCCATCGTGATTTCCGACACGAACTGTGCATCTGTGTGGGGCCGCGTTTGCCCACCCCTGCGGTGGTAGCTAGTCCGCACCGAGTGCCCTGTTCACTTTCTCTGTTTTTTTCCCCCGTATTTACCAGCCCAGTGTGTCTCTACCATTCAGCGAAGCAGTGGGACAGGCAGGAAGGACCTCAGTTTACAGTGACTCTTCTCCATTTCTCACAACAATTTTAAAGTGTGTTCGATGAATGTTAATTTTGAAAATGCAGAGAAAATCCATCTCATTTATCCATCAACGTATTACCAGGCTGCCTTTTCCTTTTTATGGACATAACACCTAAATATCAAACAGTATACAAACCAAGTGAACCCTGGATGGGTTAACATAGAACACACCCAGGTAACAACCTGCCAGGTCAGTGAGTAGAACCTTAATGGGACGCAGAAATGCCTTGCACACACCTCTGTCACTGTCCACCCCTCCTCCCTGCCTTCAGGTAGCTCTGTCTCTTCTTAGACCTCGTAAAGCGGAGCCGTACGGTTTGCTCTGCTTTCTGTTGCTTTTCTGAGTCAACATCTGTTGGCCAGGTGTATCCATACCATTGTTTCCAGCGATGCATGGCTTCTTTCGTTGTTTTGTCATAGTGCATCCTACGGTTTATTTATTCATTCTGTTCATAGCATTGCTAGATATTTGTTTAAATTTGGAGGATTATCAGAACCCCTACTCTGGACTCAAATGTGTAACATTTAACCCTGGCAACTTAAATATTTTCACTGCTGTTTTCCATGCTGGCTTGAACTTGAGTTACTGAATTCTTTGTTCCTCCTGTGGCAGGAGCAGCCTGATGTCTGTGCACTGCTCAGCACTCACACTGATTTTAGGGATTTGTGGGTCCTCTGGCTTGTGAGTTGTCCTACGTCTGTTGATTACCAGAGGTACAAATACTTTTTTAATAAGAGCTCTCAGAGCTGTGCAGTCTTCCCCCTGCCTTCCTGCAGGTGGCACCTCCTCACCTTTTGCAGACATTTATTTTATTTTTTTTAAATTTTAATTTGTTGAGGGTGGATAATTAGGTTTATTTCTTTCTTTATTTTTAGAGGAGGCACTGGGGATTGAACCCAGGACCTCCTGAATGCTAATTAAGCATGTGCTCTACCACTTGAGCTGTACCCTCCCCCCAGGGGACATTCATTAAAAAACTGTACAAACAGAAAAACAGGTGAACTTTGAAGCACTGATGAAAGTCCAGAGGAGAGTGTCATGAACACACTCACCGCCGAGCTTCAGATATGATCATCTTAGATTTTAAAAACAGATGCACTTGGAAGCGCTGATGAAAATAGAAGAGTGTGGTGAATGACCTTCAGTGACGGCCACGCCATGTCAGCACTTACCCGCCTCCCGCCACCCCCCGGGAAGTCCGTCACTGACGGTCGTCCGCAGCGAGCGGGGAGTCCGGATTACAGCATCTTCCTGCCGGTGCCGGGCTGTGCGCAGGGTATGCACGCATCTGCGAACACAGAGATCCGCTTTACCCTGGCAGGATTTTCCTCAATCTCTGCTCGTCCGAGATACTGTCTCCTGTCTCAGTGTGCTACTCTTTATGCCTTTCTTTCTTTCTTCTTGACCAGCCGTGTCCATGTTTTTTCCCATATTACTCCTTTCCAGTAGCCAGTGCTCTAAATTTTATTTGCTATGCTGGTGAGTCTCTCTCGAGCTCCGATGCAAACCACGATGTACTTACTTCTCAGTTCCATCTTTTTACTCTCTTTGCCTTTACTTTGGGCCTCCCAGCTTCCTTTTGGCCTTTAATATTTACCCTTGTAAAATCAGTCACACAGCCGATAAAACTGTGAAGGAAAATGAGCCCCTTGCAGTCATAACTAACGTGACTTGCTGTGGGATGTTGTCGGTGTCTTTGGATTCTGCGTATTTTCCAATTTCTGTGATGTTTTCCTTTTTTTTTTTTTTTTTTTAACTTGGAAGCTGTTTTATTTTTCTTTTCTTGGGAGGGAGAGGTAATTAGGTTTATTTATTTATCATTTTTTTTAACGAAAGGGACTGGGGATGGAACCCAGGACCTCGTGCATATTAAGCACACGCTCTACCACCGAGCTCTACCCTCCCCATGATACTTTCCTTCGGAATAAACGAATTGTTTAGAAGTGCGTGTGTGATGATCCGAGCGCATGACATGTTTTTCACTCATGTTTTGTTACCAATTTCTAATTTTGCTGCAGTGTCCTCAGATAACATATTTTTATTTCATTGTTTCGCTGCTGCCGTGTTAAGGGTTTACTGGTTAACATAGTCAATCTGTAATTGTTCCGGCTGTGCAATGTTCTGTGAAAGTCCATCAGTACGATCCTTTTCATGTTCCATGTTGTAGCTACACCTCTTTTCTAAATAGTCTTCTGCTTGCCAAACCGTTTCGGAGAAAGATATGTTTAAATCTAAAGATATGTTTAAATCTAACACTGATTTTGGATTTGCAACTTTTTCTGTTTCCTTTTGGCTGTGTATGTGTGCGCGCGCGCATGCAGTTGCTACTTTGTTAGCTGGAAACAGGATGAGAATTTTTTTTTTTCCTCTGATT
The DNA here is from genome assembly GCF_036321535.1 of Camelus dromedarius. Taxonomy (NCBI): domain Eukaryota; kingdom Metazoa; phylum Chordata; class Mammalia; order Artiodactyla; family Camelidae; genus Camelus; species Camelus dromedarius. Next base: position 111,655,440 of record NC_087472.1, read on the forward strand.
ACAAATTTCTGGGCGGCGTCTTGGTTGCCAGCTCTGCTCCTCCATTAGGCCTTGCGTCACAAAGCTGGTGAAGTAGCCACCCTCCCGAAAGGAGGTTTACTGTTCTGTGATTAAAAACAACAAGACTTCCCTGCACAGGAGGCTTGCTACACAGAATTACAAATAACACACAGAGTAGCCCGTCTTCACAGAGGAGCGGACTGTAGCTGGGTGCAGAGTCTCAGCCGCCACGCACAGCCTCCTGAGTGATGGGGAGGGTCACCGTGCAAGTCCGGTGTCCGTGCTCCAGGAAGATGAGGTCTAAGACTCTTGGGTGTAGGGAGATAAAAACTCCCATTGTTTCTCTCTGTAGAAGAGAATGCTCGCTCACCCACCCACTCACACACGAACACACGGTCACCATAAATATCCGTGTTGTGAGTGTGGATCTCACACGCCGTACCGCACACACGCACAGTTACCAACACATGCGTACGGTTTCCTGTCGCACAGTTCTGTACAGAAGAATGTGTTAATGCCGAAATGTAACACCCGAAGGTGCCTCTGCTTCAGTGAGCAAGGGTGAGGTAGATGGCGGCAGACGCGGGGCGGCGGCAGGAAGCCCAGCCTGTCCCAGGGGAGGGCCAGCTGGGAGGGGGGCGCAGGTCGTGGCGCCGGGGCCGCCCCAGGCCGGCCTGCTTCCCCGCCAGAGGCTCATGTGACGTGTGCTTTCAGTGGGGGTGCGTTCTTTCTTCCACCTCCGTATTCCCATTGCTCTCAACCGCCACAGCATTCCTTCTAGAATTACTTGGTTTCTCCAGTGCCTGTCCAGGTGGTTCATTCCTAGTCTGTGGGTGGGAGAGGCACACATAGATTTACATGTATGTGGTGTGCAGGTATCAGTGAGGGGAAGCGATGCCGGATTACCGTGGGCTCTGCCCATTCACTGGTGTCCTTACAAGAGAAAGGAGAGACGATTTGGATACGGGGACACGGAGGAGAAGCCACATGAAGGCAGAGATGGGGCCAGGGGAAGCGGCCACCAGCCCAGGGACGCCTGGAGCCCCCAGAAGCTAGAAGAGGCAGGAGGGACCCTCCCCTGGAGCCTCCAGAGGGAGCGCGGCCCTGGGACACCTTGATTTCTGACCTCTGTCCCCTAGAACCACAGGGGAATACATCTGTGTTGTTTTAGAAATTTCTCCAGGTTTAAGCTACCAAATTTGTGGTAATTTTTTATAGTGGCCAAAGGAAAGTCTTATAAGATACATACGTGGATATATTCATATATTCATATGTATACGTATATTTTATTATGTATTTATTTTAAAATGTAGTGCATGTAGTAAATGTATGTGTATATTCTTTTTGTTTACTGAATTACTTTGTTTGCCAACACCTGTCTGGTGCTTAATTGATAATATGTGTGATGGACGTAATGTGTACACACACACACACAAACACACACACACATATACAGTTGAAGCACATGTTACTGGGAATAGGATCCAGAAAAGCTCAAGAACCAAGGCAGTTGCAGACATTATGTGCCTGGATGACCTCCAGGGCAGAACGGGCTGGTGGAGGCGTCAGAGACGTGGGGAGAAGACGCAGTTCTTTTGGGGGGATTTCAGCACGTGTGGGAGCAGGAAGGCGTGGGCCTGGGCAGGCTGGGGAAGTGGGGTGGAGAGCATATTTTTCTAGCATTGAAAATGAGGCCGGTGTGTTTGTGGCTGGGAGACACCCACTCGGGACTCGGTCCAGCATCCCTCAGAGCACAAGGGGAAGCCTTGCCCAGACGGGAGCACTGTGTTCAGAGAGGAGGGGGTACCCAGCATCTGAGCCTTAACCGCCTCCAGTGGGGAGGGGAGTATGTGGTTCAGGTGTGCGTGGGGCAGTGGCCGAGCAGGTAGAAGCCCAGGGGTGCTGGTCTCATTGCTTCGGTGCTGTGGAAGCAATGGAAAGCAGAGTGCTCTGCTGACTGAGGTGGGTGGCTAAGTCCTGGGACTCTAGGAGAGGAAAGCACAGAGGATCTGTCAGAGGGAGTTGGAGAATGAATAGTCTGTGAAAGGGGTCGGAGGGGGCCTGGACAACCCGCTGGGCATTCACTGGTCACACAGGTCAAGTGAGGCTGGCTGGTGTGGTGGTTACGTTCATGGTGGCCCGTGCGTAGGGCTGTATTTAACCCCTGTGGTTTCTATCGGGAGGTGGAGGTGATTAGGTGTATTTGTTTATTTTTAATTTCCTTTCTAATGGCGGCACTGGGGATTGAACCCAGGACCTTGTGCATGTGCAGCACACGCTCTACCACTGAGCTACACCCTCCCCCCTAATTTACATTTAGACTTAACAAAATTCTCCACCTCCTTGGGAGAAAACGTTACGTTAAAACAGAGAGAGGAAATGGTGGAACAGAAGCAGATTCCCACAGAAGGCCTCCGTTTTCAGATTTCCCTGACTCTGCGTGGTTTCCTTATGTTCTGCGAATATTTTTATTGTAATGTTATTATTTGCAGGGTCGAACTGTATTTCCATGCCGTAGATGTAGGGCAGACATGTGAAGTCAGATTGCCTGTGGGCTGTGTCTTTGGGTTTATGTGACCTTCACTTAGGAAAAGCACTTACATTGAGCTGGATTAGGCCTGTAGCAAAAACTCATACATGTGTTCTCGTTTCCAGATTTTTCTTAAGGTCGTTATTCTCCATCTTATTTCTGTTGTAATTGAATCCATGTGGAACCTATATTTATGCCACTGTCAGTTAAATATTCTTCTATTACTGTTGCTGAAAAACGCGGTTAAATATTGTTATGACAGACAATTAGCATAACCAAATCCTAATGATTCGGGACGCACGAGAGAAGTTCTCAGAAATACGCGAAGATAGATGTCTTTGTCATGACGATGTTAACAAACAGCTTTAGACAAGGACTGCACAGTCAGCAGTAATTAATGACAGTCTAGCTAAAGAAACACAGTAACGCCGCACTGGATACACACAGGCCAGCAAGTTTAATCAGGAACCTCATGCATCTCCTTTTTATATTTTCTATGAGACGTTAAATTGTTAGATTGACGTTTCCGCTGTTCAGCTCTGTCCCACAGTTTTATTGCTACTCCTGCTGTCACAATAAATTACCAGCTATTATCAACATAACGGAACCGGTTTTGTCCCACGGGTCTTTATGATATTAGTCTCCCTTTAGGAGAATGCCCTAATTTGACAGATAAATCTATGGTAGCATTTCTGGTTGGATCAAGGCAAAAATATAAATGTGAATGCATGCAATTTTAGCGACACACACAGATACAAATATTTCTAACAGAGCATTCATTATATAGCTTGCTTCTTTGTTTTAATTTTGTGGAGATAGTGGATAAATAGGTTGAAAGGTGACTCACACCTTAAGGGAAAGTCAAATAGCTTTCTCAAGACGAGTTGGAAATTTTCAAATTCGTTTATTACCACGTTCAGGCGTCGAAGCTCGGCCTGCTTCTTCATGTTATGGGTGGGTTTACTTTCTCGTAGTTTCCCGGACAGTGTTACGGCTTCTCGGGGGCTGGCTTTATTAGCTGCGTTGATGGCAGTTCATCCATAAGAAAATTTATGACTGACTCTCAAGGGTGTGTGTCACCCAGTGTGCTGAATGACACGGAGAGAGGTATTTTGCAGCATCTTCCGAGACCACGCTCCAGGATGCTTCCTCGTGGACCGCTGCTCTCGGGTTGACAGGAGATGAAGAAACCACGTCCCAGGGATTCTGACCCTTCAGGACTGGCACGAATGCTGCGTTTAACCCTCACAGAGAGAGAAAAGGAAAGTACATCTATGGGAACAAGGTCACTAAGCCACAGATTATTATTAACGATAAAAACCTAACAGATAATACTCTGAGTCCTCACAGCGTTCGCTGTTACTGCGTCGTCTCCGCAGTCTTGTCTGTTTCTCCCAGTACCCTTACGAACTTGGTATCAGTGTTACCCCATTCCACAGATGCGGAGGTTGAGGCTTTGAGGGGCTAAGAAACAGGATTTATTGTTTAACGTTGAGTGATTTCCTGCGCCAGAGTGAAAGGAGGAGATAAAACCAGGGTGTAAAGAGGACAGATGTATACTGAGCGGTTTGCCATTTGTAAAGAAAAGATCCCACTCTTTCTTAATAATAATCCCGCTCTTTCTTCAGCTGCAGAGGGTTATTTTGATGACCAAACAGGTAATAATTGTAAAGACCTTAGAATAGTCGCTGATCTTTGGTAATCACCACTCATTTCTGGCCTCCCCTATTAATGAGGGTTTATTCACGGCAGGAAGATGAAGTTTATGCTTTCAGATAATCCTAGGTTTACAGCGTGTGCTGTTGAAAATAGCAATGAGAGAAGTTTCCTAGTCCACTGGAGCAGACTGCTTCTACCAAGTGTACGTGAGAATGAATGAGTCCACTTTATTACTAAATACCTAAGTGATAATGTACGTTATTTCTGTCAAGTTCACGGAAGCTAATCCCCTGTGAGATTTTTGTTGTCGGCTAATTATTTCCTCTCTTGTACGTGTCTCATAAGATACAGAAAATAGAGGAAGCCAATTAGTCAGTCGTGCAACTTTTAAAGTGGCATTATTGTGAGAGACATTGAAAAAATTTAAATACTGCTTAAAAAGGAACAGAGAAAGCATGGTTGTCTCACGTGCTTAAAGACGACCCCCAAATCCCTATAAAAGCCGCCTTTGAAGAGAAGCCAGAGTCACCGTCTTAATCGGTGCTTCTGTCCCAGACTACAGGTGCCACACGATGCCACGTCATAAAAGTGTGCAGTCTGTGCCCTTTGGGTGATTTCACTACGACGAATAGAGAGAAGTCAGCCTTTGCCCCTCTGGGCGCCGGCGCCTGGTTAACTGTGTCCTTGTCTTCCCACGTGGTCACATCCTTGGCCTCCCGAGAACGCTGACGTTCATCACGTTGGGAACGCGCTGCTGCGGGGGTGGATGCTTTGGTTGAAAATAATAGTGCCTGCTGCTGAGAGGAAGAGTTACCAACGGCAGATGCCCTGCGGGCTTGACAGAGTGATTCATACTTCCAGCATTCTCGTTGTGGGTCCCGTGTGACCCTAGGCCGATGGGTGCACCAGGGTGTAGACTGTGCACTCACTTAAAAGCCTTATTTTTCCCACTTTTTTATTGAAGTGATGGCATCGCTCATGACAATTTAAAGAAGTTGTCATTAGGCAATCAGTGAAGAAACAAACTGCCGTGTGTGCAGCCTCGCCCTGTCCGTCTTTCCCCTCGTGAACCATTGGGCGGCTGTCCGCACTGCTTTCCGCGCTGGGTGTCCCTCAGGGCAGGACACCGTGCCAGTATCCAGGCACCCCGGGGTCTCCTGATTCTGTGCGTCTGTGTGGGCAGAGACAAGAGGAGTCTGGCTGAGTCACAGAGCATCTGGGCCAAGGATGTGGTCTCCTCCGGGCTCAGGTCTTGTCCTGCAGGGTCACGGCAAGGAGACCTCTGTCTGGAGCTGGCTGTCGTCCCTCACCCCCAGACCCCTGTGATCCCGCTGCCCTGTAGGGAGCTTAAGTACACCGATGGCTTCAGCCTTCAGGACTGCAAAACCCTGACGGGACGTGTCCCCTTAGGTCGGCACAGAGACCCTAAAGCCAGAGGAGAGCCTCAGGATCTGCTGCGCGCACAGGTGGCCACTGTGTCCTGACAGATGGGGACCTGTTACGACATGGATGAAGGGAGTGGGCCGTGCTGGGGCCCCTGGGTGGGGAGCTACACGCACTTAGGAGCTCAGGTGTCTTACACAAACAGGCACATGTACGGATGGTTTTGCACTTTATAAGTTTTTTTTTTTTCCCTTTTACCTCTTTTTTTTTAATTGAAGTATAGCTGAGTTTACAATCTTATCTTAGTTTCAGGTGTACAGCGTAGTGACTCATTTATACGTAGATATATATTCTTTTTCAGCTGCTTTTCCATTATACATTATTACTGGATTTTTTTTATGGAAGTACAGTCAATTGACAGTGTTGTGTTAGTTTCTGGGGTACAGCATAGTGATTCAGTCATATATATATTCCTTTTCATATTCTTTATATTATAGAGTACCACAAAGTATTGAATATAGTTCCCTGCGCTGTACAGTACAGACTTGTTTATCTATTTTATATATAGTAGTATGTATTTGCAAATCCCAAATTCCTAATTTACCCTCCCTTTCCCCTTTGGTCACCATAAGTTTATTTTCTCTGTCTGTGAATCTCTTTCTGATTTGCATAAGCATTCATTTGTACTTTTTAGGTTCCACAAATAAGTGATGTATGGTATTTGTGTGTCTTTGTCTGATTTACACCACGTAGTATGGTGATCTCCAGGTGCATCCATGTTGCTGCAAATGGGATTATTTTATTTCTTTTTTATGGCCAAGTACTAGTCCATACAGCTTTTATTTGATGATGAGTGTCTTAGATCCAAACGTGCCTGCCGTTAGCATTGCCAGGCTTGTTCTAATTCTGTCTACATATGTTTCCGTAAGTCTTTCTCCTTTCTTTAACTGGCAACCCTTCTGATTGACTTTCCATGTGTCTCTTGAGTCTGCATTGATTTGTTACAAATTTGGTCCGCTGCTGTGGTGTAAAACCTTAATACGGTCTTGGGTTGGGTTAAATCTTACCTCATTTTGTGTCCTTCTGTGCTTTTCGGTGGACGGTACCTGCTTTATTTTGTCATTTGCCAGCTCTATTTGATGCACTCTTGGTGTGTGAGAAATGGAAATATTTGTGTAATTATTGATGGAAAGGTTTTGGTTTGTCTGTTTCAATATTTCTCAAAGTGAGGCTAATAACCACTTCCATTCAAACCACCTGCGGTGTTTGGAGAAGACCATGTCCATTTCCAGAGACCCTCTTTTCAGACTCTCGAGGGGGCCAGGGCTTTGGCATCTGCGTTGTGTGAGCAGCTCAGGTGATGCCAGGGCCTGGTGACGTGTAGATAACGCCTTCTCAGGAGTACCGTACACTGAGATCACGTTGGTCATTTTTTCACCGTTGGATAGAATCTACTGTACACGAGTTGAAAAAAAAATTTACAAACTAGCAACTCTAAAATCTGTCCTTTCTTGTAGTCCACACCCCAAAACCCTGTAATTAATTTTGTAATTAAGGTGCACCCTATGTACTTTGCTTCTGGAAGTGAGGTTTTAAAATTGCTTAGTTACCTGTTTCAGTTCAGAGCTCACTGAGAATCTTGTATGCACACATTTTTCATCAGTCGTTTGATCAGTTCTGAGTGATTTATTTTCCTTTTCCTATTGGCTGTTTTTTACAAACTGTTTTTCCTATTTGCTTCCTGTGTTTTGAGTAGATGTAAAAATGGATGGTGAACCACATAGCCCTAAGGTATGTGTGTGTATATATATGTGATTTATATATATTTATACACATTTAGATACATCTTTATATATATGTATATATGATGTGTGTTTTGTAGGCTAACTGTATTTATCACCAAGATATGTTGAGATTATGTATCTGTCAGTGAGACATGCTCGGCCTCTGGTGTGTGTGTGTGTGTGTGTGTGTGTGTGTGTGTGTGTGTGTGTGTACGAGCACGTATACCAGATGTATTCCTGTGTCTGTGTGTGTATATCTGATGTGTTCAGCGGTGACCACGGTTGAGCTTCATTTTTTCTTTGGAAATAACGCATCATCTTCTATCTGTCCTTTGGGAACGTCCCTTGGTTTTCTTTCATGAAACTCAGCTTTGAATGTTGCTAGTTTTTCATATTTGTTTCATCACAGAAACTAACCCTGCACTCAGCACGACCCGTTTTGTAAGTAGCTTTTGCTTTCAAAAATGTGTTATTTTCCTCTTTGCTAAGGATGTATTTTTCTATATACTTTTCTCATGTGTGGAACTCCAGAGAGGCTGTCTCAGTGAACTGTCTGGCTGTCAGTCGGCTCAGGCACTGTCCTCAGGGTCTCTGGAGGGACAGTCTTACCTGCTTACTTTCGGGGCATTGCCTGTGTCACGTCTGACGTGCTGAGATCCGGCTTTCATGCATTTTGTCTGCTGCTGTTGGCTGAGTTGTTCCAGGCAGATGGGTGAATTGGGTTCCTGCAGCCTCAGCACAGATGGGCCAGGTGTCAGAGGAAAGCGGTGAAGGTTAGGGTGCCCCGGGCATCCTGCGTGCACCCCAGGGTGGGCTGCGGGTGGGCGTGGGGAAAGCGCTCAGCTGTGCTGGGGAAGGAGATGGACTTTCCATGGGGGATTGCCGACACGGGGGTGGCTGCTGACCTGGGGGACAGACTGTTGCAGCAATTCCAGCACTGTTACCGTGAGCCATGTCGCCGTCCCCAGGGTGAGGCCAAAGGGACTCTTCTTCCTCGGGACAGACGACGCTCTGTGTGCGGCAGTGCTGGGTCCTCCGACAGCCAGGTGGGAGGATGTTTTGTAGCCATAGCAGCCTGTCTGTTTGTGGTTTTTTTGGGGGGAAGGGGGTCACTTAAAGAGGGTCGGTTCCGTGTTTCAGACTGGCAGGGGGCCGAAGTTCACGCCTCACAGGAGAAAGGGAGTTAAAGTGACTGTGTTCCCCTGGCGGAGTGCGGACTGAACAGTTCAGTGCCTCCTTTAGGAGACGAGGGGTGGGAACATGCAGGGTCTGCATCTGGGCTTGTCCTGGGCGGGCAGGGGCATCCGTGAGTCTTCCCAAGTCACGGGAAGTTTTCACGGACGCCAGAGAGCGGGGAGCTCTTAGCCACGCCTGCTTTCCGGGGTGACAGGGCTCGGTGGCATTCAGCCTCGTTCACGTCTCCAGTTGGCTGTCCACGTTCAAGTGTTTCGACGTAGCATTTACCTGTCAGGTACCTGAGGGACGGTGATGTTCCACTTTGTCGGGTAGACTAACCCGCTGTGCTCTGTTACTGTTGATAACTTAATGCGGTTAAAATAAGTTACCACAGAGCTCTTCTTGAAGGCCTGTTCTCTCCCCTCACTTCCCGTCTGTAACCGCACGTCCTTGGAATCCCAAGGACTGGACCATCTTAAATGCAAGCACTGCAGCTGCTGATTATATATTTACAATCTGACAAGGTAGCCTTCCACCTTCACGCCACTAAACCATACGCCTTTGGGACACCCAGACTGAATCCTGGAGATGCCAAGTGAGTGTCGCCGTGTCTTTCTGACACCGCCTCTCCACAACGAGAAGTGGAAATTAAAAAGTGATGCACAGTGCAGTTAGACTCAGGTCTACCAGAGCCATCGCCAGAGGTCAGCTGGCTGTGTCTTTTTATTTAGAGTATTTTCCTACATTGAGTTCTTGTCTTGTGCAAGTAATTCTCCAAAAATAGAAGAGGGACGGAGAAATATCCCATTGAAATACAGGGAGGTAAGTGTTTCTGTGACTCTCACTGCATGCAAAACAAATCTTGGCAGCTGAAGTTGGAGAAAGGTAGCTGTTGAAAATGTATGGCTCTGTTAAGTCAGAGATCAAGTTAATTCAAGGGATCGAAGTGAAAACAGTCATTCAGTACCAAAAAATAAAAAATAAATGAACGAAGGTGCAATTCTTTTAAGTGTGGTTTCTTTAGGCAGTGCATTATAAAATTCACAGTGTATTTTCAGTTTTCATCAGTTCATGTGTCAAGATATTGGCATAATTTTATTGATCTAAAATTTCAAACTGCCTTTGCTTAAATAATTCATTTTTCCGAGTGTTTTGATTTCTTTTTTCTGCTCAGAAAATAGGTTTCAGCCGAGTTTTTCCATCATGTCTCGGAATTACAATAATTTTTATCTTTAAAGGAAAACAATCTTCATACCCTGAAATAATGGATGGAGAACCAAGGCGTGGGGTAGTTTGCCTCCTGCTTCTTTCAGAAAATGAGTAAAATGACTGCAAATTGTTCTGTAATGTGCGGCTACACTGATGCTGAAAAAAGCAACTCTTTTTTTTTTTTTTTTTATAAATCCAGTAAAGAAGGGCTATTACACAACCTTCAGTAAAGTTGCAGAGCTGCACTCTGTCAGCATCATTACCTCTTGAAGATGATAGAAAAAACGTAACCCAGAATAATGCTAATGTGCGGGAATAGTTACAGTGAATGGGCTGGGTACATTATATCAGCTACACTACTGTCTGGCAGGCGCTGGGAGCTGCCCAAAGTACACTTCCCGCCCGTTCCATTCCGTTACAAAGCAAACTGTAGCCAACACTCACTTTTCCACGACGTGCACAGCCGTGTGCCCCCCGTTACGTTTACAGCTGTGTAATCGGGAGCACTGGGCAGGGAGTGTCGAGGACGTGACGCTGGCCGTTCTTTCCCCTTCCCTTTCACCTGGAAACCCCCAGTCTCTGAACGTTCAGTGCTGCTCGGAGGGGTGTGTGTGTGTGTGTGTGTGTGTAGATGAAGGTGATGGAAGGGAGGGAGGATAGATGGTTATGTCATAGATGAAGACACACCTGGGTGGTGTGTGTTGGAAGGATGAAGATGAGGTGATAGGGAGGTGGGGAGGGTATAGCTCAAGAGTTAGAGTGCGTGCTTAGCACGCACGAGGTCCTGGGTTCAATCCCCAGCACCTCCACTAAAATAAACTGACTAAATATACCTAGTTACCTCCCCTCCAAAAAAAAAAAAAAAAAAGATGATAGCATCACACCCAGGTGCCGAGAGGTAGGATGGATGGACACGTCTTTCATTCTCTGCGTGGATACACAGACACACACACATCTAGACACAACGCTCTCTTGTTACTCCAGTTGGTTAGAGAAACTCGAGTCCAAGGCTGTGCACATCTGAAATATCTTTAGAGTCTACTTCATTCCTTTCTGTCACGTTCTAGTGTTCGGCATCTGCCTTCCCCTCCCTCCAAGTCTTGTGTCCCTGAATCATTGCTCCCCTCAAACCTTCTGAGCCCAGCCGCCCTCAGAAAGTCCAGGAGCAAAGCCGCCTCCTCTTGCTGCTGCAGCAGGTGACTGCTCCTCGGAAGATGTGGGGGCCTGTATCCAGGAACCCAGGGACCCCTGCCTGGGACTGTGAGAGGCAAGGGGAAAAGTACAAGTACCCCCATACGTGTTAGCAGCCTTCTCCCGGGGCAGCCTACCCAGGCGGTAGAATTAAGAGCAAAAGTAGACAAATGGGACCTAATTAAACTTAAAAGCTTCTGCGCAGCAAAGGAAACCATAAGCAAAACAAAACGACAACCTACGGAATAGGAGAAAGTTTTTGCAAAGGATGAAACTAATAAGGGCTTGATTTCCAGAATATATAAACAGCTCATATGACTTAACAGAACAAACAGACAACCCCATCCAAAAATGGGCAGAAGACCTAAACAAGCAATTCTTCAGTGAAGACATACAACTGGCCCATAGGCACGTGAAAAATACTCAGTATCACTAATTATCAGAGAACTGCAAATCAAAACTACAATGAGGCATCATCTCACACCAGTCAGAATGGCCATCATTCAAAAGTCCATAAATGATAAATACTGGAGAGGCTGTTGAGAAAAGGGAACCCTCCTCCACTGCTGGTGGGAATGCAGTTTGGTGCAGCCACTATGGAAAACAGTATGGAGACTCCTCAAAAGACTAGGAATAGACTTACCATATGACCCAGGAATCCCGCTTCTGGACATATATCCAGAGGAAACTTTAATTTGAAAAGACACCTGCACCCCAGTGTTCACAGCAGGACTATTTACAGTAGCTAAGACATGGAAACAGTCTAAATGTGCATGGACAGATGACTGGATAAAGAAGCTGTGGTGTATTTATACAATGGAATACTACTCAGCCATAAAAAAGAATAAAACAATGCCATTTGCAGCAGCATGGATGGACCTAGAGATCATCATTCTAAGTGAATTAAGCCAGGAAGAAAGAATATCATAAGATACCACTCATGTGGAATTTTAAAAAAAGAAAAGAGAACACTAATGAACTCATCTATAAAACAGAAACATACTCGCAGACATACTAAAAAGTCTTATGGTTTCCTGGGGAAAGGTGGGTGGGAAGGGATACATTTGGGAGTTTGAGATTTGTGAAAGTTAGCCGCAGTGTGTAAAAAATTGATTAAAAAAGAAGTTTCTTCTGTACAGCACAGGGAACTATATTCAGTATCTTGTAATAACCTTTAGTGAAAAAATATGAAAATGAACATACATATGTGTATGCATGACTGGGACAGTGTGCTGTACACCAGAGATGGACACATTGTCACTGACTGTACTTCAATTAAAAAAAAAGAGTGCAAGTATCGTGAGGGAGGCAGGGTCTCTGACATACTCGCTTGGTTAATTCATTGCTTGAGGATTTCTTTGTAAACAGCATATAGCTGACAGTTCCCAGCACATCGCTAGTAATTTTGCTCAAGGGTACTTTAACCTCCCAGTCCTGCGTTTGCCAGGCCGGCCTCCCCTCCACGCGTGGCTCAGACAGGACCGGCGCTTCACACACAGGGAGTGGGGTGCCCGAGAGTTCCCGGTGTCCAGCTCCTCCTGTGATGGGGAACAAACAAGAGGTGGCACTCTTCGCAGGAGGGATTGTCCTGTGGGGACATCCTCATTACGCAGGTAGACTTAAAGTTTAGCACAGCGTGAAAATCTGTCTTACAAGGAACATGCAGTGTTTAAACTTGCAATTTTGTTTCGTGTTCTCGGTTGTGGTTCCTCCTTTCGCTCTCAGTTCCCGTCTCAGTGTGTGAGGTGTACCGTACGGGCACCCTTCCCCGACAGTTTGCTTGTGCCATCTCTTCTCTGCGTCTCCAGGCCTTTAGGGAAGTCCCACCGGTTCTGCACCTTGAGTTTACCACTGTTGTGAGAGGAGAGAGATCATTAGAGACACCATGATGTTTATAAGCAGTGTGAGGACACAGGGAGACAGAAAGCCTTGGAGAGAACGTGTTCTAGGTGGGGGTCCTTGGTCATGGGGTCTTCATTGCCTCTTTTGAAACCCTCATGTTCCATCACTTTCAGACTTGTCTTTTGTCAGTAAACAGTGGGGGGTAAGTGACTCGGTCCATGTTCTAAGTACCAGTTTGCACCAAATGTTTTCTTTCACCTCCAAGGGGGAAAAATTCAGGGTTCGTGTACGATGCTAACCATTGAACCTCAACCATTTTAAAACATGAATTTGCATCGTAGTCTGTCTCAGCTAACTCTGATGTTTAATGGTCCAAGTATTTTTAGGTAAGTATGCTGCCATTGTGGCATTCTTTATAATCATGATTATTTCTGTGTGTCCTAGAGCATTACAGGGTTTTGTGTTGGAGTGGTGTCCAGGAATTTTAACCAGCTACCTCCAAGCGTGAGAATTACCTTTCCTCACTCTTTATTCAGTTGAACTGTTCTCGGTTTTATGCGTTTTCATTCCAAAAACTGCCCTTGGAAATGGCTTTGCACCCCTGTCAGCCTCCAAACAGTTGTAAATTCTGTGCCGGAAAACGCGGTTCTGCCAGCATTTTAGTACATCGCTGTGAGGTCCGCACATGTGAGTGTCGGTGTCGCGATACCACGTACACATACACACCGTATGCGGAGAGAGCTGATGGCTACTCTGAAGCTTTATTAAGTTGCACAGTCTTATATAGCAAAGAGGAATGACAAGGGAAACGGTTAACAGGCAGTGTCTGGCTCAAGGTCAGAAGACCCTTTATGTTGGTAAATCATGTTTGTGTTGGCACCAGCGAGACTTACAACTTATCAGGGCAGAACGTATGAGAAACGGCTGCTTCACAACATTCTTCCTGGACTCAGGCTGCTGTGCCTGCCTTAGGTTGCCCCCCTCTGGGGACCTTACCCGTCCTTGGCTAACCAGCCTTCTCACCTCTGAGTCTGCAGCTTTTTATGACTTGTTTACCATTCCGGCCCAAGGCTCGTTCCTTTATTCCCACAGTTGGGGGCCTACACTCACTCTTTATTCAGTTGAACTGGTCTCAGTTTTACGCGTTTTCATTCCAAAAACTCCCCTCGGAAATGGCTTTGCACCCTGTCAGGCTCCAATCAGTTATAAATTCTGTGCCGGCAAAGGCGGTTCTGCCAGCATTTTAGTACATCACTGTGTGGTCCGCACATGAGAGGCGTGGGTGCTCGGCTTCCCTCGCGTCACAGCGTGTCCTCACTCACTCACGTACAGCAGCCCACGCTGGCAACGTGCCTTTGACGAGCGCCCCGTGGTTCTGCCCGGACAGAGAGCTGCCCACAGTTTTGTGCGTTAAGTTCTGCCATCACCGTGGAAGTAACCAGAAGTGGGGCCGTTTCTTGCTTTTGCAGAGTCACACAGATCTTCATTACTGTTGGACATACCTGTGTCCGTCTTTATTCATCGTCTAAATGTTCACATTACTTCAACATCAGACTGCTGGGTACAAAGCCAAAGTGAAATTCATAGTTCATCTCTGTTTACAGAGAACATTCCCACTTTTTAAATCCTGAAAACAGCCGTGTGTGGTTGGTAATCTTACCTAGGTAGTGACTGAGGGAACTGATCTATTGGTTTTTACACCTTTACGGGGTTAAAAAACCTCCGGGGTGACGTGTGCTTAAGGACCTGAGACCATACTCCGTCGTTTCCCGGTGGGCTAATGATTTCACAGAGCTCATGGTTCAGGTGTGCGTGTTTGTTTTCAGTGTTCAGAATCGCTAGGGAACTGAAAACAAGAACACGCTTTAAAACCATTTAAGCGTCTGACATAAGGAACCAGATTGCTGTTGTCACTGCAGAATGAAGCAGAATCTCCACGTTACGAGGACAGCCCGTTGACACATCGACGTAAACATACGTCTTATATTTATGTATGGATGCAAGGCTTCTTACGGAAATGAAAGCTGCGAGGAGCTGTCAGTCTCCTGACTCACTCTCCACGATTTCAACTTCAGTGTGTTAGTCATCTGGGCCCTGCCACCTTCACGTGGATGCTGAAGTGTACGGACGGTCGGTGAACTCTGTAGTTTAGTGCAAGGTTTTAAAAATATTTTCTCTCTGCACCTCGATGCCTTTCTCACCAGTATTATTTTTGTTCCTTAATTAAATGACACGGTTTACTCTAGGCAAGCGGTGAGTCATAAGAATTAACATTAGTTGCCAGAAACTCATGCCAGAAAATGTGAGAGAGTCATAGCCATGCATGGGAAGGAAAATGGGAGAAGGCAGATTTTCTTGAGTTTGTGAATGCCCTTTTTTCCTCCATGTGAAGCTGTGATAGAGAGCAGTTGATTAATCTTTGCGTGTCTTCTGGCTGACGAAAATAAGAAACATTAAGTATTTGGAGCATAATTACTTGTGTATAGTCATGGGTTCTCCTTAATTTGGAAAGACCCAAAATTCGGAATCAAATCACACACACACAGATGCTTTCTGTTCAATTCAGTTCAGAAACGTTTTATGGAGCCTTTACCCTGTGCCTAAAACTGCCTTACTCAACTAAAGGAAACTACATTCACCTACCCATGAAGACTATGGGATAATGAAGACAGCGCATGTCCACTCTTCAAGAGGTAGTCACTGAATTGAAGGTTAGCAAAAGCACCAAAAAGATTTTCTATTAAAAATTTATATAAGCCAGAAAGACAAAGAAAAATACGATATCGCTTATCTGTGGTATCTGGAAAAAAGACAAAGGAACTTATTTACAAAACAGAAAGACTCACAGACAGAAAACAAACTTACAGTTACCAGTGGGGTTCATACTGCATAATACAGGGAACTACATTTAATATCTTGTAATAACCTATAATGAAAAAGTATGTATGTACAACTGAATCACTATGCTGTACACCTGAAACCAACACAACATTGTATATCAACTGTACTTCAATACATAATAAATAGAACTCAAACATACTGAAGGTTTTTAAGTTCATTCATAGAATATACACACAAACTTAACAATGAGGTATCATGTCTTGCTATAGGGTTTGCTGAAACAATGATATTTGAGAAATACTGAGGACACCTGGGCCTTGAATCAGTGGACAC
Source organism: Camelus dromedarius (assembly GCF_036321535.1). Taxonomy (NCBI): domain Eukaryota; kingdom Metazoa; phylum Chordata; class Mammalia; order Artiodactyla; family Camelidae; genus Camelus; species Camelus dromedarius. The sequence continues at coordinate 111,671,388 of NC_087472.1, forward strand.
GCTCACCCACCTCTTGTTGGATTGTCAGTTGTCAGCGTGGTTTCAGAGGGAAGTCTATGGTAAGAATAAGGCATAAACCAGCAGTTCTGCTCGGATGCATAAACCATGGATATCTCAGGACCATGTAGACCACGAGGCACTTGCAGGGATGTTCACAGACCTCTTTTGTAAAACCAAACCGCCAGAACACACGTGTCCTCCTCAAAAGTAGCTTGGATGGACCACCTGTGTTGCAGTGATACAAAGGAAGTCAGTACAGCCATGAAGAACAGTAAGCTGCATGTATTTAAATCTGCCTCGGTGAGTCTCTGAACACAGAGTTCAACCAAAGGACCCAAAGAAGGGCGTTTACAGTGTGGTCCTCTTACATAATGCTCCATATCAGGCAGAGGTTAAGAATACTTTCCCTAAGAATACAACTCTGGAAAACCTAGCTCTCCACTCAGGATAGCAGTGTCTGATTAGGATGGACAATAATTGGGTTGAAAAGAGAAATTAAATGGCACAGGTTCCTAACACCGGGTCCCCCGTCATGGGTGTATGGCATGAGCATCGTGCACAGGGTCCCATTTGTAGAAGGTCACATACTGGGGTCGGTGTTCTGCCGCATCTGCCTTCAGGTTCTGAAGAACGAGCACTTTGCAGCTGTGTTTTGTAAGTGGAGTGCAGTGGGAACACTAAGCATTGCCTGAACGGGGGAGCTTATGGGTGTCGTGCCTTGATTCCAAGTCCCTTCCTCGGTACCCCAGCAGATTACCCGGTTCACAGTGGTCCGTGAGCACACAGTTTGGCCGGACCCGCCATGGGTGGGAGGTCCGCAGGATTCAGAGCGAGTGCAAGGTGAATATTACATCTGTGGCCAAGTGGACGCCCTCACCGCTCAGAGTGGTCATGCTTTTCATTGGGACCGCAGTTTGGCCCTTCTTAAGAAACAAGAACAAACCAGAAAGAAAAAGAGGACATAGGAAACAAAAAGATGGCAAAGCATAGTTCCTTTCCATTGCATCTTACCTTGCTTGTCAGTAAACGGACGTTCGAGAGTGTTGACAGAACAGACACGTGTGTATCAAGAAGTGAAGTAACATGTGGAGTCGGTCATGTGCAGTGTTTCCACCGTTGTCATCATGAAATACTGAGGGGACCGTCCAAAAACCCTGCATTCCAGTGATTCTCAGTACAGACTGAGTCCTCTGAAACTGAAATTTAGAACTGGCATTGCACAGTAGAAAGACCAAAGGAAAAAAATATAGCGATGACTAAATATTTTATTTTGTTAGTTACAACACTGAACAGCAAGATTTTAAAAACCACGGCAAGTTGAGGGAGAAGAATGGATAACGCTTTCTATTTTAACGCTGCTAACAGTGCTGAAAGGACCGTCCGATTTTCCCTAGGAAGGGTCCACTGGTAAATATTTCTGCGTTTCAGTTATCAAGCCCCTGTTGCCCTAACTCAGCTGTCACTGTAGGACACAGAGAAGCCACAGACAATGCAGAAATTAACGAGTGTGACCGGCTTCCAGTGATACTTTATTTACACAAGCAAATGATGCCGTGGACGTGCCGAGGTGAAGAATCCATTATCCAGAGTGCTTATCAGGGCACAGTACACAGAAGGAACTCGGCACGTGTTGTAGAGTTCTCAAAGCTTCGCGGTCACTCAGCGTGTTTGCACGATGTTTGACAGTAACTGTAGGGACCACACTTGCAGCAGTGTTTTCAGTACCTGGGAGTGTCAGATGGACAGACGGACCCAGGTCGTCCGCCTGCCACCTCACGTACTCATTGGGCCGGACAGAGGAAAGCACAGTCTTTGTGATGTTCCTAACCGCTGTGGGTTCCAGTCTCCAAGAACGGCTGTCCTTACCTCAGACCCGAGAGCGCCTCCCACGGTTAGTGCCGGGGCGCGCGTGCTTCCTGCCCCCCAGCTGTCTGCTTTGTCCTTCTGTCTCTGGCTCACTGGGGATGTTGCGGTGTTCTGTGAGTTCTTGATGCAGAGAGGAGGATTCAGGATACTACACCTCTGCGCCAAGTGCAGTGTGTTTGCTTCTTCCCACAGGCGAGGGTCAGACGTCTGGATGTGTCAGACTCAGTCCGCGTGGGGCGTCCGCTTTTCCCTGTCCTGGAGGGGCGCAGAGCTGATGGGAGTGCCATGCAGGAGTCAGGTCCTGACTCCCAGGACATTGCTTCTCACAGCACCTGCCAGTGTTTCCTTTCCTAAAGCTTTCTGGCTGTCCAACGAGGTGTTTAGTTTCACCAGAGATTTTCCAGCAGTCACTTTGGAGTGACAGCATGCTTTTTTTTTTCCCCCCCGGAACAGTATACCCCTCTTCCAAGAGAGGCTGGTGGAACACCTTACTGAGAAATAGGCTGAGATGATAAGGTGGAAGGGGGTATAATGGTGGACCATTCCAGAAACTAGAAAACCTGCAGCAGGACAAGAATTCCAACACTCAGTCAAATGTTTAAAAAAGGCATTGAAGTTGCCAAAGTGCACGTCAATCAAATTTTAATATAGTATGTTGGGTGCATGAGGTTATGATGCTTCCATGCAAAGGCCCTGTAACATGAGCAAGATGGAAATACGTAGGAAAATAAGGTCTGTTGCTATTCTCCGATTTTAAAATGTGAATTTAAAATGTCAGCACATACTTAGCATGTGCACACGTATGCTAAGTACGGCATGGAGCCGTATTTAGATTTCATCTTTGTACATGTGCGTGGTTGTATTTTGTACGATAACAACCTTAGTACTCTTTTCAAGGTAGCGTTTCATCTCTGTGTTTCGTTGTTCGAAGCCACCAGGACCTCACTCGGGCTTTACAGACAGTGAGTGCCGTGTGGGGCTGACAACGGTATCGGCACCCAGGCCGCCCGTCTGGGTGGTTTCTAACCCACCAGCAACACAGACACGTCTTCTGGATCTGAGGTCTCAGAAGAAGGAGGTACGCTTCACTTTCAGATTACTGCTCGATACCCAGTTTTTCTGCGTTTGCCCGCAGAGAGAGCACCTTCCTTACCGTGTTTCCTCGGCTTCCGTGAAGACGCGGGGCTTTCCTTTGTTAGTGCTCTCGCTGGGTGTTCCTGTAGCAGAGCGGCCGAAAAACAAGGTGTCGGTGCCTCTTCGTGTACGTGCATAAGCATTTCTTTGGTGTATATTGTCAAGTGGTCTTTATGAATACGAAACTCAGTCGTCCTCAGCAAAGCTCTAGCTTCCGTAATCTATATATTGGAATCTACGGATAGTGGTTAGATTCTCAAATCCCACAGCCGGTAAGCAGGAAGGTTGAGATCAAACCCAGACTCTACGTCCAAAAAAAACCCCAAAACAAACAAAACCAAAAACAAACAACCCCCGCCAAAAAAAAAACCCCAAAACAAAACCCAGAAAAACCAAAAATGAAACTGCCAAACCCCAGCAGTTAAATACATCTTGCTGCCTCACTGAAAGGTATTGCTCAGTAACATGCAAAAGAGGTTTTCCATATTATTAGAAGATACCCAGTTGCTTCTCAAAAATTGTGTGTAAGTTTCCCATTGCTACAGTTTCCCAATGGTGAATCCAGTAGACGTTTAAATGTTTCCTGAGCTAAAGGCTGTGAAATCCTGTTTTGTTTTGTTTGTTCCATTGCTAGTAAATTAGAAACTGTATGTTTATTCATCATTCAGATTTTCCTCACTAGGGGAAATTAAGGGTTGTTTTGTTTTGTTTTATTAGTTTGCTTAGAGACCAAGGAGCAAGTGTTCTTGTCATCCACCTTAATCTAGTGTCTTTTTTTTTTTTTAAATATAGTGATTGAATCAAAATTTGACAATGGTGTACGTTATTTTCTAATTAAAGGTTGATAGTGTAGTAGGCACTCAAGTCACAGAAGAGAACACACAGTTTTGTAAAAACGTGGAGGAAAAGTCACTGAAAAATTTCATTTTGCTCTGTTGGATGCTGACACAAGATAGCACCTGCTTTTAAATATAAATTCCGTAATAATTGGCAGTTGAAAAAAATGTTTCTTACGCTTCCAATATTCCTGGCTAGAATATGTCATTTATGAAAGTCAAAAACTTGTTACAAAGTAGGTGGCTCACTCTTGTACTGAATACTGACATCATAGGAGGAATAGCTTGAGAACTATGAGAAATGCCATTTACTTACCACCCATAGTTCCTTGCGTGACACAAATGGAAACCATTCATACATATTTTTAAAAATCATCTTTCCCTTAAAAAAAAATGATTTCCCCCATTTGTACCATAAATATAAATGCTGTCTAGGAATATTTATTAATAATTGTGTATGTGAAAATGCATATATTAAGAAAGAAAATCAGTTTTTGTGACATCCTACTAAGAAATACTTTTGCAAACAATTGCTACCTTTTTTAAAGGCAATCATATATATATAATGGAAGTATATATAGAGTAGGGAAGTATATTCGGTGCCTTTTTTAATCTTCTTGGTTTTTGCTTGAATTTGACACTCGGGTTTGTCTGTGTTCCCGTTCTGTTGCTTTATAACAAATCACCCCTGATTGACTCTTCTAAAGCAGCAGTCTTTTTATTACCTGAGCGGATGCTGTGGGTCAGGAATTCTGGGAGGATTCATTTCGGCATGGCTTGTCTCAGCTCACGATGTTTCGAGCCTCAACTGGGAATTTACAAAGGCTTAGGGTAGGGGGTGGGAGGCTCAGTCTGTGGCTGGGGGCTGGAGTGCACTAAAGGCTGGCTCATTCCTATGTCTGTGCATGAATGCTGGCTGTCAGCTGGGACCTCTCTGGGGCTCTCAGAATAGTTGCACCTGTCACCGCCAGGTGGCTTCCTGGCTTCCCCACTGCGTGGTGACTCTCAAGAAAAAACTGCTCAAGGAAAGCATGTAACACTGTATAACCCTTTATGATCCAAAGTATCAGTTCCTCTCTGTTCACAACTTTGCCCAGACTCAAGAAGAGGAAGTAGGAAATTGCTCAGTGGTAGAGCAATCTACTGAATAGGAAAAAGTACCATTTGCAAATCACATACCTGGTAAGGCGTTAGTATCTGAGATACAGGAAGAACTCATTAGTGAAAAAAGAAACAGCCCAGTTTAAAAAAGACCAGAGAATTTGAATAGGCGTTTCTCTTAAAGAAAAGATGGCCAAGAGGTCCATGAAGAGATGGTCACCATCACTGATCATCCAGAAGATGCAAATCAAAACCCCAGTGAGACATCACGTCACACCTGTCAGAATGGCCATCATCAAAATGACAACAAACCAAGTGTCGTTGAGGACGTGGAGAAAAGGGAACCCTTTGCACTGTTGGTGGGAATGCAAATTGGTGCAGCTGTTAACGGAGAACAGGTAGGAGGTTCCTCAAAAAATTAAAAATACAACTAGCTTATGATCTGCAATTGCACTTCTGGCTGTTTACCCGAAGGAAACAGGAGCACTAACTTGACAAGACACCTGCTCCCCTCTGTTCCCTGCAGCACTGTTTACAGTGGCCAGGGTCTGGAATCAGCCTGAATGCCCATCTGTGGATGACTGCAGACAGAAAATGTAGTGTGCATGTGTGTGTCTACAGGTAGGGAGGGGATATTCAGTTACAAAGAAGAATGAAGTCTTCCCATTTCTGACAACATGAGTGAGAGAATTACACTGAGTGGTGTAAGTCAGAGAAAGACAAATACTATATGATCTCAGTACGTGGAATCTAAAAAAACTAATAAATAAATGAAACACGTAGACACACACAACACAACAAAAACCGCCCCCCAAGCTTGTAGAGAAAGAGAACAGATTGGTGATTGTCAAGCAAGGGGTCCAAAGGTACAAAATAAGTGAGCCACGGGGGTGTAAGGTTGCAGCATGCTGACCGTCCTCAGTACCGTCCTGCATGCTTCAAAATTGCTGCCAAAGTAGGTTTTAACATTTCTTCTAAGGGGGGGGGGATGCCTTTGGAACTACGTATGGTGACAGACGTTAACGAGACTAATGGGGGTGATCGTTTTGCAGTATGCGCAAACATCACGTAAGTGTGTTGTTCATCTGAAACTGACGTCGGCCGTACCTCCGTAAAAACAGCACGTAAAGAAGTGTACACCTGAAAGCTTCCTTCTCGTGAGCTGAGTGCGATGATCCACCTGCCGGCCCCAGAGCAAACCTTTAAATCATGCTGCCTGTGGGTGTTGCCTCTGTTGTCCGTTGTGTTGTTGGTTGGATGTGCTGAGCTGGAAGGAAATGAACTCAACGCGCGAGGAGGGTCTGACTCTGGTGTGACCCAGGGAGCCGGCACCGTCAGTGAGAGAAGGAACACAGGTCTTAAAGTTGGAAGTTCAATATCCCCACCCCTGTGGGCCCAGCAGAAAAGCCTCCTGGGCTGACCTCCTGCTCACCGCCTCTGGTTCTACCGGAAGCTGGATATGCTGAGTTGCAAAGAAATGAACTCAGCACTTGAGGCTCTGAGTCTGATTTCCCGCTTTGCCCCTCACCGTGGTCTGGCTCTCCATCAATTATTGAGATGCCTGCCTGCTTGAATGATTGAAATGCCTATTAAATACCTATTTGGAATAATAGAACGTGTAGAAGCAGATTGTAAGTTGCTGTGGGTGTGACACAGTGCATGCATTTGAGCCTTGAGGGGATGTACGTCTTAAGGGACATGCAGGGGAACTGACTGCACTGGGGGAGCTGGACTTCTCCATGTGGAGACCCGTTTGACAGTCATGCAGAGGGCTAGGACCAGGGGCATTATTCAGGGCTGGGACTAGGGTGCGGGGGCAGGGGTGTTATTCAAGGTGTGGAATTTAAGGGCTTCTGAAAACTCAGTAGTGAGAATAGTATTTTAAAGCAACATCTGTGAAAAGCAAACGCAATGCCAAGAGAGCCACTGGTGGGCCGAGTATCAAAATTGTCCTAAGGAGAGGATCAGGCAGGGCGGGGACTGGGGTGAGGACGTGGGTACGAGCCTTGCAGATGGGGGACCACATGCTGCAGCTTCTCCTGGTGTGCATGGGCGTCTGCATGGTGGTGAGTCCTCCAGGGTTCAGCCGCAATTCACGTCACCCCCAAAGCTGGGTCAAGCCCCATGTTCTAAGATCCTGGGATCCTGAATCCTTCTACTCACTGCCTTCCCGACTCAAGTGGGTGGTGTTATGGGTTGAATTCTCTCTGGCAAAAAGCTGTGTGGGAGTCCAGAGCCCTGGTACCTGGGAGAGTGACTTGTGGAAATGCGGTCTTTCCAGACAGATGTAATCAAGCGAGCTGCTCCCACAGGAGTGAGAGTTCTGAGCCTCACGTCAGGCTCCCCATCCTGGGGTGCCAGCTTTGGGAGGAGGAGGAGACCCCAGGACATCTGGTTTTGAAGGCCAGCAGGGCTGAACTCCAGGAGCCCCACAGGAATGGGGGAAACACAGGCTTCACTCTCTTGGGAGGCGTACATAGAATCTAGCCTGTACCAGGTCCAAGGGCAGAGGCAGTGATTTCATAGGAACCTGGGCCAGACTTGCCTGCTGGTTTTCGGAACCAAAAGGTCTAATGGGAACCTAGAGGATGGCTGTGGCTCACTCGGGACAAAAACGTCTGCTGGTGGCAGACGTTCCGAGAGTGTTCATCTACATGAGCTTTCCTGGAGGCTGGCATCTTGATTGGATCATTAGCACCAAGACCCAGCCCCACACAACAGCCTGTAGGGAAGCCTCAGGCCAAACAACAAGCAGGGTGGGAACACAGCCCCACCCATCAGCAGACTTCCTGAGCCACAAAGGCCTCTAGACAATGCCCTACCCACCAGAGGGCCAGGACCAAGCTCCACCCAGCAGTGGGCAGGCACCGGCTCCTCCTGCCAGGAAACCTGCATAAGCCTCTAGTCCAGTCCCATCCACCAGGGGCAGATGCTAGAAATCAGAAAACAACAATCTCAAAGCCTGTGGAAGGAGTCCACAAACACGGGCCAGACTCTGCACTGGGACTGGCTGGACCCTGGCCCTTGGGTGAAAGAGAGGAGTGCGCTGCTGGGACACACAGGACATCTCCCGCAGAGGGCCACCTCTCCAAGGTCGAGCAACGTGACAGGTGTGAGATGGTGCCTTGTGACTTTGATTTGCGTTTCCCTGACGTTAGCGATGTTGAGCAACTTTTTATGTTCCTGTTGGCCGTCTGCATTTCCTCATTTGGAAAAATGTCTGTTTGGCGCTTCTGCCCAAATTTTAAGTGGGTTCTTTATTTGCTTTTTAATTGAAGTACAGTAGATTTAAAATGTTGTATTAATTTCTGGTGTACGGCATGGATGGACTTGGAGGGCACTGTGCTGAGTGACGTAAGTCAGACAGAGAAAGACAGGTACTATAAGATGTCACTTACATGTGGAATCTAAAAAAATACAACAAACTAGTGAGTATAAGAGAAAAGAAACAGACTCACAGATGTAGAGAGAGAACTAGTGGTTACCGTTGGGGAGGGAGAGGGGGAGGGACAAGGTGGAGATGGAGGATTAAGAGATACAAACCATCAGGTGTAAAATGAGCTACAAGGATGTGCTGTGCAACATGGGGAACAGAGCCAAGTTGTTACAATAACTGTACATGGAGGATAACCTTTAAAACTTGTGAGTCGCTGCACTGTATACCTGTGACATATAATATTGTACATCAACTATAATTCATTTAAAAATATGATATTATAAAATAAATGCATAAATTAAACAAAAGAGAGAGCTAACATTTCCATCACTTCTCAAGAGGTGCAAATCTCGACCTCCCACTTTATCTCTTCCCACCCACTTCCGCCCAGTAACCGAAAGTTTGTTTTCTGTGTCTGTGAGTCTGTTTCTGTTTTGTAAATAAGTTCATCTCTGTCTTTTTTTGGAGATTCCACATATTAGCGATACTGTGTGGTATTTTCCTTTCTCTTTCTGGCTTCCTTCACTTAGAAACAGAGGCTTAGTTTGCTCCCTGCTGCACTCGTAAAATCTCCCAGTGCAGAAGGCACGCAGCCCACAGAACCCTGCATTTGCCCAAACACCGAAGGTTACACACTGCAGCTCTCACCTAATGGGTTCACCCATCTTCTGCTGTAATACAAAAAGAAATGTTTTTATGTTCTCCCCATATAATTTCCTTAACGTCTGTTTTAGGTTAACGTTCTCATTAAGCAGTGTTTTCAGGTCAGTGGTCACAGGTTTGCTAAAACTTGAGCACGTTGGATGATCCTGCTCCAGAGCAGTGGTGCAGCGGCATTACCGTCAGAGCGTCAGCAGTCAGACGCTAATGAGGCGTTTTCGTTTCACAAGCATGACCTTTTTAGCGTCTAGTGGAGAGTGAAGTGGGAAGCTTTTCTCTGAATAGAAATTCTTCTTTTAGGTTACCTTCAGTGTAGAAATACATCCTCTTCTTTTCCGAGTACCTATTTTTACGTCTCCTTGTGGCTCCAACCCCTTCTGTGCCTGACTCATTTCAAGCCTGGTCATTTCTGCTGCAAACAGTCCCAGACAGATGACTGTGTGGGGCTCCCAGCCTCAGGCTCCGGATGCCTAGGGGCCGCTCTCTCTCTTTTTTCCCCCTAAATTACGGTAAATATATACATGTTATCACTTTAAACTGTTGGAAGAAGACGGTACAGTGGCATTAATGACATTCACACTCTGGTTGCAACCATCGCCACCATCCATGTCCAGAACTCATCAGACAGAAGTGAAACTCTGTATCGATTAGATGTCTGCCCTCCGTCCTCTGGTGGCCTCCAGAGTTCTGTGGATGTCGCAGATAGCACAGTCTAACACTTACTGGATTCACTCTCTGGAGTTGGAAAGGGACATCTTAATCAAGAGTATGACCGTATGTCCAGCAAGATAGAGGTAGAATAGAGGGCAGATGCAGGCAGCCGTGCTGTGTCCTCAGATACTGGAGATCCGAGAACGTCTCACCAGGTGGGCTCTGTCCGTTGAGGGATGGGCTGTAGGTAAACCTGAGCAGCACGGATCTGAGAGAGGGAACTAAGCGTGAGGGCATGGCTGGAGCCTGGCCCGAGTGGATGTCGGTAGACCAAGTCTATGGTTTGGTCACAGAAGAAGACTCCAGTCAGTTTACTTTGAGTGGGGAAGCAGCAGGTGTATTAAAGTCATCAACAAATTCATTCTGTCTGGCCAGCCAGCTGCAAGAGAGATGCAGGTGTGGTTGAACAGGATGTAGAACCTTCTAGCATGACAAGGGACAGGCGACTTTAGTTCACAAAGACGTGTTTGAAAAAGTCCTTAGAACCAGAACAATTGGAAGACAGCAATCACGGGGCGTGACAGATAAAGGACACCCTGGCGCGGGGTAAACTAGGATCAAGTATACGTTCGTAGAGAAAGAGTGAGTTCCACTTGGTGTCTGGCGACGTTTGAAAATAAGGGGAATCTGGTGCCCAAAATGCAGGGTGCACTAGCTCAGAAGTGCTAGTAAGGAAGGTGCTCCAGGAAGCCTTCTGGTGGATTCAGGATGCCTGTGGGTAGGGTAGAGCTGCCGCATGCAGTTACGGGGTGTTCTAGCACAGGACAGGGTCAGGGCCACCAGCAGTCCTCCAGGACCCGATGGCTGGTCCTGGACATCCCTTAGCACCCGGGTTAGCAGGCATCAAGACAGTCAGAACATCCGGATCCGGGGGCCCCCGCCTGGTGGGGGGTCTTCCTGGCTGAAGCCCTCCTCACGTGCTGCCGAGCTCCGTCCTGGCCTCTCCTCACCCGGAGGGGTCACTCCCGTTGTTACATTGTAGCTTCTTAGAAGGTGCGCTTCTGTCCTTTGTAAGTCTGGTGTGTTTGCACCTGCGAAAGGGGAAAATGCAGGCTAGACCACGAGAATGAGTTCCAGTGGTGAGACAATCTGCACATTCGGAGTTGTTGAAGATTCAGCTGGGCCTTGATTTAAGAAACATTGATAAAATGACCCGTTCATGCTGAGATGTGTGTTGTTGGGTATTACACAGTCCTGACGTATCAGCAAGGACGTCTTCAAATCTTTTTTATTTTTAATGTATGTGTATTTTATTGAAGTGTAGTCGGTTTACAGTGTTGTGTCATCGTCTTCACATCTTAGCTAATCATCCGTGAAGAGTTACTTGGCTTTAGTGCGACGTTGCTGGTAACTGGGGCTCTGATGTTTGTCTGTTGCCTTGTGCTTACGTTTTTCTTCTCTGTTTTTGGAGAATGACTCGACATGATACCTGGAGAAAGAAAGGCAGCCTCTAAAGTTTAGAGTCACATCATCTCGCTAGATTGACTCATTGCTGTTCATCCAGTGGTGTTCACTCCTCATTTCCCAGTTGTGCTGATTAGAAAGGTCAGATCTGTGTTAATACCATAGCCACTAATATCCTTGGATTCTCGTCTTTAAAGTAACGGCTGGAGCCGGAAGAAAGCAGGAAAGCACAGAACCCAGTAGAGAACATACAGATCGAAACCCATTTCTGCACCAACCTTGGCACAGAACCGCCAGTCCTGTTGTACTGAACATTCAGACACCTGTTGTTGAATCATTATCTGCTACTAGAGACATAAGTAAACTCAGACTGGGCAGGAAGATCAAAAGCCTCTGTTACAAGATATGTCTGTATTGATGAATGGTTGTGAGTAGCCAAAAAGCTGAATTCCCTGCTCAATTTGTCATAGTCTAGAAGTCAGAATAGTGTTGTGAGCCACATTCAGCCTAAAGAGATGTTGAAAACCCTTGACGACTTTTGAGAGTATTTACTGCCTCACCCTGCGTGAGAAGCAGCCCTTGGGGTCCCGGCTCCTGCCAAGTCAGAAGGTGTAGCAGCGGGAGGCCGGGTTCTGATGTGGTGCCAGCGGGCTGGCTCTCCTCAGCTGGCGTCCCCTCGAGACAGGACCCAGGCTCCCCCGTCCGCCACAGTCCTCACTCCTCCCCGTCACCGCTCGGCCCACTTCCCTTTTCTGTGTCACTGGCTTGTCACCATCGGTATTTAAATCAGCCGCGCGCTGTCCGAGGCAGGCAGGGCCTGAGGGACTCTGTGCAAGGGGACCCCTGAGCACGACGCTGAGGCTGCACAAGCCTTCCAGGGCAGCCTGTAACCACATCGCCCTGCACCCCATCTCCTGCCTGTTGGGTTGGGCCAAGCAGTCCAGCTCCCAGGCTCAGAATTAGACTCAGAACGTGCAGCCAAAAAGAGGTCTGAAAGGGAGAGAAACCAGTCCAAAGTCTACAGCTGTGCCCGGTGCAGGACCCTGAAGTGTTGGTTTGGGAGTCCACTCAGAGGACCAGGAGGCCGCGAGGCGCCGTCCCAGAATGCAGCGCTAGGCGTCTCCAGCTCCGCTGCTCGGGGGGCTCGTGGCTGACGTGCCAGAGCCCCCGCCTCACCCAGACTAATATACGGAAATCGGCTGCATTTCTGCACACTAACAAGGGCATACCAGAAAGGGAAATTAAAGAAATGATTGCATTTACCATTGCATCACAAGGAACACCTACGTGGGAAAACTGGGCAGCCACACGCCACACCACGCACAAAAATAAACTCCATTTACTGGTTGGCGGACTCCGTGGATCTGGAGTCCGCAGATTTGGAGGGCTGAGCGCCCTCCGTAAGTGTGGTCCCGTGCGGTTCCTGGAAGAACGAAGCCGCATCCGTACACCAGCACCTGATTGCTCCGGGACCCCCACCTCCCTGTCATTCTCCTTTGTCCTCTCCCATCTGTATCCTTTCACGGCCATCAACCACAGCCAGGAGAATAGAATTATTCTGGTCGCCCTGAGTCCTTCCAGGAAGTCATCAAACCCGAGGGCGGTCTTCACAGCCCACAGCCCACAGAAGACCAACGCTTTTCAATTCACTATGACCTCAGTTAAAACCGAACATTGATTTCAGCGAAACGTAAGTGATTATCTTCTTCCAAGCACTCAGGTGATCGATTGATTGATTCACTCTCCTCTGAGATTCCCTGTGAATCTCTGCCCCGTGACAGTGAGCGAAGGGGTTAATTAGCATTAATTCAGTCTGTGAACTCACGTGAGGATGCGTACTCACAGCCTAGAGGGAGCTTCCCTTCAGAAAACAGAAAACCCCTGTGTGGTGCCCCCCCCCCCCACTCCAGGTCCACGCGGCATTATATGCTACCTCAGTTTACATCTCTGTCTCGTTTACCAGCTGACTGGTGTGCCTTTCTCTCCTGTGTGCCAAGAAGTAGACCAGATTCTTGATCAAATACGTAGACTTGAGTTTGCTTTCCTCCCTTTAACTAGGTTATGAAGTACTCTTGACCCGGTAATCCGATAGGTATGCACAGCTCCCAGTTAACCGCTTCTCTACTGCTTCGAGTCCCCAAGTGGAAAATCTCTAGGATTACGACTTGGCAATTCTTTGTCCCCTCTCCTGCCCCTCCATTCTGGCTGTATATTATTTCATATGGCTTATGGTAGAATTTAGCACTCCATGAACATTTAGGAAAATACTTGATTTTTAATTTTGTTTATAAAATAAATACCAGATAATAAACACTAGGTTAAGTTCCTATAAATCGTCCTATTTTCCTGAGGATGTGAGGACCGTCCCCCAGGAAAGTCTGCATGTTTCAAGGTGAAGAGAATTCTCTATTGACTGACTGTGGCGAGCAGCTGATGAGTGTACACGAAATCCACAACACGCATGGACGTTTGTTTTCTAAACTGATAACGGGCAGAACTCATAGACACAGAAAGACTTGAAGTCATTGCAGGTTTTGTTTCAGTATTTAGCTCAAGTCTTTTTCTGTTAATAGTGTTGAAATACAATTGTCTGGCATTCTGTCAGCTGGATTCTGAGATAACTAAAGACAAGAACCGAATTTAAACATGATTAATAACGGATGTTATGGAAATACCAACAGCGTTACCTTAAAAATACGATAACCGTCTGTGGGAACGCTTTTATGGTTGTGAATGTGACGGAAGAGTGTTTTCAGGTGTCTCCTGGGATCATGAATTCATGTACATAAATTTAAATTTAACATAACATGAACAACACTAACTCTCTATTCCTGTGTTTCATTCGTTCTGTAAGAATCAGTGATGGATGTGACATACATATTTCAGTTAAAATGTCATACTCTTTTTTGTCTGCTGTTTTGTTTTATTTCAAGTTAAGCCACGATTATTTATCAAAAAGCATTGATAATGCAGAACATGGGTGTATTTGTCTACTTGGGTTGCTATAAGAAAATACCATATCATAGACTGGAGGGCTTAATCAACAGACATTTATGTCTCCTAGTCCTGGACGCTAGGATCTGAGGTCAGGGTGTGAGCAGGGCTGGTTGCTCCTGAGCCCTCTCCCCTTGGTGTGCAGACAGCCGTCTCCTCCCTGTGTCCTCCCGTGGTCGTCCCTCAGTGTGTGTCGGTGTCTTCATCTCCTCTTCTCATAAGGACACAGGTCCTATGGGATTAGAGCCCACCTTACTGACCTCATTTTACCTTCATCACGTTTTTAAAGACCCCCCACCTCCTAATGCAGTTCCATTCTGAGGTCCTGGGGGTTAGGGCTTCAACATAGGAATTTTGGGAGAGGAGGGGAGAAGACACAATTGAGTCCATGAAGCTGGACAAACCATTTTGGTTCTCGTCTCAGAAGTCACCAAGGATGTTCTCAAACAGTGAGCATTCTGATAAAAATATCAATTTTCTCCCTCCAAATTAAAAAAAAAATAGCCTCCATATATATGTAAAAATATATGGGGCAGGAGACAGAAAAGGATGAGCTGCAGACACATTGTAAATGGGATACTCTACAAATTACGGAGAGAAACTTGGGTTTTCAACAAGAATTTGCTTCAGAAATGACATTACTTTAGAAGTTTGAGTATCAAGGGAAATAACCAGGAGTTCCTGGTAGATGAACTGTATTAGGAGACACGCTGTTAGACGTGTATGCTCACGGAATACCAAGTGTATGTATGACAGCAGACACAGACCCCGCCACAGAGCCACAGAACATCAGGTCTAGATACAACAGTAGACAGTGCATGGCCTAGAATTACAAGTTGTCGTGTATCCCACAGATGGAAAGCTTCGGGCTTCGTCTTTGCACTGAGAGTGGTTCCCAGGTGGGTCAGTTTACCCCTCAGGGGCGAGTGGAAGACGTGTCCTCTGTTGCATCACTCAAGTTCCCTTTCTTTTTCTTTTTGATTGAAGCACAGTAGATTTACAATGCTGTGTTAGTTTGACGTGTACGGCACAGCAGTTCCGTGATGCATATACATAGATACTGTTCCTCAGAGTCTTTCCCATCACAGCGTATTGCAAGGTGTTGAATACAGTTCCCTGGGCTGTGCGGTAGGACCCTGTCGTTTGTCTGTTCTATATGTACTCGTGTGTGTCTGTTACTCCCAAGCTCCTAATTTATCAAGGTTTCCTCATTTGACACCTTCAGTCATCCAAGGCGAAACTTTTTTTTTTAATTTATTTTTTTATTTTCTCTTATTATCTTTGCAACTCACGTTTGACATGAGGTTTACACCAGAACCTCCTCGGACCAAATGCGCGACTGACGAGTTCTTGGCCCCTGTCTGTTACTGCTTGACCGTCCCTGGTACTTAATTGGCCCAGTGTTCTGTCCCCTCGTTCCCATCCTCCTGTCACCTGGCTTCCTGGCTGGACAGCCCCTGATGGACACATTGCCCACGGCCCACTGTCCTCCTCTGCCACCGGCAGCAGCACCTGAACAGACCTGGACGTCAGTCCGCTCAGCTGCCCTCAGAGGTGGGCTGAGTTACAGCGTTGCTCTCGCTCCTGCGTTTCAAATAATATAAAGGCGAAGGCGTTGAGATGGGTCCCGGGCAAGCACAGAACAGGGCTTGCTGTCCCCTCCTGCCTCCTCATTATGGTGCTTTAGAGCGAGGACTCACATCTAATGAATAAGAAATGCCTCCGGGAAAACTTCGTTTTAATTAAAAACTGGGGCACAAGCCCACTTGTAAAATATTGGGATTTGGGAAATGACTTTTCAACTTCTGACTGGTTTTTCAAAACTTAGTTCTCTGAGGTACGCTGCTGAGACAAACTCTGCTGGTTTAGTGATTAACCCCAATAATATATAAAGTTATCTTATTGTTCTTTGGGGGACTTAAAAATTGGGGGCACTTTTCCCTTTCCTTTTCTTTCCTTTTTTAAGAAAATGAAGCTACCATTTGTTGGCCAACTGTGTATCCATCAGAGAGGGTTTTAAGAGCCGCCAGCCATCGACCGTGACCAATTTTTACTTTTCTTTTTTATGATTTTTTTTTTGGAAGGGAGGTAATCAGGTCTACTTAAGTTTTAGAGGAGGTACTGGGGAATCGAACCCAGGACCTCGTGTATGCTAAGCATGTGCTCTACCACTGAGCTACACCCTCCCACCCCAGTTCTTGGTTATGAACTGCTCTGTTCAGGATCTGGAAAATTACGTGGAGTCATCAGTCACCAGTTCTCCAAGATTTTTTTTTAATGAATGGAAGTGCCAGAAACCTAATACTTGTGGGAGTTGGTCGCTGGCAAGCTGGGAAATTGAGTCAGGCAAAGGATTATGAAGTTCCCGAACTAGCTTCCACGGCAGGGAGAATAAGGCAGAGTATGAGGGTGAATTGGAAGACTGGGCGTTGCAGTTAAAGGAAGGAAGGATGCGTGGAGAGAGAGGGAGTGAGCAGGCACATGCGCATATTCTCATGAATTAGTTCAGTTTGTTCACTCTCCAGTGGGTGGCGGTACGTAGCCCCATCGTAGGAGTCTCCTGTTTCCTGTCTCCATCTGCGCCCACGATCGTGTCCTCACTGTGCAGTGCTGGGGGTCACAGGACTCACTTTAGAGATTTCTGTGCATCATGAGAACAGCTCACACTCCATTGCTGAGCGGAAAAATTTCTGGAAGGAGGTGGCTCGGGAGAGTGTCATTCCAAGAAGGGTTAGCACCTTATGTATATTACTGTGGGCATGGCTAGTCTGAATCACTGTTGGTGCCGTTTGGACAAAGCATGACTTCTCCCATTTCTCATTTCCTCTGACGCCACCCCCTGTAAATCTGCCAGAACCAGTGGGTCTGTCATTGGTCCCCAAGTGTGAATCCCTTTCTGTCCTGCTATTAGCGATGGCCTGTAACAACACGCTGGCATTAGCAAGCCACCTCTTCAGTGCTTCTGATGATCTTAAAGTCCAAACGTAGATGCTTGTTTTACTTTTCCAAGATGTGCGGAAACCCGAGCCGTCCGTTTCTGCATATGTTTTTGTCTGTAACCTTGTGAATGTTAATTACGCCCAGGTGGTGCTTGCTTTCACCCTCTCAAGAGAATTGGGGGGAAAACAGCTGATGAAAGGAAGACTGCTCCATCTCAAGGTGCAGCAGAGTCGCTGTCTAGATGGGGCGTTTACTCATAGAATAAAAATACCACTCTACTTAGGTGACACAAATGCATCCGGGAGGGGAAGAAAAACGAAACAAACAAAACACACAAACAAGTTCCTCAAATCTCCCACACATGAGGAAGTGACAGTGCATCAAATCAGAACTACCTCTCTGCAAGTCTTCTCCACATAGGTGCATTCTTTGATCCACTTGTACCCAAACCAGTGGAATTTCAGCTGAAAATTATGAAAATAAATTCAGGGTGGTTTTGGTAAAATTGGAAATCAAAAGTGTCAGAGTTGTGATTTGCCGTTACTCAGAGAGAGTTATTTCTAGTATCAAATTTTTAAATCTTTGGGTCTCAAAATTATTTTGCAACGGAGAAACAGGTAGCTAGTAGCTATGGTAAGATATGTAGAAGTAGATAGACAGGCAGATACATACACTAGTTAGGTCGATAGACAGACAGACCAGATGGATAGATGGATGCATGGATGGATAGATCAGACAGACTGACAGAGCTAGCTATATCCTCTATGTCTACGAATTCTTTCTGTATATTCACCACATATAGTCTTTCTATATGTACCTATATCTGTATCTATCTATACTGTGTCTATTTCTATGTTTGTCTATCAACTATTCAACTATCTATCCATCCACCTATCCATCCATACATCATATCATTATATCTATTATCTATTTATCCATCTATGTATGTTATCTATCTGTGTGTCTGTCTGTCCATCTGTTCAACCATCCATCCTGTCTTATCTTTCCATCCGTCCATCCATCCATCCTTTCTGTCTACTCACCCACCCTAAATCTTCTTTATTTACTGAATCCGTATTTGCAAACTCACCAACTCGCTAGAATTCATTTGTGACCCCTAGTCAATACTTGCCCTTTTGAGGTCATTCTTAGACATTCCCTGAGCAGGGAGAGATCTGTCACCTGTCACGCAGGTTTCCAGATGAGGTGGGACAAAGTCACCCCCTGACTTCTTGTGTAAGTTGTCCTACTATAAAGTCTCCTTCTCGTGGTCTGGCCAGAGTGCTGTGTATTTCCTGTCCCTGTGCTTTTTGCTGGTGGTTTTGCTTTTGAAAGTGCTCCCTCCCCAACCTAGTGCTGATGAGCTGTCTGGTGTCCTAAGCACGGGAAGGCTGTGATGTGCTTCACGGAGAAGATACATGTGTGAGATAAGCTTTGTTCAGGCGTGAGTGAGTTAAAGCCTGTGAGTCAGTGTGGATGAATGAACAACATGTGTTCTGAAAGGTGTCTTTAAACCGAAATGCACAGGAAACAAGCTTATGTATTGATTGGTTTATGCAAATGGGGTGCCCAGAAGTTCATGGGAACCTAACCCTGTATTTCCCTGGGGAGAACGGTTCAGTATTCACTAATTCTCAGCAACGTTACAGAGCATCACAACTATGAGTGATGAGAACTGACTGTATGTGGTTATGTAAAGAATTTCGTTATAGTGTCCTTGGACTGTAGTCACAAAACACCATGGACTGACGGGCTTAAACAGCAGGCATTTATGACTCCTCGTCCTGGAGGCTGGAATCTGAGGTCAGGGTATCAGCAGGGCTGGTGTCTCCTGAGTCCTCTCTCCTTGGCGTGTAGACGGCCGTCTCCTCCCTGTGTCCTCTTGTGGTCGTCCCTCTGTGTGTGTCTGGGTCCTCATCTCCTCTTCTGATAAGTGCACCAGTGCTATGGGATAAGGACCCACCCTCCTGACCTCATTGTACTTTAATTACCTTTTTAAAAGAACCCCGTTTCCAAACATGGTCCCATTCTGAGGCCCTGGGGATTAGAACTTCAACATAGGAATTCTTTTTTGAGCTGGGGAGTGGCACAATTTAATCCAAAATCATACAGCTACAGTTTTCTTGGTCTTGCACTTTGCATTAATATTCTTCCTTGCTTGTGTGTGTGTGTGTGTGTGTGTGTGTGTGTGTGTGTGTGTGTGTGTAGGTGGGGTGGACATCATAAGAACCGGGAATAGCAGGGGGAGATTCATGCTTCTGTCTTTGTTCATTATTGCCACCATGCACCAAGCACGCGGACAGAGGATATGTGAATCTGTGCTAAGAAAGCTAGTGGTGGAGGTGTTACAGAGACTGGCCGTTCATGTCAGTTGGATGCCATGTAAGACAGTTGGAAAAGCAGTAAAGAGAGTAGCCAAGCCGACGTTTCACGGAGGTTCCATAACGCACAGTTAGCCCCCTTCTTCTTTGAGCTGGTCCCTTTTTGCCAGTCATTTCCTTCAGGGCTCTCGAGTGCCTGCAGTGATGGTCAGTGTGTTGATTGGTCCACTGTAGGCAGACAGGCTCAGGGTCAGCATAGATCCTGGGAACGTTGAAATGAGAGTGATGTGTGCTCCGTGTTGCCAGAGAATCCCGGACGTGAATGGATGCTCTAATTGACCTCTGCGGCACTGTAGGAAAGCGAACAGCAACCCTTCTCAAAATTGATGAGTCATCCTTCCATCTGTGGTTTCCAGTGTCTCTTCAACACTATGCTTCTATTTTCTTTTGGCGCAAATTCCAATCTGTGTCACCAAAATAGTATTTAATATTATAATTGACTTAAAAAATTACTGTTTCATTTTATAGCCCAAAGTACAGTTGATGCAGACTCATTTCACTCAGGAGTTTTTAAAAATCTCGTGATACGTGTAAGTGGCAGGCATTGATAATTTATGGGATTGTGTGTGTGTGTGTGGTCGGTGTGTGTGTGTGTGTGTGTGTGCGCGTGGGGATGCAGTTCTGGATTTTTTATCATCTAATGTTGAGTAACATTAATCATTTAGCTGTTTGCATGGAGCCTGGAAGATGATCTACCTAATTTTGGTTACGTCTCAGAGACATGGATGTGACTTTATTTTAATCTACGTGCTTACACATGATCGGTTTGACAAGATTGAGTCGCTGGGAGCCGAGCCGGTGAAACAGTGGGGAGAGCTCTGCTGCTGCTGTAGTGATAATTAGGGGTGCTTCCTTGGCTTAGTAGCTTCTCATCAATTGCTTGGGGGTCCTTTAAGTGCAGCCGTAGTGTTCCCCTCAAGTGTGCCTCTAGGGTGAATGAAGTGACAGTCTAAGAGAGGAGCATTCCCTGGGCTGTTACAAACGACAACATAGGACTTCCAGGTGACTGGCAACCCAGGTGTCTTTAATGCTGTTATTTAACCCGGGGAGTGGAATGGGACATTTAAGGGAGTGTTGAAGATATTACATACAATTCCATCTGGATTTGAAAATCTTAAGGGAGTATTAAAAAAAAGTTTAAGAGACTCCGGACATCTGTTGTGAAATAATAGAAGAGAGATATACTGGCCTCGCCCCAGGTGCCTGACCAGAGCTTCTGAGTCCCTTGATACTTCCTCAGCGATGAGACCCGTGGGAGCATCTTTGGTCCCACTACTTACAGGGTTTTTGGCGCTGTCCCAGACACAGGGCTTCTTAACCCCTTGGCATTTCTTGGGTGATAGGAGTGTCTTGTTCTATTGAGGGGACTCTGGGATGGGGGCTGGTGACCAGAAAGACCAAACCAGAGTTAGAAGCTTGGAGCTCCCCATTGTCCGGGGAGGGTGGGGGCTGGGGGCTGAGCTACTGGCGGGCCATGCCTTGCTGAGGCCCCCTCAGTGGAAGGGAGTTCAGAGGGCTTCCGGGTTGGTGAGCACGTCCACGTGTCGGGATCGTGGTGCACCCCAGGTCCCACCCTCAGACCTCGGACCCTTCCTCACCTGCCCCCCACCCCCACCCCATGCCCTGCGCTACAGAATAGACTGGCAAAACAAAGTCCCTCTTTCTTTCCCTGAGTCCTGTAGGCTCTTCTAGCAAATGACTGAACCAGGGAGGGCTTGGTGGAACCCTGAGCCATGGCCAGTCTGCCAGGAGCACAGGGGACAACCTGGGTCCTGCATTTTACCCTTGAAGTGACGGCCGTCTTGTGGGACTAAGCCCTTCCCTGGTGGGGACAGCTGCCCAGGCACACCCTGGAAACTTCAGCCCTGTTAACCTCCTTGACAAGTATCTTGAGTTGTTTTCACCACGGTGCCTTCTGGCTCGGTTGTGTGCAGGTCCTTAGAATGTCTTGCTTTTTCCCTTTTAGTTTTTCCACATGGTTTTTATTCATCAACAGTTTGCTTATTGAGATATTTCTGAAAGACACATTTTCCACGCTAGGACGTGATCCACAGTTTTCCCAGGTTCGACCATTTTCGTATTGAGTTGAAATTCCCTTGTGATGAAAGGCAGTGGAAGCAACCTCCATTACTTTACTAGGAGAGTATTCATGAACAGAAATATATGTGCGAACATACATGTATTTCTACGCAGAGCCCTGTTTGTAAAAATGTATTTTAATATAGCTTGATGTTTTTCAATTCATACAGAAAACAGTGTAAGAAGAAGTGGGGTTCTAACATTTTAAGACATGACACTATGGTAGCAGACACCGTCATTTTAAATGATAGCTTCTTATCTTCAAAAACATTAAGAGTGAAAAAATCACTCTTGCAAAAAAAGACATCTTTAAATTAAAATGACTACTTCACATCTTTAAATTTAAATTAATTACTATTTCTAACGATAAACTTGAGTTCAAGGAGAAAGGAGGAAGAGCTACTAGCAAATGAATTGAACTTAGTAACAGGTGCTGTTCTGTCGCGAAGGAAGACTGTTTGTTGCCTAGAACAGAGCTCTCTGCTTTTCCCAGAGCTGGCTGTCATTCTGTAAAATCATTGACTGCAGCTCAGTAATCAAGTCCCTAAAAATGTCAAGCAGTTGTTAAAGAGTGAATTAAACAGATACATGCTATTTCTTGGCAATGGAAGGATGACCACCACTGATGTCCATGATGCATTGGCTCAGAGCGATGACCCGTTTTTAAAACATACCGCGCATTTAGTCATGAACTGACTCACAGCCCACAGAGAGGATGACCACTGTCAAACTGACTGTCTGCATGCAGACCGCTAAAATAAAGATTCGTCTTCTGGTTGGTCACAGTTCAGAAATATTCCAGAGAGACTGATTTGAGAAAAAATCCAGAAGTCTTACTATCTGATCAAGAAAATATAACAGAATGATGTAAAGGGTTTCTTTATTTTATTATTTTAATACAGATCTAAAGAAATGAAATTACTTTGGAAAAATGAACCTTCTGTTTTAATACTTAAGTCATACTGACATATCCAAAATATAAATGGATTGAAGTTTTAAATGTTAAAAGTGGAAGTTCCTTCAGGATCATGAACCTAGAATAAGCATAAGTAGAAATCTTCCTTTTGAGTTCAAACTGTATAGAAATGGGGGGAAAAAAAGGGACTTGTTATAGGTAAGCTGGGCTGAAGATGGGGGTCAAAGAGCATGTGACCATGGTTGATATAATCAGGGTTGCTTCCTTGAGCTGCTGAGAGGAAAGGGGTCACATATACCATAATCCTACCGAGTCACAGCCAGATGTTCTATCTTCTGAATGTACAGTGGACCCTTGCGAGAAACGTGAATTCTGCACCATCATTTTCTGTATGGGTCTGTTAAGTCCAACTGGCTGATAAGCTATTCAAATTTTTGAACTCTTTTTTAAAATACTCTTTCTAATACTGAAACAATATGATTAAAATGTACAACAGTGATTATGAATTTGCCCATTTCTCCATCAGTGTTTGCCTTATGTATTTTGCTATCCTATTATTAGGTACATAAGCTTTATTATTATTATATGTCTTTGACATGTTGATTAGTTTATAATTTTGAAGTGTGCTGCCTTATTTCTGGTAATATTCCATATTGTTTACCATTTCTACCATGAGTATGGAATACTTTTCAGTCAGAAAGAAATGTAGTATTTCATGTAAAATTACAAATGTGGCTCATGAATGCTTAAAACTTTAAAAATTTAGTTGAAAAAGTAATGAAAGTGTGTGTTAACAGTGCCAAGTGGTTCTCTGGAAGCTGAGCTTTATAACAGTTGACTTTTGAAGTTATTAATTATGTTAGTATATGAATAATGTGTAATCATATGTAATTAATACATTTATTGACGTGTTTATATTAAAGTAATGCTACCTTTATTAGGTTTAAAAATACCTAGTTGCATCATCTCTGGCATTGGTATGGTCCACTCAGTAGTAGCTCGTGAAATGCAGAGTTTGTGGCTTGGATGTGGGGTGATCCGGGAGGTGATGCAGGGTGTTGACTGTGGCTCCCTGAGCTGTGAAGACAGATGTGGGTCACGTTACCCACAGGGGTGGCCATGAGAGGCAGGCAGGTAATCGTCTCTCTCTCCTGTGTCTGTTGCCTGCTGCTGCTTTTTCTTGCCTATCTGCCTGCTTTTCTGCTTGGCTCTGACATCCTGTCCCCTCCCTTGACGGACAGCCTGATTTATCTGCTGGCACCTTTATCTGCTGCAGCTCCTGAGGACCTGAAAGCCTTTCTTCAGTTGCTTAAGGCAGCACTCAAGGTGTCTACAAGATAGGCTGGCATCCACCCGTTGTGGATGCGAGTCCTCGCCGTGGAACGTTCAAATGCTCAAGGGCACATTGTCGGGAAATCAAGACTTTCCTGTCCTGTTGGTCCCAGAGCTTGAGAGTCTTGGTGCTGGGTTTTCTGTTGACGCCTTAGCATCCGTCTTCCTTGACAGTC
The DNA here is from genome assembly GCF_036321535.1 of Camelus dromedarius. Taxonomy (NCBI): domain Eukaryota; kingdom Metazoa; phylum Chordata; class Mammalia; order Artiodactyla; family Camelidae; genus Camelus; species Camelus dromedarius. The sequence goes on from NC_087472.1 coordinate 111,695,354, forward strand.
TACCGTCAGGACGCAGCCGGCGGCAGGGCCTGTCTTCACCAGGTCAAGTTGCAGGGGAGAGGTGCTGCTGGAAAAGGAAGTGCCATCAGGTTTTGAAAATGTGCCTTAGCTTCAGAGTGAGTGTCTAGCTTCTCTTGTGAGGGAGTTAAGCTTCTGTTGCCCTGCAGGGGAACTTTTCTTCCTAGGAGTGCCCAGGGCAGCTCCTGTTTCCTTGGCCAAAACCTCGCGGGAGCCAGCCTGGGTTGATGGAGATGGTAGTTTAGGTCGTGCAGAGGAGCCCCGGTGGATGGGAGCAGGAGTGGTGGGCAGTCGATGAGAAAGCTCAGACCCTCCTGAGTACTTATTGGAATGAATATTCCTTCTTGATGGAAAGAACGCTCTGACTTCATTATTTACTTCTGATTCATTGAGGTTGTTTAGTTTCGATTAATTAAGTACCTTCAATTCACATTTTCACACGGTGAACGCATCGACGACTCTGGTGCATTTTAATAGCCAAGTCAAGGTCACCTCAGGACTGGAGAAATCTGTTTTCCTTAAACATAAGGAATGCCTCTGTGCCTCAACCCTGTAAAGGAGTTTTAGAAATGGAGGGCACTTTAGAGATCATTTCGTGCACCACCCTCATTCTGTAGTTGGAGGAAGATAATGTTGATTTGTAAAGATGAATGAGTTTTAGTTGGATCATGACTGCAATACTGGAGTCTCAGCAAGCAGACCAGTAATTTTTATATCCTGATTGTAGAAAATGAGTCTCATATCAATGATGATAGTGATGGAATTTGTGCCGCTGCTGAGAAAAATCTGAGAGACATTAAAAAAACAAGAGCAAGTTGAAACTTCCTCTTTTAAAAAAGCTTAAAACCCCTGAGTTTTCATTTTAAAACTTACCCTTTATTGAATCATTGAATAGTATATACACTTTAAATTACTAGGCAAGTGAGCAATAAAACCGTATTTAATCAGTTTTATTTGCTATGCTCTGGTTCAGATATATGCAAAATTATTGACTAATTGCTATTGGGTAAATTTCTACTTTAAGAAATAAAATTTTAAAATAAGTTATGTTTTCAGTAGTATTACTTAGTTTTCTGCATAAGTGGTATATAGATGTCCACTGTCTGACCTGTTTAATGGGGTCTGACATTAATGTATTCAGTAAATTAGTACCTTTGGACAAGAATTTGAATCTTTGAGTTAATTTAGTATAAACAGAAATCCGTTTTGATAAGGCCAGTGCACATACATCTCATTTTTCAGTTGACAGAAGTGCTCAACATATCCTTAATACCCCCAAATAATTAAACTTACTTATTACTCAACTCAGTCAGAAAAGCTGCTTCCTATAGGGTTTTGTTCAGGGCGACTAAAATTAGGTGGAAGACGGCCATTACACACTGACCCTTAAAACAGGAAAGAGCAAACTGTCCGTATTTATGTGGTCAGTCTTGCTGTTTTTGAAGCGACCTAGACTGTTAGAACTTTCCCACGTTCTGGGAAAATTAGAGTTGTTAATTATGCAAAATGAAACGTTCAGTCAGCTGTGATTTATCAGCATCTTAACTGCACGTCAGTGGCACTGAGGACTCTTTGGAAAATGAACAATTTCTTACTGAATTTCTGTGAACTTTCCTACCGTGGTGTAGGTTTTGGTTCAGATGTGAGCAGTGAGCTGACATCTGAACAAGCACAATGACTTCCTTAACAGATCCACCCCCGCCCTGCCCACTCTCCATCCAAAGAAAACCCAACATCCCATCCGCTCCAAGCCCTGGCCAGTGCCACCATCCACTTCCCTAGATGTCTCATTGACTCTCGATGGCATTGGGCGATGGGTTCTGGAGAGATGATGGCAGAAGAGGGATGGAAGCCCTCGTCTCAGTTCATCCTGGAAGACAAAGGAAAGTTGAGGGCAGAGAAATCCCACCACGTTCCTGCCATTGGTTATGATAGCATCAGGCATCCTCCCTCAGCCCCACAGCACCGTCCCACATCCGTGGAAAGAACAGACTGTGTGCTGGTTTCCTCACTGGTGTGCGCGACCTCCTTTCAGTCCAAGCGAACTCTTCCTCCTGCAGACGAAACCAGCAGGGTAGTCCTACTTCATAAGGGCTCTGTGTCAGCAAATTACAGATCCTCTCGTTAGGAAGAATTAACACATGCATTTTCTGTCTCTGAACATCATGCAGCTTCTTTCTACATTTGTAAAAGCTCTCCTCTATAAAAGGTACTCCGCACCAATTTTTGGACATGCTAGATGTCCACCATACTTTGTTTTCAGGGGTCCAGCTCTGCTGGTCGAATGAAATGAACAAAATTAGTTTTTTAAATCTTTTTTTTTAAATTGAGATGTAGTTGATTTTATATAAGTTACATGGATACAATACAGTGATTCACAATTTTAAAGCTTACACTCCGTTTATAGTTGTTATAAAATATTGGCTGTATTCCTTGTGTTGTACAGTGTATCCTTTTAGCTCATTTTATATCTGATAGTTTGTACCTCTTAATCCCCTCCCCCTGTCCTGCCCTCCCCCCTTCCCTCTCCCCACTGGTCACCACTAGCTTGTTCTCTGTATCTGTGAGTCTGCTTCTGTTTTGTTATATTCACTAGTTTGTTGTGTTTTTTTAGATTCTACATATAAGCGGTATCAGACAAATACCGATATCTTTCTCTCTCTGACTTACTTCACATAGTATAATACCCTCCAAGTTCATCTATGTTTTTGCAAAATGCAAAATAGCATTGTTTTTTTATGACTGAGTAGTATTCCATCGAGTATATGTACCACATTTTCTTTATCCATGAACAATTATTACTCTTTTAAATTACAGAGTAATGATCATGAATCTGGTGGGTAGACTTTGGCAAAAATTACTTCAAACAATAATTCTTTTCTTTTAATTGAAGTACAGTAGATTTATAATGTTGGGTTAGTTTCAGGAGTACAGCACAGTGATTCAGCTGCACCTTTACCGGATTCACGGATGGGGTCTAGTAGTCTTCTGGTGGCGGTTTAGATTTTCCTATGTATAGTATCATGTCATCTTCCAACAGTGACTTCTTTACTTCTTCCTTTCCAATTTGGATCCCTTTTTTTCTTTTTCTTCTCTGATTGCTGTGGCTAGCTCTTCCAAGACTATGTTGAATAAAAGTGGTGAGAGAGGGCATCCTGGTCTTGTTCCTGATCTTAGAGAGAGTGCTTTCAGCTTTTCCCCGTTGAGTGTGATGTCAGCTGTGGGTTTGTTGTGTACGGCCTTTTTTTATGTTGGATATGTTCCCTCTGTGCCCACTGTCTGGAGAGTTGTTTTCCTTCTTTCTTTCTTTTTTTAATATCATAAATAGATGTTGAATTTTATGAAAAGCTTCCTCTACATCTACTGAGATGATCATATGGTTTTAATTCTTCAGTTTGTTACTGTCGTGTATCACATTGATTGATTTGCAGATAGTGAAAAAATCCTTGCGTCCTTGGGGTAAATCTCACTTGATCATAGTGTATGATCCTTTTAATGTATTGCTGGATTTGGTTTGCTAGTATTTCTGTTGCAGATTTTTGCACTTATGTTCATGAGTGATATTATGGTCTGTAATTTTCTGTTTGCTGTGAGATCTTTTTTCTGGTTATGGTAAGAAAGGTACAGTCTTCCTAGACCGAACCAAGAAGAAACGGAAATTAAAGCTGTAATTTCAAAACCCTCAACCAACAGAAGTCCAGGACCAGGTAGCTTCACAGGCGAATTCTCCCGAACATTTACAGAGGAATTAACACCTATCCTTCTGAAACTATTCCAAAAAAAAAAAAATTGTTAAAAAACAAGGGATTACATTATATTTCTTCTGTTTTATGATGTTTCTAGCACTTCTTCTTGATCTCTGTTTCATAAAGGAGAAAAAATAGTTAACATAAGGCGATATTATCTTAGTCGATGTATTCATTGGTCTAAATAGCTGGACAGTGTCTTTTCAAAAGTGAAATAATTTAAACAACTTCTTTCTACAGATGAATTTTACCTGCCTTATGGTCTACTGTACTGAGCCCTTTCAGGAAGAATAAAGTTGCCTGAAATAATGTTCTGGAGTGACTAGGACCCCTTCTTTAGTCCGGTAGAATTCTAACTACTAAATTCTTCCCATCACATTTTGATAATTTTTAAGTCTTGCTCATGTTCTTTATCTCACGTTGTTTTGAAAACCAGTCCAGTGTGCAATTTTATGTTTACATGCAAACTTTATGACTTTGAAAGTAAATCAGGGTGGAAAGCTTGCTAACACCTCGTCATGTAGAAGTAAAAGTATTTCTAGATCCATGATTGGTTTTTGCTTTATCCGAGTAGAATTCTCCTATTTAACCGATAACTCAAGTCGTTAACAGTATGTCCCCTTACGTATTTTTAACCCCAGTCTTTGCTCATCAGTGACAGATAACTTTGATGGGACATCAAAACACAAAAAGCTGAAATCAGGTGATCCGTATGTTGTGATGCAGAATTTCCAAACTGTGCTTGTCCTGGAACTCAGGAGGTAGCCCCAGCATTTCCAGCTTGCCTGCCTTTCAGTATCATTCCTTCCACGGGTCAGTGTCTACGCATGGACTCAGACCTCTGCCTGTGTTCGTGAACAAACGTGAAGCTCCTCGTGTGATTAAAACAGTGGTTAAGTGAGTAACTAGACTCGTCAAGACGTGTAAAGATGAAGAACTAGCAGCGAAGCACACTGAGTAGAGGTGTCATCAGGGCACGGCTCGTGCACCGCTTCCTCCCCCCTTCACGGCAGCGCTAGACGGGCGCCCTGTTCTGCCCCACGAGGCGGCACCGAGTCTCGGGGCAGACCGCAGTCGGCCCGTGAGGGCTGAAACGGCAAAGGGCAGCGGCAGTGCGCGTCCAGGCCAGCGCCCTGACGTCAGCGCCCGCCCTCGCGACGCTGTGGGCACGCGCTGGCTTTCGGGCACTTGATCAGCTGGGTCAGGATATGCAAGCCTGCACGTTCACTGGCCGTTGAGCTCTCTGGAGACGCCCCTCAAAGGGGTGTTTAGATGTCTTTGAAAATCGAGTAGCCAAGAGCTGGTTATGTTGGAGCTCCCTCCGGCGTTGAGAACCCACTGCATGCTTTGGATCGCAAAACAAATGCTTCTTAGTTTGTATGTGGTCTTAACTAAGGGGGAGGGGGAATCCGTAGATAACCCCCGTATTATCCTGGGTGGATGCGTAGAGCCTTGGGTCCTCCAGGATTAATTCACAGACGAAGGAGGGGTGAACGGGGAGCCCTCTTGTGCAGAAACGTTACGATAGTTTAAGTGGAAGCTCTGCCCCTCAAGCGGTTGGAGCACAGCTCCTCCATCCTACGTGTGGTTTGCATGCAGTGACTTCCTTCCAGAGAAGACTGTGTGGGAAGGGGACAATGAGGTAGCCTTGTGATAGGACACCTGGAAAGCCCGACCTCAGCCAGGTGTTCAGGGTCGGCATCCACAAAATAGGTCGTTGCTGATGGTGTACACTCTCGGTGCCACATGGCGAACATGGCCACACACCTGCGTCATCTTCCTCCCACGCCCATAGCTCCAGTCTAATCACGAGAAAAACACCAGACAGAGCCCGACCTAGGGACGGTCTCCTGCACAGCTGATCACTGCTCGTGCAAACGTGACATGAAAAACGAGCGCCACTGAGAAGCAGCCACGGCGGGTGTCCGGCTTTCCCGTGGGTGGTGGGCGTCCCAGGACCGCGTCGCCAAGGGATGTAACTGGAGCGCCGCCTGCAGCACCTGCGGCGTGAGCGCGCACACTGATGCACGGCGGACCGGAGCTGGCGCCGGATTCCCGACGCAGTGGCGTCTCTTAGTGACAGGCCTCCTTTTGGGTGTTTTTCTTCTCAGACAAACTCTCCCCCCCCCCCCCCACCCCAGCACTGTGCAGTCCCTGTAACTTCCCTCACTACCCCTAAGCACGAGACGGTGTTCTGATCGCTGCCTCCCGGAACACGGTGAATTGTGCAGAGGCGAAAGGCTCCCGTGAAGCTGTATAGAGCGACTCTCTGTACTTCTGCGTCCCTGTTAGAACTCTCCTGTGTCGTCTGGCTGTTCCCATTTACATTTTTTTTTTCTCATGCGTATCTTTCTAAAAAATTGAGATGTCATCGATGTACCATATTATATAAGTTACAGGTGTACAACGTACTGACTCACAGCTTTTAAAGGTTATATACTCTATTTATAGTTACTATAAAATCCCGGCTCCCTTCCCCATGTGGTACCTGTTTTCACTTTTAAAGACCCAAGCTTATGCTCACACCGAGAAAAGGATGTTGGCCATGAAACCACAGAGCTGAATGTGACCTGATGACAGGACCTACACACAGCGCTTTGTGCAGGAGGCTGATAACAAGCTATCAATCACGTCCTCCCTTTTCCTGTGGGCCCAGAGTTCCTCATTTTCTGGGAGGCTGCAGATCCCCACCACCCAGACCGCTGAGCGTGGGGACACCTTAATCTGCAGTGTAGCCGCCCCCACCTCCAGCCTCTGACCACATGTCTGCATCGTAAACCTCCCTCCTGAAGAAGTCAGGCAATTTCAACGTCCTGGTGCTTATTTACCAGCCCTGGTACCTAAACCCAGCTTGAACATCGCTTCTGAAAGTTCCATTGTCTTTTTGCTACTACTGCAATACATTATTCGCAGCTTTCTGGTATTAGGCAGTATTTTACTCATCATGATTTTATGAGAGACATCAAAACAGGGCAGTTACTAAGATGGGATCATAAATTCCGAAGATGGTCAGATACAGTGTATGTCTTAAGTGTCCTACTAGCAGAGGAGGGGTCTTCAAAAAGGGACACGTGCATTTGCATTTCAAAACCCTGCGTGTTCATGGCTGCTCTCCATATGACCAGATTCAGTGGAGGCAAGCATAGTGAAAGCATTGTCCAGCCATGGAAATCTGCCAGCTGGGAGTGACTGAGTTGCAGGCTGTTCCTGACCACCCACCTCCTGGGCTGTCAAGACCATTGTCCTTCTTCACCTGAAAAGGGAGGGCAGCGTCCTCCAGTCCTGCCCTCCAGGGAGGACAGTGTGGAAATCACATCTGTAGCACCCAGATGCATGTGGATTTGAGTTTTATTTTAATTGTGCTCCAAACAAAAGACAGTGTCGAACTGTGTGTGTTGCTCAGAGTCACTTCTCGGGGGTTTGGTGAGATGTTTGCAAGCCTGAATGTCAGATAGTCAGCTTGCTTCTCCCCTAGTGGATGGAGTATATATTTTAGAAGACTGCTGTCAATCAGGAGTTATGCCCGGTGCAACGTTGTGTGTATAGATCTCATTGAAACTGGGCAGTTGTGCCACGCAGGGCCCATCAGGGCACCTCTTTGGGTTCTCATTCCTAACATCTGCCTAGGCTGTGTTTTAAAATAGAGTGTCCCGGTGGGAGATTTGAGGTGCAGTAAGACCAAGAGATCAGAAGGCAACTGCTGTTGACAAGTGTTCAGGATTGTCAAGAGAGGGCCATACAGGCCCACGTGGGGAGGCACCAGGGTTGGTCTGGAGGCGGAGGGAGGGGACGTCTGTGGGCAGGAGCCTTTATTGTGGTTTCCACAGGAAGGAATGGGTAAGGCAGCTAAGCAGGCTGAGGATGGGCTTGCGTGAAGAATATTGTTCTGCCTCACTCAGTATCTGGCCGTGGGGAGGATACTGGGGCAGGGGGACTGTGGCCCCACGTGTGAGGACGTAATAAAGGTGGGGGTTATGGCGTGGGCTGGGGATTAGTTTGCATTTGAAAAGTGTGCTTTTGTTTACTCTCTGTAGGAGTTGACCAACGCTGGGAGAGACCGTCCCTCCAAGGTCACCCAGGTCACCAAGATGTCAGAGGACTAGGCCCAGGAGAGACCGTCCCTCCAGGGTCACCCTGGTCCCCAAGATGTCAGAGGACTGGCCCTGGGAGACTGTCTCTCCAGGGTCACCCTGGTCCCCAAGATGTCAGAGGACCAGGCCTGGGAGAGACCGTCCCTCCAGGGTCACCCTGGTCCCCAAGATGTCAGAGGACCAGCCCTGGGAGAGACCATCTCTCTAGGGTCACACAAGCCCTCAAGATGTCAAAGCACGGGAAAATAAGAGTCATGGTTAATACAGACCACACATGTCGCCCGTCTTGTCAGACAAGCACAAGCCAGGGACCACAGCTGGCCCATGGCATCCTCATGGCATCTCCCTCCCAGCTCAGAATGTACGTCAGACCCCCTGGGAACCAGTGTCCCCTGGGTCAGTCCCACAGGCCTGGACCCCGGGCTCCCAGCAGGGAGCGCCCTCAGTCCTAGAGCCATACACTCAGGAGAGCTCGAAACACACGGCTCCCCACGCGGTCTTTACTGTCCTGGCAACCCCGAGGCCGGTTCTCATCCCATGTCTTTTTTACGTAAACCGTGTTGCCTGCTGGTGCAGTCGCCGTTCTGCCTTTATCAGGTTCACACGTGGGATGAGGTGACTAGTTAGCGGAAGGTCAGGTTCTCCGCGTCACAAGGAGACTGTTCGTGGCCTCCCCATTTTTATCAAACTCCAAGGCCTGCGATGATACAGCCACATTGCAGATGAAGAGAAGTGAATCCTGAGGAGAGCAAAAGACGGCTCCACCGTATTATGTGATACTGTGTAGAGAGAGTTGCCTGTGTTCTAGTCATTGTGCTATTTTGAGCTTTGCTGTGGCCAATTCATTGAGAATAATAATATTGATAATTAATAATAATAGTAAAGCTTACATAGCGCATACCACATGCCAGGCCCTTTATACATGATAACCCATTGGATAGTCACAAAATTCTCTGAGGGAGCACACTGTCTTCTCCGCATAGCAAAATATATGCACGCCATGAAGCTGTCAGAGCAAATCTCTGCGTAGACGTCACACTCCGTGTTGGCGTAGGCAGAGAATACACAGTGAATAGTTTGAGGTTGAGTGCTGCAAAAATCTGGAGTTTACAAAAATGGAAACCCAGACCCAAGTCATTTTTTTTTTCTTAAAATGAAAATGTCATTTTAATTTCCTTGAGCGAAAGAATGTATCACATTTTAATGGAAACAAATAGCTTAGTAATAACATAAATTTGGAAAGTTTTTCTTCTAACTACATGAATCCATTTTAGGTTAAGTAACCACCATCGTTGTGAATTCCCAAACTAATTACTGGGCATCTATACCTGCATGAAATTCAAGGGCACTGAACTATTTCATCAAAATTGTAATAAACTGTAAGAAATCGCACAGGTAGAACATAAGATTAGAATTTGAAACTGTGCAGTGGGTTAAAGTTATCACAAATTTTTTTTGCTAAATTTAGTTTCCTTTTGTAAAGTGATGGATTGTCAGAAATAGCTAAATGATGTATCAGGAACAAATATCTAGAGGCCAGAAACAGGTAATACATTTGCATGCAATTAACACAGAGTGGCATAATGTCCGTGAATGACCACCGCCACACACCGGCCCCTCGTGCCCTGCCGTGGGTCACAGCTGTCTTTTGGGATGACAGCTCAGGCTACTCCTTAGCAAACGTGTGTCCAGAATTTCAGAGAGGCCCCTTCACAGGTGACATAGGAAGCCACGTAAATACTGAAATAATCCGACAATATGTGTGAAATGTGCAAATCACATCTAGGTTATAAAGAAGAATGCGAGTCATGGAAGTAAGTGTGGTACATGGGGGAAGACAAAGGTTGAGTCTCCCATTCCACTCACTTTTTACATTTCCTCTTTCTCAGGTTTTTTCCTAATCTGGTGAAGTTTCTTCCTATTCGTTTTCTTCTACAAACAAAACTTTGTCTCTTTTTCCCTCCCTTCCTTCCTTCCCTCCCTCCTTCCCTCCCTCCCTCTGGTTGGTTCACATTTTGCTCGCTAAAAGTAAGTTTGCAGAATGGGCTCACATTTCGATCTCCATGAAAATAACAGGTTGGGGCAAACACTGTTTTCTGTAATAAGAGAGGGCAGGGTGTTAGAATTAAATAATGCATTGCCAGAAGCAAAGGGCATAAACGTGAGACGGGAGAATTGAGTTTTCACCCCATGCTCATGACTATCATGCCATTCAGTCAGTGATTAGAAGTCATTACTATCCTTGCCGCTTTAAAGAAGGAATGGTATGACTTGCCTGTGTTTTTCGGCGTCTGACCGCGTAATAATAGTAACGGTAGGGTTTCTTGTTGTTTTTTCCCCCGTTTGTCTTCATTTGTATTCCTGACTTTATAAGACAACAAAGGAAAAAGTGAACTCCCACTCGCCTGGTGAAATACATATCACAGGACCAGAATAGGGTCTGGAGGGAAAAGAACCTCGGTGCTGTGTGTCAGAGGAGTGCTGCGTTCTCGTTCCTCAGGATTTCTGGTCACGGGAGTCGGCTGTCCTGTGTACAGAGAGACGGGGCGTGCACCTGAGTGGGTCAGAATTCAGGTGCACTGTGGGGACGTCACGAGACACGTCCGTCACGAGCATGTGAAACTGTCCCTTCACACATTTACCTCGTAGTGACCAAATGCCAGATCTGCCATGGTAGCAGATTTTAGGTCAAAGAAAGACAAACGCAGAAAAGCAGACCCAGCCTGCACACCTCCATGAAGGCGGTGACGCAGCCCTGAGTGGCCATGGGAGGACCTCCTCCGAGTCCCAGGGTCCTTCGTGTCGCTTGTAATGTGGTGCCCACCTCGGGTGGCAGGCCCCACGGTGGGGTCTCCCTTCAGTCCACACCGAGTGAGCGGGGAACCAGTTCCTGGAGAGAGGGGCTGCTTTGCTGACTTCCAAGCTGGAACCGTTACCTCTAGACAAAACACGTTAGCTTCCGGTCACCTGGGTGCCCATATCAGGGTTAATAAAATAAAAATAACCCAACGCGAAGGACAGGAAAAGGAGGGAGCAGAGGAGTGTTTGTCATCAGAGTTCTGGGTCCCTGCTTCCTGGCACTCAGCCCAAATACTGGGAGATGAACACAAATCCTTCTGTGAATTCCTGCCATCCCTGTGACTAAAATAGAATTTATTCTGTAAAAGAACAGAATATTCTTACATGGACAAAATGCAGATATTCTTAAATCATACCCCTTGGCAATTTTCATATTGAATCCATTTGTTAAATTTGCTAGAATTGTAATGTTATTTACCCAGCGTCTTTATTACAAACATTTTATTCTATGTGAAGGGTCAGTAACCATGTCCGGTTTTTTTTTTTTTTTTGTAAAAGCAGTTTCATTGGCACACAGCTCTGCCCATGCTTCACGTACTATGTGTGGCTGTTTTCAAGCCATCACGGCAGAGTTTGGCTGCTAAAGGAAACACATGGCCCCTTAATTCTAAAATACGGGCTACCTGCCTTTTCAGGAAAATATCCCCAGTGCTTATTAGCTTATTGTGTTTGGTTTTGAGTTTAATTTGGGGTCTTTGGGTGTAGAGAAATTTTTAAATGGTTTTGTATGTAGTTATATAAGTCAGCTAATTTCCTTATAATGATACAGGTAAGATCTGGCTCTTGATATTTCTCTTTTGATTATTAAGGCCTCCCCAAATAACATTACCTACATATTGTTATTAATTATATTCTGATACAGCTTGTTTACAGCTTGGTGTCAGTAGGCAGCGATCTGGCTTTTGTGCTTAAGGGCACTCACTGTATGGGGGTTATAAATGTTTATGTGTATGTATTTCATTGTATATTTTTTATATCTATTCATAGTTCACCGTACACACACATATATAAAATTATGACTATATTATAATATTACCAATCCTGGTGATTAGTATAAAGAAAAAAATAAACTGAGTAAAGACTAAAAGGAAAGAGTTAGAATTACCATTAGTTACAGAAGATGTGATCATCTAGGAGAGAAAAAAATAAATACTGCATATATCCATGTGGCTCTTATTTAATGACAAGCCAGCAAGATTACTAGATAGAAGATGAATTTACAAGATTAACCTAAACTTTCTGTAGTATTTTTCTACTCCACTATAATGAAGTCATAAGTATAATGCAAATTACATTCTTTGAAGTATCAATTTAAAAGTATGAAAAAAAATCTGAGAATTAACTTATCTAAACACATACAACTCAACAAAGGAAAACAAATTAATGGAGATAATCATCCAGATCTTGGAAAGCATGACAAATATATTAATACAAATTCTCCCCTGGATTTAATCACACTGTCAGAGAAATACCAATAAAAATTCCCTTCCGTTCTTCAGAAACTGTTAACATACTCTAAAGTTTATGTGCAGAACAGAAAATACAACATAGCTACGTCAAATCTGAAAAAATAAGAACAAATAGAGCTGACTGTCCTGCCAGATAAATATTTACAAAGCCGTGCATAGCATTAAAGAGAACTTGCTAATGGTCCAAGGAGTGGAAATGGACTCACAGAACAGTAGAGACATTGGCAGAACTATCACTGTATGAAAACTTAATGTACAGTTGAGTTTTGGTGTCTTGGATCAGTGCAAGGACTGAGCGCTGAGTATGTGGCACTGGGAAAACCAGCTCTGTCTATGTAAGAAATAATCGTGCACCTTTATATCCGTATTCAGAGTTGGATTCTAGAGAGAGAAATCTACATGTGAAGAGTTAACTGTAAATTAATAGAAGAAAATACAGGAAAATATCCAGGTGGTTAGGGCTGCAAAGTAAAATGCAAAGTATAGGACATGAAAATTAGTGACTATTTTTACCATCAAAATATAGGATCAGTATGGGTAAACATTTTAAAACGTGTTGATTGATTGACGGAACGTTTTTACTATGTCTAATCTCACAGCCAAGAAAACAGTATCTAGATAGATAAGAAATTCCTCCAAGTTGATAAGGGAAATTCTGTGGCCTGAACAATGAAGGGCAGAAGACTGAATGGGCAAATAATAGAAGAAGAAATCCAAAATTCATAACCTTGAGGGGGACAAATCTGGAATGTATTCGCAGGGTGCACAGCTCCCGGCGCTCAGAAGCAGACTGGTTAGTGGGCACGCTCAGCTGTTTGCTTGATGTGCCTGCACTAGAGATGGTCTTTATAAGTAAGAAGAATGTTCCCAGAAAAGTCCAAAGTAGGGTCGAGACAAATGAAGACACTTTCTTCATTATCTTTTTTGCAGAAACTTCCTCATTCGAGGAGTAATTTTGGGAAGGAGAATTCTGAGAGTAACTCTGGTGATAAAAGATATGATTATACCCATGTAGTGTGGGCTTCTATATTATTTTTCTGTATTACTGTTATATTACATTTTCTGTATCGTAAATTCCTCTATATTACTGTTGGTTTTCTATATCATTCCTTTTTAAAATTTTTTAACTGAAGGTAGTCAGTTATAATGTATCAATTTCTAGTGTACAGCACAGTGTCTCAGTCATGCATATACATACATATATTCATTTTCATATTCTTTTTCATTAAAAGTTACTACAAGATATTGAATATAGTTCCCTGTGGTCTACAGAAGAAACTTTTTTAAAAAAATCTTTTTATATATAGTGGTTGACACTTGTAAATCTCAAACTCCCACATTTATCCCTTCCCACCCACTTCCCCGTGGTAGCCATAGGATTGTTTACTATGTCTGCGAGTCTGTTTCTGTTTCGTAGATGAGTCCATACACCCTTTTTTATGTTATTCCTTTTGAAGTCTCGTTTCCTAGCAGTTCGTTTTGACTGTAGCGTAAGTGCGCATTTAAATATAAACATAAATGTAAATGCAAAGGTAGTGATGGTTGGATAACCACATCGGTCTGCGTAGATGCATCAGTATGTCGGTAGATGGATAGATAGACTGATGGAGTGATTCATAGATTTGGATGGACAGTTGGATAACTACATAGATGTAGACAGGTCAGAAGGTGAGTAGATGGGTGAGCGGATGCATGGACGGGTCGACAGAAGGCTACAATGATAACTAGATAGCTAGACTTGTAGATGTTAGACAGATGGACAGCTATGGATGCATGGATGGATAGATAGATACATAAATAGATAAATAGGTAGGTAGATGGCTCGCTGGATGGATAGATAGGTAGATGATAGATAGACAGACAGATAGATAGATACATACATACATCAGTAATTCTCAAAGTGCATTGTTTTCTCTGGGGAGCCCTGCATCTCCCGAGGTACTTCAGGGTGCTTGTACATTCAGGTCTATTTTCAGAAGTATACAAAGATGTGATTTTCCTTTTGCAACCTCATCCCCTCCCTGCAGTTTTCCAGAAGCTCTGTTCTATGTGATGTTACAGTGAATTGAACACAGAAGCAGACAAGAGAGCAACTGTCTTCTATTAAGACAGGCATTAAAGAGACTCACAAAGTGAATTATAACATCAGCAGTATTACCACTTTTTCTTAATTTGGAAAATGCAGTAATTTCATAACAATATGACGTAAATGACAGAATGTCATGATTTCTTCTTGTTACATGTAAATAAGTTAAGAAAGAAATACATATTTTTCACTTTTAATTTCTAATGTGGTAACTAGCAAGCGAGAGAATCCTAGCACAAAGAAAATTTTTGACTTTTTGTCCATAATTCTAAGTGAGTTAAAATATTGTACAAAATTCATAGCCACTAAATTATAAATAATGTTGCTGTTAATAATGGGGTGTGTATATCTTTTTCAGTTAGTTCTTATTTTGTGGTTGGCTTTATTTCTTTGGTAACTATGTAAGTTTGAAAAGCTAAAGCTCTAAATGCTCTTAGAAAGAATGAACAGTACAGATATGTAAATTATTAAAATATGTGCAGTATATTGTGTATATGTATTTGCATGCATCACATGCAATATATGAAGTATATGTGCAGCCAAATTGTAGCATTTCTACCTAATAATACTGAGAAAAAAGATAGAAAAGGAAAAAAAAATTTACAGCCGCTACTTATGTATCTAACATGCATCTATCAGCTCTCTGTGTATATACATATGTAGGTGTCCACATAAACTTGTCTTTAGTATCTGTATTAAAACTTACCTGTTGGTAATTTTATTTGTAATGTTAATACTGGGAGGAAATACGTGTGGTAAAATAGAACGGGGGGTCTAGAACCCTGTCTTTGATTTTATATCCCAGCTTTGTCACTAAGTTACGATTTTGGATAACTTAGTGGATCTTTCCAGGCCAGGTTCCTGTCTGTAAAAGTGTAACAACAAAAGTGTAACAAAACTGTATCCAGATTCTGTGAGGATGAAATGATTTACGATATTTAAAGCAAGGAGAATAATGCATGCAAATATTCGCTATTACATTAATTTTCATGAAATGCTGGTAAAGCAAACCCTAGATCTGTTTTAATAAAGAAAATAAAATCCACTAGCACATGAAATTAAAACGCAGCTGAGCAAAAAAGACACAGCAAGGAGACCCGTTACAAAGCGGGTTTTGCTCTTGCTGTGAGATTTTGGCATAATGTTACACCCCAAAATTCTGTTTGTCGTTCTCTGGAACCCCCCCCGCCAGATGACCCATTTCCATTTCTGCAACCCACATATTTTGATGCAATTTATGTCCCCTGGTATCAGATGCTAGATAGCTCAGTGAGAAATTCACTCTCAGAAACAAAGATGGGAGGGAGAAAGGGTATTATGGTAGGGTTCCTGTATAGTAAAAAAAACTGCACACATTTCAGCTGTACGATTTGATTAATTTTTATGCATGTACACACCCATGAAGCCACCGCCACAGTCAAGATCGCTAACATTTCCGTCACTCTCCAAGAGGTGCAGATTTCAAATTCCCAGTTTATGCCTTCCCACCCCTTTTACCCTCTGGAAACTAAGTTTGTTCTCTGTGTCTGTGAGTCTGTTTCTGTTTTGTAGATAAGTTCATTTGTATCTTTTTTTTTTCCATATTCCACATATAAGCAATATCATATGGCATTTTTCTTTCTCTTTCTGTCTGACTTCACTTAGAATCACTGTCTCCAGGTCCATGTATGTTGCTGCAAATGATATTATTTTATTCTTTCCTAAACTGAGTAATATTCTGTTGTGTCTGTATGTACCACACCTTCTTTATCCAGTCATCTGTTGGACATTTGGGTTGTTTCCATGTCTTGGCTATTGTAAACAGTGCTGCTATGAACATTGGGGTGCAGGTGTCTTTGTGAATAATATTTTTCCCTGGGTATACACCCAGGAGTGAGATTGCTACATCATAGGGTAAGTCTAGTTTTAGTTTTTTAAGGAACCTCCATACTGTTTTCTACAGTGGCTGCACCAAACTGCGTTCCCACCAGCAGCGTAGGAGGTTTCCCTTTTCTCCACAGCCTCTCCAGCATTTGCCATTTGTGGACTTTTGAATGATGGGCATTCTGACTGGTGTGAGGTGACACCTCATTGTCGTTTTGATTTGCATTTCAAGGATAGACTTTAGGAATGATTTTTATAGACAATAAATTCATGTTATTTTATTTTATGAATCATTTGGAAACAATGAAAATTAGAAAAAAGAATACCATGTATAATACAAAAATACATTCATTATTATACTAAAACACGTAATAGTTTATATACTGTAATAATATAGTGATATAATAATATAACAATCTATCATAAAAAGACACTTATTTTTAAAGATCATTTTTTATACAAAATAAGTCCATGTTATTTATCAGTCATTTATTAAATCAAATAAGGTCAGAAAAAATCCCACTGATTGCTGGAAGCCCTTATGAAGGTCTTCTTGGAGAGCTCAGAGACGGTGCGAGGTAACACGCCATATCCTCAGGGAATCAGTGACCTGAGGCGGTCTTCAGCTCTTCCAGGTTGAAGTGGGAGGGGAAGAAAGATGCGGAATAGTTGGCCAAAGGGCTTTCCTGATAGCAGTAAGTATTGTTCCTGCAGGCAGGCAGGCAGGCAGCAGTCATTCTGTAACACAGTGGCCCCCACCTGCAAGGCCATCTGTCAGGAGCTGTTTTCTGTGATCGTGGCCGTGGGTACCGTTTAAGTGACATTGCCTGTGCATGCTGTGAGCCAAAGGTGAACTGTTTACTCTGCAATGCAAAAAGGATGAATCCCTGCAAAAGTATCATTTTATGTTGGGTTATGTAGGGGCCAGGCCTTGCATCTTGTGTTTCATGAAGTTCACGTATGCCACTTGAAAGAAAATCAATGACCCCAAAATATGAATTACAGAATATTTATGTGTATATTCATATGCTTATATGTATGAAATACATAAATGAACTTGTAATACTTTCCATCATCTTTACCTTTAAAATAACTAGGAAACATGCTTTCTTGTGCAAAATAATATTACCAAGGAAGTAATGTTACTTCAAGGACCCTGTGCTGGTGAGCTGAGTAAGGTCTCGGTGTGGGCCTGGAACTAGAGCAGTATCATTACTCACAGTTCCTGGAGGCAGAGCGGCTCCCTGCTGCCTCCTGGCTGAGCCTGGCACAGCCTTATTCCTACTAGCTCCATTCCGTCGCGGTGGGTGAGGGCGGTTTGCACGCTCGCTTCCCCTTCAGGTGCGTGACAGGCGGAGATCAGACCATCCTTCCCGTGGATGCCACGTGGTCGGGGACTGTCTCCTACCGCGTGTTTAAACTTGAATTACTTGCGGTGAATTGATGGGAATGGCGTCACGTGCGGCAGAATCAGTGTCAGTGAGGATTGTTTTGGAAGCAAGTACATCCAACCTGGAGAGAGAGAAAGTGAGAGAGACAGACAGACAGACAGGCAGAGCGAGAGAGAGGGAGGCTTCCCACACGTGCTGGACTCGGCGCGGCTGCGTGTGTTGGGTCCGGAGACGGTCCTCAGAACAGTGTCCACCCGTCTCAGTGGCCTGCGCTCCCCGCCGGCGCTGACCGCTTTAGGCAGGACCTTGCTCCCTGCGCGCGCCGTGGTGACCACGTGTGGCGGCCTGGCCTTGCAGCTCAGCCCCTCCGTGCAGGAACGCCTTCAGCGCCCCGCGCCCGCACGGCTCCCGCCGTCTCCGTGGACGGCCCGGCGCCGGCCACACGCTCAGTCTGCATCGAGAGTCACACGGACCGGCTGTGTCCGACGGACAGCCTTTGGTCAGACGCTCACGACGAGGGCTGGAGGGCGGGGGTCTCTGTCGAGAACCGCTGGTCTACGTTTGGGGGGTGTCCGGTTCCAGATCCAGTCTCGGTTTGACACCAGAGGGGGCGTGGGTGCCTGGCAGGCAGCAGCCCCCGCAGAGCCCCGTCATTAAATACAGAGTGTGCGGCCCGGAGGGATCCTCTGTTGACGTCCCCCTCCCTTCCAGGTGATGTAGGATGTATCCTGGAAGACGGTCTGTGCATCTGCCTTTCAATGCGCCCCGGGGGGCTCCGTGCCGCTGCTCTGGAAGCGCGCTGGCCGGGACCCTGGGCAGTGCCCGAGCCAGCCTTTCACCTTCTGGCTTCCTGCTGTGATTCAGCTGTGAAATACGGCTGTAGCGCACCGTTTGTCTGATCCCGTCCAGGCTGCTGTAACAGTATATAGATCGGGTGACTCACAGAGAACAGACGTTCATGTCCCACGGTTCTGGACGGTGAATCCCGTATCAAAGCACCTGTGGACTCGCTGTCGAGCGGGGTGGAGCCTCTGTTGGGAGGGGAGGAGCCTCTGACGGGTTGGGAGGAGCCTCTCGGGTGGGGAGGAGCCTCTGTCGGGCGGGGTGGAGCCGCAGTTGGGAGGGGAGGAGCCTCTGTCGGGGGGGAGGAGCCTCTCGGGTGGGGAGGAGCCTCTGTCGGGCGGGGTGGAGCCTCTGTTGGGAGGGGAGGAGCCTCTGTCGGGGGGGAGGAGCCTCTCGGGTGGGGAGGAGCCTCTGTCGGGCGGGGTGGAGCCGCAGTTGGGAGGGGAGGAGCCTCTGTCGGGGGGGAGGAGCCTCTAGGGTGGGGAGGAGCCTCTGTCGGGCGGGGTGGAGCCTCTGTTGGGAGGGGAGGAGCCTCTGACGGGTTGGGAGGAGCCTCTCGGATGGGGAGGAGCCTCTGTCGGGCGGGGTGGAGCCACAGTTGGGAGGGGAGGAGCCTCTGCCCGATTCACAGACAGCATCTCGCTGTCTCTTCACGTGGAAGGAGGGTGTGGGAGTCCTCTGGGCTCTCTTATCAGCGCCCTCATCCCACCAGGAGCTCTCCACCCGGACTACCTCATCACTTCCCCAAGACTCCACCTCCACATTCCATCACTCTGGACTTCAGGATTTAACATACGATTTTTGGTAGGGCACAGACATTTGCTCTACACTTTTTTTTTTTTTTTACTACCTCTATATTAATTCTGATGAATGAACAATGGATGTGCCAATCTAATTTATCATTCATTAGTTCTTATGCACATTCAGTAGAACCCATTTCAATGCAATGTTTAATAAAATTGGTTCTCGTAGTTCTCAAATGAACTATCCAGTCCACCTGGAAACATTTGGATTTTTTAAAATAAGAAGTATTAACACTCTTTGATTATTGTATGTCAGACTTCACAGATTTTCCTTATTTCAATAAGGAAATTATGAAAAAGAAGTATGATAATCCATTGTTATGGAATCCCGGGGTAGACCAGATTGGTTTTCTTTTTTTCTGTAACCCTTTCATTTACTCACCTTGTCCACGGTTTATTTTATTCATTGTTCCCTCTGTCCATATGACCTTGAATGTGAGGCCCCAGGATGAGATGTCTTAGTCTGGTTCACGGATGGGACCCATGCACCTGGGTCAGGGTTGGGCAGGGAGGACAGACTTCATATTCACGCACCGAGGGAAAGAAAAGTGAATGCGGTGACGAATTACATAGTGATTGCATTTCCACCCAAACCTCAGGATACCTTCCGCATTACGTCAGGCCGCAGGGCAGCCTTCAGTTCCGCTGGCTCCTCCCCCTTGCGCGGACTGTAGGTGGAGGTGTTCACGGGGTAGGAGAAACCAGTGTCTGCCTGGGACGGGCAATAAACAAGTACCCGAGAGAAACAGCAATTCAGCGTCCTGCCAACCTAGTTAGATGCACTTCTAGACGAGCTGCTTCTGTGTTTTCCCCAAATCACGTTTTGTACGTGTTGAGATGCGGAAAGGCTTCCTTTTGAAGAGTTAAATTCGCGTTGCATCACCGCGCTGACGTGTAGTTCTTGGTCCCCTGGGGAAGGAGACCTGCAGGGAAAACTTGCTGCCTCAGGTTGGCCACCGAGATAAACTTGGGCGTCACAACGTCTTAGCTTCCTTCCGGCAGCACTGGGGTGAATTAGGAGACATTAAAAAAAAAAAAAAAACCCACTAAGAATTAAAATGATTAAAATAAGATTTGCCTCCTGAGTGCAGTTGCATCTGAACATTAATGTTGCCAAAGAAACAATACACTCTTTTAAAAGAGGAATAAAAGTTTTTATTCTGCAAAAACCCTTGTATGAACCTCGTCATTCCCCTTGAAGTCTGGTTTTCTTACTGCCACTCAGAATTTTAACAATTCATTGCAAGTCATGCAACTTATTCATTTTTACAAAAGCAACTGTTTAAAAAAAAAAAACTTTTTTTTTTTTTTTTTGAAAACACAAAAGACGACGCTATTCTTAATAGTAGGAGCCTGATACTTGGTGCTTAACTTATTCAGGGCATCTGTATAGCTCTGACGTATTTACGACTGAAAAGAAAATCAGTGACCTTGCAGCCTGGTGAACAATTTCTACCTAGCAAAATGTGGTGGGGAATTTCAGTCTCCTTGTTCTGGACTTTCTTTTCTGTCTCTCAGGGAGATCAGTGATCTTTCCAGATACAGATCTGGGTGGGACCTGCTGGTACTGCATTTCCAAGATCCTTTAGATCATGGTCACTGTGACTTTTAGCAGCAAGGTGATCACTGAAAGCCATGACTTTAAAAAACCTATAAATACACAAAAATAGTTCATATGAGTCAACCAGTTAATAGAAATTAGCTAATTGCCCAAGCCAGTAAATCTCAAGTATCACAATTTATTGAATCAAAACAAAAAACCAAAAAACAAAAAACCCAAACTCTTTATTTAAAAAAAAAAAAGAATATTAGTATAAAATATTTGAATGGGAAAAATGAAGTTTCAGCTACATCTGTAGTTGGTTTTGTCCCCCTCTGTCCTTTCACCATTTATAATAGGCTGATCTGACATTCCTCTTTACATTTAATTAACAATGAATTCGAACGTCCGGGCAGTGAACTACCGCTGGGCTGTGGTGTGACAGAGCACTGTCACTTTCCCTGAGGAAGCACTGGGTCAGAGCTCGTCACCCTGGGCCCAGTGGCCTTTGTAAGACACTAGGTGTGCTGTTGACGAGGACAGCAGAAGCTGAACAGGAACAAAACCGGGGCGGTCCTGAATCTGTGACGCTCCATCAGGACCGCACAGTGATTTCACTCTTGGCACCTTCCTCTCCGGCTGATGGAAATAACGGAAGGAAGCCGCATTCCTAGGGCGCGGGGACGTCCTGGAGACACTAACCTGCGAGGGAACCGCGTCCTGGGGGCGCGGTGTGAGGATGAAGGCAGGGCAGCTGGGTCTGTTTGGGAAGCAGACAGAGACACGTGGAGCTGGTTCCCCTGCAGTCACGGGGACTGTCTCTGCTTCACGGAAGCTGGAACCCAGGGCGGGGGCCTCTCGGAGAGATGCCGGATGTGGAGGGACAGAGAGGCGCCTGCTGTTGTCTGGGGCTAGGTTTGTGCGGCACTGCAGCGAAGTTACACAGCCAGACTCACGGTGGTCCCAGATGCAAATCCACCGCTCAGCCGAGCCCGCAGGGGCGCAGAGGTTGGGACGGGTGTGCCCAGCAAGTCCCCCACGACAGAGAAATAACAACAACAACAAAACCAGTAAGAGTGTAAAACTACCAACAGTTTTCCCTTGAAATAAGTGACAATTACTTTAACTGCTTAGTTCTCAAGGACACAACTGGAATTCTGAGCCAAGTGGGGGGATATCTTCAGTGTGATGAATTTACAGGCTTGGGGATTCTCATCTTTACAGAAATATCTTCTCTCCAAATCCAAATCCAAAATGATTATTTTGTATCATGTACCATTCTGAAGTCACCGAGGATCTTTTCTTTTGGCATGGAAACACAGAAGTCTGCGTTGTTCTAAAGCAGAATCAATTTGGAAGGATTAAAAAAAAGGATAATTTTTATTACTTCTAAGGGGAGAAATTAAATCTAATTTAAAAAGTGATAAATACTTATTTCTTCTATGGCATTTTTCTTGTTAGGTTTGGGGGAGGATTGTGTGTGTGTGTGTGTGCGTGTGTGTATCTTGGCTTCATATTTTATTAGCTTCCTAGGGGAAAGAATGATTTTAGGATGCTTTCCCAAAGCTTATATTCTAGTGAGGACTGGAGCAGAGTTTTAATTGAATCATTCTCGTCTTTGAGGAAAAAATTCTAGCTTAGTGAGAAACGCTGCTAGAAATTAACAGAATTTGCAGCAGAAAGTAGTAGGACATATTCTGCATTTATATACATATGATCTGTATGGAAATGAGCTGAGAGTTAAAAATGAATGTGCTTCTGTAATTTACAATTAATTATGATAAAAGGGTTTGGCCTGATAGCTTGTTAAATTGCACATCGACTTATCTCAAAACTCCATAGAACTAGCGCCCGTCCCCCAGGGGCGGGTGCGGGTTAGCAGATGTGTTGGTTCATTTACCAAGTAGACTCGGAGACAAGACTTGCTTTTTTTTTTTTTTTTTTTTTTTTTTTTAAATAATTTAAAGAACTTTCTTTTAGAAAGTTTGTGTTTTGTCTACAAAAATTTTTTTTCTAGAACTGGACCATTTTCCTGTTTTCTAAGAAACCGCCAAAAAATGATGAAGTTGGTTGTGGTTGAACTGATGTGGGTTTGGAGAAAGAAGAATGTTAGATCTTGTGTTCCTATCTCAGATTCAATATAGGATCTTTTTTTTTCTTTGTGTATTTTTTTTAATTGACATACAGTTGACTTACAATGTTGTATTAATTTCTGGTGTACAACATGGTCATTTCTATAAACATATATTCATTTTCATCCTCTTTTCATTATAGGCTATTACTCAGGATAGGCTCTTATATGTGATTAGATCAACCTTCACACTTCAGGAGTTCTAAAAATAAGTTAGTGTACTTTTATCATATTTTGAAATGACCCAGAAAGCATAAAGATCATTTCTCTTCTCTGGATGTGAGATTGAATGCCCAGTGAGATAAAGAGGAAGCCAGGGACAGAGAAGCAGAGAGAGAAAGGATACAGAAAATCTTACAGACTGTTTGTGCCCTGGAAACTAATAAAAGAATCGGACTCCCCCAGGCAACTGGATTAGCACCTCGGGAAATGGGGGCGGGGAGGGAGCTGGAACAGACACTCAGGTCCAAGCAAGTGTTCATTCTTACTTCACTGTATTCAGTCCTTTTACGGATGAACGATTCTCTCTGTAGACGCTGGGAATCGCAGTTGATAAAAGACCATTGTCCCGGCGATTTTGAATGACCCACTGTTACCCTGTAAAGCAAGTGAAAATATGTTTTCTCATCCTTTCCTCTTACCAGAGACTTCCAGATAAGAGTTTGTGATACTTACGTACATAAATCTCAAGAGAAGGATTAGGCCATCCCCAAGACGCCCTCCCACTGCTCACTTACTTCTACAGGAAAAGCCTCTTTAAAAAGTAGTAGAGAGCAAAGTACATACTCCTTGTGTTTCCAAACTAAGCACGCAGCTTAGTAGATAATTTATACAGAAACCCTCCGAGAGGTTCAGTGATCCACCTTTTTAAGAATGAATTATCATTTAAAATGTAGAGCCAATGCAGACTGTAAACAGTGGTTCCAACCATTTTTGGCCTCACTTGAAGTATCTTAAATACACAATATCAAGTTCACTTAATGTTATGGTGAAAGTCATCTTAATTTTGGACAGGAAACCAATTTTTAGTATTCAACGAGTATTCTAACCTTGTAGCCAAAACAAGAGCTGAAGGCGGGGAAAAGATGCTGATAGCTGTGTTTTAAATACCAAGACTATGGAAACAGTCCCTCGTGTGGAATAAACTGCAAGCCCCTGCTCTTTAGATGACCGCCCTGTAAACACTCAGTGAGGATGCGTCACAGAACAGTGTGGGGAGTACAGTCAGTAACTACGTGTCTCTGTGGTGACACATGCTTCCTAGATGTAACCGCGGTGACCGGTTTGAAACGTAGAGAAATACCAAATCACTGTGCTGTGTAGCAGAAGCTAACGCAGTGCGTGCGGTAGGTCAATTAGACTTCAAACACGAACTAACTGACAGAAACAGAGGTCAGATTTGTGCTCACCAAAGACGGGGTGGTGGGGACGGGGGATTGGATGAAGGCAGTCAAAAGGTGCAAGCGCCCAGTTATAAAACAAGTGACATACAACGTCATGCATGTAACGAACACTCCTGTATGTCACATACGAAAACTGCTGAGTAAATTGGAAGAGTTTTTTATCACGAGCAAATAAGTTTTCCTCTTTCTTTAACTTTGAATCTGTATGAGAGGATGCTTGTTCGAGAGATGTACTGTGGTCATTTAACGATGGAGGCGAAATCATTATGCCAAACTTCAACTTCAACTCACGCGGTGCTGGGTGTCCGTTCTATCACAATAAAAGTGGAAGAAAAGAAAAATGCTTAAAAGAGCTAAGAATTATTTTCGTCCTGGTTGTTTTCTTATAAAAATGACTGAATGTGCAGGCTTTCTGTATGCAATCCAGTACGGAAAGTTGCTTATTTATTAGAAAAAATAAAACAGTTTATGTCACTTAAGATACGACCTTCCTGTGCCCTCTCTCCTCACCGTCACGGATGCAGAAGGACTCGTGGGAGCAACATCTCACCCTCTGATCGCTCTGATTTAAAAAAAAAACATCAAATTAAATTTCAGCTTTTTATTTTTCTTAGTGAGACTTTCCACCATCCCTCCCCTTGGCCCCAGAGCTGTCCTTCCCAACTCTTGCATTTTGTCAACACCCGTCCAGGAAGAGATTTCATATATATATATCCCATGTTAGAACACAAGAAACTTTATAAAATAAGCTCCCATTTCTTATGCTCATGGCCACCTTATTTTTCTGCATCTTCTCGGAAGAAACAAAATTTTTTTTTTTTTTTTAAAGGAAACTGTGTTTTTACCGTCTCCATGTTGCCACCCTCATGGTCTTCCTCACAAGATGTGCTTGGTCACTTTGTCCTTTTCCAGCCTGGGGGAAGGTCATGAACGAATTGGCAGGTTGCATGTGTACTTCTCTATCTGCTGTATTTATTTGTTTATTTCTTTCTGCTGAGGTGTAGTTGATTTACAGTGTTGTGTTAATTTCTGGTGTGCAGTATAGTGACTCAGTTACATATATGTATATATTCTTTTTCATATTCTTTTTTCATTGTAGGTTATTACAAGATACTGAGTATGGTTCCCTGTGCTCTACAGTACGACCTTGTTGTTTATCTATTTTACATATAATATATAGTTAGTATGTGCAAATCCCAAACTCCTAATTTTATCGCTGTCCATCCCCTTTCCCCCTGGCAACCGTAAACTTGTTTTCTATGACTATAGTCTGTTTTGTTTGTGTCCTTTTTTTGTTTGTTTGTTTGTTTTAGATTCAACATGTAAGTGATATCATAGGGTATGTTTTTCTCTTTCTCGCTTATTTCACTTACTATGACCATCTCTAGGTCCATCCATGTTGCTACAAATGGCATGACTTCATTCTTTTTTATGGCTGAATAGTATTCCATTGTATAAATATACCACAGCTTCTTTATCCAGTCATCTTTTGATCGACATTTAGGTTGTTTCCATGTTTTGGCTGCTGAAAATAGTGCTGCCATGAACACTGGGGTGCATGTGTCTTTTTGAATTAGAGTTTCCTCTGGATATATGCCCAGGAATGGGATTGCTGGGTCATAGGGTAGCTCTATTTTCAGTTTTTTAAGGAATCACCACACTGTTCTCCACAGTGGCTGCACCAAACTGCATTCCCACCAGCCGTGTAGGAGGGTTCCCCTTTCTCCACAGCCTCTCCAGCATTTGTTATGTGTGGCCTTTTGAATGATGGCCACTCTGCCTGGTGTGACAGGATACATAAGTGTAGTTTTATTTCGTATGACATGGCGATGATCTCTTCCTGGATGGTCTTGTGGAATCCACCATCAGATCTATCCTTGCCTGCTCTCCTTTCTGAGATGACATCTTTGAACATCTCTTTGCATTTGATCCATGTTGATGATTGTATAAAGTATTCAACTTCTCCTGAAATCAGACTTGATAGTGGCTGTTTTCCCAGAAAACCATCGACTAGGATAATGGTGTGGTTGTTGAGTCAGAATAATCCTCTTCTAACCTTAGAAGAGGCTCACTTAACAGAGGTTTTAATTATCCACTTCACAAAAGCACAAAGTCAGGGCAGCTTGAGGGCACTTGAGAGACTCAAGTACAGACCAACCATCCCTTAGCGGTGAAGTCCACGGAGCTCTGTGATGTGGCCCAAACTGACTGACGCTGCACGACTTCAGCACTCACTCTAGTCTTCGCCACTTGGGGCTGCCTTCACATGGCCTCCCTTGGAGCAGGAAGACCTGACACCATGCGCAGTGGGTAACCAGCAGTGCTTACTGTGTGAGTGCGGGTAGAGCGTGGGCAGTAAATCATGCCAATCTGAGGTGGCCTTCAGCTCTGCCACCTGCTGTGTGAACAGCTTACCTCTTTATGACATCCTCTGGAAACCGAGAGTCATAAAGTGGCTTTTGTAAGAATGAAATAGTCCTTAGAATTAGATCGTGGTACCTGGCGTTTACTGATCCAACGTTACTTAATAGCGGTGTCCTTTAAATATGTTTTATGACGTCTCTTTGTAAGTATTTAGGTTTCAGTCTGTAGTGAAAACGTTGCCACTTTTTAGTGATCTCAATTGGAGTCAACTTACCTAACTATTATGCTTCCTTAAATTCGTCTTTCTAATGTTCTTACAGCTTCTTTTGTAACTGACTGTGGTCTTCTTTTATAAATAACGTTACAGTGTTTGAGGCCATGTTCAGTATTTTCTTCATTATATGTGCCATCATCACTCTGAAAGTGGTGTATGCACTAGGCATGAATTCATTCCTGATGAAAGGGTTTGAATATGCGAATGGAGAGAGTTTCTTGGACGATAATGCATCCATGAGATTTTAGACTAGAATAAGTTTATTTACAGAATGAGTACAGTTTATTGCTGTACATTTATTATTTTATCACTTAACTTACTGCATGACTGCACAGAATTGATACTTTAATATTAACATCTATATGTTGCATATAAACATGTATATATACATATAATTACACAAATATATTGATTGTGTATGGATTGATAAATAAATATAGCATAGATACATGGGTGAATGTTTCTGGATGTCTCCATCAGGGTTCACGTAGGTGAGCAGAAACCAGTAAAGATATATAAATAGGTAATTTATAATATGTTGTAATAGTGTAATGTAATTATAGTAAGTATAATATAATCTATATAAATTATACCTTAGATATAATATAGCATGTACTTGTATCATTTTAAATTACAAGGTGGTTGTCTCAGGGGAACGTGGTGACTTTCTAAGCACCTCTGACATCTGTAGACAGGGGATCACAGAACATGAGCTTGCAGACAGCCTGCGACCCACGGGCCGGGATCGAGCCGTTGTCCTCTCTCTGTCTCTGTCTGTGTCTGTCCCTTTGTTGAGTTGTAGACTTCCTCTGGGAAGAGTAGGTGCCCAGCAACGTCAACCTGCACCATCATCCATCCAGATCCCTTGTTTCTTGCATTTAAAAATATGTTTTTGCCTTTGCGTAAAATACAGACACTCACACCTACATCAGACCTTCCACCTTCTCCAGTCAGAAGAATGACTGGCGTCTCCTCCACGTCCGACATTCTGGTGCTGTTCGGTTTGGAAGGATTTCTGCTGCCTTCACACGCCGACATCCGTAATGGTCGTACGGGCTCCCCGTGTGTTTGTCAAACACAGTGACGGTGACGGGGCAGCCTTGAATACTGAAGACAGTGTTAGGAGCAAGTCAGAAAAGAATAAAATGCATGCTATTTAGTGAGGTTTTTTGAGGTTTTTTATATATGTGTGTGTATATACACATGTATATACACACACATATATATATATTTTATTGAAGTATAATCAGGTACAGTGTGTCAGTTTCTGGTGTACAACATCATGGTTCAGTCATACATATACATACATATATTCCTTTTCAAGTTCTTTATAGGTTATTACAAGATATTGAATAGAGTTCCCTGTGCTGTGCAGTATAAACTTGTTGGTTATCTCTTTAGTATATATTAGTTAGTGTCTCCAAATCTCGAACTCCTGATTTATTCCTTCCCACCCCCACCCCCTTCCTCCCTGGTAACCGTAAGTTTGGTTTCTATGTCTATGAGTCCGTTTCTGTTTTGTAAATAGGTTTGTTTGCTTTATTTTTTAGATATGTTTGCTGTCTTACACAGCGTTTTGGTACATAGTTCTACAATCTACAGGTCTAAAATCCTTAAGAAAGAGGGAATACATACCTGCTTCTCTTTTCTAATTTTTTTTCCCCATGTCATTCTGCTCCTTCAATTTTCCTTGATAGCGCCTTGGTACCACTTGAAGTTGTTCATCTGAGCCAGGTTGGAACAAAAAATAAAAGGGGGAGGGCAAGAACAGAAAGAACTGAAGACCCTGCACATCAAATGATTGTGTCTAATAGATGTAACGTGCAAAAGGAAAAAAATAAACAGGAGAAAGGGAGAGGGAGGGACAGAAGGGTCATTTCCTTGGGAATCCACTAGCTGCAGATTTGAAATTTGGGAATAGGAATTCCTACAGTAAAATTTGGAAAACTCCTCTTTGCTGATGTTTCCGTGTGCTGAGTCCAGGTGGCCGTGGCTTGCCCTCCTCTACTTAGTGCTAAGCACAGAGCAGCTGCTCCACAAGCCATGTCAATTAACTAACTTCACAAAGTAGCCATCGGAGAGCATTAGGGAACAGGCCCATTGTTTCCATTAATCTACATGTTTGACAACATGCAGATGCTCTGTTTACACGTGCAAATGTCTGCCTGAACATTGCAAACTGAAGATTCACAGACGTATGCTGCATTAAATATTACAAGTGTCCCTGGCTTAAGTTCATCCTACGTGCTAAAAACTCAGTGTTTGGAACTAATTGGTTGTCATGATTACCGTCATCCGATTACATTTCTTAATAACAAACTAAAAATCTGTTGACCTTAAGGAGGGAGAATTAATTTCGGTTCTGTCTCTCTCTCGCTGGAATAAACTTTTGGTAGCTGCAGTTTCTTGCCGCTGTAAAGGACTCAGACATGAGTCGGTGACCCGCGCGGACCTAACCACTCAACCATCTCCTAAAAGTTATTTCAGACGTGATATAAACACTAACTAAGAGGCAGATTGCTGGAATTACAAATCGGTGCTTAGCTTGTTCAGGGTTATTTGCAATCATTTGGAAATGCCAAGAAGCTCTTGTAAACGGAAGGGTTTACCTGCTAACACACAGAAGGTTAGATCAGGGTCTTCCTCACGTGGCAGTGATGAGAAGACGTCCACACTGAGGCATTTGGAGGACCGCACGCGGCAGGTGCGCCAGAAGGTGTGACTGGCTCCCGGAAGGGCCACCCTGAATAAAAGTCATTTTGAGGGTGCTGTCTTTAATGATACAGTAGCTGCTCGCTTTCTGAGGCACAGGAGAATCTTGTTTTATTTTATTTTATACCTAATAGCTTGTACCTTTTAACCCCTTCCCCCATTTTGTCCCTCCCCACTCCCTCTCCCCACTGGTCAGCACAGGTCTGTTCTCTAGATCTGTGAGTCTGCTCCTTTTTTGTTGTAGTCACTGTTTTGTTTTGTTTTTCATTCTATATGTAAGTGATAGCATGTATTTGTCTTTTCTATCTGACTTACATTAGTTAGTATGATCATCTCCAGGTCCATCCATGTTGCTGCAAATGGCATTATTTCCTTCTTCTCTATGGCTGAGGAGTATTCCATTGTATATATACACTGCTTCCTCTTTATCCAGTCACCTGTCGATGGACATTTAAGTTACTTCCACGACTTCCATATTTATATATAGTGCTGCAATGGACATTGGGGTGCGTGCATTTTTTTTTTCAAATTTGTGGTTTTGTTTTTTCCAGATGTATACCCAGAAGTGGAACTGCTGGGTCATACGGAATTTCTATTTTTACTTTTTTGAGAAACCTCCCTACCGTTTCCCATAGTGGCTGCACCAATTTACAGTCCCACCAACAGTGTACAAGGGTTCCCTTTTGTCTACATCCTCGCCAGCATTTGTTACTTGTTATCTTTTTGATGATGGCCATTCTTACAAGTTTGAAGTGATGCTGCACTGTGGTTTTGATCTGTATTTCCCTGATGGGTACTAGCTTTGAGCATCTTTTCATGTGCCTGTTGGCCACCTGCCTTTCCTCTTTCGAAAAATGTCTATTCAGTTCATCTCCCTTTTTTTTTTTTTTTTTTAATGTTAGGTGTGTCAGCTGTTTATATATGTTGGGTACTAATCCCTTATGGGTCATATCATTTGCAAATGTTTCTCCCACTCAGTAGGGTGTCTTCTCATTTTGTGGCTGGTTTTCTCTGCTGTGCAAAAGTAGACTCAAGCTACGTATGCTCTCTGCAGATAGGTGTTTGGAAACCCTCAGACAGGGCAGCTCTCAGACTGACTCTGTTCCATGACCTTCGACTTACTCTCCAGCCAGCACTGCTAACTGCTAACTCCAGTTACATCCTCAGATCGTTGCAAATTCACAGGCAGGATACCTAGTGGTACCTAGCAAATGCCTAGCGTAAGTATACGTTTTATCAAAACTGACTTGCAGTGATTCAGAATATCTAGTCCACTTATCTTGTCTTCTGTGTACCCAGAGATGAAGTGATCTGTGACAACCTGAAAAAAAAAATAGCTTATACGTATCGACTTGTTAGAAATGTTTCATTGGAAGACTGAAACCCACAGAGTGACTATTCACAATGAGTTCGTTTTTCTCAAACCTCTTCCCGCTGCTTATTTGGGTGGTAGTGTGTTCCCCCCGAAACCTAGCTCTGTTTCTTACTCTATTGATTAATAATTTTTTTTTTTTTTTTTTTTTGGTTGAGTGAGGAACAGAAGGTTAGGAAGAAACACCTTGGGTGGTCTCTGACTACAGCAATGAAATAGCAGTGAGCTACGTGTTGTATTTCAGAGACGGTCCCAACCTGCGTCCCCACCTGAGGGGATGGGCTAATGAACTGTGTTGAGTTTTCATCCTGTCTCTCTCCTCCAAACAGGTGTTTCAGAGGGCCGAGTATAAACAGATTCACTAAAATTTCTCTGGCTGGACGATCAGCACTTATAATTTATTAATACCCTTAGTTTTTAAGTGCTCTAAGGCATTACAACATTTGATAATTGTTATGTCTTTATATTGAGGTGGGAGATATTAATAATATTCCTGTTTTTTACATAGCTGTCCTTTGTTTGTCTTCCCCCAAATTCTGATCAACATGCATGTTCAGAACACAGAACGGAAAAATTCCAAATACCCACAAAAATGTGGGTGATCTTTATGTGTGAAAGTCAATGCGAGGGAAACACACAAACACACACGTCTCAGTAAGAGTTCTGTGGGACACATATATTTTGCTGTCAGGAAACTTTTAAAAAATTTTAATTGGATGCCTGCACGTTTGAGAAAGTCTGGAGTCAGAACTATGTAACTTTCTTTTGGAAAAAAACAAAAAAAGCCAAGTAGAAAGGAGAAGGGTCTGCACTCAAGACTGCCAGAGCGAATCGGCCCCTTGTGGTGATAAAGTGGGTTGTAGAGTGTTGAAGTGGATGCTGTTTCCCAGAGGCAAGCATGACCGTGGACTTCCAGGCTAAAAATATAGCCATTACATGCATCTTGGAGTAATGACAGGAGACACGGACCCCTGAGGACCGAAGACGAGCCTTACTAGGAGCTGGAGCATCTGTGACACATGCAGACACTTGTGCTGGTGGGGCCGCTGCTGAGCGTGCACTGGGGTTCCCCTTGCTGCTCCCCCACCTCTGCCTCCCTCGGGCTCACACACGCGGCTTGCTCAAGAATGCCCTCCCACTAAACCTTCTGCGTGGAAACTTCCTCCTCAGGGTCCCTTCCCCGTGGAACCCTAACAGGCACCTACTCTGATAATTTCTTGACCTAAAAATGTGTCTCATTTCCTTATGGTTTTTTATACCCACTGTATGGGTTTGCTTGGAATGCAATTACAGAGTTACTGCAGACTGGGGGCCTTAAAAGACAGACATTTGTTCTGTCTCCTGGTCCTGGAGGCTGGAATCTGAGGTCAGGGTGTCCGCAGGGCTGGGGTCTCCTGAGCCCTCTCCCCTTGGTGTGTGGACGGCCGTCTCCTCCCTGTGTCCTCCCGTGGGCGTCCCTCTGTGTGTGTCTGGGTCCTCATCTCCTCTTCTTATAAGGACCCCAGTCCTCGGATCAGGACCCACCTAGTTACCCCATTTTACCTTCATCACTTCTTTAAAGACCCCGTCTCCAAACACAGCCGCGTTCTGAGGTCCTGGGGGTCAGGGCTTCAACATAGAAACTTGGTGGGGTGGGGCACAATTCAGCCTGCCTACACATGACTCAAAAATCCTACTGGAATTGTACCTTTCATAGTCCAGAAGGGAGAGGTCTGGCTCATATTTTAACCCATTGTCCCTCATCATTAAAGCATTAGGACATAGGAGGGGGAGATGAGATTTCAAAGCAGGAGTGTAAGGAGAAAATGCAGCTGAGGAATTTGCTAACAATTATTTAATGTATTATGTATTTGTATGTCTACGTGTACATGTATGTATAATCTTTTCCTGTGCGTGCATGAAGTCTCTGTAGATCATAAAGTAAACGAGAATGTGTGCCTTTTATCAAGTTAATAACATCTAGGTGTTTGAAGTTGCTATCCATCCATGTAAAAACACTACACCACTCCCAGGGCTCACACATCCATGCTGCCTCCCTGCTCAAGGCTGTAAAGTAAGTTCAGGTCTCACAGCATCCGATACAAATACTCCACACCTAGTAGGTTGTTTAAGTTGGGTCGGAAAGAACCAACACCCACCAAACATAATCTCATCGGAAAACCCACCGGACTAAATCTAATTGACTTAAAACTCCAAGTTTTGAAAATGTATTATATTAAAGCCATGTTTCTCAAGATGTTTTCAGGTGTAAATAGATGTCACCAGAAAAACAGATGAGTGTTTTGTGATTAAATGGGTCTGGGAAACACCAGTTCAAGCTGTGACCATTAGACGTGGTTATTCAGTCTCAAGTTTCCAGATTCATTGCCTGTAGGCGGGACAACTCTTCAGAGATGGGATATGGAACGTCGTGTTTCCCCAGCATGTTTCTCCCCCCACTGGTGGACCTTCACAGCCTCAGTTCTGTGGCGCCCGATTTAGAAAGTCTTGCAGTACTGCACCATCGACAGCCAGGCACACACACGTGCAAAGGTGAAAGCAGCTGTGTGCGTAAGAACCAAGAGTGGTGACGGGACGGTCGCGTTCACATCCTCAGCACAGCTGGCCTGTGAGTGGCTGCAGGACACACGCGTTTCCTCCTCCCATGGCTGTGCTTCATCCGTTCCCCGCAGAGCCTCCTCCCTGGCCGTGGGCACGCCTGCCTCCCCAGGGGTGTGCGCTGGAAGCGTGTTCCCTGCCCTCTCGATCCAGGTAGGTTGGAACCCCAGCCACGGGGCAGAGTCGTCAGCGTTTCCCTTGCTCCCTGAAACACAGGGCGTCAAAGCGGACATGAGATGCGTCTTCCCCTCTGGGGTCAGCAGCTTGTGTGGGGGCGTGGAATAACATCGGCATTGCACACTTAGCCCAGAGCAGAGCTGCAACACACAGCAGCCCTGCAGCAGGACACGGAGGGGAAATCAAGCATGTGCAGCACACTTGTCTCATTTGCACCGATCAGGGCCAGAGTTGAAGGAATTACGCACCCGTATTCCAAGTCTGCAAACCACCCGCATTACACTTGCTTTGCAAGGATAAATTTAGACTTTAATTGAAGACTACTAAACATGCAAACTTCGTCTGATTAACCTGAATTTCTGTACCTGAAATTAGCCTAATCAAAGTGGAAGTCATCTTGGTATAGCAAATATAAACGCCTTGTCTCCTAATTTCAAACGTAATCAGCTTCCTGCCTGCATGCTGATACGAGGTTAATCAGACTGAGAAGTTTGTATCAGTTTATGTCCCTATGAATATTAACAGTGTGTACCTGATGCTTTATTTTTCAGAAATCAGTTTCATGACTGTCTGCTGCTCGGTGTGGAACTGTCAATGGATCATTATTTTCCTTTTCATTAGCAGTTATTTTTCATTTTTTTTCTTTCTTCACATCTGCCATACTTGACAGATTTTGTAAAGCCAACGAAAAGATTATTCTTCATAAAGAATAGGCAATACGACATTGTAGGGAATTAAAAGTGAAAGAACGAAACATAACATGTCAGCACATTTTGCGGCCACGCTTCCAAATGCACTTTCGCCTGAAACCGCTGAGCTCCCGCACTTCTGTCAGGAAACCAGTCTGTGAGTTTTGTCCTCTGTCTTGTGTATCATGTGCTCAAGTCTAGAGGACGTGCACTGAAGAAAATATGTCATTTTCCACATTCAGAAACGCCTAATAAAAATCTCCTACTGAATTTAGGTGTATCTTTTTAACACATGCTCTTTAAAGAATACCACTGAATTGTGAAAGGACTTCACCTCCTTCAGTGAAATGGTTTTCATCAGTCTTACCTTAATTCTCAAACGTGAAACTGTTGCTGCTGCTTGGCCGCTGCAAAGCGAGTCATGTTACAATGTTACTGAATATATATTTTTGGTTTGTTGAGATGACTTGGGTTTTCAGTAATTTTTTTAAGCCACAACCAATCAGTCTAGATGCTCAGAAGCTTTTCAGTACATGTTCTTTTCTAGAAACTACCTCCCAAGATTTTAAAAACATGATGTTAAGATGTTTTCATTCAACCCGTATGCGCATTGATAGGTAAGCCGCGAACGGAAACTTGCGTCTTGGTAAATGGTGGGGTCCGTTGTCAGGGCACCTGGGGCTTCCTCGGGGCCAACTTCACGCTGAGTTACAGTACTGCAGTGTTTACATTTTAATACTAAGTGGATCTATTTTGTGTTAAGATTATTGAAAGACGTCGCTTCATAACTTGATGCATTTCATGGCTTGTAAGCTCATTATCTGTTCAAGACCTCTATGGATTACTGTATCAGGTATCCACCCCTTCATCTATGTCCTTCATCGACTCTCAGATTCGTTTTTTTCCCACTTGAAACCCACCCCAGTTCTCAGCGCCACGGCCACGGCCATTTAGGTGTTTCTTATGGGGGAACTTCACTGCACTGCTTTACTTGCTAAATTAT
The DNA here is from genome assembly GCF_036321535.1 of Camelus dromedarius. NCBI lineage: Eukaryota > Metazoa > Chordata > Mammalia > Artiodactyla > Camelidae > Camelus > Camelus dromedarius. Next base: position 111,730,786 of record NC_087472.1, read on the forward strand.
TGTTGGATAAATTTCTTACCATAATTTATCTTTGTGCGCATCCACCTCGTGTGTGTTGCGAGTGGAGCTGTCGTCATTGCACCTGAATCTATAGGAGCCCGGATTTAGATGCCCATCGCTATGGCCATCCATATTTGCATCTGTGTGTGCATCTCTGTCTAACCTGTGCCTGCAGTGAGACAGAAACAACCAGACTCTGCGTAGGTGGCTGAGCACCTTAGAGTAGGGAAAGGCTCATATTTATTTTTTTCTTTACAATTGCCTGAGTTTTATGTTTATGTCAAAAATATCTTGTCATACATGAGGAAGGAAAGAGGAAAAAATCCATTTAAAATGGGACATTAATGCTAGAGTGGTGACTACTCACAAAACATATAGAAATGACTTTTGTTTTAGTGCTCTGTAAATAAGCCATGGACTCTAGCCAGTTTATCAATGGGCTATCTCTTAACTTTAAATGAAGAATTTGACGTAAAGAGTGGTGATTTCATACATATGAGTAATATTGGTAAAAGGTATTAACCCAATGTTGTGGTTTTATATCCAGGGAATAAGAAAAAAATTTGCATTAGAAAGAGTGATTTTTTTTTTTTATTTAATGAACTGAAAAACATTAGAACAGTGTTTCCTTATCTACGTATCTTGATGGATAAATCCTAACCACATGCAGCTTTACTGCCTTGCACAATGTGTATATATAGTTGGGTCACTTTATTTCCTAACTGTAGCAAATGACTCAGAATCGTATTCATAATGATTACATTATTATATGTGGTTTTAACAATTTTTTGATATGTGATTTAACTATTCATGCCTGACCCAATGTAGACTGTAGGGCAGCAGATTCCTGGGGCCATACTTTGTGTTTGCTGCCAGACTTGGCTGCCTTTTTTCATGTTTCAGTGTTTCCTCTATTGTCCCTTCCTTCTCATAAGCCCTGTCCAGGTACTATTTATAAAGGTGCACAGTAATTCATTGGCCTCTGTCTTTGAGTTCCTTTCTCTCTGTTTTTATCTTTTCTAAAATTCTTAAACTCAATTCAATTCAGTTGCAGTAACAGATGATTTAAAAAAAAAATGTGGGCTGCTCAAAGTGGTCAAGTAAAAGATGTATTTAAAAAAAGCTCTATCCCCCACCAGTATCCTGGCTAAGCCAGTGTAATTGTTGGCATCCTAATCATGGCTTTTCTGTTCTTTGTCTCAGGAACACTGATACAGTTTTATCACCATTCAAAAAAAAAAAAAAAAATGTCAGGACAGCTTACCGCCTTCCAGCTGCGGTCGGTAAAAGTTTGTTTGCAGATGTGACCCTTTCTTTCTGTTCCCTCTACACAATTTAGTAGTATCCATAAGTCTACTCCCGTTTTAGCCGCATTTGTGTCAGGTAAGTAAGTCATATAATTGTAACTTCTTTGTTCCCTGAACTCGTGACAGTTTCTCCTCATTTCTGGTCCTGGTAACGTTCCTCCCTCTGGTACTTCTCATTTCATACACGAGAAACTGTTCCTGGACACATTCTTAAATCACCAAAGAAACATTTTAAATGGCTGTGAATACGCTTAAGATTTCAACCTGGTGAAGACTTTGGGCATATGCTTTGGGAGCACATCTCACGTGTGGACTACGTTCTCGCTTAAGCTGTGTCTTCAGATTCTTCTAAGTTACAACAGATTCTCATATATTCTGGCTTTGCTTCTGAACTGGCTGCTAGACTCTTTGAAAACGCATTGGGGTGCAGCATAGCGATCAAGTAACTTCTTAAATCCCTTTGTCTTCCTCCCACTCTCCGTGAGCCATTATCTCACTTTATGGCTGCGTTCGAAGCCGCTCTTTTTTTAAGTGAATTCAGAATTTGACGTTTCCCACTACAAACTCAGTTTAGACATTTCGTACGGAGTTGGAGTTGCAGTTTATACCCTAAGGGGCTCTTGACATATGTAGTGTCTTGATTTTTCTTGAATCAGGATTTTTAAAGTTATTTTAAGATACAGGAATGCACACAAGGACTATTGTCTATTTACATAGAAACCATACGTCTGTGGTGCTCTCCTTATAAATAGCATGTTTTTCTAGCGTATTTGATCAATACCTGGTTTTTGAATGACAGAATAGAGGACAAAGAAATAAAGAAGACCATGGTGAATGTTTCAATAACTGTTATCAGGAAAAAAAAGACCCTTAAATATTAAAAGTTTTTAAATTGAGGAATAATGTTTTTATTGATGAAAATCAAGTCTCAAAGCACTATTGTGTTTGTAAGAGAAATTGATTCAATCTGAAAGTAAAAGTTTGCCGAAGTTGATAGTTTAAAGAAAGGCATTTGTGATAGAAATGGATTTTCAGCCATATATTTTCTGTTGCCAGTGACTTGATACACATGCTTAAATATTAAAAGTTTTTTTAATGTAAGTACATAAAATCCATGAAAATCTACATATACAGTATAATTCTTAATCCTTCGGGACAGGAATATATGTATATGTATATGTGTATATATGTTACAAGTGTATTTCTGTCTACATATACATCTGTGTGTATATGCATACACACCCATTTAGTATATATGTAATCATATATATTGTACATGTATAAAAATAGACATTTCTATATGCATAACACGTGCACAAAGGAATGGACTGCTGTGTACTTTGCATATTTGCAGACATATGTATTTTTTCCTTTTCTTTTTCTTCAGTGTACTTATCACTCCCAGAAATGTTGGAGAGAGTTATTCTAAAATGTTCTCACTATTTTACTTAAATCGGCAGAAAAATGGAGACTATTTAAATAGAAGACTATTAGGTCCATCATTTAAGCAGAAGACGTTCCAACAGTCACCCACAAGCAACTTCCCTCTTACCGCTTGCTTTCTCATTCCAGGAAGGCAGGTTTTTAAACCCACTGATGTGTTCCTGGAGATGGTGGCAGCTGCAGACAGGGAGAACTCCGGGGAAAGCTTAGCACAGAGGCTTAACTGGGCATCTGCAATTGGCAGTTGCCTTTCTCGGTGTGAACTTCATTTTTCTCACCTGCTGCTTACATTCATTTTAGAATAAAAGGAAAGTAGAATGGAAATATGAGACTTAATTCAAAAGACAGTTTTGATTTTTCACAGTTGAAATTTGTATGAGAAATAGCATTTCACGTAACACAAAGAGAACAGGAGAGGGAGAGAGGGAACCCATACAGGCAATTTTGTACGTTTCAGTGTAGAAGTTTTTTAGCACACATTTGTTTCCTTCTTTTTCCCCCCAGTCTTTAAAACCATTTGCATGTTTGAATGGCTTTTGTACTGAAAGATGACTGAAAAGTAGAGTCTAGGGAAAAAAAAAAAGAATGCTAACATTTGAAATATTAGGTATCCAGTTTTCTCCTTTTATTTCTTTGTTGGCTGGTTGATTTTTCTCTTTATTAGAACCCTGGAAAGAAATTGTTCACCCTGGAGATGATAAATTTCCAAAAAAAAAAAAGAGCCCGTCCATTTCTTTCATTTTGGTCATTGAAGGGCCCTGATTCTGTGTTCCTGCTCCAAGGATGATCGCGTTCGGGGCTTTTATGACTTTAACTGTCAAAGTGCTTTCTCTGTGGGCCACTTACAGAGCACTTAACGGAACGACCTGAACTGTGGGGGTCGGTCAAATGAACTTTGGCAGAGTCTCATTTTGCCTCAAACTGAACAAGCAGTTCATGGTTGGGGAATTAAAAACAGGAAGGCTGAAAGGAAATGTTTGCTAACAGACAGTGGAACAGGTTGACACGGGATGTTTTGTAATTAAATGTCTTTGCTTGGTGGGAGTAGAGAACTGATGTGTCCGGGAGCCTGACCTCCAAGCGGATCACTTAGCCTTATACTAGAAAATATTTATTATTGCCAGCGTTCAAGGAGATAACACAAAGTGTCCTGAGGCAGAGGAAGTCTAACCTGCCACATGTTTGTGTCGAAAGCAGACACTGTTCTCAGTTCATAAACTTGAGAACACAGACTTGTTCGCCTATGGATACATCATTAATTACAGTATAATGTATTTCTGCTGACTTTTCTAAGGGAATCTCTGAGACACCAAAACACTATTTTCTGCTGTTTTGTTTCCTTCTGTGGTTGCCATGTATGATTTGGAAACATTATGTCCATAACTGCAGAATTGTCCACATAGTTTTCAATCCAGAACCAGAAAAAAAAATGGCACCACAAACACACTGTTTTCATCACTGTAACTCAAGGAATTACAGTCCTGTTAAATAAAGGGCATTTGTTATAGGGTTTGGACCCCCCCTCAGATGCCCAGACAATTTCAAACCAAGAAAAGTTATTTGATGCTTTTATGTAATATCCTGTGATATATAAGTGGTTATTTGGAAATTGATTTTCAGTGAAGACAGTGTGAATGGCACATATATATGTATAAACATATGTGTACATATGTAAATGTATATATGTGTAAATATATATGTATGTATGTACGTATAGGTTTATACGTAAATGTGTATGTATATCTGTGACAGATGTCATTACTACTCACCTAAAAGCTACAAGTAGCTGCTTGATTTGATTGACTTATACAGCTGTTCAGAAGCACTGCTTTTATTAGTGGTGAGTAACGGTAAGGGTCTGCAGAATTAGTGGGTGGTCATAGTATCCTGTGTTCAATTTAGGTCAGGGCTTCTGGTGAAAGGTTGATCAGTGAAATCAGATCTGCTGTTACAAAGCCCTCCTGACGTCTTTCGATACGTCAGGCAGGCAACGTCGTAAAACCCCCGCTGGGCCATGCGTTAGGCAGTATATCTAAAAATACAGCCATCTGGTCGAAAGACATTTTCTTGAAGAGTGTCTCGAGAGGTTAGTGTTCTGCAGACTATTTTAAAGAAAGTTTACATAAATGAACCCCAGGAGTCAGGAAAGGGTGTTTCTGTGAACATTTGCCAGTTCAGATTTTGAGTAACCATCTCTGGTTGTGGCCACCACGATGCAGTTAGTGTTTCTGAGGAATTCACCCACTGGCAACAGGAACAGTCAGGAACATTTCATCTTGCACACGAAAAGGGTGCCCCTTACAAGGAAACCACAAAAGTATCATAAAACTGCTTGTAAACCTCATCCCATCCATGTTGGAATTTATTTCATTCCCGTTTCCTTTCCGAACAGAAACTGACAGTGTTCATTTTTTTTCAAGTCTTTACATATCAACACAGGGGTTCTTTATTCAGAAACCTGAATATATTCAGTACTTTCAGCCTTGTCTCCTAAGCCTCCCTAGTTGCTTATTTGGACTGATTAATGGATTTTTTTTTTTTTTGAGGAAAAACATGCTACTTTTAGAAAAAAATTTAAAATCTTTTATACAATTTTTAAAGCTTACTTTCTATTTACAATTATTAGAAATTATTGGCTATGTTCCTCCGTGTTGTACAGTACATCCTTGAACCTGTCTTACACCCAGTAGTTTGTACCTTCCACTCCCCTTTCCTCAATGGTCACTGCTAGTTGGTTCTCTGTATCTGTGAGTCTGGTTCTTTTTTGTTATATTCTCTAGTTCTATTTTTTTAGATTCAACATGTAAGTGATACAATATATTTGTCTTTCTCTGTCTGACTTACTTCACTTAGAATGATGATCTCCAGGTCCATCCATGTTGCTACATATGGCATTGTTTTATTCTTTTTTATGGCTGAGTAGTATTCCACTCTATAAATAAACCACAGCTTCTTTATCCAGTCATCTGTTGATGGACCCTTAGGTTGCTTCCCTGTGTTAGCAGCTGTAAACAGTGCTTCTGTGAACCTTTGGGTACATGTATGTTTTTCAATTAGTGTGTTCATTTTTTTCAAATATATGCCCAGGAGTGGAATTGCTGGGTTGTATAGTAGTTCTATTTTTAGCTTTTGGAGGAAATCTCCATACTCTCCTTCATAGTGGGTGCACCAATTTACATTCCCACCAACAGTGTAGGAGAGTTCCCTTCTCTCAACACCCTCGCCAACATTTCTGACTTGTGTCTGATGCTAGCCATTCTCACAGCTGTGAGGTGATACCTCATTGTGGTTTTGAGTTCCTCTAGGAGTTTTATCATATCTGGTCATACATTTAGATCTTTCATCCATTTTGAGTTTAATTTTGTATATGGTGTTAGAAAATGATCTGATTTAATCCTTTGACCTCTAGCTGTCCAGTTTTCCCAGCACCACTGATTGAAGAGACTGTCTTTTCTCCATTGTATATTCCTGCCGCTCCATTGTAGATTAATTGCCTGTAAGTGAGTATGCGGATTTTTTTAGCATCCAGGTTTGGATTTACAAGCCGGTCTCCACGTTTCCTGTGGACCAGCCTTTGTCTACTTAATGGGCCCGGATGCACAGTGGGGTCCTTACCTCATTCCCTTCATGCTCAGTTCTTTGTCTCCTAAATCTCTTTTGTTTCTTTTGGCCAATTGTCGGTCCTGGGGCCTGGCCTTCTGGTGAACGTGGTTACCGGGCCCTGGGGCTCTTGCTTGCTTCATTGCTCAAGCGTCCTGTAAACCTTCCAGAGAGGTTCCAGCCCTTACAGTTGACTGCTTCTCCTGCGATGGCCACGAGGTAGCTGGGGCACGTATGTGACACTGTGTGGACTTGCAGCCAGTCGGGGCTGGATTTCCTCTCTCTCCTGCTGTTCCAGATACCAAAGGCTGCACCTGGAGGGAGACACAGCCTAGAACTAGAAGTCTGCCTCTGGGATACGCTGGGGCTCCAGCTTCACCCAAGGGTCTCTGTCTTTCCCTGGTCAGGGACCCTAGTGGCATGGAAGACATACAAGTAAAGAGATCCTTAAAATGTTTGTTCTTCCAAAAGGTACCGTTTTCCTCCATCACATTAACATGTTACCTGTTGGTGGGTTAATATGCGTATTTTCAGTCATGGGATTATTTTTACGCCATGTAAATCCATCTTTTGGACATTTCCTTTTGTTTCTCGGTAGAAGTGCGTTTTTATTTATAATCTTGCAGAATCACTCCGTAACTCCAGTGGATTGTGTGTCGATTACTTTAGACTCTCTGTGTACCAAATAACGCCATTTGCACAGGGGTACTTTTTATCTTCCTTTCTGATACATATGCATAGTATTTGTTTTCCTCGCATTATTTCATTAATAAGGGTATCTGGAGCAGTGATGAACAGAGTGGCTCAGTCTCTTTCAAATTATTTTTAAAAATATATTTTGTCATTTATTCCAGAATCTGGAGGTGATATTTTGCCCAGTGCTTATTAGATTAAGGAAAATCTCTTCTATCCCAACTTGGCTGAACATAATTTTTTAAATCATAAATGATTTTGAATTTTTTCATTATTTCCTCAGTTCATAGAAATGGCCATATATCTTCATTTTCCCTTTTTAAAAACATTAGTGAAACTCAGTCAGTCTCAGTAAATCTCTTAAGAGGTTGCTTTTTAAACAGAAATCTGTCTTTCAGGTAGCAGTGATAGTTTAGCTTGTATCAGCCGTTTCATTCAGTGTCTAACTGTTGTAAACAAGATACAGCCATCTCTCTGACGCCATTGAAGGCTGAACAAAACAGCACACCAAGTCTGGGCAGGCATTGTCTGTCGATATAAAAGGTCATACTGGGTAAATGACATAATTATATGCAGCTACACAAATAATTTCCAAAGCCACAGATAAACAGCAGTAGACAGATTAAAAAAAAATGTGAAAGGTGACTTGAGTAACCTGTTAAGCAGGTGTCCACAGGGTCATGAAATCTGTGGGACAGAAGGACAGAAACAACAGGCAAGTAGAAAAGTAACTGACAAATCCCAGACTCAGACCGCCTGTGCTGTGAACTGCATTAAACGTAAATGAACCAAGCCCAGCGATGAATCAGAGGGCAGACGCTGCCGTCTGGATTTGAAAAGGGAGACTCAGCGGCATGTCTTCTAATAGCAGTGAACGATGGCGTCTTTTGTGAACGTAGTGTCTTTCCGAGGAACCTTAGAGGTTGGCTGTGTCGGGAAGCTCCCTTTCGTTGCTTATTAGAACTCCATTATGCAAGTGTTGTGGTCCATTCTCGGGCTGACGGCCGTCTGGGGGTTACTTCCGGTTTGGGACTGTTGTGACTGAAGCTGCAGGTGTCAATTATGAACAGGTGGTTTTTGTGTGTGTGTGGATGTTACTTGAATCAGCTTGGATGGACACCCAGGAGGGACATGGTTGAGTGATAAGGTGACGGAGATACTTCAGTTTCACAGAAGCGGGCAGGAACTGGTACAGCGGGTGGACCGGTTCCCCTCCCCACCCGCGGGGCACAGCACTTGTGCAGCCTCCACCTTCAGACCCCTGGAGGGCATAATGAGAGACGGACGAGGGGCAGAGGTTTGCTTTCTGTCCAGGGGCCTCTGCTGGTCACCTCTTCTCAAAGCCGGTCTCGGCGAAACTGATACAGCGAAATAAAATATTGACAACGTTTCACAGCATTGGCTTAGGTTATTGTACAAGATCTTAAACCCATATTGAAACAAATAGTTTTGTTTAACTGATGAGTAGCATTACGGAATGTGCAAGCGTTTATGTTTCATCATTTTAATCACTTTAATGTGTGTGATTCGGTGGCTTTCTGTACATTCACAACGTAGTACAACTGTCAACTCCTTCTAGTTCCAGAACATTTCGTCATCCTCCCTGAAAGACATGTGGATTAGGTACTTTCCACATTTGCTCCCTCTGGACCCGTAACAAGCAGTTCCACTCAGATGTGTGCACCCAGCAAAACTGAAACAGCTCTTTAGACGGATAGTTGTGCACGAATCTGAGACCCGCAGCGTTCACAGTATCCAGGAGGCTGCAGCAACACAGAAGCCCCTCAGAAGGTGGAAGGATAAACACGTGTGGTCCGTCCCTGCTGGGCACTCTGAAGTGCTTCTTAATTTTATTTACTTATTTTTTTGCGTTTAAAACCTTATTCTTTAAGGTTACTGTCATCTGACTTTGACATTATTGGTGACTGAATTGCCCCTGGCTTCTGGAGGAGGAAGCGGGCCCCACACACAGCCTGCTGGCGCCGGGCCGCTTTGAGCCGCAGACGACAATCCAGAGCAGTCAGGCGACACCTGGCCAGTTGGACCCCGCCGATCCATTGCAGTTTTAAAAGCTCCTTTAAGGGTCCCAGCTGCGTTGGTTCATCCTTGGATTCTTAGGTTGTACTGCGGGTTACGTGTCAAATGCATTTCACCCGCCATCACTACTCAAGGCGGGGAAGACGTCCCATCCTCCAGGTGGCCCGAAGCCTGAACAGTAAGACGCTGGCTGGGGTTGTCGTCCAGGAATGTGGATCAGCTGTGTCTAGACTGGGTGGAGCCAGCGGCACGGAACGGGCCCCCCGCCCCTCACCGGGGCCTGCACGCAGGGCCCCTGGTCGCCTTGTGAATGCGCGAGGCTCTGTGTTCTAGTGCCCCCTGCGAAGGAGGGGCCCAGTGCTTTCTCCAGTCACATCTCCCCTCCCTCCCCGCAGTGCCCAGGCCTCAGATCTCTGTGCCTCCGTATTCCTGACCCGCATGTCCCCAGGGCCCTGCCTTCTCGCGGAGGACCTTGAGGACTGATTGCGCGCCCCTGCTCAGGGTCGCGTGCACCCCACTCCCGTGATGTACGTGTGCCCCGCCCTGCCCAGGTGGCGTTTGGTGACCTCAAGGGGGGAAGCCCATAGCCTAGTTACCCGGAGGAGATGGAGGGTTCCCGCACCTTCTTCCGATGACCTCTCCCTGCCCTCCCCACCCTGCTCCGCCTTCAGGTGACTCTGCCTCCATATTCCTGACCCTCGCGTGTCCAGGGCCCTGCCTTCTTGGAGAGGGCCTTAAGGGTTGTGCACACGAGGCCGGCTCCAGGTCACGTGCACCCCCCTCCAGGGTCGCCCCAGGCCTGCCCTAGACTGGGACCAGGCTGGCAGGTCAGCCGGTGCCCTTGTGAACAGGAGGGGGTGGCCCAGCTCCACCTGCGTGGGAGGGCCCCCAGCTGTTCCCAGTCACCTGCCCGCCCGGCCCAGCCTCCCTGCTCCTGCCCCCCATGCAGCCCGGCCCCAGGTGTTTCCCTGGGGGACTTGAGGTCTGGCCTCCTGTCTTATTCTCCAACTGCGTCTTGAAGACACACTATCTTAGCTTGCTGTGAGTTGGGCCGAAGGACCTTGGTTTGGTAACAGGTTTGGGAGCGGCCAGCAGGCAGGTGCAGGGGCCTGTTCCCGGGGGTCGTGGCCCAGGGTGGGGGTCCCTGAGAGACCCGGGCCAGGCCCCCTGTTCCAGCGCCCCCGCCGGCCTCCGGAGCTTGATTTTCTTTCCTGGAGGACAGTCGCCTCCCGGTTCGGGTTAGAAGGCCGCCGTCTGGGTGAGTGGCCTCGTTCAGGAGAGCCCCCATGGGCCGGGCCACCTGGCAGGGAGGGCTCTGGACGCCGTGCACAGGTTGCGCCCGCTCAAGCGCTCGGGCTGGGGCCCAGCCGGGCTCCAGGCTGCCGGCTCGCTTGGCGTCTTGATTGTTGAGCGTGCGGTGGGGTACTGAGCTCCCCGGTGACGTGGCCCTGAGTCTCAGTGTCCTCGCTGCCGCCACCCACCAGCAAAGCCCCTCAGACCAGGACATGTTCATTGAGTTCTTCCCTGCACTTCTCTCTGGGCTGCGTTCTCCGAAACGGGGCGGCTTTGAGTTAGGAACTCACGTGGGACAAAAAGATGTTTTGTTTTTTTTTCTTTCCATGCATCACAGCATGGCCACTGTCTCCTTTAGACTCCAGAGCAAAACGGCCTGAAAATCAGCCCTTCAGTCACAAGTTTGCACTGAGATTCTTTTTGTAAAGAAGAAGGATGGCTGTGCAGTTTATATTACATCAGAACAACCCGTGCTGACAAGGTGTAACGTTGTGGTACCGACAGGGGAGGCAGACAAACCTGTTTTCCGTGTTAGTCCAAGGGAAAAGGAGGGTGTGGCGTCTGATTCTCAGCAGGGAAGCTGCAGACTCTGGGGCCCTGTGTCCCTGCCCCGCCTGCTCACCGGCTATTGTTTCCCAGCCACCAGCTCAGAGCCAGGAGGGTCTCGCCCCAGGAAAGCCTCCCTTCGGGAAACTGCTCTCCTTTCCTAAAGGAGGAGGACGGGACACCGACCTGTCACAGTACCGAGTTCTCTGCACTCTCGTGGGGAAGCAGGCGGAGGAGGGAGACACCCCCAGGCCCCTGGGGTCGGGACGGCTGGGCCAGATCCCCAGCCAGAGACTGCAGACTCTGAAGGTCAAGGGCCGTGTCCCCAGACCCTTGTAAATGTCGGTGTCAGATTCTGAATCACCATCCCTTCCTCACTCGTCCTTGGCTGGCTGATCAGCGGTGGGAAAGACGTTTACCAGTCTCCTCCAGCGACCCTGTCCTGTGTGGGACGTTTGCCAGACACCCTCTCCTAGAATCCTAACTCCACGTGTCTCCTAGGGAGATTTGCCCTCAGGGCAAATGTATCATCTCAGACCTTAGTGACTCACATCGCGCCTGTGGACCCGTGGACAGCAAATATCTCTGCATTTGTATTTTTTTGTTTCTTAAATCACATGTCTGGATTTCCAGATAGACATCCTATGTGTACTTTATTAATTTATACCTAAATATTTACGTTTATCTGATACTGTAATTTTTTTTGTGTTTCAAATTGCAGTTGTTCATTGCTGGCATTTGGGTGAGCTGTTTATTTTTCGTACTTTGATTTTGTCATCTAGAACCTGGCTGGAGTCATTTCTTAGTTCTAGAAATAGTTTGTTGATTCTCTGGGATTTTCTACATAAACAGCAATGTCATCTGCACAGAAAGATGGTTTTATTTCTGTCTTTTCAAACTGTCAGCATTTCCCTTCCTGCATTTTATGGCCCCAGGTAAGACTTCTAGCAGAATGTTGATAGGACATCTTTGCACTGTTTCTGATCTTAGGCTGAAATCGTGCGCTTTGTCACTATTAAGTATGATGCCAGAGGTAGACTTTTTATAGATGTTTACTGTCAAGTTGAAAAGCCTCCCCTTATGAATAAGGTACTGTTATTTTTCCATCAACTTTTACATTTGTTTAGATGCTTTTTTCTGCATTCATGATGGGATTATATGATTTTTCTTCTGCAGCCTGCTGGTGTTTTGGGTTACTTTGACTGAATTTTGGATGTTAACAACCCTTGCATACCTGTACATCCCTTCTGGTCCTGATGCATCAGTCAGTCAATCTATAAACACACGTATACATATATGTTCTCATATATAATTTTTGCAAGCAGTGTGCTGGGGGTGTATGAGAAATACTGATCTGTAGTTTTCCTTTCTTATAATTTCTTGATCTAATATTTGTACTTGGATAAAGCTAGACACAGCAAATGAGTTAGGAAGTGATTTCTCTGCTTCTGTTTTACGTAAAAGCTTATGGATAATTGGCTTTTATTCATGGAATGTGTAGCGGAATTCCCCAGTGGAGCTGTTGGGGCATGCTGCTTTGTTTTGCCTTGAAAGTGTATTATTAATTTGATTCCTTCATGAGTTATAGGCCCGTTCAGGTTTTAGATTCCATCGTGTAAAAGTTTTGGTAGTTCGTGTCTGTCATGAAATTGATCCAATTTACGTAAGTTACCAAACCTGTGAGCATGGAAGTGTTTGTAATGTTCCCTTAACACGGGTCGTATCATTACTAGGATTGTTACTGTCGCTGCTGGTTTTGCCTTCCAACATGCCCTGTAGTGTTTTTTTGATTGAAATCCTGGTGTTTTGGTTGAAAGCCTGATATCCTGTGTTGTGTAATAGGCTGTAAAATCAACACGAGTTGTGTGTGAGGACTTTCGATGATCTGGTAGTAGTCATGCTACATTTAGTGTTTGGTATTTATAAATTCCAGCGCTTCATGGTCCATTGTGTCTCTCGACTTTGGGCTTCCTTTGTTGCTTCTCCTCCAAGAGACGCTGCGTCATGAAGTTGTGTATGTGTGGTGCACTGTTACGACACTGGAGCGCTGTTTCTGTGATGTGTGGGGAAGGGAAGGTACTGATGTGATGATGCAGTCTGGGAAGGACGCTGTTTTATGATGTCACGATCAAACGTGTTTTCGTGTGGGCTCGTGTCTCTGGACTGGGAGCTTCTCCAGTGTTCCTCCAGTGAAGTGGGAAGTGTGCAGTATGAAGAATGTCCTTCCTTCAGCTGGGCTAAGACTGGCATATTTCTAGTTTATGTCTGTTAGGAGTAAACCTGCTGTCAGCATTGAACGCGTGCATTTTTATGTTTCCTGGGTACGTACATATCTGGGAGAATTGCTGGTTCATTGAAGTTATAAATATTTGTTAAGACTGCTGACAGTTTTCCAAAGCACTTGTACCATTTTACACACATCCTCACCAACATTTGGGGCGGTGATTTCCTTTAAATTGTAGCTCTTCTGATGTGCACTAATGACATCAATTTTGCTTCTCTACTGGAATTCTCTTATCCTAATGATGTTGAGGACATTTCCATGTGCCTGTCATTCACTTGTTTAGCTTTTTTTGAGAAGAGTATTTAATTTTGCAAAAGCATAATACAGCAATTTTTCCCCTTTTATGGTGAGTGCTTACATTTTAAATCATTTTGAATGGATTTTTAGACATCGTCTGAGGTGGGGGTTGAAACAGTTCATTTTTCTCCATATGGACCTTGAAGCATTGCAGCAACACTTGTTGGAAATATTTCCCTCTCCCACTGAATTTCTTCATCACTTTTGTTTAGAAAAAGTTGACACATGTGCAGGTCCACTTCTAGACTGTTTTCTGCCTTCCGTCTGTGTCTCTCTTTCTGGGCACCTATCACCTTTTCCCTTGGTTTTCCTTTTACCCCCGCTTTGTAATTGTGGTAAAGTAGTCGTGACATAGAATGTGCTGCACGTTCCCAGTGCTGTGCCACCATTGTCAGCCATGCGTCTCCTGAAGTCCCTTCCTGCTGTGGAACTGCCCACCTCCCTCTTACCTAACCCCCCGCAGCCACCTTTCCCTTCCTGTGTCTATGATTTTGACTACGTTAAATGCCTCATGTGGGCAGAATCACACTTTCTTGACATCAGAAGATACAGGAAAAATCCTGATGTCATGCAGATTCTGCACTTTTTCTTCTCTGTCATTTATTCTAGGCATTATGTTACAGAAATTGTAGAACTTTACATATATAATATACATAATATTTATATATTACTGACTCTTAATTATATAGCTAATATTAATTTAAATATTTATAACTAGGGGGAGGAGGGTACAGCTCAAGTGGTAGAGTGCATGCTTAGCATGCATGGGGTCCTGAGTTCAACCCCCAGTGCCCTCACTGAAAAACCAAATAAATAAGCCTACTTACCTCCCCTCTGCTGAGAAAATAAATAAATAAAATTAGTACTGGTATGATTAATTGTAATTATATATGATGCATAAATTATAAATAACTTCTGTAATATGATGCCTGGAACAGACAAAAGAGAACAAAAGCTATACACATACTTACGTGTGTATATATACTTGTAAGGGACAGGGCTCACATCTTGTCACCCTTATCCTGAAGTAAGTCATCTTTTGAAACTATTGTGAACGATGCTTTATTTCACTGACCCCATCTGCATTTGCTCCCCAGTGTGTTTCGCCAGCCCTGGGAAACGAATCAAATCTCTGCTCCGCAGTTGCAGCCTTCCTGGAGTGGCTGTCTGGTCCTTTGAGCCTCACGCTGAACGGATGCAATGAGCAGTCCGGCCGGGACTGCAAGGGGATCTGTGCTGGCGTTTGAGCTCAGCCTTCTGTGACCACCTCTGTTTCAGAGGGTCGCCCCTGACGTGCAGGTGTGTGGTCCGTGTGGACGGTCCACCTCGGCCTTCCCGAGCCCGTACAACTGCGCACCCTTCCCCGTGTTGTCCGTCAGGGAGTGCCCTCGGGGGGTGGTCAGATGCAGATGTGGGTCTCATCGCTTTTCCCGCTCTTCACAGAAGGGTCTTGTTGCCTCATAGGCTTCCGTTTGGTGGCCTGCCTTCAGAAATATGTTTTAAAATTCTGACTTTTGTTATAGACAGAAAAATGAGTCTAATACAAGCCATTCTCCCATCACTGTAAGCAGAATTTCTGCCATATAATTTTATAAATTTAACACTTAAGTTCATTGTACTGAATTCTCAAGGATGAGAACTAGGTAAGAAAATATATAAAATTAATCATCCCCTATTGCAAGAGTAAGCCTTTTAAATTAACTTGGAAAACAAAAATACTATTTGACTCGGGCCTTAGCCACCACCTTGGATATCTACATTCTCAGCATTTAAAATATTTACTGGGCTACTGAGTCATCTTTGACTTCCTCTTCTTCAACCTTAGTATTAGGTAAAATAAAAATCTGACCCACGCCTACATTTATGTAAGCAGCGTGGAATGAAGTTACAGAAAGTTTCTGTATCTCCAAAGGTAGTCTCTGTATCTCCAACTATTTCCATGTTTTGCATTGTGGTCCCTCCTGCCCCCAACCCTGTACCAGCCAGACAAACCCTGATCTAATATCACCCTCGATCTGATTGACTTTTTCCTATAATTTCACGTAACTACTCATGTGTCACGTACTCTTGTTTCTGGCTTACTTCATGCAGCATCGTGTTTTTAGAGATTCTTGAATGTAATCTTGTGGCTCAGGAGTTGTTCCACTGTTTTGTGAAAAAAACCAAGTGATTACTTGCAGCGCACTTGTAAGTTTACAGAGGAGTTGATCAGAGGGTCAGCCGAGTTCCTGTACACCCTCTCGTCCCGACACCGGTTTCCCCTTCCGCCAACATCTTGAATAGTGCTGTGTGTCTCATACAATTGATGATCCCATATTGATCCACTCAGGAAAGCCAACACCCTCAGGTTACGTTAGGATTCACACTTTGTGTTGTACGGTGTTTGGGGAGTTCAGAAGTGCTTCATGGAGGGTATCCAACATTAAAGCATCAAACAGAAGAGCTTTTCTGCCCTAACAGCCCTCTGTGCCCCACCTATGCAATACTCCCTCCACCTGAACCCCTGGAAGTGACTGATTTTTTTTTTAAACTCTTGGCCTTTTCCAATTCCAATGTCATAGAGTTGGAATCACACAGTACACAGCCTTTTAGATGGGTATCTTTCACAAGGTTCCACCATGACTTTTCATGACTGGATAGCTCATTTCCCTTCCCTTCCCTTCCCTTCCCTTCCTTTCCCTTCCTTTCCCTTCCTTTCCCTTCCCTTCCCTTCCCTTCCCTTCCCTTCCCTTCCCTTCCCTTCCCTTCCCTCCCCTCCCCTCCCCTCCCCTCCCCTCCCCTTCCCTCTTTTTTTGTTATTTTTTAGATAGCTCATTTCTTTTTAACGGTGACTAATATTCCATCGTCTGGATGGACCACCCTGTATGCACCCATTCATCTACTAAATGACACCTTGATGGCTTCCAGCTTTGGCAGTCATGTATTAAGGTGCTATAATCATTGCTGTGTGGGTTACTGTGTGGACATAAATTTTCAGTTTCTTTAGGTAGATACCAAGGATGATTAATTGTTGGATTGCATGGTAATGGTATGTTCATTTGATTGTAAGAAACTGTCAAACTGTCTTGTGAAGTAGCCGTTGTATTCTGCATTCCCACCAGGCGTGCGTGAGAGTTCCTGTTGCCCCACATCCTCACCAGCACTGGGTGTGGCCACTGTTTCAATTTTAGCCAATCTGACGGGTGAACGGTGGTCCGTCCGTGTTTTAATTTGCAATCCCCTAATGACATGTGATCTTGAACCTCCTTCTGTGTGCTTGTTGAACCAGAGTGCATCTTCTTTGCATATGTCTTTTCAGATCTTTTGCTGACTTCTCAGTTGAGTTTTTGTTTTTGTATTCTTGAACTTAGATTGTTTTATGTATATTTTAGGTATAATTCCTTTATTTGATACATGCTTTGAAAATGTTTTCTGTTTTTTTTTCCATTGTCTTAACAGCACCTCTTGCAGAGCAGACGTTTTGAATATTTAATGAAGTTCAGTGTATCTTTTTTCCTTTATAAATTATGCTTTTGATGTAATATCTGAAAATTTACCACCAAACCCAAGAACATCTAGATTTCCTTCTGCATATTAATAATTCACTTCATTAGTGTAGGGTTTTTAAAAAACTAATTTTAAGAATAATTTCTACTTTTGGCATACATATATTACGTTTTGCCAGTTGTAGCCTAAGTATCTCATGTTCTTCTACTTGTTTTAATGTTCAATTGCAAATGTTCTTTTTAAAATAATGTTTTCTTTAATTTTTATTTTTTAATGAAGGTACTAGGGATTGAACCCAGGACCTCATGCATCCCAGGCACACACATGACCGCTGAGCTGTACTCTCACACCCCCCTCATTCCAAATGTTCTGTAACACATATATCAAATATAATTTTTGTTTAGCTTGTTCTCTGGAAACTCACTAAACTCACTTGTCTTGTTCCTGTTTATTCTGTACATTATCTAAAGATGTTCTTTATAAATTATCATGTATGTGAACACAGAGAATTTTATGTCTTTTGAAACTGTGAAACTTTTTTTTTTCCGCACTCCATTTTGGTATTGCTAGCAGCTCCAGTAAAATGTTGATTGGAAGTAGTATCAGGTATCTTAATTTTGTCCTTGTTGTTTGGATTAAAGCATAATCTTTTACCACTAAGTTTAAATGTCACATGCACATTTTGATTTTATGCCTAGATAAAGTTCAGAACATAATACATTTTTTTAATTCCTAGTTCCCTGGTAATACTTACAATAGGTTAGATTTTGTCAGGTGCTCTAGCTTCTGAGATGATCATAGGCAGTTGTATCAGTCACTTCGGGCTGCCGTAACAAATACCACAGACTGGGCAACTTAAACAGCAGACATTTATTTTCTCGCAGTTCCAAAAGCTGTTAAGTCCACAAGCTGATCTCTTCTGAGACCTCTCTCCTCGGCTTGACCTTGTCAACACGTCCTCACATGGCCTTTCCTCTGTCCTCATGAATCCCTGGTGTCCCTTTGTCCAGAGTTCCTTCTCATGTAAGGACATCACTGAGATGGATTAGGACCCATCCAATGGCCTCATTTTACCTTAATCACGTCTTTAAAATTCCCCCATCTCCAAGGATGGCCACACTGTGATGTATTGGGCTGTTAGGACTTCAACATAGAAATTTAAGGGGCTTCATATTTCAATGCATAACCCTAATTTCCTCTTGGATACAGATCTGTATAACAGATATTTACACCCTCTCTTGTATTTACCTATGTAGGAGCTTTGACGCATGGTCTCTGTGTCTGTATTTCTTAACGAGCATTCAGGTTACCGTCTGTGGTCCTTCTCAGCTGCAGACTTGTTTCAGTGGATGTTCTAAGGCAGGTATGCTAGTAATCAAGTCTGTACGTCTTCACCTGTGCATGCATGCCTTTTGCCTCCTGGTTTGAAGCATAGGTTTGTTGGACAGAGAGGTTTTGTCGGAAAGCCTGTTTCCCCCTCTTTCAGCACCCTGACTGTGTCCTCCCACCATTTGCTATACCATCACGTCTGATGAACAGTAAGCTGTTCATCATTTTGCAGTTGCTTGTACTTGGTGGATCATGTTTCTCTTGCCGATGCCAAGCTTTCTCCTTTATCTCTGACGTCTGACAGTTTTCCTGTGATGTATCTAGATAGGAATGTCCTTACGTTTGTCCTACCTGCAGTTTCTTGAATTTTTGGAAGTATAGGTTAGCTTTCTGTTTGTTTTTCCACTGAATTTGGGGAGTGTCCAGCCAATACATTTTCAAATAAAATTTGTGCTTTTATTTGGGGGGGGGGGAGGTAATTAGCTTTATTTTTTTTTTTTTATTTTTAGAGGAGGTGCTGGGGATTGAACCGAGGGCCTCACGCATGCTAAGCATGTGCTCTACCACTTGAGTTACATCCTCCCCCTAAAATCTGTGCTTTTTCTCTCTCTGCCTTCTGTGACTCCCGTATGTTAGAATTCTTCATGGAATTCTATAGCTCCCTGTCCATTTTTCCTCACTTTATCCTTACTGTTTTTTAGCATCAAAAACAACCATGGACCTAGCTTCACATTCACTGATTCAGGCCAAATCTATAGCTTATTCATGGTTTTCATTAATTTTGTAATTTTCATCTCCAGAGTTAGGATTTCTCTTTGTAAAGGAAGCGTAACTCCTCCTCAAAAGCCATTTTAGCGAGTGTGTCGCTGTCATTTTACACTAATCATTTAAATATCTGTTTCTTACTTGAACATACTTACAATAGCTGAATTTAAATATTTTTCTACTAAGGCCAATATCGGGGCCTTTCCTTTTTTTTTTTTTTCCTCCTGTATTTATAAGCTTATCCTTCCCTCTTTTCATATCTTATAGATTTTTTTGTTGTTGTTGAAAAAACGGACATTTAGGTCATTGTAGTGTGACAAGTTAGAATCCTCATTCTCCCTGTAGCTTGTATTTCTTGTTTTATTATTATTGTTTGAATGAGGGGCTCAGAGAATTTTGTTTTGTCTAGTGACTTGCCTGTAATAGTATTAGAGTCTGTCTTCCCTTCAGTGTGTGGCCAGTAAAATCTCTGTTCAGTATTTCTTTTTTTTTAATTCTTGTTTTTATTTTTCACGCTGGCTTCCTGGGGGTCAGCCCTGAGTCAGCATAGGTTAGTAGCGAGTCACTGATGGTTTCATTTAAGTGCACTGAGTCAGCAAGTCCCCAGCATCTTGCCCTAGGAGACCTGCCTGTGGGTCGTAGCATGCATTCGAAATCCGTGCGGTTTACAGGAGCCCTGGGCGTGGAGGAACCAGTACCGTCTTCTGTCTTCCCTGTCGCGGCTGCAGCCTTGTGTGTGCGCACAGCCTTCCAGACCCCAGGGACATGCCAGAGGGCTCCACACTTGTCTAGGACATTCTCATCTCTCACATCTCCCTTGAGCACGTCTGCCTGGTCTCTGTCCCGCTCCCTGCAGCAGTGGGGTGGCATAGCCGTGATAATCCCTGTTCCATCACTTTCCCATCCTTTGCCACCCCGTCAGTTCCTCTTGATTCGGAAAACGCCCCTGAGCGAGACTTTGATGCAGAGCTACAGAGAAGTCACCCCACTCCGTCCGCAGAGGGGTGGGACGGGACGGGGCAGCCCCGAGTGAAACACCGCAGGCCCCGTGCTGCTGCTTCTTTTTAAATCAATATTCAGTACTTTTTCTTGAGTCAGTGTTTGTTATATTTGTTGCATACCTTTATTTCCAAAATTCCAAAATGGTTGGGTTTGATAATTTCATAATTTCTGTGATTTCAGTTCTCTGTTGTTATTGTTGCTGGAGGAGAATGTTCCCCGTTCCCTATCCGATCCTCCCAGCAGTCCTGTACCCACCTTTGGGTTTTTGTCACCTGAAGCTGCTCATTGAGTCCAGCCCAGTGGTGGGTTATTGGTTAAGCAAGTGAAGATCTCCTACACGTGAAGCTAGCAGATAACTGGGAATTCTGTCTGCCCGAGGAGGGGCCCTTACTTCGCGTGGGTATCACGGTGTGGCCCTCTCCTCACAGAGGGACTGTCCGCAGCATTGAGGCCTCCTGCGTTTACACGTCCAAGTTCTCCGTGTTGTCTCTGACTCTGGTTTCCTTCCTGGGACTTAGCCTCTTACCAGATTTTTTGGTGACTTGCTCATCTTGTGATAACTAATAATCACCCGCTAAGGATAAAGGAGGTCTTTCTTTTCAGGGAAGAGCTGTCAGCATGAGACGTGGTGTCTCTATCAGGAGGAGCTCCCTCTGAATTTCAGTGTTGGTCATATTCTACTGCGTCCTGCTAAATCCCTGCCACCAGCCCCAACGGTGCCTTCATGCTGCTCAGCGTAATAATTGAGATTTTTTTTTTTTTCCTGGCACCGGTGAGGAAAGCACAGGTTCTTTTTTTCTGAAATAGTCTGACTATCCAGTCCCTTCCCTTAAGTGACATCTGGTGGGAAATTTATACTGCATGATAAAAGTACCATCTGTGATTTATCTTGTCTTCTCACCAAGACACTTCAGGATGCGTGCTATGAGTCCTAAACAGAATGACCTCCTAGCTCAGTGTATACTCAGCGTTCTGCCTAAGTGCATGCAGGTATCTCTGTGCATGGCAAATACGGTACCTTCCCTTCAGGCACACGCATGTACATCTGTATAGTAATTTACTGAACACTTGAGAAATCCAGTAACAGCACCAAGGGCATAGGAGATGAATTAGAAGGAAAGCTGTGAATCCCAGTTCGTGACTTCCTAGGAAAGGAGAAGATACTATGATCGGAAGGAAAACGCTGTTCTATCTTCATGTTGCTGATTCAGACGCGTTAGTGATGCTGTTAATATTCTCATGTCATTATCTTCTTCAAGCATGACAGACAATTAAAAATGTAGTTGAGCTGACATGAAGAATGTGATATTGACAAGAGCATGAGTGAAAAAAGGGATTGCTGGGGGAAACGGTGGACTAATTCCCCTACAGGGCTCATTTCTCAGAACTCCGTCAGCACATGGGGGGTTGGGTAGAACTATTCCACAGGACACAAACGGCTACAAGACATAGAAAATTATATACCATGTAAGTCCGTGCCACTTACATCGTTGTAAGTCTTATAATTATAGAAGATGCTCTGGCATCTTCATCATTCATTCAGACTGGGACCCACCAGGGTTAATCATATTTCATAGTTCAGTGCTTCACAAAATTCCTTCTCTCTGTCCTTGGGGATCCCACTGTGTAGGCTAGATCATTGTGTGTGCATTTTTTTTGGTTATTTTTGTGTGTGTGGACCTTTAAGCCCACACACTTACCTTAAGTCCTAGCCTTTGCCCCCTTGCAGGTTGCACTGTTTCATTATTCTCTTCTTAAAGCAGTAACCCCAAGAACAAAAAAGTCTTAACCTACCAAACAGGCAAGGAGGTGTACCTACCGTGTTTCTACTCACCCAACGGACGGTCTTAGTTCTGAGGACAGTTGTCTGTGAATGAGATTGAATGCGGGGAGAAAGGATCATTGGAGTGCCTCAGTGTTTCTAAGGATTAATTCACCGCGGCCTTTATAAAAGACACTTGTGTGAATAGGAAATCTGAATCCAGAACCCAAGGGGTGCGTTTTGATACCAGGTGCACGCCGTACTCTGGGACCTCACCTGTTGAGATGACGTGCTCTGTGTTTTCCGTCAGAACACCCTTGTCCTTAGGCAGCTCTTCGAACTTCTTATATTCTGCTTCATTGAGGTCACGTCCTTTTGCTGGATTTCATAGCAAAGAAGGCAGAAGAGGTGTCCATTAGAACCATTTGAAACTTACACAGTGTGACCTGGGTCATCACGTGTCTGTCTGGTGAGCCTTAGCATCACGCTTCCCCGGCACATTGATGCTGCTCAGCACGTAATTCTCAAGGGAGGTGCCTGAACGTATGTGCAGATCAGGTCTTCAGATGGGACCACGTGGTAGAGTCCAAGTCATTAACTTTTTATTGCTTTCTTAGAACGACTGAGAAAATTAAAACCTACCCATCCTGGGAGCTGAGGAGTCCCCAGTCGGACACCACTGGGAGGTCACCGCTGGGCCTGCATTCAGAATTCCTGCTGCCTCTAACTGTTCCTTTCCACTTTGTCTGTATTCTGTAGTCTACTCCCTGCTATTTTGAACCCTAATCAAATGAATGGGACAGGAAAGACCTGAACTTGCCACCAAGCACACCAGCCCCATCACATATGCCATTGGGGGAGAAGAACTCAATCTTTGTTCTTGTCAAAGTCAAGGGTCAACCCCCGTCCACCCCACACGTGGAGGTAACATCAGAAAGGTTAACATGGATGTACTAAAGGCCGTGTGGAGTTGGTCAGGGGTCAGAAAGACTGCCTTGCCTGAGACCACTGCATTTGAGGGAGACAGTGTGATCTTGTGGTTATCTTCAGGGCCATGGGCTCAAGTCCCAGGCACTGTTTTAATAATTGTGACCCAATAATGCATTTGTGGTTGAGGTGAAGGCAATCATTGCTGGAAACAGCTGAGTCGCTGGATTTAAGTTTTAGATCCTGGTTCACTGCGGTGACAGGACCCGGCTCCTCAAATGTGTGATATTTGGCAATAAACTCCAGGGACTACCCTAGAGTATTTACGAGATCTCCAGGATTAGTGCATCTAATGGTTTAAAAAACCATGTGATAGACTCTCACAGTGGTTACATTTCTTCATTTTCCAGCAGAAGACCTTTCAGCATCTCTGACTCAGCCAACATGGAGTCTGAATTCTCATGTGTAGAAACATTTCTCCACCAGTGTCTTCATGAAAAATAACCTATATACCTACTTCTCCCCATAGTATAAAAATATACATAATATTAACTTGTGTAGTTTGCATAGAGTAAGCTACGGATACATACCCGTGACTTCCGTCAGATGTGTGGTCTCGTCCCCATCAATGTTTTCAGCGTAGATTACCAACATGTTCTTTGATACATGAATCAGTTGGAAATAATTTTTACCTGAAACTGTGATCAAAAGAAATAATCCAAAACTCAGTATGATTAGCTTGTTTCGTTTTCAGCTGGACATGTCTTATTTTTAACATACTGTTGTCAGCACTTCCTTCCATACTCATCTGTCTCACTAACGTTCTTAGTAATGTGCTGGAACCGGTTAAGAGAGTTAGTGAGGTAGGGAATCTCTGTACACCACCCCCACTTCTTAAGTTGGGAAAGATCTACCGCCGGTTTGTTAACGCCAGCCAGGGTGCCTGCTGCGGTGCTGGTGGGTGTGTGCTCGGCGGTGGGCTCCGGCCCTCTCACACCAGCACGCTGGCGCCGACTGTGAAATCTTCAGGCGTTTTGTGGCTAAACTCTCAAGTACAGCCATTATTAAAAAGTAATTCTATAAACTTACTTAAATTAAAATATTAAAAGTTAATACTTAATCAAAACTTATTTCCTAGTACAATAGGTAGTAGGAGACGTATTAATGAGGCTACCGGAAAATGCTGGACACACGTACTCAGTCACTTAGTAGTTCAGTATTGATATTTGAGAATTATTCACAGTTATTTTACGTTACAGAGGCAAGTCCATCCCAATGCCCCCATTGCTTTCAAATTATATATGCAGTTTGAATTTTATATATGTGTGTGTGTGTGTATGTGTGTGTGTGTATATATATATACATATATATATAAGAATTTGAAATTTTTGCTCTTATTTTAACAATGCTCATACTTATCTTTGGGATTTAATCAGATGATACTTCCTAAACACTTTAATAAAGGGCTCTTAATATTTAAAGAATTTTTTTAGTTCAAGCCAATTGGATCATGTTGGTCAAATAAAACATAGATACAGTATTGAAAGTGTTGGCATACACTTATGTAGGTTTAAACACTTCCCCATGAAATCAGCTTTCTGGGGCTTCCTCTCAGATACTGTCAATAGCAACGTTCCAGACTTGGACCTCACCCTGACATGGTATGACAAAATTCATGCTTGGAAAATTAAGTATCTTTTCCAAGGTGGCCCGTGTAATTAGTAGAAGGAATTGTTCTCAGATCCAGGCAGCTAGATGTCTTGGAGCTCAGTCCACGCGTGTGAACTTGTTCCAGGGTTTGGGAAGATGCACCCATCCAAAAGGTCCTGTACTCACGATCCGTTACGTACATCTCTTTTCCTGTTCTTGTTCCCACTGCTGTGTGTTCTTGGCATGTCCCGTTAATCCTTAAAAACAAACAGACGAAACCTTCCTTATTCCCCATCCATTCCCCAATGCTCTAAAGTGACAGTGTTCTTTTTAATGTCTGAAAATTACAGGTGTTTTTAATTTTGCCACACAGTTCGGTGCTTTTTTACTTTGCTCTCTTACAGGGTTTCTCACCCTCAGCACTACTGTCATTTGTGCAGGGTGTCTTCCTGGTATCCCCCTGTGAGACTCCAGTAGCCCCCACCTCTTAACTGTGGAAGCCCGAAATGTGGCTCCGGTCACAGCCTCATATTTATTTCCTAGGGAGGCAGGACAGAACCTCCCCCCATGGCCAGGACTGCCTCCCTGTTCCTTTGATGTAGACAACCCCACCGTGTCCTCTTCCTCCGTTCCACACAGCATGTCTGTCCCTCTACCATAAGTGATGGTACTCCTCTGGACTCTGAAGTCCTCCTTCTCCCCAGGCTAATTCTTCAACTCCCATGAACTCAGGTTACACTTACTTAGCAAGAAGATTCAAATAGAGTTGGACAGTCATGGACATAGAGACAGAGATAGACACAGATGTAGAAATAGACGTAAATACAGATATTTCCAAGCCATGCCCAGATCTGGTGTTTACAGATCCATTGTCCACATCCCCAACTTCTAGCTCACATCCACATTTACTATTATTATTTTTAGCCCTTGATTTTCTTCCACCTTATATGTTCTTCTCTACTTTGGTCTAATGGCATCACCATGTCTACAGATGGACAAGTTGAAAGTTCAGCATTCAGTTTTGAAAAACAGACTATTTGTAGTCTCAGTTTTGCTTAAAGTGTTGATTTCACTCATCCCCACATCTGCTGCTTCCGCGGCTAAAATTCCTCACAGTCATTTCCTGAATGTCATCTCTACCTCTGAGTTCCTGGAGGCAGGATGCTTAGAAAGTGAATTTTATGATGCCCTTATTTTAAAACCTACATCCATGCTCATAAATATAAAGTTAGTATTTTTGACATAGGAAATTCTCCGGAACAATGTCTTGAGTTTTCCTTTCCGGTTTGGTGTTCTGCAGTCCACTTCGTACACATAGTGTGTGAACGTCCTGCAAGTCCAGCATCCCTGGAACTCAGTGAGCTTTACTCCATCTGTGCGTCTCTGCAGCCCTCCTTGTCTCTCTCTGATTCTTGGTTTAAATTTTCACTTGGTGTTCAGTGAATAAATGCCATCCCCACCGCCGCCCCACCATGAGGATCATTTCCCACTCCCATGACCAGCATAGTTGTTCAGTTATCTACACTTCAGGATGACCTCCATCATTAATTATTTTTTGTTACTGTTTTGTTATTCTTTTTAACATGGATGTCTGGGACCCTGCTTAACTTTTTAACTGTAAGGTGAGACATTTTTATGTGATTTTTTTATTCCCATACTTACACAGTGCCTCCCATAGGGTAAGCATTCTATAAATGTTGACTGACTGGGTTAAAGTATTCACTTTTGATGGAAACTTACTGCTGAAAATCTCAGGTGGGATAATCTTGTGTGTGTGTGACCTCTCACACTGAAGTGTGCCTTAAAAGAAACTTAATCTCTTTCCCATATGTGCAAAAAGTCTGAAGAATTCAAACACAGATCTTAAGGTTAGGATTGTCAGAACTTTCAGGTGCTCAGGCCCAGAATCTCTCGTTACTGCCTTCACATGTGTCATTAATGATGTGACGAAAGCAGAGCTGTTCCACCAGTATGCCCCCTGAGAGAAGGGCTACACGCAGATAGTTGGGGTTTCATGGTGACCACCCAGGACACCACACCAGGCGAGGAACACCCATCTATAGACAGAGTTCACTGACTCAAATTCTTGAACATACTCCAGGTGTTTCGCTGCAAATTTGGGACTGGATCCCATGTTAGGAGTCAATAGTTTGGTTGTTTTACATTTTGGCAAATTCCACTTGATATAGTAAGTAATGGAGAGTGTTTTGCAGCTGTTACTACATTCAGTCCTGTGGCTGTAACCCCTTAGTGAGCCATTTTCCTGTATCTTCTGCACATTATCGGACGCTGTGTAAATGGTGTGCCATTCCCCTGTAATCTGAAAAGGAAACGTACCATAAGGAAAATCAGCCTCTTTTCTGTTCCCTCACCAGCACTGCGTGTAGTCATTCCTTTACATTAGAAGAAAAATAAACCCAATCTTACTGAGCAAAGTGGGTTTCTACTCCCTTCCTTGCAGAATGATGTGAAATGAAATAATGGTTCATTTTCAAATGCAAGGCACGGAACTCAGTTTTTTCAAGTAGCTGAAACAGTGCCATTAAAGGCCCTGGAAACTCATCCCTGTCATTGTGACATATTAGATTTCCTCACCTCCAGACAAATAAGTTGAAAAAATACAAACAGCTGAAAGACAGAAGGGTTGTTTGAGCCCCCCGTACGTACACGGACTAAGGATATAAAACCTGATCGCCCTTGTAAACAAGAGTGAGAGGCACACACACCCACCCCAAGGCCTCCTCCCAGACGAGCCTGTCCCTGGCCCCTCTGAGTGATGCTTCTCAGATGCACATGCCTGGGCGGCACAAAGCACACCGAGCACAAGCCTCAGGAGCAGAGTCTTCATCCTGGCAGTCTTTCTAGTCCTCCTCCTGGAGAAGCTGAGTGGGCGGTGTGCCAGTTGGTGGAGAGAGCCTGTGTGCGTGCCCCTCTTAATAACATCCGTCCATTGGCCTGACCCATAATGAACCAAGGGCTGTTAATCCTAAGACCTTGGCCACATAGACGTCCTCCTAGGATGTCCTGCTTGGCAGGGAGGAGCTTTTCTGGCCATCCGCTGTTTTCATTTGAGATTAGTTTTAAGAGAAACTTAAGTTGATCTGGACACTTGACCTTTAGAGTCAGTCAGAAATCACAGGACAACTGAGGTGTTTTAAGGACAGTGATGTTTATTTCCTTTCATATCCTGAGATCCAAAATAGGACAAACAGCCCAAGACATGCCTCCAGCTCATGTGTTATTTCTGTAACATTGAGGAGACATGTTTAAACTTGTTTTCTAAACCTAGAGAAATTATTGGCTGGCTCAACAAGATTAAAATGTGGCATCTCTACCACAAACCAGTTCTCAAGATTTCCTCAGAGGAGTCTGTGTCTACTTACTTTTTAACACACTGATTACCATGTCTCCCAAATCTGGTTGACAGTTGTGTTTCATCAGGGTCACCTGATCTACCGTGGTCGATCAATGTGTTAATTGAAGTCTAGGAGATGGAAAGTATTACATCACTGACAGGTGTACAGTATAGCGGTTCACAATTTTTAAGGGTTATACTCTTGTATTTATTACTATTTACAATAGCGAAGACTTGGAAGCAACCTAAATGTCCATCGACAGATGACTGGATGAAGAAGACATGGTATATTTATACAATGGAATACTAGTCAGCCATAAAAAAGAATGAAATAATGCCATTTGCAGCAAGGTGGTTGGACCTAGACATTGTTATACTAAGTAAGTTAGAGACAGATACCATATGCTGCCATTTATATGTGGGATCTAAAATATGGTACAAATGATCTCATTTAGAAAACAGACTCAGAAAGAAAACAAATGTACATGGAAATGTTCATAGAAAACAAAGGGAAAAGGAGGGGTAAATTAGGAATTTTGGATTTAACAGATACACACTGCTATATATAAAAGAGGTAAACAACAAGGTCCTTCTGTACAGCACTGGGACTATATTCAATATACTGTATTAACCTATAATGGAAAAGAACCTGGCAAAGAATATATATATGTTTATATACATACATATGTGTAACTGAATCACTCTGCTGTAACCTGAAATTAATACAACCTTGTAAACCAACTATACTTCAATGAAAAATAAAAATAAAATAAATACTGGCTATGTTCCCTGTGCTGGACAGTATATCCTTGTAGGTCATTTATTTTGTGCATAGTAGTTTGTGTCTCTTCATCTCCTCCTCCTGTCTTTCCCTTCCCCCTTCCCTCTCTGCACTGGTCACCACTGGTTTGTTTTCTGTATCTGTGAGTCTGCTTCTGTTTTCTTATATTCACCAGTTTTTTGTAGTTTTTAGATTTCACATATAAGTGATGGCATACAGTGTTTGTCTTTCGCTGTCTGACTGACTTCACTAAGCATAATGCCCTCCAGGTCCATCCGTGCTTTTGAAAATGGCAAATTTTCATTCTTTCTACGGTTTTCATTCTTTTTAATGGGTGAGTTGTATTCCGTGTGTGTGTGTGTGTGTACACTCCACAATTGCTTTATATTATTGTATTTGAATGTAACTGTTTCCCACAAGAATGAGTTCTCATCTCTTACCCTACTCAAGGGTCACTCTGAAATTTGTCTCTACGGTTTCAGTTTTCATTTTGCCCTGAGTGTAAAACCTAACCTTATTACAGATTATGGGATTCCCGCCTTCCACGTAGCTCCTCCATGTTCTTTCAGCCATCCTCCTGAGCTGTCCCTGCGGTAGGCAACCTAGATTAAAGTATCCCCGGGCAACCAAACTCCAAGTAGCACTCAGTTGGAACGTTTGCCGTCAGGAGGGCAACAACCCTAAGGTGATCATGTTAATCATAAAAAAGGAAACAGATGGAGAGTGGATGGAGATCTAAAAATATACAAATTGAACTAACCCTCTGTAACTGAATGGAAATCTGTAGCTGAACTGAAAGATGAGTCTTTAAGAAACTCTTAGTTGAGATGGAAATGACACACAGCAAAAGTTGACGTATGTCGGGTGTACAGTTGATAAGCTTTGATGCATGAGTCCAGCTGTGAAAGCTGTTCCCCAACCAATGTGAGGGACAGATCTGTCACCTCCAAAACTGCCCTGGGGCTCCAAGGTCATCCTTCCTTTGTCCCTTCTTAACCCTCCCCCACCCTGTGCTAAGAGCCCCCTCTTCCGTTTTCTGACACAGTAGGTTATTTGGTATCCTCCAGAGTTCTTCTAAAGTGGAATCTGTGTGTGTGTGTGTGTGTTTTCTGGCTTTCACTTAGCAGCCTTATCTTAATAATCGTGCTCTTCTTGTAGAGTACGCTCCATTCAGCCCTGTGGAGTCTTACAGGAATATGTCACATTTTTATTCAATTAAATATTGATCCATGCGTCTCCATGGACAGGTCTGTGTAAGGAACTGAGGTGTCCTGTCTCTCGGGTGGATACTTAGGAGTGGAGTTGCTGTCTGAGAGTGCTGTACACTTTTACAGTCCTGTTGACAGTATATGACAATTCCATTTGCTCCAGATCCCTGCCAGTCCTCGGTGTGGCCAGTTGCTTCCTATTTCCGACATCATAATTAGCATGTAGTGGTATCTGGTTACAGTGTTTACGCACATTCCCTGAATAAATAAATAAGTAGACCATCTTTTTATGTGTTTATTTTATACTTTCTTTGGTAACTATTCTCCAAGTCATTTGTACCTTATTTTTTTCAGACTTCAAAGTATTTATTTTTCTTTAATTGTGAATTCACAACATGAAGTAAGATCATCGTTAATACTGTGTGTCTGTTCTGAGCTGTTCAGTCCATGAGGTATTACAATTAATTCACAACCTTTGACTTTAGAAGTCCTTACACTTACGGGAACACATCATTAGTTTTTAGAATGGCAACCATCTGTACAGTATTGACTAGATGTTTTGCCTTATTGTGAAGTTTGGTGGTTTTTAAATACATTCCGGGTATAAGTCTTTTTTCAGAGAGAAGATAGGCAGATTTATTTTTCCCCATGAACTGGCTTTTGCTTTTACTTCCCTTGAGGGGGGTCCCTCAGCAACCCAAATATCTTCGTGTTCATAAAGGTCCGGTTGCTAATGCATCGTTCTCACTGAGTGACCATGCCTTGGTGCATTGTCTAATCAGTAATCACCCCGTCCTTGGCCTTAGAGTTTTCAGCTGGAAGTTTTCTAGTGTTTTTCTTGCTTTAGGTCTTACATACAGAGTTATACATCAGTCGGTGTTATTTCTAGTACATGGGACCATGAAGTTTTTTTCTTTTCTCTTTTGCATGTGGATAGCCAATTTCCCCAGCAACTTTCGTTGAAAAAGATTATTACTTTCCACTGAACTGCTTTTGTACCTTTATCAAAAGTCATATTGCTGTTTCTTCCGCATAAGCAGGTTTTGTTTTGTTTTCCTTTTTTCCTTCCTTACTTGTGTTTTGGGGAACATTAAATAAAAGACAGGGTGTCAAGGTCATGCGATTTCTTTTCCAAATGAAAGAAAGTTTAAAAAGGCTTAAATTCCAAAGTCCAACCAATCACAACAATCTCCCAGAATACCTGCTATTCCGTTTCCCTTTGGGCGACATTTCAGGCAACGTTCTTCAGGGTTGCTGTTTCCTGAGCGCCCTCAGGCAAGGCACCTGTTCCTCTGAGGCGAGGGGCAAGTCAGCACAGCCATGTTTCCCCTCCCTCTTCCCCAGAGACAGCTCTGTCACCCTCTTTCCTTAAAGGGCTTCCCGTGCGAATGCCCCGTGACCTCATGGGACAAAACGCGATGAAGAGTTGTGTCTTCCTGCTGTAGATTCCGAACACCTTTTTAAGAGTCTCATCTTCCATACCTGTTTTTCATTCGTTGACTTAAAACCATTTCCCTAAGCCCCAGGAAAGCATGGTAGTAGGTCCGCTCGTGTTGAGAAACTTGGAAAGGAGAAACCCACCTCCTCCTGTCTCTGCCCATCTGGTTAGTTTCAAGGGCATTGAAACAGCCAACGGACCTGCGCTTTTGTTTTCTCCCCTCACATTTCCGTGTGTCTTATTCTCTTTCCTGGTAACTTATCGGGTAAAAATACATTTTCTTTGTTTTGTTCTTATTGTGGAAATTGGAAAAAACAAAAGCCACAGTGGTATTTTTATGATTTCCAACTCAGCTGAGTGAAAGCAGCCAGAGCCCTGACTCAGAATTGTCCGGTCCAGGCACATATCAGAGCCTCAGAGTTGCTCTGTGTTTGGTGTCTGACCTTTGAGGAGAACGTGTCTGGCAGGACTCCTCAGCCCCCGTCTTCAGTGGGCCACTTGTCTTCCTCCTCCTCCAAAGGACCAACACTCTTCCTTCAGTAATACTATCTCTATTTTTGTTCTCTTTCCTTCTGGTCCCAAGACCACTTTTCTTTCTTTCACACGCACCTCTCTGTATGGTGTCTTACCTATTCTCCTTCTGTGAAAGCTGCCAAATAGGGCCTTTTCTTGTGTCACAATATCATCACAAACTCTGTCTCCTCTGAGTTGGATGACTTTGACTGGGGATACGATCCCAGCAAACCTAGCGCTGCCCCCACGCTCGCCCGATACCAACCTCTCTGCCTCTTTTTTACGTACCTTTCACACTCCCAGCTTCTTCTGTTGGAGTCCTACCACCCCTGTTCCCTGGGTATGTCCGCTGAGATCGTCTCTTTCCAGGAGGGACCATACTACCTGCCTATCAAGGGGACACTGCTTCTCGGTTCTCCTGAGACACGATTGCAACACGATAGGTTTGGGTCCTGTTAGTCTTCTTCCTTTGTGGCTAAGGAAACTCCTAGCACCTTCGAGTCTGGACTCTTTCGTTAGTGTGCTAGAGACTTAGTAAGAGAATGAGAACGAGGAACGGGCCACTGCTGCACACATAGGAACCTTGGAACCAGCAAGCCCTGCTCAGCCGTCCCGTGTCAAAGTCCCTGGTCTTTCCTTCTCAAACGTGTCCAGGTTTCTGGAATCTGTTCCCCATCTCTCCCAGTGCATCAGCTAACTTGCGGCTTATTTTTCTGTTTTCTCTGTGATCACTATTTTTTCACCTTAGACTCCACGAGTCCTCTCTCCATAGTGCAAGGAAGCTTTTGAGCCGGGCCACCAGACACACCTGCTTCCCTCAAGGATGCCTGGCCAAGGTTCCAATGTACTTAGAATCTGAGTTGAGATAACTCACCAATGCCCGCCTTCACAGATCTGATCCTGGTGAGGTTGTGTCCCCCAGCGTGTCTCAAATGGGGCCAGGCTCAGAGGTCCCCAGAGCGGTTTACTGACGATGCTGGCTCTGATGGAAGGTGCTCAGTGTTGTGCCTGGACCCCTGCGTGTCTCACCAGTGCCCCGGGAGACGTCGTTGCTCCGGTCTCACAGCTCACTTGTCAGCAGAAGGCTGTGGGGTCTGCTGTTCCGAGCTTGCCCAGTGTTGAGTCCCCAGGAGACTGGTCCCGTCTGTTCCTAACTAGGAGCTGTGATTTGCCCAAATCTAAAGCTGTTTTAAAAGTATTTGTTTTCAGCCTGGGGCCGCTGTGCCTTTCAGGAGAGACAGCGGACGTGGATGCTGACATGTTTGATCATCCCAGTGGGCGAGGGGGTGTTGACACCTTCCACCTAGTGGGCACATCTTTGTACACACCCTACAGTGTGCAGGACAGCCTCTCACACCCAGCAAGTTGCCCAGTCATGTGTCAGTCGTGGGAGGAGGAGAAATGCTACTTCGTAAGAGTCAGCAAGCTCCTCACCCAGAACACAGCCTCAGTCCTTAGAGGAACCTGCAGATTTCTACGTGATTTGCTTCTTCCTGCCGTGTAGGAAACCCCCACACTCCCTAACTCCTTTCTCCTCCACACTTTAAGATCACTTTTTTCTTCTTATAGAAAGTCTTCTTTTACCAAAGAGACACTTCCTCAATGTCGTAGACTTTGGACTTTGGAGTTGGCCGAATCCCGAATGCCGAGGACTGGTTAAGACAGGAGTCAGTGTGTGTCCCCGGGGATTTTTGTGCTTGAGCCAGCAGGGCCCTGGCTCCGGTGTGCTTAGAAGGAACTCGGAGTCAGCCAGCATCCCCCGCTCTACGACTAGTTGCACCTGGGATGCACGAAGAAAGGGGCGGACAGTCGTGGCGGCTGCAGTCACACAGGTGGGGGTGTTCAAAGAAGGAGGTTCCCACCTGCAAAACAAAGGGATTCTCGTGTGAAACAATAACCTAGATTGTGCATTTCCACATGGCTTCCGAGGGCGCCTCACTCGTCTGAGTCAGGAAGGGAAGGGGCCTCCATCTTCCCATTGAATGTCGGGGGGTTTGGAAGCGCTGTGAGGGGCAGCCTGCCCAAGCAAGGAGCAGATACACACCAAGTGTGCACCGAGGAGGCAGTGTCTGCACCCGACCTCAAGGCTCCTTGCTGCAGTCCTTCCCTCCTTGGAACTCTGTTTAAGCTCACGTTTGCCACTTAGAATCTCTGGAACCTACCCAAATGGAAAGGAAAAAGAGACGTAGTAAAAGAAAAAAGGAAAAAAAAAGAGACATATTTGGTGACTGTCCAAAGACTTCTGGAAGCTTTTAGGCAGTGGATAGATAGGAGTAGGACTAAATGTGACTCCCCGCAAAAGTCACAGAGGCCCGTTTCTGGAAAGGACGGCCCCGCTGTCTCCTGCCTCTGTTGACCTTTGGAGTCATGTCCTTGTGTCGGTTCGTCACTGATTGATGGCTGTCTGTCCTTTGTTTGAAGTTCACCAGGTGTGTTTGTTTCCCTAAGTGCTGGACACTCCATTTCTGTGCTGATACTCTCATCAGCCAGCCTCTGGACATCCGTCTTAACCCAGATGTTTATTGTCACTTCAGTAGGAATTGGGTATTTTCCACGCCCCCGCCCTGCTCTAAGGGAGTAGGGAGGGTTAGCTAATGTCATGCTGGACTCAAAAGCCAAAGCAAAGAGCAGTGACTCCCAGACCCCGTTTTCTCAAGGTGTGTGTTCAGTGAGAGAGCAGTCCCAGTCCTCTGCAGAGTGACGTGACTTTTCCCGTATTTTGCAGGAATTTAGTAAAACGTATATAATCTAGTTCAATTTACAATACACGTTTATGCATGTGTGCGCCATAAAGAATGTATCTTTTGTAACATTCCTACTCTCCAGTGTTTGGTCTGTGTCCAATTGATGTGGATTTGATGCTTTTACAGCTTAAGTCTCATGACCCAGTCTCAGTGCAGGATAAACTGAGTTATGCTCTGGTAAAAGGAGATAGAATGCAAATAAGCTGGCAAGAAATTGCCAAATAAATTCCCAGTTTCTAAGTTCCAGGATGAACAACAAGGCAAGGTAGGAACAAGCAGTGTGTGTGCAGTGCACGTCAGAAGGAGACACGATTTCTGAGAGAGAAGGGAGTTTTGAAGGAAGCTCTGAGGACAGTTGGAAGAGGGAGTTCTGTGTGTGTCTTGTGAAGCACACACAGATGCTGAGATGTGGCAGGAGAAAATACACAGGAGCCTGGAAGGAACTTCCTGTGAATCAGCATACGAATGATGTCTGATAATATTATCATTTGAAAAAGATCATAAATAGAATTCTCGTGGCATTTTAATTCTGTTATGTGTGTATTGAAGAGTGTTCTCCAATATATTAGTGTGTTAATGAAATGCATGCATTTGATGCAGGAAAAACAGATGTGGGGCGTGAGAAAGGCTGTGTCCCAGGCTTTGGCTGAGCCCCTGGGACGCGCCCCGCCCAGTGTGGGTCCTTGGCTTCTCTCAGGAAGGGATTCAAGAGGGAGCCACCGTTGAGTAGAGGTAGATTTATTCAGAGACATACACTGAAAGGCAAGAGAAAGGCCGTGAGGTGTGGGGGTTGGGTGCTCAGATTAAAAGTAGGTACACACTCCATAGAATGCAGGCCTCTCTGAAGAGGGAGAGAGAGGGGTTGCCACAAGGTGCTGTGTTGCTGGTTTTTTATGGGCTTGGTGGCTTCACATGCTAGTAAGTGGAAGGACCAGTCTGAGTAGCCTGGGGCAGGGGCTGGGACTCCCAGGAAGTTGGCCATTTCCCACTCTGACATTTTGTGGCTAGCCTTGGGACTGCCATGGTGCCTGTGGGCGTGTTATTCACCATGCTAATACGTCACAGTGAGCATCTAAGGAAGCCCAAGGAAGTCGGACCTCCCACCATCCTGAGCCTCAAGGCCTACAGGGGGTTGAATCTTTCGCCATTTTGATGTTAATTGCTGTAGCATTCCTTGAGTGGCTGTGCCCTGCCCCCTTCCTATCTCACATTTGTGTAATGTGGTGTTGACCGAAATAAATGTGCAGCCTGAAAGTTGACAGTTCTGTTTCACTTGGCGGGAGGGCTCCAGCCGGGATGACCGCCTCTCGGATGGCTCCGAGGGGCTGCTCCGGAGAGGGAGGCGGGGAGCCAGGATACACAGGGGGGCAGTCTTAGGATAAAGATCACCTTGTAGTCAGAACATGAAAAGTTGTTTGTTACCTGAAGAAAACCAGACATCTGAAGTTACAGAATTTAGCACTTTCTTATGTATGGTAGGGAGCAAACATTTGGGCTCGCTGAATTCATTCCTTTGACAAGCACCTGGCTGTCTAGGGCCAGTGTCCTGTCCCTTCATATTCTGAGTCCCCTCAGAGGGCACCATTGTGAGAGGCTGCAGAGGCCAGGCTCTGGGCTGGGCCTCACTAGGAGGTGGGGCAGCCGCTGATCATTTAATTGATGGCTTCAGCGTTCTTTGTTTACTGATGTGGTTTGCGGTATTTTTCGTTCACAGTGCTCCCCTTTGGTCCTAAATTTGACCAGTATTTTGGGAGACATTTCATGACCAGTTTTGTGCCATGGCACTAGGATGGCTCATTTCTAGATCAGGTGGAAGATTATTTTGACCTGCCACTCAAAAGTGTTCACAGGGATCAGGCCCCGTTGATACTCAGAAATTCTCTGGACCACCTGTCTTACTGGTCTATCATGATCCAGGAGCATATTCCCTCTTGTTGCTTCTCCCCATATGTGGAGTTGCGCTGTTACAACCGTTGGTCTCACACAGAAGTACGTATCTGATCTACTGTTTCAAGTTGCCTGCTCATTATTTTATCAGAGGCGCAGTCACACATTTGGTAATGCAGAAACAATGTTGTAACACAGGCAAAATACAAGTAATACAGTTAGCAGTATTAGTAAGGTCACAAGTAAGAATTTAAGCCAAGAACTTCCATCAGGTGCAGCTCAGTGAACCCCCAGTTCATGTTAGTCTGTTCTGTACACATCCTTACCTTTAAGGAAGACGTCATACAGGCACCGTTCCTAAGACTTCCAGCCACATTTCTTAGTGGTATTAGCTTTGTTGTCTTTAGTATAGTTTAATTTTTCCGACGTAAGAGAGCCTTTAAACTTAAACCTCCATACCCTGGTGTTAACTATGTAAGTCCTTTCCATAATCGAGGGAGGTAATATTCTTTGGCTGAAATCTTAAGTCCATGTAAATTCTAGAATATCTGTATTAAGAATATATTCTCATACAGTATAACCTAGGGAGGTTTATTATTCATTTGACTATACTTCCCATTTGATTTAACATACCAAATCAAACTTACTAGTTAAAATCCCTCTTTGGGATGTTTCAGGGGCTGTCTGAAGCATCCCAGCCTTAGCTGGAGGTCAAAAGAATTCTCATGAAAATTGTGTATTTGGGAAGCTTGTTAAAAACTTTCAAAACACTTGGTCAGATAAAAGTATGGATCGCTGTGAAATAGTGCTTAGTCAGTAACAAGAAAATACGTCAAAGGGAAAGGCAGAACAGATCGCTTAAGGGGTATAAGAAGCTTTGCAGTCTGTTGCTGAAGGTGGATTAACGTTTTAAGAACCTTTGTCCTCTTAACAGAGAGAAAACCAAATCTAGTCTTGTACCGGCTTACTTCTAAGAGTCATTTACTTTGACTAAGTTTATTCTACACTTAGCCAATCCCGACCACGTACAAAACTCTTTCCTCAGGGTTCCTCTTCCTCAAGCCTTCCACGACTTTCTATACTCATATTATTTTGTCCCTTGTTTTCTATTCCATTCAGAAGTAACCAGCTTCAGGACAAAGTCACTGTTTTCCATTAACAAAATGTAATTTCATCCCTCATACCCTCTTTTCACATTGATCTTACTTTCCTAGGATACCGAGATGTTTCCCTTAATAGTAGAGAATATTTCAGGGTGGCACCAACCATTTACTAATATTTTAAGCATCTTTAGTTTCTCTGTAAGAGGAAGTCAATGTTAAGTAATTAATATTTCAATCTTATTTTATCTGAAAATGGCATAGCTGTTTAACAGACTCCCATCATTTAACTTAATTTAGCACAACTCTAGAATTTTAAGATAGCAAATATTTACAGAGATTATCTTAAGCATGCATTTCTAAAAATATATTTTAAAGCATTTACCCAAAAACTTCTCATTTGCATTTACTTAGAATTTACCCACCAAATTACTATTATTATTATTTTTTTGACAGATGTGCAACAGATATAATAAAGATCTTGTTTGACTTTCATTAAACCTAGGTACAGTAAAGGTATACTTAATATTGATGACCCTAAAGATGTCTATATTAATTAGAGCAAACTTAAGCTAAACTCAGTACCAGGTGTTAATATTGAATGTTTTCCAGTTCACGTGACCCTGAAAGTCAATTTGGTCAGCTTTTACTTTAGAAGTATTTAATTTGCAAGTAAGAGCTTTTAAGTCAATTAAGTAGAGCCCTTTTATAAATTTAATTTTGATAATTTTTAGCAGTAGGGACATCTCGTATCTATAATGTATACACAGACCTAGAAACAGACAAGACTAGAGATCTCATAGGTTCACGTTAAAACTTAGTTATGTGCTAGGTATTACAATATAAATTTATTGCTTATAAATAACACTTAGAACAAGCTGGATTTGTTTGCTCAAATCACTAAGGCTTACTATGTATGAAAAAGACTTTCAAGATTTTTATTTGTCCTTGACAAAGTCTGAAGGACCTGTCGGAGTTCTGAGTTCTAAAATCCCCAAAATGTCTTTGGCCTTAAGTTTTACCTCATTGAGATAATTAGGCTCAGTCTCGGGTCATTGTTTGCTGTATTTACACTTCTGCTCTGCAAGACAAAGAGAGTTGCTCCTAGTTCCCGCAAAGAACTGGTCTGTCACCCTGGCCCAACTGTATCTCCTTAATTTGCTTTCCTGTATCAGTGAGGAGAGCTACAAACAAAGACTTCTGCATTTTAAAACTTTAGGGTTCACTTCCTCATGTCTTCAGAGGCTTGCATAAGGCATTTAGTAAGGGCTCTTTTCCTTGAGTTAGAAGTTAAACGCAGGGTAAATCTTTTATTATTTTTTATTAGCCCGTGGATATTAGTTTTTAGTTTTACGTTCCAGTGGACGGCTCAGGCAGCTCTATGGGTTTCCTTTAGTGTGTTTAATTAGTATCCGGAGGGGCAGATTTATGTGCCTGGTCTTACAGTGCCAAGCAGGGGAAGCGTTCCCCACTGAAGCGTTATGTACCCCACAACGTAATTAAGCAAGCGGTTTATATAAAGCTCGTTTAAATATACCAGTTGTATAAACTTTTTTTCTCAATTTTATCAACTCTTATACCTTTAATTTTAATATTTACTAGGTTTAATCAATAAGTTTTATTTTTAGAAGGAGTGCTAGAAGCCTTTTTCTTTTATTTGTTGTCCACAATCTAATTTTATGTAAAAGTCTCCGGGCTCCCCAAGTTTGTGCCAAAGAACTTAGGCCCTTGTCAATTTTTAATTTGATTAATTGGTCCATTGCCCCAATCATTGATCAAGTATCTCACTGTATATTTTTTTCCAGCCCTATAAATATATACATTTTAAACTGGGGTAAATAAAGTGGACTTGTTTGAACTTTAATGTGGGAGACCAGTAGGTGATCCCTTTGGCCTTTTTAACTTGGTGTAGTGTAGTATCAAAACCTTGTATCTTAATCCGAAATGTCCATTTTATTTATCCCATTTTAAATAACCATCTAAAAAGTGTGCGTCCATTTGGGATAAATCCCTTATTTTTTCCTTGTTAAGAAAAAAATCTTTAGACATTTTCTACATTTTTTTTTTCCAGTTACTCAACTTAATTAACTTTTAAGTATTCCAGTGTTTTCATTAGCATCTCTAAAACCCATTGAAGGGAAAGGGGAAACAAAAATGTAGCTTTCCAAACTGTTTTCTTTTTTTAGAATTGTTAGGTTAACCACTACATACACTTTTCTACCTTTAAACTTGATTGATTTTAATAGGTACCAATAAAACAGCTGTTTACAATGAGAGGTTTCCCAACTTTCAGCAATTTAGACGTTTTTCGAAATTAAAGGATCCATCATATGGCCATCAATTTTATATCTATCTGTCTATCCATCCATCCAATCTAAATCTATCTATCTATCATCTATCAATCTATCTCTAGTGATTTTAAACCAATAAGATGAAGACGCTTTTCCACATGGGGGGGGGGGGTCCGTCTAAATAAAATTCAAAGCTTACTCCCCAGAAGGTAAAGGCCTTTGTGGTCCAGGCTGTGGCAACAAAGGCTAAGACGGCAAAATGCCTGAGAATTGGCACAGTTAAAGGATTGTTCAGAATCCCAGTTTATTTGCTTGGCCGCCATGTGTACACCATACCTGTACCCTTTGCATGGCAGAGTGCAAATTTTCTTTAAAAAAAAGAAACAGATACATACATACATACACACACATAAAACACCCAGAGAGAGATAAAACATTTAAATTTCAAGGACGCAGGAAGAGAAATCCAAGGTTCCCCTAAAGGGGCTTTTGTTTTTGTAAGGTCAGAATTCCAAGAGTTTTTAATCAGGCCTGGCTAGTTATTTTTAGGGTGAGATTTTCTTTTTTCTAAATTCCCAATTAAAGTCAGTTTTGTCCGTACATAAACCTAGCTGGGGCATAAGTTGGAGGCTGGCAATGTGTCATTTCTTTTTCTTTTGTTTTGAAAGTTCTATTCCCCATTCTAAGGTTAGGTTGTCAAAATAAAATCACTAGTGGGTTTCCCCGCAGGGACCGCTGCACGGCATGCTGCCTTTGCCTCTGCCACTCCTGCAGGTTTCTCGGTCACCGAGAAAGCTGTTGCCAGCCAGGACAAGGGTCCTGTTTTTGGAGTTGAAAGGCTCCTCATAAGATTTTTACTTTTATCCTGACGAATTCAATGGAGGTAGCCAAACTGAGGAGAGCATCAGACCAGCCTCTTACTGAACCACTCAGTCCAGACCCGGGTATCTTTCTACGGCCCCACCTAGGACATGTCCTCTATTCTGCCTGCTCCTCGGGATCTTTCAACTGGAGGGCCAGGTACCCGGATACACCGCCAAATAAAACTCAGGGTCGTCAACCAAAATGGGAGATCCGAGAACCAGGAGAGACTCCCCTAAGGGACAGATGGGCACAAAGGGCCACTGCTGGTACCAAGGCTGCGGTTCCTCGTAGAGTTCAGGCGAAGGAGAGAAGTCTGCTCTGGGCCGGTTGTGGTGGTCGCCGTAACTGTTGACTGAAATAGATGTGCAGCCTAAAAGTTGAGAGTTACGTTTTATTCAGCAGGAGGACTGGAGCCAGGATGACAGCCTCTCAGATGGCTCTGAGGGACGGCTCCGAAGAGGGAGGGGAGGAGCCAGGATACATAGGAGCTTTACAACAAAGACCAGATAGTTGGAACAATAAAAGATGACTTGTTATCTAAGGAAAGCAGGCATCTCAAGTTAAAGAATGTAGAGCTGTTCTATGTATGGGAGGAAGCAAGCATCTGGGCTCACTGAATTCACTCCTTTGACAGGCACCTAGCTGTCTAGGGCCAGTGTCCTGTCCTTTCCTGTTCTGAGCCCCCTCAGAGGGCAGCACTGTGAGTGGCTGCAGAGGCCGGGCTGTGGGCTGGTCCTCACGGGGGGGGGGTGGGGGGTGGCGGCAGCCGCTGGTGACTTGATGGCTTCAGCATTCTTAGTTTACTGATGTGGTTTGCAGTATTTTTTGTTCACAGTGTAAATTTTACTAGTCTGATTATATAGAGTACCTTACTCTGTTTGGGTGATTAAGGAGCAGTTTGTGATAGGAGAAAACTTAATATGAACTTACATGTTTATGTATATTTCAATGTCTTTATCAAATTTGGGGGTTTAGATCATGCTGACCTCATAAAATGGATAGAACAGCATCCCTTATCCTCTCCTTTTGGAAAATTTGACTAAGTTCAGGGCTCTCTCTCCTTTGCATGTTTGAGAGGATTCTCTAGTGAAATCACTCAAACTT
Organism: Camelus dromedarius; assembly: GCF_036321535.1. Classification (NCBI taxonomy): domain Eukaryota; kingdom Metazoa; phylum Chordata; class Mammalia; order Artiodactyla; family Camelidae; genus Camelus; species Camelus dromedarius. The sequence goes on from NC_087472.1 coordinate 111,772,492, forward strand.
GTAGCTCTTAATGGAAAACTGTCTGATGACAGACTCGTTTTCTCTTTTTTTTTTTTTTAACATTTTTATTGATTTATGATCATTTTACAATGTTGTGTCAAATTCCAGTGTTCAGCACAATTTTTCAGTCATTCATGGACATATACACACTCATTGTCACATTTTTTTCTCTGTGAGTTATCATAACATTTTGTGTATATTTCCCTGTGCTATACAGTGTAGTCTATTCTACAATTTTGAAATCCCAGTCTGTCCCTTCCCACCCTCCACCCCAGACTCGTTTTCTTGAAGAGGAAAAAGGACTCTTCACATTTTCTTTACATCCTGTGTCAACATTGGTAGCAGACCTTGTAAGAGCTGGGGCTGTTTTAGCAAAAGTGTTAACTACATTGTTGTCAGTTGGTGTGTGTGCTTTCTCTGATGTTTGTCTTCCTTCTGCAGGCTGGGTCATCACGCCCTTTCTTTCCTTAGTAATATTGATCCCTCATCACACACATACATGCAGTATTTCACAATTTTTATCTTTTTTATGCCAAATCGTGCCTTTCATCACTTGTTAAAGAGATTCACCCGTTCCTTCTCTGCTCTGTTGCCTTCGTGTGTATCCACCCAGCCACTCCACAATTTCCAGACACACTCTAAAGAGAAGAGTCAGAAGTCCAAACACACACTCCTTTATACAGGAGAGAGAATTCAAACATTTCTCTGGACGTGTGAATTACTTCCCTCCGAAGCCATCGTAACCTTCCTTACTGGTGCCTTTGCCTTTGGCCAAATGGAGCCCATTTGGAGACCATCTCTATGTAGAAACTGAAACATGGATTCCGTTAAGCATCACTGACGTCTAGTTTCACTTCCTCAGATCTCTCACCTTTGGCCCGAGATCTCGGGTGCAGGCTCTCTTGGATGGTGAACACCTTGAGGACCATGGGGAGCTGCTCTGTGTAATCTGCCCTTTCCTTGGAGATCCCGTGTCTCTTGCATTTGGAAGCATAGAGCAAGGAATCCCAGCTTCAGATCCTGTGTTCTGCGTCTGCAGTTGCAGCTTCCCACCTGAGCGCTCAGTCCCCTTCCTCCAAGCACTGCAGTGACTTCATGGTGCTGTGAAGGGACCACGTCTCAGCTGCTGCCCCTCTTTGATGACTAGTGACCCGTCAATAACAATGACCAGTCCTTCCACTCAATTTCAGACGTGCTGTGCTGTGGGCAAAGATGCATCCCCTCGGTTATGGAGCATGGCATCCCTCACTTTCCCCGCATAAATCTCAGGGAGTCCCACTCACATGTTTCCCCAGAATGAGTAGGATGCTCTGTGGGGACTGTTTCTGACCACAGTACCTCTTCCCACGGCAGTAAAGTGCCCACAGTCCTCTCCCCTTTCCCATCAGGGTGTAGTACGTTTTCTCCCTCTCACTGGGACACCTCGAGGACATCTCTGTTTAACCCTTACCAGACTTGTCTCTGATAAGGGGACATGTGTCCTATTAAAGGCACATTTTCCTGGATGTTTCACGTGGCTATTTGTAACTTTTAAAGTAGGTGACTTTCTGCAGAGATACACATACACAGAGTACTGGCTAAATCAATTTACTTGAACCCTCAGAAATCAAATACCACCAAGGAGGACATGGACGCTGAGCAGGAGAGAAGAAATGGGAAAGGAAGTGTGATTATGCAGTGAGATGATGTTATGCAGGAGCCAGGAATGTTATCTCTGTATTACTGATCCTGATCCTATGGAGAAGATGCCGTGCCAGGTTCTCCATGACATGTTCTGTAGGCGAATAAAACAGGACAGGGGTTAGTTGAGTTGACTGTCTAACAGGTGACAGGGCTCAGCCTCAGGGAGTAGGATGTCCAAGGTCAGAGGAGCTGTTAGCGAATCCAGTGGGCAGATTCCACATGAAACTTAATACTCTCCGATGTGTGGGTGTCCATTGGAAATTCACCCAATCATGGGCACATGGTGGGGCCTCTCCTGTGTAGGACTGATCCTAGGAGGTTCTTGATTTCGGGATGAATGCTTGTGGAATGGTTCGTGTAAAAATGATTGGCAGGACTGTGATTGAGTTACACTTCTGTTCTCTAATTTCACATTTTGTTTTCGGTGGACTGATGAATTATATTCAGCTGGAAGCTCATGGGGTTTTTTTTGGTTTGTTTGTTTTTTGCTTTTAAAGATCTCACTTTAACAAAATGACCTTCTGAAGGGGAATATAAACCAAAAGTGTGTTTCAGACAGTGTAGTTGGAAGGTCCTCACTGGGGCTGTTATGTGCAATTAAACATAATTTTTTTTGCAGCAATGGTGAGGTCTGTAAGCCCAGTTTTGGAGTCAGGGTGTAAATGGACAACCATCAGGTCAGGACTGACTGGGAAAATAATTAGTTTTCATCACCTTCTGGCAATCCCTGCTTCTCTCTAAGATCTGTCACCTGCATAACTCCTGCATGACGGTGCATTCTCACCAAAACCACTCAGCATTCATTGGCCAATCAGTAATCTGTAATTTAGTAAGGTTCAAGAGAAGCAAAATAACCCAATATAAGAGGAAAAAAACCCTCTAGTTACATAACTTAAATGATTGGGACAATAGACATTGTCTCCTAAAACCTTGGCCCATATGAAGTCACATTGCGTCCTGAGTGGTTTATTTGCTAGAGCGGCAGTAACAACAGGCCAGGTTTACTTACAGTTAGGAGCTGGTGGAGTCCTCTTTGCTTCACCAGTCAGGACAGTCGTCTGGGGGAAAATCGAAGAAGCAGGAATGAAAGAACCAGCGAGCACTACCATTTCCCAACATTTCCGAGGTTCTTCTTTTAAGTAATGGATTTTATAAAAGATTCTTTATGGAAGAAGAAATTTTAAACAAGTCAGTTTTTTTTTTTTTTTTTTTTCTCATAGCCTATTTACATCCCACATGAATGATGTATTCAGGGAAAGTTGTAGTAGTTTCATTACCAAGACTGATGATTTTCACAGTATTCTCTTCCGGAATCCCCTTCTCTTTTGTCACGTGCTTGAACTTCTTGAAGTCTTCCTCTTCAGTATCTTTTCCTGTGGCTGAAAATCACCATGTATAAAGCAGAATTTCACCCATTAAAACCCTGGGAAATTTCTGAACACAGAGGAAGAATTTGTGCAGATGAGATCTTCAGTTCGTACAGTGGTAACACAGTCTCAAACAGGCACCGACGCCGGGTGCCTGTCTTCAGAACGAAGCCCAGTCTGACTGTAACTACTTTCTCTGCAGCATCAGCACCAAGGCTGCAGAGACTCTTCGTGAACTTTGTGAATATGGTGCCCAGTTCATCACAAGTGTGCACATTACGTGATTCTTTATCAGCTTCCTAGAATCTACACGTGACACTCAAGCCTTGTTCTGGATCAAATGTTTTGGAAACATGTTGTCACCTCCCAGAGACACATTGGTCCCGTGACACACAGTCATGGGAGATGACTGATTTTTTAATCAAGTCACAGTTCACCCAAGCGCCTTTTTAAAATAAACACCTGTTGTCCCGGGGACTACAGCACACCTCTCAGTGAGCCCGTGTGGTCACCTGTGGTGATGTTCGTGTTTGTCGGAACATGGCATGACAGAAATTGAACAGGATGATTTATTTTAAAAGCTTCAGTTCCGGGGCTTAGAATGCATTGGAAAAGTGGCATAAGATGAAGAAACTGAGGTCAACCAGATCATAGGCATGGCTTGAAATTAGTTGACATGTTCAGAAACTATTTCTAAAACAAGTGGATTTTTAAAATTCTTAAATTTTAACACATAGGACTTACTTTGAAATCTCAGATGATCTGTTACTTCTCACTGCTACTGGCTCCTGTTTTAACCTTTGTTTCTTTGTAGATCATGTCCCAGGGTCCTTAATAAACACAACGACCTAGGCCTTGTTAATGGGTAAGGAGTCATGTGCGCACCTGGTGACTTTCTGAATACAAATGCTGACAGTGGAAGTGTTACCCGACACCGGCCACGGGGATAGCAGGGCGAGTTACATACCAAACACTCCGGTCAGTGTGGTCTGCGTGCCTTCTTCATCCACGTTGACGTCAGACGCTATCACGGTATTTTCAGACGCTTGAATTACTTTGAATTCATTTGTACCAGCATGTGTAAGCGAGTGAGAATAGACATGTGCACAGACGTGTCTTCACTGATTGGGCATGAGCTTCATTTAGCTAATTAGTGGATTAGCCACCACCCCGCCTTTGTCCTTGTGTCGCTCTGTGACGCTACACTCACTTATGACGGCAGGGAAAGTGTGGAAGAGCTTCCTTATCACCACCTTCTCGTACAGATAATCTGATCACAACTTCCAGTCTTACTAGAATGTTTTCTTGAATGTATGTTCTAAGGAAGCCAACATGTTTGTTTATTCTTTTTCAGAACACGTGCGTATTGTGACATGTAAGTTCAGGAACTCTGTATGTGTCCAGTATCTCTGCAGTGGGCTTCATTACTCTCTGGGACCAAAAGTAGCTGACCTCTCATCACTTGGTGTTATGTGTGCTGCCCTGTACCAGGCACCTTCTGAACACTGTGCATGAATGACTGCATTTCCTGTGTCTTGCAGTCTCAATGTGTGACGCCACAGATGCGCAGAGCCCACCGCCGTGTGGGTCGGTGTTAGGACAGGATTGCTCGCCAGGATGTGGAGGAAGTGACCACCGCCCAGTGACCGCACACCCCCTGGGGGGTGCACCTGACCCCTCCGGCTCCGTCCGTCCACCTGCCACTTTTCTCTTCAGAACAAGCGCTGATCTACTCCGTGTTACCTCTCAATCCATTCTCCCTTCTAGCCCTCCTGACACCTCGTTGGAATCGCTCATCAGGATCTGATTTACATCTGCCCAGCTGTGTCGCCCAAACAGAAAGTACCATTGCCCACTCTCTGGAACGGTGAAACATCATGCTTCTGCCAGAGCAAAGGCTAAGTAACAGCACAACTTCAGACTTTCAGACGGGTCTGTCCCCTTGCCCAAGGCCACTCCTAGTCCGTGGGCCGTGGGTTCCACCGGGACAGTTTCAATCAGGTTTCATGCATGTCCTCAGGTTCTCAGTCCCCACCTCTGTGACCCCCATGGTTTTACAGAGGAGGGTTTGAAGGCAGTCTCACAACAGGCTGTATGTGTTTTGAAGGGGAGGCAGGCAGTGAGGGTTAAGCGCATCTCCCGGGCCCCCTGCTGTGGTCACGGCGCTGCTGGTGCCGTGCTGGCCGTGGCTGCTCGTCACGTCCCCAGAACAACGCTGGGGGGGCTGCAAGCGCTCACTCCCAAAGACTGTGGAACAGGCCAGCTGTTCCTTCCTCTCCCTTCTTAAACCGTCCTGTCCACATCCAGGTAGAAAGGATTCCCCAAAATGGAGAAATTTATAGGAAAAATTGTAGAGGCATGAATGATCCACCCAAAGGGAAACAATAATGTAGGAATGAAAACGAGAAACATTCTTTAGGAAATGCCCTGATATATAAAGTTATTGGTGAATATGTAGAGAAATCCTTAATGCATATATTTTGCTTACTTGTGTTTATTGCACAACCCCTGTGCTATTTTTTCTGTTACACCAGTGTTGGGACCTCGTACTGATACATTTAAATTTTCATCAACTGTGTACCCCTTAGAGCGTTTAAATTTAGGTGTGCTGTTTAGGGCTTAGAATGCACTTAGACATTTACATGTTTGCCACAAACTCCATTGCTTTGAACACAAACCATGTTTATGAAGCAATAACCTTGGGTGTTTGAAATCACTATAGTTTTTAGACTGTAAGGTCCTTGGCTGTATAGGAATGGATTTAGATTGTTTTCAAAAAGTGTTTTCTGCAGATTAAGTTTGATGTGTAAACTAAAGATAGACACTTCAGACATTAGTTGTTTTAAAGAATTGTTTTAAAGGTTGTTTTAAAGAATCTAGAAATGGTTTCATGCACCTGAGAACCTCCTGACATAACAGTTCTATGTATATGTGTTTAGTCTGTCACTGACCACACTCAAGATTGGGAGGGGCCATCCAAGTCATGTGACTTAACCCGTTGTTGACGACAAAGTAAAGTGCCTGGAAAATTCAGAGATTAGTACTTGGTCATACGTCTCGTCTGTGGTAGAACTAGAATTTTAACCTATGTACTTCTTGAAGGAATAGGAGACCAAGTTTCCAACCCAAATACACCTTTACCCATAAAACAGTCATACTTACAATTTGTGACATAGGCACCATCTGCTTGCTTTATTCCCTGGGCAGTTTTTCTTTCACATTGTCCATTCAACCTTAAAAGAAAAACATGTTCAACTTGTTTGATGAAAAAGAATGAACAATTTTATATTCAACTGGGATTTTCGCTGTTTGGCCCTCTCGTCCCTATGTCACATTATAGCCTGTAAAGAAGGTGACATTCAGAAGAGAAGAAAAAAAGTCTTCTAAGATCAAGTTACTGTCAAGTTTAGGTAAGGGTGCCTGGTTACACATAAAGTCTGATCAGAATTTCCAAAGATAAACTAGAAATACAAAACAGATCATGTTTAAAGCCTAATAAACATGAGAAAATCTAGACTTGTGGAAAGGACAGAAAAGTAACAAGACTTTTCTTGAAACTCGTAACTATCAAGACTCAGCTTAGTTGTTTCATGACCCTGGCCAAGATTTCTTAGAGAATATAATACCAAAGAACAGGAAGAAGAAAAAAATAAAAATAAAAAAGACAATGCTTTTAAGTGTATTCAAAATACAGTCTGTTCTATCAAAACTCCATAATAGAATTAAACACTGAAAGACACAGGTAATGTGTGTGTGTCAAAAAGTGTGGCTGCATGAGAAACAGCTGAATATACAGTATTAAATGTTATGGAAACGGTAAACAGGAAGATAATATGGTCTCCTTAAAATGTCTGACAGCTGACAGGTACGTCTACTGGGATAGGATCGATACATGTATATGTATGTATAAAACACTCAGTTACATATATTTGTCTATCTTAAAACAAATGTCTCCAATCAGAAAGCTCTTAGTTGTCTTCTTCATACTTGTATTCTCCAAAACATCTCTCTGTGTTTGCATGCTCCTCGTAAATTCCCTGCGGGGCGGAGAACATTCTGTCAGCAGCGCTGGGAGCTGCGATGACCTTCATACCTTTAGTGATGATTGTAAATCGCTGAGAGTCAGCCCTTCAGGGTAGAGGCCACTTAGTCATCTATGTGCCCACATCCTCTGGGCCTCATAGGGAAGCATGTCCTAGAAGTTGGACGTGGACTCAGGCACATAAAACTGTAGGGGTGGAGACCAGGACCTTCTTGTTCCTGCCCCTTCCCTTGAATGAGTTGACTCCAGTGCAACATCTGTGACTTTCCCTCTAAGCAAAGGCTCCCAGGCGCCCTCTAGAGGCTGTTCCTGGACCTGACTCAGCAGCTCCAGAGACCCGTCTAAACCACAGGACCCGGGGAGGCACAGCCTTCCACCTAACCCATGCATTTCACAGCAGACGTGGAAACCAGACCCACTCTCAGGGCTGGGAATTCATGTGAGTTTTCCTTCTATGTTATTTTTTACTTACTTGATGAAAAACTTGAAGGCGATTCTGCGATTTTCATCATCTATTTCAATGTCACGGTTAAAAACCTGGAATGGGCCGTTCTCGCTGATCTTCTCGGTGTTACTGGCTGCGATATAAATGGTTCTCCATTCTGAAACCTGAAAGCAAAAATCTTCTTAGTAACGGTGGTCCGTCTCTTTTCATGGTGTCCACCACCGTCCATCACGACTTGCCCTTCACGTCTGCACATCAGCACAAATTACCTGCCTGGTATGAACAGAGCAGGGTTCATAGACAATGTGAAACCCAAGGCAGAGGGAGACCGTGGAGTTGAGATTACTCAGAGATACTTCACCCCCTGAGAAACTGGAAGAGTCCCGGTGGGACAGGTCTCTGGCTGACCCCCCCTTCTCTTGTACAAGGGCAGGAAAGATGCAGGAGAGCCTAGAAATTGGCAGTGGGGAGAATACGGAGACAGTACAGCAGTGCAGGTGCCAATTACTGGAGCAGTTCTGAGCTGGAGGTGGCTGTCTAGGTGAGGTGCATGGAAATATGGATACACATACCCTCAGCCCCAGAAGGCACTCACATACTCACACACACTTACTCACAGGCAAGTCCTCCTCCCAGACGAGCCCGTCCCTGGTACCTGCGATTGATCCCCCACAGCCGGAGGCTCCTGGGCGGCACAAAGCAAGCACACCAAGGACAAGAGTCAGGAACAGAATCTGCATCCTGGCGGTTCTTGTGGTCCTCCTCCTGGGGAAGCTGAGCGTGCCGTGTGCCACTTTGTGGAGAGAACCTGTGCGCCCCTTTTATAGTATCCGTGTGTGTTGTCCCATAGTGAACCAACGGTTGTTAACAAGACCTTGGTTACGTAGACGTTTTGTTCGGATATCCTGCTTGGCATTCAGGAGCCTCTCTGGCTCTCCATTGTTTTTATTTCAGATTAGATTTAAAAGAAGCTTAAACGGAATGAGACAATTTATCTTCAAGGTAACTGAGAAATCGCAGTACATATAAGGTGTTTCAAGGACAGTGATATTTACTTTCTCTTGTACCTTGAGTTCCACAATGAGGTGAGACCAAGGCACCTGTCCCCGCATCAGCTGTTGTTTCTTAACATTGAGGAGACATGTTTAAACTTACCTTCTCAAACTAAAGGTGTTACTGTTTAGTATAACAGGCTTCCAGGGATTCCCTTAAGAGACGTTGGGAAAGTCTCCAGTCCCTGAGGGGAGGAACAGATCAGCACAAACACGGATCTCTGCCCCCCTCCCCAGAGCTGGCTCTGTCATCCTTCTCCCTAAGGTGACCTTCCGGGTGGAATTGCAACAACCTGTTTTGAGGAAGTGACATCAGCAGTTCATTTTTGTTGCTCTATTTTCCAAATATCTTTGTTACAATCTTGTCTTTAACATATTATTTGTTCATGCAGTCACTTGTTTCCATAGGCAAGCAAGGAAACCTGATAGAAATTCCTCTAACTTTTAGACCTTTGAAAGGAAAAAGCAAATTTCCTATCTTTTTTTTCTGGTTAGTTTCAGTTGTAATGAAAGACCCAAAGAACCTCTTCTTTGTCTTTTCTTCCTCAAATTTCCCTTCATGTTCCTTTTCTTCTCTAGTGGCGTACGAGTTAAATTCTCAAGTTATATTCTGTTTTGACCAGGAAATCCTACTCATGTGATGTCCCACTGGTCTGACTGAGAACACCCGGAGTCCTGACTCAGCCCCAGCTGCTCCCGGGACACACACAGCCTCAGCGTCTCTGTCTTTGGTGTCGGACCTTTGAGGAGAGCGTGGCCGAAAGCACTCTTCAGCCTTCGTCTTCTGTCCAACGCTTGTCTTCCTACCCGCAAGGACCAACTACCTTGATTCACTGTTGTCTTTTCTCTTTTGTTTTGGCCTCAACATCATATTTCTCTTTCTTTCACAGATTCCTCTATGTGTTGTTCGATCCAGCCTTTGACTGTGAAGTGTATGGGAGGGAAGGGTTTCATGTCTCGAAATGTCTTGGAGTTTGTTCTCTTACCTCCCTGATTGGGATAATTCTCAGCAGAGTCATGATCCCAGATAACACCCCTCATCCACGTTTCTCCCTCCCTCCATGCCTGCCTCTTTGACCCCAACATTTGCAGGCTTTTCCTTTGGAGGAATGTGTTCCCTGGGGATGTGCGCCATTACCCCGCCGTAGGACGAGCTTTGTAACTGCCACTCACATTGAACAGTAGTTACTCTAAGAGACTATTACAGCAGCTTGGTCTTTTCATCCTGTCAGTCCTGTCACTTAGACCTCCAAAGACCGCATGACCTTTCATCATGATTGCCTTGAATTCCTGTCACTCACAACGTCCCTGAACAGTATGGCAAATAATAAAGGAACCATCCTACACACACATGAAGGTTTTAACCCCCAAATGTTGCTCAGCCATCGTGTGTAGATGTTTCTTGTTGTTCGTTCTCAGATTTGTCCAGGTCTCTCGAACTCTCTACCCCATCTCTCCTTGTTTATCAGCTAATTTCAGTCTTGTTTTTCTGTTTTCTCTGTGATCGTTGTTTCCACATCTTAGATTCCACAATCCTTCTCTAAGTAGTGCAAGGAACCTTTTGAGCCTGGCCACCAGACACACCTGTTTCCCTCACAGATTCCTGCCCATGCTTCCAATGTACTATTTATTACCTGCATTGAGATAATTCACCACTTGCCTATTTTTAGGGATCTGATCCTGGTAATATTCTCTGCCAGTGTTTCTTGAAAGGTGACAGACTCTGAGATCCCCGTAGTGTTTTATTGACAATGTTGGCTCTGATGGAGGGTGTTCAGTGTTGTCCCTGGACCCCCATCTTTCTCCCAGCACTCTGGGGGTCATCAGTCCTCTTCATCTTGCAGCATATTTGTTAACAGAAGACTGCGGGGTCCTCTTCTCAAAGCTTGCCCTGTGTGAAGTGTCCCCCAGGGCCCTGGTCCCATCAGGAGATCTCTGTGTTCTTAACCAGAAGCTGTGGTTTTACCAGTCCAGGAAGGCTTTCTAAAGCTGTTTGAAGGGCATTGGTTCTCAAACAGGGTGGCCTTTTCTGCCAGGAGACACACTTGACACGAATGGTGACATGTTTCATTGTCCCACTGGGTGACAGGGGTGTTGAAACCTTCCACCTCGTGGGCACAGATGAAGCATCCTTGGACTCACCTTACAGTGTGCAGCACAGTTTCTCACTCCCAGACTTACCCAGTCATGTGGAGGTCGAGAAATTCTAGTTAATAAGAGTTAACAAGCTCCTGTCCCCCAGAATGCAGCGTCAGTCGTCGTCGTGACTGCGCACCCAGAAGACTTGCTGCTTTCGCTAACTCCTCTGCAGGGAGTGCCCTCTCTCCCACTCTGTTCGGCCGCACTGGATTTGTGCTGACTCGGGGGGTTTTCTGCTTGCTTCTGCCCACAGTGTAGTAAACCCCCACACTCCCTAACCTTTCTGCTTCCCACTTGATGAGCGCTTTTCCTTTGCATGAGCCGTCTTCATCCACCAAAGGTACTTCCACAAAGCCATAGTCTGAACTTTGGCGTTCACTGCGTCCCCAGGGTACAGAACTGGTGCATAAATGAGTCAGTGTGTGTCCCCAGGGATTTCTGTTCCTGACGGGCTCGTGTGGGCAGCCATGCCTGTAACAGGGAGATTTGGTGAAAACAAACCCTGAAGGACCTGCTAACGAACTAGAGTCCAGAGCCATGTGGAGGGTTCGTTCCGCTGCACTCATTGGAGTTTGAAGGAGAAAGGGTTTTTGTCAGCAGACTTCCTTGGCCAGTGAAGCAAGGCTTTAGAAGGTCTGAATGGACTGAGTCAGGTGTGTTTAGAAGGAAGTTGGAGTTCTCCAGTATCCCTCACTCTAAAGGTAGTTGTACCCGAAATGCTTGAAGAAAGGGAAACAGTTGTAGCAGGTTCAGTAACACAGGTCAAGGTGTTTAAAGAAGGAGGTTCCACCTAGAAACTGATTCATAGAGAATAGGGATTCTTGTATTAAATAATTACCTGGATTTTAGATTTCAGCATAGCTTTTGAGGAAACTCAGTAGTCTGTCTCAGGAAAGGACAACCATCTTTTGATTGAATGTCGAGGTTGGAAAACACTTTAACGTGTTAAAAGGTTCAGTAAAGACGAGCTAAACACTAAATGTGAATGGCAGGGGCAGCATCTACACCTGATGTCAGATTTTCCTCACTTGAGCTTACTTTAAGTCATTGTTTTCCTTTGAAAATCCCTCAAACCCATCAATTGGTAAAGAAAATACACGTTAAAAAACAAAAACAAAAACGTACTGACTCTATGACATTATTTCTTCTGGAAAATTCTGGGAGCTTTTAGGCATGCAAATATACTTGAAAAGGACTAAATATGATCTCCTACAAATGTCAGAGAACGTAGCTTCCAGGAGAAAAGTTCCCCTTTGTCTCTTTATTTTCTTTGGCTTTGATTGGATGTCCCTCTGTTGCTACTGGTCAGTTCGTATTTGTTCATTGTTTCCGTTTCCGCATGTGTGTGTGTTTTACTGAATGATGCACACTCTATTTCTGGGTGATTTTCCATCAGCCTGTCTCTGGATACAGCCCTTGATCAAATGTTAATTTTCAATTAAATAGACATTGTTTTCAGTGCCTCCGCCCAGCTCTAAGTAATGAGTGAGGATTAGCTAAGGCCACCTTGGAATCAAAAGCTGACGTAATGAACAGTGACTCTCATACCAGTTTTTCTCAAGGTGTGTGCATTCAGTGAAAAAGTCTCAGTCCTCTGTGGAGTGATTTGAGTTTCCCTTTATTTTCTGTCAAAATAGAATATATATGGTGTCATCAATATACAAGAAACAGTGTCTCTGTATGCATAAGAGGACAGTGTGTTCTGTCAGATTGCTAGTGTGCAGCATTTGGTCTGGATTCAATTAATAAGGCTTTAACACCTGTCACGTGTGGACCTCTCCCAAGTCTCAAGATTCGTTAGAACCAGATAGACTGGATTCAGTATCCAGTGAGTTTCTCTCCCTGTGAAAGGAGACAGAAGAGAAGCAAGCCCCCTACTCTTGCCAAATATCTCACCGGTTTTTAAGGTCTAGAAACAAAATAAACCAAAGCAGGACCATGGAGTGTATCTGGGTCCTTTTGTGGAACGAGACAGAATTTCCAAAGTGAAAGGTTTCGGGCCAAGCTCTGAGGACAGTTAGAAGACTGAGTTGAGTGTGTTATCTGGGATGGGAACGTGCACGGAACTGAAACTAAAAAGGTGTTTTGGAAGATCCTGTCAGTTGTTTCTATCAATATTCCAAAGGTGTGTTCACTTTGTAAGGCATTTCCTTCTATAGGAATCGTGAAATCATTGAGACATAAAAAATGGTTACTGGTATGTTGACTGTCGTGTTGAAACATTTAGAAATAAATCCAGCAGTCTTTTAGCTGGACACATTCATAGTCAGAAACGGAAGAAATTAAATTCATAAGTTAGACCTCTCTGAATCAACATATGAATAATCTCTAAGAATATGATTACCTGAAGTGAATAAAATTATGACTCTCTTTATATTTTTACTCCTCTATGTATAAAACAAAGGCTACTCTCTGACATATTGGTATGTGTGTGCATTAATGAAAATGCATGATTTTATAAAATGTAGACTTTATAGCAATCTCTTAAAAGTACTTAATTCTTTCTGCGCATTAAGGAGGAGGTTGTAATATGAAATATTTTAGTATGAAATCCCAGTTATGTGTCTGGAAATCTTTGTCTGAGTTTAAATATTTCTTCTCCGAGTGTTTGATAGTTTTCGCTAGTGAAATATTCTGGACCTGCAACTTCTTTATGCACAATTCTATGATGACAGATGGCACTGCTTTAATAGATATAAGATAATAGAGATTGTTGGTTTCATCTTTTTTAGTATTTATAATCCATTTACTTATTTTATTGGATAATTATTTGGTACCTACCACATGCAAATTACTGTCTCTATTTAATTTATTCATTTATGTATTTATTTTATAGAAGTACAATCAATTAAAGTGTGTCAATATTTGGTATACAGCACAATGTCCCAGTGTTGCATATACATACATATATTCATTTTCATATTTTTTCCATTAAAGGCTATTACAAGATATTGAGCATAGTTCCCTGTGCTATCCAAAACAAACTTAAAAAAATCTATTGTATATAGCCAACATTATTAAATATCAAATATCAATATTAAATATCAAAACTCTCAAGTGTATCCCTTCCCAGCCCCTTACCCCAGTAACTATAAGATTGTTTACTAAGTCTGAGAGTCCGTTTCTTTTTGTAAAGTTCATAGTGTACTTTATTTATTTTCTTTTTTTAGATTCCACATATAAGTGATATCATATGGTATTTTTCTTTCTTTCTGGCTAACTTCACTTACAACAACAATCTGTGGTCCCATCCATGCTGCTGGAAATGGCATTATTTTATTCTTTTCTACGGCAGAGTAGTGTTCCGTTGTATAAACATATCACAACTTCTTTATCTATCATGTCGATGGACATTTAGGTTGTTCCCATATCTTGGCTATTGAAAATAGTGCTGCTGTGAACATTGGGATACGTGTATTTTTTCACATCATCATTCCCTTTCAGAAATATGCCCAGGCGTGGGATTGCTGGGTCATGTGATAAGTCTATTTTTAGTCTTTTGCAGGATCTCCAAACTGTTTTCCATAATGGCTGCACCAAAGTGCATTCCCACCAACCAGTGTAGGAGGGCTGCCTTTTCTCGACACCCTCTTCAGCATTTATCGTTTGTGAACTTTTGAATGATGGCCATTCTAACTGGTGTGAGGTGATACCTCATTGTAGTTTTGATATATATTTTTCTGGTAATTAGTGATATTGAGAATGTTTTCATATGTCTATTGGTCATTTGTTATGTCTTCACTGGAGAAATGCTTGTTTTCGTCTTCTGCCCATTTTCGATTGGCTTGTTTACTTTTTTGATATTAAAGTTATATGAGCTGTTTATACGTTCTGTAAATTAAGCCGTTGTCAGTCGCATTATTTGTGCGTATTTTCTCCCATTCCACAGGTAGTGGTTTTGCTTTTACTATGGTGTCCTTTGCTGTGCAAAAGCTTATGAGTTTAATTAGGTCCTATTTGTTTATTTTTGCTTTTATTTCCACTGCCTGGGTAGACAACTCTAGGAGAACATTGCTAAGATTTATGTCAGAGAATATTTTGCCTTTGTTTTCTTCTAGGAGATTTATTATGTCTTGTCTTATATTTAAGTCTTTAAGCCATTTTGAGTTTATTTTTTTGTATGGAGTGAGGCAGTGTTCTAACTTTATTGATTTACATGCTCGTACCCAGTTTTCCCAACACCACTTGCTGAAGAGACGGTGTCTTCTCCATTGTTTCCTTTGTTGGAGATTAATTCACCATAGTTCTGTGGATTTTTTCCTGTGCTCTCTATTCTGTTCTTCTGATCCATGTATCTGTTTTTATGCCAATACCATGCTGTTTTGATTTCAGTAACTCTGTAATATTGTCTGAAGTCTGTGAGGATTATTCCTCCAGCTTTGTATTGTTTCTTCAGTAATTGCTTTTGAATTCTGTGTGTTTTATGATTTCCATGTAAGTCTTAGAATTGTTTGTTTCAGGTCTTTAAAAAATGTCCTGGTTAGTTTCATAGTGATCATGTTAAATCTGTAGATTGCCTTGGCCACTACGACCATTTTAACAATGTTAATTCTTCCAGTCGAAGAGCATGGAATATTTTTCCATTTCTTTGTATCTTCTTTAATTTCCTTTCTCAGTGTTTTGTAGTTCTCCATGCAAAATTCTTTCATCTCCTTAGTCGGATTTCTTCCTAAGTATTTTATTGTTTTTGGTGCAATTTTAAAAGGGATTTTTTTTTAATGTCTTCGACTGTTGTTGCTTCATTGTTAGCGTAAAGAACTGCAACTGCTTTTTGTACATTAACCTTGTAGCAGGCTACCTTATCGAATTCTTTTCAAGTTCTAGTAGTTTTTGTGTGGAGCTTTTAGGGTTTTTAAAATATAGCATCATGCCATCTACATATGGTGACAGTTTTACCTCTTATTTTCTGACTTGGATTCCTTTTATTTCTTTTTCTTGCCTTACTGCTGTGGCTAGGACTTCCAAGACTATACTGAATAGCATTGGTGAGAGTGCGCAATGTTGTCTTGTCTTTTATCGGGAAGGTTTTCAGTTTTTCACCATTGAGTATTATGCTGACTGTAGGTTTGTCACAGATTTCATTATGTTGACATATGCTCCCTCTATATCCAATTTGGTAGGGATTTTTTTCATAAGTAGGTGTTCAACTTTATCAAATGCTTTTTCTGCATCTATTGAGATGATCATGTGATTTTTGTCCATTTTTTGTGGACGTGGTGTATCACATTGATTGATTTATGAACACTGAATTATCCTTGTGTTCCTGGGATGAATCCAACTTGATCATGGTATATGATCTTTCTTATGTGCTGTTGAATTCTGTTTGCTGATTTTGTTGATGGTTTTTACATCTATGTTCATCGGTAATATTGGCCTGTAATTTTCTTTTTTGATAGTGTCTTTGTTTTTGTTATCAGGGTGATGGTGGCTTCATAGAATGAGTTTGGACATACTCCCTCCTTTTCAATCTTTTGGAAGAGTTTGAAAAGGACTGGTATGAATTCTTCTTTGTATATTTGGTGGAATTCCCCAGTGAAGCCATCTTGTCCTGTACTTTTGTTTGCAGGGAGGTTTTTTAGTGCTAATTGTATTTCATTTCTGGTGATCCATCTGTTGAAGTGGTCAATTTCTCCTTCATTCAGTTTCGGTGGACTGTATGTTTGAGAAACTTGTCCATCTCTTCTGGGTTATCCAATTTGTCTCCATATAGTTGTTCATAGTATTCTCTTAGGATATTTTGTGTTTCTGTGATATTTGTTGTAATTTCTCCATTTTCTCCTTATTTTGTTTATTTGTGTGTTCTCTCTTTTCTTCTTGGTGAGCCTGTCCAGAGGTTTGTCAATTTTATTTTCTCTTTCAAAAAACCAGCTCTTGGTTTGATTGATTTTTTAAATCACTATTTGATGTATTTCCTCCTTGATCTTTATTATTTCCTTCCTTCTGCTGACTTATGGTTTTGTTTGCTTTTTTTTTCTTCCTAATTCTTGCAGGTGATAAGTCAGGTTGTTTGTTTCAGATTGTTCCTTTTTCAGGAAGGGTTGTATCTCTGTGAACTTTCCTCTTATGACTGCTTTTGTTGCATTCCGTAGATTTTCTGTCGTTCTGTTTATGTTGACTTTTGTCTCAAAGTGTGTTTTAATTTGTTTTTTGATTTCATCACTGATCCACTGATTTTTTTTATTAGCATGTTGTTTAATCTCCATGCTGTCATTCTGTTCTCCTTCGTTTTACTGTGCTTGATTTCTAGTTTCATGGCATCGTGGTCAGAAAATATTCTTGAAATAATTTCTATCCTTTTAAATTTATTGAGGCTCCTTTCGTGCCCGAGTACATGGTCTATCCTAGAAAATGTTCCATGTGCACTTGAAAAGAATGTATATTCTATCTTTTGGGGATGTAGTATTCTGAAAATATCAACCTAGTCCAATTATTTTATTGTGTCATTTAGTTTCTCTTTTGCCGTATTAATTTTCTATCTTAAAGATCTGTCCAATGATGTTAATAGGGTGTGAAAGTCTCCTACAGTGATTGTGTTCCCATCAATTTCTCCCTTTTTATCTGTTAGTATTTGCTTTATATGTTCGGGTTCTCCTATATTGGGAACATATATGTTAACAGGTGTGATATCCTCATCTTGTATTGCTCCTTTAATCATTATATAGTGTCCTTTTTGTCTTTTTAATGGCCTTTTAAAAGTCTTTTTTGTCTGATATTATTATTACTATTACTGCTTTCTTACTTCTATGTTCATTAAATATCTTTTTCCAACTTCTCATTTTCAATTGATGCGTTATTCTTCCTAAAGTGAGTGTTTTATCTAAAACATACTGTATGTTCTTCTTCTTTTTATTATGCAGTCTGCCACTGTATGTCTTTTGATTGAAGCACTTAATCCATTTACATTTATGGTAATTATGGATAGATGTGTGTTTATCACAATTTTAAACTAATTTTTCCAGTCGATTTGGTATTTCCTCTTTGTTCCTTTCCTTTTATTTTTCTGTTTGTGGTTTGATAATTTTCCTTTGTATTATCTTTATTCTTTTGTTTTTTTTTGTTTGTTTGTTTGTTTGGTTTTTTTTTTTTTTTTTTGGTTTCTTGAGTGTTGCAAGCTTTTGACGTGTGGTTACCCTGGTTTTTAAGTATATTAACCTATTAATATACTTGTTATTTTAAATTGATAGTCATAATAGGTCAATTCCTTCCTTGAAAGACTGGAAAAAGAATCTATATTTTCTCGCTCCTCTCTCACACCCTTAATGATACTGATATTTTCTTTTACATACTCAATGTTTATTCTATTGTAACTCATTGAAATTATTGCCTTTCCAATTATGTTTTTTTCCTTTCTATAGCATCCTGCTTCTTTTCTATTTAGATTAGACCTTTCAATATTTCTTTTAGCATAGGTTTAGTATTGCTTAATTCTTTAAGTTTTTGCTTGTCTTTGAAATTCTTTATTTATCCTTCAATTCTAAAAGATAGCCTTGCTGGATAAAGTATCCTAGGTTGCAGCTTTTTTCACTCAGACTTGGAATGTATTTTGCACCCCCCTCCTGGCCTGCAGTGTTTGTGTAGAGAAATCAGATGAAAGCCGTAGCGGGGGTTCCCTTGTAACTACCTGTTTGTTTTTCTCTTGCTGACTTTAGAAATCATTTCTTTTTCTTTAACCTTGGCCATCTTGATTGTTAATATGTCTTGGTGTAGATTTATTTGGGTTTTTCTTCTTTGGTACCTTCTGTGCTTCCTGTACTTGGACATCTGCTACCTTCTTTAAGTTTGGGAAATTTTCAGTCATGATTTCTTCAAATACCTTTTCAATCCCCCTTGCTTTTTCTCCTTCTGTGACCCCTATTGTGCTTAGTTTGGCATGCTTTATATTATCCCATAGGTCCCTTAAGTTGTTTTCATTGATTTTTTGTTTGCTTTTCTGTCTACTGTTTTGACTGTGTGAGTCCTGTTATTGTGTCTTCTGAGACACTTAATAATTTGTCTGCATTGTCTAGCCTGCTTTTGACAGCCTTTAGCTTGGCTCTTACCTCAGCCATTGAGTTTTCTGTTTTTATTGGGTCCTCTTTATAGTTTCATTTTTTTCATTAAAACATTCTCTTGTTTCTGCTTACAATCTCTCTTGGTTCCTTCAGTGCTTTAGTCACTCTCTTTTTGACTCATGGTCTAGTAGACTCTTGAGGTCTATTTCATTAATTATTCTTTCAGAGGCTTTCTCTTTTTCTTTTAACTAGAAGTCATTCCTTTGCTTCATTTTACTCATGTCTATCTGGCACTGTGGATTATTTTGTATCATTTTCTACTTTAGCTGTAAATTGATTTATTTTCTCATTTAACTTTTTAAGAAGATGTGGAGTTAAAGCAAAACAAACAAAAAAAAAAACCCCAAAACATAAACAGACAAAAAAAACAGCAGAGAAGAAAACAACAACAAAACCAACACAGAAGTTTTTTTAGAAGGAAAATATTTTTAAGTTTAAAAAGAGGAAAATGTTTTAAAAATCATAAAATAACAATGAAAAATTAAAGTAAAAACAAAGTAAAATTTTATCAAGATTTTAAAAGAAGAAGAACAATTTGAAAACAATACCATAACTAACAGAAGAATGAAACATAAAGAATAAAAATAAGGAAGAAATTTTAAAGTTTTTCGAATATTTTAAAAATGTCAAAGAAATATAAAATGATGAGGTTAAAAAGCATAGAAAATTAAGAAGTAGAAGATAAAAATTAAAAATTAGATTTAAAAAAAGGAGAATGTATTCCCCTGTAGACTGTGCATTCCTAATAATTAGGTCTTTTTTAAGTATGCATTTTTTCCCAAGTCTTCCTTGCATGCCTTTTGGCTTTGGTTGGAGATTTGAGTAGTGTTATGGTGGCCAGAGCACTCCCTGGCATTTGAGCAGGGTCTGCTTTTTGTTCACTAGTTGTCGATGCACCTGCCCTTGCCCCACTGTGCTAACAGGACCGCCACTCCCTTCTTCCAGAGGCCCTTCGGTCAAGCCCTTAGATCACACCTCCTTTCAGTGCCACTCCCTGCGCCTGTACTGTGCACAGTAGGCAGTCTCGCAGAAAACGGCTGCACCATCCCTCACCCCTACTGTGCACCAAACTGCGCTCCTTGCTTGTTTGTCTTATAGATGCCAGTCCACAGAGGCACCAGAGCAGAAAGGTCCCCTCTGCCTGGGGCTGTCGAGAAATCGCAGTCGCACCTATGAGTTTCCAGAGCCACTGTGTATGGATTTAGGATTCAGCCCCACCTTTGCCTGGGAGCCACGCACCTTAGAATTCGCCCCACCTCTCTTCTCCGGAGTGCACCAGCAGTGGTGTTGTGGTTCTGCTGAGAGAAAAGCTATGGCGCTCCTCCCCTCAGGGCACGGCAGCACTGTTGCTTTGCTTTTTTAAAATAATTTCATGGTGGACCGAGGCTATACTGTTATGTGTACCCTCCCAGCCACAGCACACAGCACACTCCAGTCCCCTGAGTTTGCCTCCGTACAGTGGTCCCCCATTCTCCGCTGGGCTTGGCAGCCCAGCCCATCCCACCTCCGCTGGTTCCTGTCTAGGGCTGGGGGTCGCATGGACCCTTTGTGCCCATTTTACCTAGTTCTGTCAATCAAGGGGTGTTCTTTACAGATATGAGCCTTGGATGTTCCCCCTCCGTCCCACTGATCTCTCTGCTGGAGAGAGTGAGACCCAGTAGATGAGCACTATTCCTCTTTTGCTGCTGTCTCCCCATCAGATTGGTCCTGCACTAATTTCCTGTTTTCTTCTTTCCTATTCCTTTTCTCCAACCAAATTTGTTAACGAGTTTTGTCTTGCTGAAGGAAATGTTCTGTCAAATTTCAGGAAATACTCTGAGCGATTGGGTGGGTCTGTGGATGTCTCTCTTGGTGTGTTCTTGAGGTAAGGACCTCCTACTCCAACACATGGCCGCTCAATCTCTGTTTGATCTGGAGTCAGTTTTTATAACATCTCTTTCAGGAAAAGTGCCCATTTTCATCAAAAGTGTTACTTTGATCAACATAACTTTGCTTACTGTTTCTGTATTCTCATTATTTCCGTAGTATTTGTGATGAAAATTCCAATTTGGCTTGTAGTACTGGTCTCAGAAATGTACACCTCACACATATGTATGTATATATAAATGAGTAATATTTCACAAATTTTCCACTTCCTTTTGTCAGGTCCTGCCTTTCAACACTCCCTGAGGTACTATTGTAAGATTCACTTCTCCATTTCTATTCAATCTCCTACCTATATATCTGTCCCCCAAACAAACATCTCCAGAAACACTGTAGACCAATATTAAAAGACTCCACACATCTCTTTAATATGAGAGGAGAATTTAAACATGACAACACATCTCCAGTACATCCATTGAAAGCCATAGTAACCTTCCTTACTCATTGCCTTTGGCTTTAGCCAGCTCGAGCCCATTTGGAGTCTATCTCTGTAGTAACTGAAACATGGATTTTGTTAAGTAACACTGAGGTCTAGAGTTATGTTTCCAGGCCTTGTGCAGCTCTCTGACCTTTAGCCTCAGATCTAGGTTGTAGGCTTTTTAGATAGCCAACACCTTGAGGACCATGGGGAGCTGCTCCATGTGCTCTGCCCATTTTTTGCAGATCCAGTGTCTCTTGCTTTTGGAAGCACAGAGGAAGGAATCGCATATTCAGATCTGTGTCTGCACTTACAACTTCCCACCTGAGTTCTCAGTCACCTTTTTTCTCCAAGCACTGGTTGACTTTATGTTGCTGTGGAGGGAGAACGTCTCAACTGCTGCCCCTCTTTGATGACTAGTGACTCATCAGTAACAATTACCACTCCTTCCACTATATTTCAGATGTGCTGTGCTGTGAGAAAAGGCATATTCCCTCAGTTATGGAACATGGCACCTCAGACTTTCCCTGCATAAATCTCAGTGAGTCCCACACATGTTTCTTTCCACGTAATGAGTAGGATCCTCTGTGGGGACTTTTTCTTGAACAGAGGGCCCCATACCACTGCAATAAAGAGAACATAGTCCTCTTCCTTTCCCACGATGGTGTTCTTTTTTATCCCTCTCACCATGACACCTTGAGGATGTCCCTGACCCTCATCAGACTTGTCTCTAGGGGACATCTGTCCTATTAAATGCACATTTTCCTGGATGTTTAACGTGGCTATTTGTGAGTTTTAAAGTAGGTGACTTTCTGCACAGGTACACATGTACGAAGTAGTGACTAAATCAATTTATTTAAACCCTCAGAAATCAAATACCACCAAAGAGGACATGAACACTGAGCGGGAGAGAAGAAATGGGAAAGGAAGTATGATTACACAGAGAGATGATGTTATGCGGGAATCAGGAATGTTGTCTCCATATTGTTGATCCTGATTCTATTGAGAACATGATGCTCCTGGTTCCCACATGACATGTTCTGTAGGTGAATAAAAAAGGACAGGGGTTAGTTCAGTTGACTGTATGACAGGTAACAGGGCTCTGCCTCAGGGAGTAGGCTGTCCAAGGTCAGAGGAGCTGCTAGTGTATCCATTGGGCACATTGCATATGGAACTTAATACTCCCCATGTCTCTGATATGTGGGTATCCACTGGGAATTCCCCCAAGGATGTACATATGGTGGGACCTCTCCTGTGTAGCATTGATTCTAGGAATTTTGTGGTTTCACGATGCATGCTTGTGGAATGGTTCATCTAAATATGATTGACAGGATCTGTAATTGAGTTATACTTCTCTAATTTTGAAAGTTTTGCCTTTGGTGGCTTCAGAATTATAATCATTTGGAAGCTACTATTACTGTTTGTTTTTTCCTCCCTCTGTTCCTAAAAGAAAAAATAAAACCCACAATTTAGCCTTATGCCATGTCCTTTTTTGGGGTATCTTCTTCTAGAAACCTTAAAGATCCCACTTTAACAAAATAACCCTCCAAAAGGGAAAATAAACTAAATCCCTGTTTCAAACAACGTGGTTGGAAGGTCTTCAGTGGGCCAGTCACAATTATGTACAATTAAACATAATTTTGCAGTAATGGTGAGGTCTGTGTAAGCCCAATTCTCCTGGACAACCATCAGGTAGGGACTCACTGGGAAATTAATTAATTTTCATCAACTTCTGACATTTCCTGCTTCTCTCTAAAGTCTGTCATCTGCATAAATCCTGCATGTTGGTGCTTTCTCGCCAAAACTATTCAGCATTGATTGGCCAATCATTAATCTTTAATTTAATAAGACTCAAGAGAAGCAAAAAAAATCCTTCATTTAAGAGAAAAAATTGTCTAGTGACATAATTTAAATGATTGAACCAAAAGACATTGTCACCTAAAAAATTTGGCCCATATTAAGTCACAGTGTGTCCTTCCTGATTTCTTTGCTGAAACAGCAGTAACAACAGGTTATTTTTACTTACAGTTGGTGGTGTCAACGACTTCAACTGTTGTATACTTAAGACAGTCTTCTGGGGAAAAGTTAAAGGGACAAGAATAAAAGAATAGTGGATTATTATCATTTCCCAACCTTCTCAAGGTTTCCTTTTTTATCTAATGGATTTTATAAAAGATTCTTTTTGGAAGAAAATTTAAACAAATCAATTTACTTCCTGACAGCCTATTTACATACCATATAAATGATAAATTCAGGAAAAAGTGTAGTTTCATTACCAACACAGAAGACTTTCTCAAGGTTGTCTTCTGGAATCCCCTCCTCTTTCAACACCTCCTTGATCTTCTCTAATTCTTCGCTTGTTATATCACATAGTTTGGCTGAGAAATCACCATGCATAAAGCAAAATTTTGACCATTAGAATCCTTGAAAATTTCTTAACACAGAATAAGAAATTGAATATATGTAAATCAGTTCTTCACTTGGTATGATTTTAACAGAGTCTCGAATAGACACAGACGTGTGTTTCTTCTCTTCAGAATGAAACCTTGTCTGACTCTACATTCTCTCCAGCATCAGCATCAAGGCTGCAAAGACTCATCAGGACCTCTGTGAATCTGCTTCTGGATTTATCACAAACATGGAAAATATTTCCTTCTTTATCAGCTTTGTAGAATCTATACTTAACATTCAAGCCTCCTTCTGGACCAAATATTCTGGAAACATGTTCTCACCTCCTAGGGACACATTGACCTTGTCACGTATAGTCATGGGAGATGATTTATTGTTTAACTAAACTACAGTTCTCCCCAGTGCCTTTTTGAAATAGATACCTGGTATCCTAGGGACTAGAGCAAAGCTCTTGGTGAACCTATGCGATCATCTGTGGTGATGTCTGAATTATCAGAACATGACAAGGAGAAGATGAACAGGATGAAGATTTATTTTAAAAGCTTCATTTCCAGGGCTTAGAATGCATTGGAAAAGTGTCATAAAATGAAGAAGTTGAGGTGACCGAATCATAGTGATGGCTTGAAATTAGCTGACATGTTCAGAACCTATTTCTAAAGTAACTGAAATTTTAAAATTCTCAAACTTCAATACATGGGACTTACTGTGAAATGTGAGGTGATCTGTTACTTTCCACTGCTCCCAGCTCCTGTTTTTACCTTTGTTTCTTTGTAGATCACATCCCAGGATCCTTAATGAACACAACGATGTAGGCCTTGTCAATGGGTAATGAGTCATATGTGCAAATGCTGCCTTTTTGAATAAAAATGCTGACAGTGGAAGTGTTACCAGACACTGACTGTGAGGATAATAGGATGTGGTACATACCGAAGACTCCGACCAGTATGGTTTCTTTTACTTGTTTATCCACGGAGACATCAGATGCTACCACAATACTGTTGGCTCGTTTAGCAATTATAATTATCACGACATCTTCGGACACTTGAATAATTTGCAATTCTATTGTACCATCATCTGCGAGTGAAAATAGACACTTATACAGATGCATCTTCATTGACTGCACATTAGCTTCATTTAGTTAATTAGTGGATAATTCATCAGTCCACCTTTGTTGGTCGTTGTGTGACCCTGTCATTCTGGTGAATGGTACAGTCAACTATGACAGCAGGAAAGTGGGGAAGCCTTTCCTTGTTCACACTTTATTATACAGATGATCGTGTCACACCTTACAGTTGTAGTAAGATGTTTTCTTTTACCTGTGTTCTATGGAATCCAATTTGATTTATTTTTACAACATCTGCATAATATCACATGCAAATTCAGGTACTCCATATATTTCCATTATCCCAGCAGTGGAGTTGATTTCTCTCCAGGACCAAAAGCAACTGACCTTTGATCATTTTGCATTATGAGTGCTACCCTGTAGCAGGCACCTTCTGAACACTGTGGGTGAATGACTACATTCCCTCTGCTTCTCAGCCTTGCTGTGTTTTGTAACAGATGTGCAGATGGCACTACCTTATGTGTTGGTGTTAGGAAGGGTTTTAGAGGGTGGAACCAAGACAGCAGAGTAGAGACTCACAGTTCAGCCTCTCCCAAAAATACACCAAGAATTGCATCTGCAAACCCATCCAGTCACACAGAACACCTGCTGAACTCTGGCAGAATGTCTTTCATTTTGAAACACAGGAGGAGTCTCACAAAATCCGGTAAGAAAAAAGAGGAAAATGAAAGCATTCTGTGCAGGACTGGTCTTGCTGATAGGGTGTGGCATATGAAGAAAAGCACCCTCTAGATGTGACATCCCCTTTCCAACAGGGAGGTCAATGGGGACAGAAGCAGAGCTTCTGAGGCTCAGAGGAGAAAGTGACAGCAGACAGAACTTAGGGACTCTGACACCAAAGGTCCCTGCAACCCATTATTCTAGACGGGAGCCTGCAGCTATGAGCTGGGGCTGGCTGCTTGAGATCTGTGAGGAGCCCAGGAAGAGGGCAGGGGCCCACTGCACAGAAGTAGCCTCAGGGGTATGGAGGGTAGTGTGAGCTGTGGCTTGATGTGTGTATGGAACAGAAGAGATTCAGATGCCCATAAAAAGCAGCACTATTTGTGTGTGTTGGTGGAAATGACCTAACGCAGCCTCATCATAGCCACTTTGTCTGCTTGGCTCCTCTGTTGTTGTGTTCTCATGAGAAGTGAATTGTGACTTGGTCACAGCCATCATTGTTGCTTGGAGGCAGGGCTGAAGCATGAATCTACACCCTGGGGCCCAGTAACTTCATGGGTGGGACTGAAATTTGTTTATAGCCCCAGGCAGTTAAGGTGGATTTGTTCTCCCTGGACCACTTGTGGATTCATGCCTCTGGAAACAGTGAACAGAGTCCTGACTCATGGCAGCAGCTAGTATGGGTATTTCCAACAGGCCTGCATATAGTACTGTGCTGACATTGGCACAACACGGATTCAGGTGTGAGACTGCATATTTGTTGTGGCAGGTCCTAATGCCTGACATTGGTGGGTCTGCAGTGGTGATTCCGGGGACTCAGAACCTATAGGGCACAAAAGTCGGTGGCCAGCATTCCCACAGTTAAGGCAGGGACAAAGGCAGTATCAACAAAGAGTACACTGTAAGCCCAAATAACAAGTGACAGACAGCAGCACAGAGGACATTTCCCAGTGGACCTTTCCTGCCTACTCAGAAACAGGTTTAGAAGCCTCTATTCCAGCAACAGGGGAGCAGACCAGGCTGCTGTCAAGGCTGTGACAACTGCAAAACAAAAAAGATGGCCTGGCTCAAGAACAATCAGGGCTGTCTGTGATCAGCACAGAACCAACCACACACTTAATCAAATCAATAAGAGCCAACAGTCATTAAAGACAGATGTGGCAACGTTCCATACTAAGAACAGCCCTTACAACAAAACTATGAGGTGCACACAGTCTACATGGGAACACTTCTATGTTAAATAAAAACAAACAGGGGAAAAAATAAAACAGCCCTTCAAGACAACAGCAGATAACTGATATTCCTAAATCCATAGAGCCAGATAAATATAAGTAAAATGCAGAAGCAGAAGAACTATTCCCAGTGAAAAGAAAAAGAGAAATTTTGTGAAAGAATGATCAATGAAATAGACCTTGATAGTCTACTGGATCATGATTTCAAAAAGGGAATGATCAAGGCAGTAGAAAAAATAAGAGACTATCAGTTGGGACAGAGCATACTTTAAAAAGGCAATTAAGAGAATAAAAAGAGCCAATTAAAAACAGAAAACTCAATGGCTGAGATAAGAGCCAAACTAAAGGCCATCAGAAGCAGACTAGATAATGCAGAGAAATGAACAAGTGACTTAGAAGACAGGATAACAGACGTCACCCAATCAGAACAACAGACAGACTAACAAGTAAAAGCCAATGAAAGCAATGTTAGAGAGCTATGGGATAACACAAAGTGTGAGTATCTATGCATAATAAGGTTTCTAGAAAGATAAGAAAGAGGAAAAGGGATTGAAAAGATATTTGAAGAAATCATTACTGAAAACCTTTCAAAACCTAAAGAAGGAAACAGATATCCAAGTAAAGAACAGTATGCACAGAGGGTCTCAAACAAGAAACCAGACCTACACTGACATATTATAATTAAGATGGCCAAAGTTAAAGATAAAAGTTTCTAAAGTCAGCAAGAGAAAAACAAAGAGTTAATTACAAGTGAACCCTCATGAGGCTTTCAGCTTTCTGTATACAAACACTGGTGGCCAAAGGGAGTGGCAAGATATATTCAAAGTCCTGAATGAGAAATAGCTGCAACCTAGGATACTCTATGCAGCAAGACTATACTTCAGAGTAGAAGGAGAGGTAAAGAACTTCAGAGACAAGCAAAAGCTAAAAGGTTCAGCAATACTAAATCTCTACTAAAAGGAAAAATGAAAGGCCTATTCTAAATGGGAAAGAAAAAGGAAGCTATAGAAATCAGAAAACCATAAGTGGAAAGTGATAACTCCAGTGAATATCAAGAGAATAAGCATTAAGAATAAAATAAATAAATAAAAATAAAGAATATCAAAATAATAAAAGCCTCGGAAAGGGAAGCAAGAAGATATTGTTTTTTTTCTCTTTCTTATCTTTATTTTTCTTTCTTTCCATTGTTATTAGGATGTGTGTGAGCCTACATGACTATCAGTCTAAAGCAAGCAGATTTATCAAGGGGTTAGCATACATGAAAAACAGTGTAACCACAAATCAAAGCATACAACAGAGTCACAAAAAAGAAACAGAAACCAAGCTAATTCAAAAGAAAATGATCAAACTAGAACAAGAACAAGAAAAAGGAAAATAAAGGAACAAAGAAGAAATACCCAGTTATCTGGAAAACAGAGTTCAAAATGGCTATAAACACACTTCTATCAATAATTACCATAAATGTCGATGGACTAATTGCTATCAAAAGACATAGAGTGGTGGATTGGATAATAAAATAAAAGCCTACCATATGCTGCCTAAAAGACACCCACTTACAGTGAAGGACACACAGATCAAAAGTGAGAGGATGGGAAAATGTATTTCATCCAAATGGAATTGACAAAGTGGGATTAGCAATACTGATATCCAACAAAATGACTTTAAAACAAAGGTCATCAAGAGAGATAAAGAAGGGCAATATATAATGATCAAAGGAGCAATACAAGTTGAAGATATTACAGTTGTTAACATATATGTGCCCAATATAGGAGCACCTAAATATTAAAAAAAATATATGACCAGAGATAAAAGGAGAAACTGATGAGAATACAATAATAGTAGAATACTTTAACACTCCACTAGCATCATTGGACAAATCTTCCAGACAGAAAATCAACCAGGCAACAGACATACTAAATGATGCAATAGAACAGTTAAGACTGGTTGATGTTTCTCGGACATTATATTCCCCCCAAAACAGAATATACATTCTTCTCAAGTGCTCATGGAATATTCCTTAGGATAGACCAAACCCTCGGGCACAAAAAAAGGCTCAGGAAATTTAAGAGGATAGAAATTAGGATAGAAATTATTCCAAGCATCTTCTTTGAGCACAATGGCATGAAAGTGGAAATCAATCACAGAAAAATAAATGAGAAATATATGGC
Organism: Camelus dromedarius; assembly: GCF_036321535.1. Classification (NCBI taxonomy): domain Eukaryota; kingdom Metazoa; phylum Chordata; class Mammalia; order Artiodactyla; family Camelidae; genus Camelus; species Camelus dromedarius. The sequence continues at coordinate 111,801,204 of NC_087472.1, forward strand.
AGCTTGGAGACTAAACAACATGCTACTAAAAAACCAGTGAGTCAACAATGAAATCAAGAAAAAATTTAAAAATACCTTGAGACAAATGATGATGAAAACACAATCACACAAAATCTATGGGCTGCAGAAAAGCAATCCTAAGAGGAAAGTTCATAGCAAAAGAGGCCTTTCTCATAAAAGAGCAATCTCAAATAAACGATGCAACCTACCACCTAGAAGAAATAGAAAAAGAGGAGCAAACAAAACCTAAACTTAACAGAAGGAAAGGAATAATAAAGATCAATGAGGAAATAAATAAAAGAGATTAAAAAAATAGAAAAAAAAATCGATCAAACCAAGAACTGGTTTTTTGAAAGAGTGAACAAAATTGACAAACCTCTGCCCAGGCTCACCAAGAAGAAAAGAGAGAGCACATAGAGAAAATAAAAAATGAAAATACAGAGTTTACAGCCAACACCACAGTAATACAAAAATTGTAAGAAAATACTATGAACAACTATATGGCTATAAATTGGAAAACTTAGAAATGGACAAGTTTCTAGAAACAAACAGTCCACCAAAACTGAATCAAGAAGAAAAAAAAAATAGACCACTTGAACTGACCAATCGCTAGAAATGAAATAGAATCAGCAATTAAAAAAAAAAAAACAAACCCTACAAACAACAATCCAGGACTTCATGGATTCATTGGGGCATTCTATCAAACATACAAAAAAGAACTCATACTAATCCTACTCAAAATCTTGTAAGAGACTGAAGTGGAGGGAGTACTCCCAAACTCATTCTATGCAGCCACCATCACCCTGGTCCTAAAGCCACACAAAACAGTACCAAAAAAGAAAATTATATGCCAGTCTCATTGATGAACATAGATGCAAAAATTCTCAACAAAATACTAGGAATCAGGCTCCAACAAGACATTTAAAAGATTATACACCATGGGCAAGTTGGATTCTTCCCAGGGACACAAGGATGGTTCAGCATATCCAAATCAATCAGCATGATACAGCACATCAACAAGAGAAAGACAAAAATCACATCACCATCTCAGTAGATGCAGAAAACTCATTTGAAAAAATTAAACACCCAGTTATGTTAAAAACTCTTACCTAAGTCGGTATAGAGGGAACATATATCAACATAATAAAAGCTATTTATGATTTATGACACACCTACAGCCAGCATAATACTGAATGGTGAAAAGCTGAAAGACTTTCTGTAAAATTTGAAACAAGACAAGGATGCCCACTCTCACCACTTCTATTCAGTATAGAATTGAAAGTCCTAGCCATAGCAGTAAGACAAGAAAAAGAAATAAAAGGGATGTAAGCTGGAAGAGAAGATGTAAAATTGTCATTATATATGGATGACATGATGGTATATATATAGAAAACCCTAAAGGCTCCACACAAAAATCATTAGAGCTAACAGGAGAATTTTGGAGCACAGTAGGCTAAAATATTAACATAGAGAAATCAGTGCATTTCTTTACACTAAAAACAAAACATCAGAAAAGTAAAGTAAAGAAACAATCCTTTTTAAAATTGCATCGAAAAAATAAAATAGTTCAGAATAAATCTGACCAAGGAAGTGCGAGAGTTATATGAGGAAAACTATAAAACATTGACTTAGGAAATTAAAGATGACTTAAAGAAATGGAAAAATATCCCATGTTCAGTATAAACAAAAAGTTTATACTGTATAGCACAGGAAACCATATTCAATATCTTGTAGCAACTTGTGGTGAAAAAGAATATTAAATGAATGTATTTATGTTCATATGTGACTGAACTATTGTACTGTATGCCAGAAATTGACACAACATTGTAAACTGTGTGAACTTCAGTAAAAGTGTATTTTTTAAAAAAAAGGACGAGTTTACATGCCAGGATATGGCCGAAGTGACCACCTCACAGTGAGCGCACACCCCCTGGAGAGGTGCACTTCACCTCTCTGGCTCTGTCCATTTATCTGCCACATTCTCTTCAGAAGAACAAGCACTGATCTACTCTACATTACCTCTAAATCCGTTCTCACTTCTAGCCCTCCTGACACCTCATTGGAATCGCTCATCAGGATCTGATTTACAGCTGCCCATCTGTGTCCCCAAAACCATTATACCAAAAATACCATTAACAACTATGTCTAACACTGAAATACCACGTTTGCCAGAGCGAAGACTAGCTTCCAGCTGACACAACTTCAGAGTTTCAGATGAATCTGTGCGTCTTGCCCAATTCCACTCCAGTTCGATGGGCCTTCGGTTCCACTGGGACAGTTTAAATCAGGTTTCATGCATCTCCTCAGGTTCTCAATCTGCACCTCTGTGATCCCCATGGTTTTACAGAGGAGGGTTGCAGACAATCTCAGAATGGGCTGTACGTGTTTTGAAGGGGAGGCAGGCAGTGAGGGTAAGCCCATCTCCCGGGCCCCCTGCTGTGGTCACGGCGCTGCTGGTGCCGTGCTGGCCGTGGCTGCACGTTATGTCCCCAGAACAACACTGCGGGGTCTTCAACCATCAGTTCCCAAGAGACACCATGTATTTTGCTTATTTGTGTCTAGTGAGCAACTCTTGGGCTATTTTTTCTGTGACAACAGTGTTGGGACTCATACTGATATATTTAAATTTTCATCAATTGTGTACCCCTCAGATAATTTAAATTTAAGAATGCTTTTTAGGGCCATTAGAATGAACTTAGACATTTAAATCTTTGCTCTAAACTCCATTGCTCTGAACACAAACTGTTTATGAAGCAATGTGTTTGCTGCTTCAAATCACTGTTTTGGGGGATGTAAGGTCCTTGGCTGTATAGGAATAAGATATTCTATGATTCTTTTCAAAAGGTATATTCTTCAGAATGAATTTGATTTGTTAACTCAAAATAGACTCTAGACACGTTAGTTTCTAAGGTTGTTTGAAAGAATCCAGGAAGAGTTTCGTGCACCTGAGAACCTCCTGAAATAACAATTCCATGTACATGTGATGAGCCTGCGATTGAATAGTCTTAAGATTGGGAGGGACCATGCAAGTAATGTGACTTAAGTCTTTGTCCATGACGAAATAAAGTGCCTGGAAAATTTAGGGCCTAGTGTCTGGTCATAGTTCTCATCTGTGGGAGAACTAGAATTTTAAAATATGGAATTCTTAAAGGAATTTGAGGTCAGGATTTCAACATAATATACTTTTACCCATAATATAGTCATACTTACCATCTATGGTATAAAGACCTTCTTCATTTATTTCCTTGGTAATTGTTTGTATGCCTTTTTCTGTGAATCTTAAAAGCAAAACATATTCAAATTTATGTTTAAAAATAATGAAAGATTTTAAAGTTAATTAGGATGTTTTAAATTTGACCCTCCCAAGTCCCTAGGCCACCTATCACCTTATTTACTGTAAAAAAAAAAAAAGGTGACATTCAAAAGAGAAGAAATAAGTCTTGTAAGATCAAGTAACTGTCCAGTGGCAAGGACAAATCTGAGCAGAAGTTCCACAGATAAACTGCAAATACAAAAGAGATCATGTTTCAAGCCTAATGAACACAAATAATCTAGAATTTGAGAAAGAAAAGAAAAGTAACAAGGCCTTTCTTCAAACTTGTCACTATCGAGACACATTTTAGTTGTTTCACAAAGCTAGCCTAGATTTCTTAGAAAATATAAGATTAAAGAACAACAAAAAATAGAGAAAGATGGGTTTAAGTGTATCCACAACACACGCTCTTCTATCACAACACTGTAAGAGAATTCAACATTGAAAAACACATATATGTATTCATGTCAAAGAGTGTGGTGCCACATGGGAAGTCAGTTGATTACAGAGTATTAAAAGGTATGAAAATGACAAACAGAATGATAATGTGGTCTCCTTAAAATGTCTGACAGGTGATAGGTACGTCTACTGGGATAGGATAGATACATGTGTGTGGCTGTAATGTGATTAGAAGTAGGCTATCAAATATATGTAATATACAGTCAATTATATGTATTTGTATGTCTTTAAAACAGTGTCTCCAAACTTAAACCTCTTAGTTGCCTTCTTAATGCTTTTATGCTTCAAACTATCTGTCTGTGTTTGCGTGCTCCTAGCAGAAATCCCTCTGGGTTCGGAGTACACTTCTTGAGCAGCACTGGGAGCTTCATGTATTTAGTGATGATTGTCAGTCGCTGAGAGTCAGCCCTTCAGGGCCGAGGCCACTTTGTCACCCAGGTTCGCACACCCTCTGGGCCTCAGAGAGAAGCATGTCCTACAAGTTGGACGTGGACTCAAGGCCCTAGAACTATTGGGATGGAGGGCAGGACCCTCTATTTCCTGTTGTATTGGAGCTTCTCTCCTTTAATGAGTTGACTCCAGTGGAGCACCTGGGACTTTCCCTCTAAGCAGAGGCTCCAGGACGTTTTCTTGAGTCTGACCCTGGACTTGACTGAGAAACGCCAGAGACACTTCTAATCCTCAAAACCCCAGGAGTCGCAGGTATTTCACAGCAAGGGTGGAATCCCGACCTTCTCTCAGAGTTTGGGATTTATGTGAATTTTCCCTGTGTGATATTTGTAGTTACCTGTCACAAAATGTGAAGGTGATTGTGCCAGCTTCTTCATCTATTTCAACCTTACAGATGATCATCTGGCATCGAGTGATCTCAGTGGTGCTCTCTGTGTTACTGGCTGCGATATAAATGAGTTTCCATTCTGAAACCTGCAAGCAAAATTCCCCTTAGAAACTGTAGTTTATTCCTTTTCATGGTGTCCACCACCATCCATCACAAATTTCCCGTCACTCCTGTACATCAGCACAAATTACCTACCTTGTATGAACAAAGCAGGGTTCATAAATAATACGGTCATCTGAGATAACAGGAAAATATGGAGTTGAGATTTTTCAGAAACAGCTTACCGCCTGTGAAACTGAACAGCTCCAGGGGGAAGGTTCTCTGGCTGAACCCTGTTCTCTTGTACAAGAACAGTAAAGATGTGTGACAGCCCAGTAAGAGGTGGTGTGGAGGTCACAGAGACATTTCTGAGTTGGAGGTAGGTGGCCAGGTGACGTGCATGGATATATGGATACACATAACCACAGCCCCAAAAGGGACACACACACACACACACACACACACACTCTTACACACAAGCAAGACCCACTCCCACGTTAGCCTGTCCCTGGTACCTGTGATTGAACCTGCTGAGTTTCAAGTTCTTGGGCGGCACAAAGAACACCAAGTATAAGACTCAAGAACAGAGTCTTCATCCTGTCAGTTTTTCTAGTCCTCCTCCTGGAGAAGCTGAGTGTGCTGTGCACCAGTTGATGGAGAGAACCTGTGTGTGTGCCCCTTTTATAGTAACCATCTGTGTCCTGAGCCATAAAGAACCAAGGGCTGTTAATCTAAGACACTGGTTACATAGACGTCCTCTTAGGATATCCTGCTTGGCAGGGAGGTTTTTCTGGACATCCATTGTTTTTCTTTGAGATTAGTTTTAAGAGAAGCTCAAGTTGATCTGGACACTTGATTTTTATGGTAAGTGAGAAATCACAGTACAGTTGAGATGTTTCAAGGACACTGATACTTATTTTCTTTCATATCCTGAGTTGCAGAATGAGGTAAGTCCAAGACACCTGCCCTGAAGTCAGAACTTGTTTCTTTAACACTGAGGAGACAAAGTTTAAACTTATATTCTCAAACCAGAGTTGTTATCATTCGGTGTAACAAGATTACAGTGATTTCCTCAGAGACTTTAGGGAAGTTGCTGATCCCTGAAGGGAGGAACAGATCAGTACAAACAGCGGTCTGCCCCACCCTCCCCAGAACAGGAACTGTCATCCTCATCACTAAGACGACCTTGAATACAGATGCCCAACAACCTCTTGTGAAGAAGGCACATCAGCAGTTCATTTTAATATGTCTATTTTCCAGACACCTTTGTTACAATCTTATCTTTAACATGTTATCTATTCATTGAGTCGATTAATTCTCCAGGCAAGCAAGAAAGATTGATGGCAGTTTCCTCTAATTTTTAGAAGTTTGAAAGGAAAAAGCAAATATCCTATCTTTGTACCTCTGGTTATTTTCAAGGACACTGAAACAGCCAAGGAACCTTTTGTTTGTCTTTTCTTCCTGAAGTTTTATTCATGTTCACTTTCTTTTGTAGGAATTTGTCAGATAAATTCTGTAAGATACATTCTGTTGTGAGTATAGGAATGGTACTCAGATGATGTCCCACTGATCTAAGAACACCCAGAGTCGTGAGTCAGCCCCAGCTGCACCCAGGACACACATAACCTCACTGTCTCTGTCTTTGGTGTCTGACCCCTTGAGGAGAGTGTGGTAGAAAGTGGTCTTCAGCCTGCATCTTCTGACAATTGTCTTCCAACTCTCAAGGACAGACACTGTTCATTTTCTGCTGTGTTTTATTTTTCTTTTACTTTGGTCCTAATCTGATATTTCTCTTTGTTTCACTTACTCCTCTATATATTGTACTATCCAACCTTTGACTGTGAGGTCTATGAGATGGAAGGCCTTCATATCTCAAAGTATCTTGGAATTTGTTCTCCTACCTCCCTGACTGGGATAATTCTGAGCAGGGTCATGATCCCAGTTAACAGCCCTCATCCACCTTTCTCATTCCCTCCATGTCTGCCCTCTTCACCCCACATTAGCAGGTTTTTCTTTCAGAGTCCTACAAACACGTGTGTTCCCTGGGGATGTGCACCAAGATCATCTTATCCTTGGAAGAGCTTTCTAACTGCCAAACAAGGGGAAATTAAATAGCAGTTACTCTAAGGGATTATTGCAGCAGCTTGGTCTTTGTATCCTGTTAATCCTGTTATTTTTGACCTACAAATGACACATGGTCTTTAATTTCAATTGATTCGAATTCATGTCAGTCGCATTGTTCCTTGATAGTATGACAAGTAATAAAGGTACCATCCTACACAAACATGAATCTTTTTACTCCCACATATTGCTAAGCCCTCCTGTGTAGATGACCCTGGTGTTTCTTCTCAAATTTGTAGGTTTCTGGAATCTGTACCCCATCCCTCCCAGTTTATCAGCTAACTTCTTTCTTGTTTTTCCGTTTTCTCTGTGATCATTGTTTTTACGTTTTAGATTCCACAGTTCATCTCTAAATAGTGCAAGGAAGATTTTGAGCCTGCACACCAGACACACCTGGTTACCCGATGGATTCCTAAGCACGATTCAAATGTATTTAGAATCTGAGTGGAGATAATTCAATACAAGCCTACTTTCAGAGGTCTGATCCTGGTGAAGTTCTGTCCCCAGTGTCTCTCAAATTGAGACAGGCTCGGTGACTGCCAGACTGTTTTATTGACAATGCTGGTTCTGATGGCGGGTGCTCAGTGTTCTTCCTGGTCCCCGCCTGTCCAACCAGCACCTCAGGAGATGTCATTGCTTCTGGTGTCACACCACACTTCTTAGCAGAAGGCTGCGGGGCCATCTCAAAGCTTGTTCTGTGTTCAGAGTCCCTCAGAGCACTGTTCCCCTTGGTAGATGACTCTGTTCTTAAACAGGAGCTGTCATTTGACCAGATACAAGACGGCTTTATAAAGCTATTTGGAGGGTATTGGTTCTGAAACAGGGGCCACTGTGCCTTCCAGTTGAGACAGTTTAAATGAAAGGTAACATGTTTGACTGTCCCAGTGGGATGGTGGATTGACTCCTTCCACCTAGTGGGCAGAGATGCAGCATCCTTGTATGTACCCTACAGTGTGCAGGAGAGCCTTCACACCCAGAGTTATCCAGTCATGTGTCAGTCATGTGACGGTTGAGAAACGCTAGTTACTAAGAGTTAACAATCTCCTCTCACCCAGAGTACAACCTCAGTCCTTGTGGTGACTGCACATTCACACACGAGTTGCTTCTTTCCCCAGTTGCATACCAGGGAGTCTCCCTCTCTTCTCCTCTGTTCCCGCCACACTGGATTTGTGCTGACTCAGGTGGTTTTTGACTTATTTTTTGTCCACAGTGTACTACATTCCCCCATTCCTGACACCTTTCTGCTTTTCAGTTTATGAGCATTTTTTTCTTTTCATAAGCATTCTTCTTCTACTAAAAAGTCCCTTCCACAAGGTCAGTCTATGGACATGGAGTTGGCTGCATCCCCAGTGTGCATGACTGGTGAATGAATGAGTTAGTGTGTGTTCCTGGGGATTTCTGTTCCTGATGGGCACATGTGGGCAACCATGCATTAATGAAGTTTTGGTGAAAAGAAATCCTGAAGGACCTGTGAATGAACTAGAATCCAGAGCCATGAGCAGGGCTCATTCAGGTACACTCACGGGACTATGGTTGAAGTAGAAGGGTTCTTGTCAGCAAAGTTCCATGTCCAATGAAGGAAGGCTCTACACAGTCCAGTTGGACTGAGTCAGGTGTGGGTAGAAGGAAGTTGGAGCTGGACAGCATCACCCAGTCTAGGGCTAGTTGTACCCAAAATGCATGAAGAAAGGGAAACACAGTCATGGTGGGTTCAGTAACACAGGTGGGTGTGTTTAAAGAAAGAAGTTCGCCCCTTAAAACTGATTCACATTGACTAGGGATTCGTGTATTTAATAGTTACCCGGGTTGTACATTTCAGCATAGCTTCCAAGGGTGACTCAGTAGTCTGTCTCAGGAAAAGATCACGACCTTTGCATTAAATGTCAAGGGGAAGGGGAACACTCTGAGGTGCTAAACAGCCTCAGCAAAGAAGAGCTAAACACTAAATGTGCATGGTAGGGGCAACATCTACACCTGATGTCAAATTTTCTCATTTAATCTTTTTTTATATTGTTGTTTGCCTTTCAAAATCCTTCAAACCCATCCATTGGTGAAGAGAATAAACATTAAAGAAAAAACAAAACAAAACTGACATAGTGTATGATCTTATTTTTTCTGAAAATTTCTGGAAACTTATACACATGCAAATACATTTGAAAAGAAATAAATATGATATCCTACAATTGTCAGAGAAGGCAGCTTCCAGGAGAAAAGATCCCATTTTTGCTTTTCCTGTGTTTACATTCCATTTGATGTCCCTGTCTTGGTAATGTTCAGTTGGTGTCTCTTTGTTCATTGTTTCTGTTTCATCATTCGTGTGTGTTTTACTGAATGATGGACACTCCAGTTACAGTGGTATTTCCATCAGCCTGTTTGTGGTCATAGCCTTTTATCAAAATGTTTATTGTCAATTAAATAGCAATTTTTTTTTTTTTTACCATACCTCCACCCCCTTGTAAGTAATGAGTGAGGATTACCTTAGGTCACCTTGGAATCAAAAGCCATAGTGAAGAACTGTGACTCCCATACCAGTCCTTCTCAAGATGTGTGCACTCAGTGAGAGAAGCATCTCATTCCTCTGTGGAGTGACTTGACTTCCCCTGTACTTTCTGGCAACTTAGTAGAATATATGTGGTATCATCAATATACAAGAAACATTTATCAGTATATGCATAAAAGGTCAGTGTGTTTTAAGATTGCCCGTGTCCAGTGTTTGGTCTGCATTTAGTTAATATGGATTTAGCACCTGTCATGTGTGAACCTCCTGAAGTCTCAAAATGAACTAGAGTCCAAAGCCATGAGCAGGGATCATTCAGTCACACTCACTGGAGTATTGTTGGCGTAGAAAAGGTTCTTGTCAGCAGAGCTCCTTGGCCAATGAAGCAGGGCTCTAGCAAGTCCAGCGGGACTGACTAATGTGTGTTTAGAAGGAAGTCGATGTTGGCCTGCACCCCCTAACTTAGGGCTAGTTGTACTCTAAATTCATGAGGAAAGGGAAACACAATCATGGTGGGTTCAGTAACACAGGTAGGGGTGTTTAAAGAAGGAGGTTCCCACCTTGAAACAGATTCACAGAAGATAGGGATTCTGGTGTTAAATATGTACCCTGGTTGTACATTTCAGCATAGCCTTTGAGGGACCTCTGTAGTCTGTCTCAGGAAAGGATCACCATATTTCCATGAAAAGTCAAGGGGTTTGGAAACACTTTGAGGTGTTAAACAGCCTCAGCAAAGGAGAGCTAAACACTCAATGTGAGTGTCAGAGGCAACATCTACATCTGATCTCAAATTTTCTCACTTTTTTTCTTAAAGTTGTTTGCCTTTGAAAATCCCTCAAACCCATCCATTGTTGAAGAAATTAGACATTAAAAAAAAAAAAAAAAAGGAAACTTACATTCTCCATCACCTTATTTCTTCTGGAAACTTCTGGAAAGTTTTCAGCATGCAAAAGGATTTGAACAGGACTAAATGTCATATCCTACAAATGTCAGAGAAGGCAGCTTCCAGGAGAAAAGGTCCCCATTGTCTCTTTCCTCAATTTACCTTTGACTTGATGTCCCTGTGTTGGTGTTGATCAGTTGGTGTCTGTTTGTTCTTTGTTCCGTTTCATCATCCGTGTGTGTTTTACGGAATGATGGACACTCTGTTTCTGGGTGATATTTCCATCCGCCAGTCTCTGAACATAGCCCTTAATCAAGATGTTTAGTGTGAAGTAGATAGGATTTTCCTATGCCTCTGTCCTGCTCTATGTAATGAGTGCAGATCAGCTAAGGTCACCTTGAAATCAAAAGCCAACGTGAAGAACAGTGACTCCTAGAGCAGTCCTTCTCAAGGTGTGTGCGCTCAGTGAGAGAAAAGTCTCAGTCCTTGGTGGAAAGTCCTTTGTGAAAAAGACTTTTCTTTCTTTTTCTGGATGATATGTGGTATCATCCAATATACAAGGAATTTTATCCATTTATGCATTAAAAAGACAGTGTGTTTTGTCAGATTGCTAGTGTGCTGTGTTTGGTCTGCATTAAGTTAATATGGATAGGACACTTATCACACGCGAACCTCACCCAAGTCTCAAAATGCATCAGAAACCAGACAAATTGGATTCAGGATCCAGTGAGGTTATCTCCCTATGAAAGGAGAGAGAATAGAAGCAAGCTGGTCACTCTTCCACATATCTCACCTGTTTCTAAGTTCGACGATGGAAAAGAAATCAAGAAAGAACCATGGAGTGTATCTGGGCCCTTTTGTGGAGGGAGACGGGATTTCCAAAGTGAAAGTATTTGGTTGAAGTTCTGAGGAAACTTTTGATTCAATTTCTGAGGAAAGTTAAAAGAGTGTGTTGAGAATTCAACTGGGACAATAATGTGCTGGGACAGAAACTAAAGAGGTGATTTGGAAGGTCCTTTCCATTGTTTACTTCAGTATACTAAATGTGTACTTTCTAAAGCATTTCCATTTATAGGAATTATGAAATAATTGAGACATATAAAAATTGTCACTGGTATGCTGATTGTCATGTTGAAACATTTGGAAAGAAATCTAGCAGTCTTGTAGCTGGACACATTCATAGTAGGAAATGGGGCAAATTAAAATCACAATTTAGACCTCACTGAATCAACATATGAATAACCTCTAAAACTATGACTTACTGAAATTAACAAAAATATGCCTCTCTTAATATTTTATTCTTCTATATGTATAAAACATTGCCTCCTTTACTATATATTAATGTGTTAGTGCATCAGTAAAATGCATACTTTTATAAAATGTAGTCTTCATACCAATCTCTTTTTTTATTTGTTTTTGATGCTCTATTTTTTAAGTTATGGCCATATAATCATCCTGCCCCATCCCACAGGTGGCTTCTCAGTTTTGAAAGCACTAACCTTCTGTGAGTCCCCTTAGTCTGGCAAAGCATTAACACTATCTTTTTTCTTCTACTCTAAGACTCCGTCTTTGAGTTACTTGGCTTATCAGGGACAGGGGCCAATTTGTCATCAACACAGTGGTTTACAATGTTGTGAGAATTTCTGGTGTAGAGCTCAATGTTTCAGTCATACATGAACATATACACATTTGTCTCCATATTGTTCTTCAGCTTACATTACTATAAGATATTGAATATCGTTCCCTGTGCTGTACAGTATAAAATTGTGTTCACCCATTTTATGTATATTAGTTACTATCTTCAAATCTTGAACTTTCGATTTATCCCTTCCCACCTCCAGTAACCGTAAGTTTGTTTTGTATGTCCGTGAGTTTGATTCTCTTTTGGAAATAAGGAATTAGCCTTCTTTTTTTTTTTTTTAAATATTCCACATATCAAGTGTTATCATACGGAATTTTTCTGGATTGATAGTTTTCTTTTCTATTAGCTTCGTTTCTTTTTGGGTTTTTTTGAGTCTCTTGTATGCTTTTGACTTCCGGTTACCTTGTTTTACCAGTATGTTAACCTCTTATTACAGCTATTTCCTTTAACTAGTAGTCATGTAAGTTCAAACATATCCTAAACAAACTGAGGAACAAAAAAGAGAAGGAAAAAGAAAGAGAGAGAGAAAAAGAAAGAGAGAGAGAAAAAGATCTCTATTTTCATACTCCCCTCTCCTACATTTTATGATTTTGATGTTTTTTTAAACATATCTTCATCTTTTTTCTATTGCCACTGATTGTAGTTATCACATTTCACATTATGGTTTTCTTATTTTTATAGCTTCCTGCTCCTTTTCTACATAGAGTAAGACCCTTCAGTATTTCTTTCAGCAGAGGTTTCATATTGCTGAACTCTTTTGGGGTTTGCTTGTCTGTGAAATTGTTTCTCTCTCCTTTTACTCTAAAGAATAGTCTTGCTGGATAGAGTATCCTAGGTGGAGCTTTTTCTCATTCAGGAGTTTGAATCTATCTTGCCACTTGCTACTGTCCAGCAGTGTTTGTGTAGAGAAATCAGCTTAAAGCCTGATGAGGGTTCCCTTCAAACTAAGTTCTGTTCTCTTGCTCCCTTTACAATCCTTTCTTTATCTTTAAATGTAACCATCTTAATTGTAATATGTCTTGGTGTAGGTCTGTTTGGGTTCTTATCAGGACCCTGTGTGCTTCATGTACTTGGATATCCGTTCCCTTCTTTAGACTTGGAAAGTGGAAAATTTTCAGTCTTGATTTCTTCAAATACCTTTTCTGTCCAGTGTTGTCTTTCTTTTCCTCTGAGATTCCTATGATGTGTAGGTTGGCATGCTTTGTATGATCCCATAGGCCCCTTATATTGCTTTCATTGGTTTTTACTTGCTTTTCTACCTGCTGTTCTGATTGGGTGACTTCTGTTGTCCTGTCTTCTAAGTTACTTACTCATTTCTCTGCATTTTCTAGTCTGCTTTTGACAGCCTTTAGCCTGGCTCTTATCTCACTCCTCGAGTTGTTTGTTTTTTTTTTTTTTTTTTTTTTTATTGACTCTTCTTTATACTTTCTATTCCTTTCCATATATTCTTTGTGTGTAATCAAGGCCTCTCTTACTTCATGGTTTCTCTTATTTCCTTCAGTGGCTTGATCAACCTCTTTTTGTACTCATGATCTAGTAGATTATTGAGATCAATCTCATGGTTCATTCTTTCAGGAGATTTCTCTTCTTTTAATTGGGAATTGTTTTTCTGTGTCTTCATTTTCCTTATTTTCTCCTGCTCTAGGGACTAAGGAGTATCATGTATCTACTGTGGAGTACATACTGGGTTCAGGGCTATTTTATTCTTGGTTTATTTGTTTTTATTTAAAGTGAGAGCTTTCCTGTGTAGACTGTGTGCATCTAGTAATTTTGTTGTGATGGCTGTTCTTAGTATGGATGGTTGCCTTGTGTTTCTTCCCTTGTGTTGGCTGTTATCCCTTTGGTGGTGTTGTTGGTGTTCTTCAGAGTGTGCTCTGATTGTTGTTGTTCAGCTGGGCCTCTTTTATGTTGTTGTTGTTCTGTGATTGTCACAGCCCTGACAGGGGCCAGGTCTGCACTTCAGTTATTGGAATATAGGCTTCTAGACCCATTTATGATCTGTGGTGTATGGCAGGCAGGGCTGCAGCTTGCAAGAAGAGGAGGCAGGAGATGTCCACTGGGAAGTGCCCTCTGTGGTGCTGTCTGTCACTTGTTATGTGAGCTTACAAAGTGCCCTTTGTTGATGCTTCCTCTGTCCCTGCCTTAGCTCTGAGAATGTCAGCTACCTGTTCTGGTGTCCCCCAGGTTCTGGGCCGCAGGAAACACCGGTGCAGATCTGCCAATGGCAGAGCCTAGGACCCACCAGAACAAGCATGCAGTCACACACCTGAAACCATGATGTGCCACAGGGTAAGCTAGAACCTAGCCCCATCTCCATATGCAGGCCTGTTGTAAAATTCATACTGATCCCCGCCTTTACTTAGAACTCCACTCACTCACTGCATGTTCTTCCCGGGTTCGCAGGTCCACAGAGGTTCCAGACACAGCAAATGTGCCCTGTCTTCTGGGGCTGTAAAGAAATTTCAGTCTCGCCTGTTAAATTTCCGGGCCCTTGGGTATGGTGTCAGTTTTCATGTCTGCCTCCATTCAGCAGTGATGGCTATGACAGAGCCCCACCTCTCTTCTCACAAGAACTCACCAACAGTGGAGACAAGCAGAAAGAGTGGCTATGTTGCACTTCTCTTGCACCCCTCTCCCCATGCACACCAGCAATGGTGCTTTTTTATGGGGATCCCAGACTTCTGTTCTGCACACACCCCCAGTCAGAGCTCACAGTGACCTCCAGATTCTTAAGGCTATGTCTGTGCAGCTGGCCCCAACCCTCTGCCTGGTCTCCTCACCAATCTCCAGTAGCCAGTCCTGGCTCCTACCTGCTGACTTGCATCTAGGGCCAGGAATCACACGGACCCTCCATGTTAGTTTTCAGTAGTTCCCATTGCAAGTGGTTGCCAATTCATACTGTGAACCTCAAAACTGCCCTTCTGTCTTCTACTATCCTCCTGGCTGGAGAGAGGACGTCCCAGCGTGAGGGTGCCTTTCTTACTTTGCCACTCCCTCTCTTAAGCACCCCCCACACACCTGTTTTTAGGTTTTCTTTTTCCTCTTACTGCTTTTTGTTTATTTTCCTGTGTTTCAAAGTAAGAAATTGGCCAGATTTTGGTAGGTGTTCATTGTGATTCACTAGGTTTGTAGTTGAAATTCTTGTTTTTGTGGGAGAGGGCTAGCTGGGAGCTTCTTGCCATCTTGGCATCTGTCTCTGTACATCCATCTCTTGAAAGTACCCTAATCTGTCTGGAGGACAAAGGATGAAATATTTCACGACGAAATCATGGTTATGTGCCTGTAGAAGAGTTTGTCTGAGTTTAGGTATTTCTTCTTTGAATGTTTGATAGTTTTCATTAGTGAAATCTGGAACTGAAACTTGTCTATGCACAATTTTATGATGGCAGATTGTATTTCTTTAATAAATAGAAAACAGTAGTTTTCATCTTGAGTCAATTTTTTAACATCCCTTTTAGGAAATGTGTTCATTTCGTGAAAAATAATTACTTTGGTCAGTGTAAGTTTGTGTAGTGTTTTTGTGTTCTCATCATTTTTGCAGTATTTCTGATGGAAATTTCAATTTCCTTTATAATACTGTTCTCACAAGTATATACCACAGACACACATATGCATATATACACCTGTGTAGTAGGTCACAATTTTCCTGTGTGTTCATTCCAGGTCCTGCCTTTCAACCTTCCGTGAGGTACTCATGTGAGATTCACCCCCTCCCTTTCTAGTCAACTGTCTGTCCATATGTCCACCTCCCTAAAATCCAGCATTTCCACACACGTTCTGCAGACACGTGTCACAAGTCCACACACACACAGCTCTTTATGTGAAAGGAGAGTTTGAACATGGCATTCACATCTCCATGACTTCCCACAAGAGCCATAGTAACCTTCCTTGCAGTGCTGTTGACTGGCCAACGGAGCCAAATTGAAGACCATCTCTATGTAGTAACTGAAACATGGATTCTGTTCTGTAGCACTTTGGTTTAGTTTCACTTCCCCAGGCCTTGGGCATATCTCTGACCTTTGGACCCTATCTAGGGTGCAGGCTGTCGTAGATCACAAGCACCCTGAGGACCATGGGGAGCTGCTCCTTGTGCTCTGCCCATTCCTTGAAAATCCCCATGTTTCCTTCACTTGGAAACATAGAGCAAGGAATCCCTCCTTCAGATCCTCTGTTCTGTGTCTTAAGTACAAATTCCCGCCTGAGCTCTCAGTCAGTTTCTTCCTCCAAGCACCACACTGACTTCATGTTGCTGTGGAGGGACCACGTCTCAGCTGTTGCCCCTCTTTGATGACTAGTGACCCATCAGTAACAATGAGCAGTCCTTCTGTTCAATTTCTGACGTGATGTGCTGTGGGACAAGGCATATTCCCTCAGTGATGGAGCATGGCACCTCACAGTTTCTGTGCATAAAACTCAGTGGGTCCCACACACACTTCTTTGCACAGAATGAATGGGATGCTCTGTGGGGACTTTTTCTTGACCACAGGGCCCCATCCCACTGCAGTAAAGTGCCCACAGTCCTCTTCCTTTCCCATGATGCTGTACTTCTTTTTTTATCCCTCCCGCCGAGAAGCCTTGATGATGTCTCCATTAGAGCCTCATCAGACTTGTCTCTCTCATGGGATATCTGTCCTATTAAAAGCACATTTTCCTTGATGTTTAATGGGGCTATTTGTGAGTTTTAAGTTAGGTGACTTTCTGCAAAGATACATATGCACAGAGTATTTACTAAATCAATTCATTTAAATCCTGAGAAATCAAATACCATGAAGGAGGACATGAACGCTGAGGAGGAGAGAACAAATGGGAAAGGAAGTGTGATTATGGAGAAAGAGACAGATGATGTTATGTGGAAACGAGGAATGTTGTCTCCATATTGTTGATCCTGATTCCATGGAGAAGATGACATGCCTGGTTCTGCATGACATGTTCTGGTGGTGAATAAAACAGGACAGAGGTTAGTTGAATGGACCGTCTGATAGGTGACAGGGCTGAGCCTCAGGGAGAAGGATGTCCAAGATCAGAGGAGCTGCTAGTGAATCCACTGGGCAGATTCAATGTGGAACTTAATACTCCCCATGTCTCTGATATGTGGGTATCCACTGGGAATTCCCCCAAGGATGTACATATGGTGGGACCTCTCCTGTGTAGCATTGATTCTAGGAGTTTTGTGGTGTCAGGATGCATGCTCGTGGAATGGTTTATTTATAAGTGATTGGAAGGACTCTGAGTTACACTTCTATTTTCTAATTTCAGGTTTTGTGTTTAGTGGACTGAAGAATTATATTCACTTGTAAGCAAGTGGATTTGGGTGGGGCGGCGTTATTTTATTTCGTTGCTGTTTTTGTTTTTTGCTTTTAAAGGTCTGACCTTAACTGAATCACCTTCTGCAGGGGAATGTAAACCAAAGATGTGTTTCAGAGACTGTGGTTGGAAGGTCTTCTTTGGGGCTGTCACAGTTATGTGCAATTAAACCTATTTTTTGCAGCAACTGTGAGTTCTCTGTAAGCCCAGTTCTCCTGGAGCTGGGATGTATATGGACAACCATCAGGTCAGGACTGACTGGGAAATTAATTAGCTTTCATCACCTTCCGGCAATTCCTGCTTTTCTCTAGCATCTGTCATCTGCATAAATCCTGCATTGTGGTGCTTTGTCCCCAAAGCTGCTCAGCATTAATTGGCCAGTCATTCATCTGTAATTTAATAAAACTCAAGACAATCAAAATACCCCTAATGTAAGAGGAAAAATTCTCTAGTGACATGATTTAAATGGTTGGGACAAAAGACACTGTCACCTACAAAATATGGCCCATATGAAGTAGTCATGTGTCCTTACTGATTTATCTCTACAGCAGCAGCAACAACTGGTCATTTTTACTCACGTTTGGTGCTGTTGAAGTCCTCTTTCATTCAACAGTTATCACAGTCTAGAAATTAAAGGGGCAAGAATAAATTAACCGCCGAGTACTAACATTTGTCAATATTTCTAGGGTTTCTTTTTTTAACTAATGGATTTTATAAAAGGTTCCTTATGGAATAAGTATTTTAAAACGAATCAGTTTATTTCCGGACAACCTGTTTCCATCCCACATGCATGATGTATTCAGGAAGAAGTGTTGTTTCATTACCAGGACAGCTGATGAACACAGCATTTTCTTCTGTAAGCCCATACGTCGACAACAGGTTATTGAACTCTTCTAACAACGTCTGTAAGCGTGCCAGTGTAATGTAGTCTCCATTGCCTGAAAATCACCGTGCATAAAGCAGAATTTCAGCCATTAAAACCTCTAATAATTTCTGTACATAGAATATGAAATTGAATGTGCAAGTCAGATCTTCACTTGGTACAATTTTAACAGAGTCTAAAACAGACACAGGCGTGTGTTTCCTGTCTTCAGAACGAAACCCAGTCTGACTCTGTAACTCCATTCTCTCCAGCATCAGCACTTGGGCTCCAAAGACTCGTCAGGACCTCCGTGAATCTGGTGCCTGATTCACCACAAATTTGGAAAATGTTTCATTACCAGCTTTACAGAATCTATAACCTGACCTTCAAGCCTTTTTCTGAACCAAGTATTCTGGAAAGATGTTCTCACCTCCGAGAGACACATTGACCCTGTGACACACAGTCATGGGACTTGATACATTATTTAATCAAACCACTATTCTCCCTAGTACCATTTTGAAATAGACACCTGTTGTCCCATGGACTAGAGCAGTCCTCTCAGGGAGCCCAGGTGGTCATCTTTGGTGATGTCCACGTTCATAAGAACATGGCATGAGAGAAACTGAACAGGATGAAGATTTATTGTAAAATCTTCAGTTTCCAAGCTTAGAATACATTCGGAAAATGGCATAAAATGAAGAAATTTTGGTCAAGACAATCATAGCAATGGCTTGATATTAGTTGACATGTTAAACTACTTCTAAAGCAACTGACTATTTTAAATTCTTAAGAACACATGGAACTTATTTTGAAATATGAGATGATCTGTTGCTTCCCAGTGCCACCAGCTCCTCTTTTTACCTTTGTAGATCACACCACAGGATCCTTAGTGAACACAACGACCTAGGGCTTGTCAAAGGGTAATGAGTTATATGTGCATCTGGTGACTTTCTGAATAAAAATGCTGACAGTGGAAGAGTTACCAGACAGTGACCGTGGGGATTGTAGAGTGTGGTACATACCAAGCAATTCGACCAGTATGATCTGTTTGCCATTGTTATCCACGCCGAAAACAGTTACTACCAGGACATCTTCGGACAGTTGAGTAATTTGCACTTCCTTTCTACAGTCATCTGTGAGTGAGCGAGAATAGACATGTACACACATGGATCTTCACTGATTGTGCATTAGCCTGTGTTGGTCCGTGTGTGAATCTGTCAGTGTGGTGATGCTATAGTCGGTCATAACGGCAGGGATAGTGGGGAAGAACTTCCTCGTCGCCACCTTCTCATACAGGTAATCTGGTCACACCTTGCAGTCTTGCTAGGATGTTTTCTAGAATGTGTGTTTTAATGAAGCCAATTTTTTTTTTTTACCAACATGTGCATATTGTCACATACAAGTTCAAGAACTCTGTGTATTCCCATTATCCCAGCAATGGAGTTGATTTCTCTCTGGGACGAAAAGCAACTGACCAATCATCTCTTTGTGTTATGAGTGCAGCCCTGTACCAGGCACCTTCTGAACACTGTGAATGAATGACTGCATTCCCTCTGCCCTGCAGTCTTGCTGTGTGATGTTACAGGTGTGCAGAGACCACTGCTGTGTGTGTCTGTGTTAGGACAGGTGTACTTGCCAGGATATGGAGGAAGTGACCAGCTCCCAGTGCCCGCACACCCCTGGGAGGGTGCACCTCAGCAGTATGGCTGCGACCATCCATCTGCCGCAATTCCCTTCAGAAGAACAAGCACTAATCTATGCTGCATTAACTCCAAGTCTGTTCTCCCTTCTAGCCCTCCTGACACCTTATTGGAATCACTCATGAGATCTGATTTTAAACTGCCCAGCTTTGTCACCAAAACACAAAAATACCATTGTCCACTATCTCGAACACTGAAAAACCATGCTTATGCCTGAGCAAAGTTTAAGAAACAGCCAATTCAACTCAGACTTTCAAACATGACTATGTGTCTTACCCAAGTCCACGTGCCTCGGTTTCCACTGGGAGAGTGTAAATCAGGTTTCATGCATCTCTTCAGGTTCTCAGTCACCGCCTTTGTAATCCCCGTGGTTTACAGAGGAGTTTTGTGGACAAACTCTCAATAGGCTGTGCATGTTTTGAAGGTGAAGGAGGCATTGACAGTAAATGCATCTTCTGCACCCTTTGTTTTGATCAAGGTGCTGCCTGTGCTCTGCGGGCTGTGGCTGCACATTATGTTCCAAGAGTCACTGATAATTAGTGATATTGAGTCAGTTTTTGTACCATCTCTTTCAGGAAACGTTTCCATTTTCATCATAAGTGTTACCTTGCTTGGCATAAATTTCCTTAATGTTTTTGTATTCTCTTTGAAAGTTCCTATCAGTTTTTTCTTTCAATATTCTGAAAATGTGTGCACTTTGGTAAAGCATTTCCATATATAAGAATTATGAAATAATTGAGACATAAAAATTTCTACTGGTATGTTGATTGTCTTTTTGAAGCATTCAGACATAAATCTAGCAATCTTGTAGCTAGACACATTCATAGTTAAAAATGGAAGAAATTAAATTAACAAATTAGATCTCTATGAATCAACTGATGAATAATCTCTAAAAATGTGACTACCTGAAATGAAAAAAAAAAAAAAAGACTCTTCTGATTTTTTATTCCTCTATATGTGTAAGACAGAGGCTGCTCTTTGATATATTAGCGTGTTGATTAACGAAAATGCATGGATTTTGTAAAATGTAGACTAAACCAATCTCTTGAAATTACCTAATTCTATCTAGGGATAAGGAACAGGTTGGTATATAAAACATTTCAATGTGAAATCATGGTTATGTGTCTGTAGAAATCTTTGAGTTTTGGTATTTCTTCTGTTAATGTTTGATGGTTTTCACTACTGAAATCTTCTGAACCTGCAACTTCTTTATGCAGAATTCTATAATGAGAGATGAAATTTCTTTAATGTATGTAAGACTATAGAGACTTTCAGTTTCATCTTGAGTCAGTTTTTGTAACATCGCCTTCAGGAAATGTGCCAAATTTCATCAAAAGTGTTACTTTGGTTGACACAGCTTTGCTTACTGTTTTGTATTCTCTTTATTTCTGTAGGACTTGTGATGAAATTTCCAATTTGATTTTTAGTACTGGTCTCACAAATACACACCGCACATGTATGTATATATAAATGTGTCATATTTCACAAATTTTCCTCTTCCTTTTGTCAGGTTCTGCCTTTCAACATTCCCTTAGGTGCTATGTGAGATTCACCCCTCCGTTTCTACTCAGCCTCCTCCCTATGTATCTGTCCCCCAAACATTTCCACAAACACTCTGTAAACCCACGTCAGAAGCCCCACAGACCTCTTTCATATCAGAGGAGAATTCGAACATGGCAGCCACATCTCCATTATCCATTGAAAGCCTTAGTAACTTTCCTTACTGGTGCCTTTGGCTTTGGCCAACTGGAGCCCATTTGCAGACCATCTCCATGTAGTCACTGAAACACGGATTCTGTTAAATATCACTGAGGTCTAGTTTCATTTCCCCAGGCCTTGGGCAGATCTCTGACCTTTTGCCCCAGATCTAGGGTGCAGGACCTCTTAGATGGCAAACGTTTTGAGGACCACAGGGAGTGCTCAGTGTGCTCTACCCATTGCTTGCAGATCCCATGCCTCTTGCTTTTGGAAGCATAGATGAAGGAATCCCATCTTGTGATCCTGTGTTGTGTGTCTTAAGTAGAACTTCCCACCGGAGCTCTCAGTCACCTTCTTCCCTCAAGCACCAGGCTGACTTCGTGGTGCTGTGGAGGGACCACGTCTCAGTTGCTGCCCCTCTTTGATGACGAGTGACCCATCAGTAACAGTTACCAATCCTTCTGCTAAATTTCAGACATCCTGTTCTGTGGGAATAGGCACATCCCCCCAGTTATGGAGCATGGCATCCCACAGTTTACTCGCAAAAATCTCAGAACGTGTCACACACGATTCTTTTCCTGCAATGAAAAGGATGTTCTGTGGGGACTTTTTTTAACCACAGTGCCCCATCTCACTATGCTGAAGTGCCTGAAGTCCTCTCCGCTTTCACATGATTGTGTGGTATTTTTCCTCCCTCTCACTGGGACACCTCGAGGACTTCTCTGTTTGACCCTCATCATACTTGTCTCTGGTGGGACATATGTCCTATTAAAGGCCCATTTTCCTGGATGTTTCATGTGGCTATTTGTGAGTTTTAAATTAGGTGACTTTCTGCACAGATACACGTGCACCGAGTACTTACTAAATCAATTTATTGAAACCCTGAGAAATCCAATACCACCAAAGAGGACGTGAATGCTGAGCAGGAGAGAAGAAATGGGAAAGGAAGTATGATTATCAAGAGAGAGGGGGAGAGACAGAGAGAGAGAGAGACACGATGTAATATAGGAACCAGGAGTGTTGTCTCCATATTGTTGATCCTGATTCCATGGAGAAGATGATGCACCCGGTTCTCCATGACATGTTCTGTAGGTGCATAAAATATGATGGGGGTTGATTTTTGACTTTTGGACACATGACAGGGCTCAGCCTCAGGGAGCGGTATGTCCAAGGGCAGAGGAACTGCTACTGAATGCTGTGGTGAAATTCCACATGGAGCTTAATGCTTCCCATGTCTTTGATGTGTGGGTACCAATTGGGAATTCCACTAAGGATGTACATATGGTGGGACCTCTCTTATGTACCATCAGCTCCAGGAATTTTGTAATTGAAGGATGCATACTCCTGGAATGGTTCATCTAATAGTGACTAACAGAATCTGTGATTAAATGACACTTTTCTAATTTTAAAACTTTGGTCTTTGGTGGTCTCATAGTTAAATTCATTTGGAAGCTGGTATTACTGTTTGCCATTATCCTCCATGTATCCTAACAGAAAAAAAAAAAAAAAGTGACAACCTTGCCTCATTCTATGTCCTTTTCCTGGGCTATCTTCTTGAACCTTTAAAAGTCCCACTTTAACAAAATCACCATCTAAAGGGGAATATAAACTAAAGGTGTGTTTCAAAGAGTGTGATTGGAAACTCTTCAGTGGGGCTGTCACAGTTATGTACAGGAACAATTCTTTAGGGACATCATTTAAGTTGTTGGGGCAAAGTGTCACCTACAAAATTTGGCCAATATGAAGTAGTCGTGTGTCCTTACTGATTTATTACTAGAGCAGCAGCAACAGCTGGTCATTTTTACTTACGGTTGGCGCTGTTGAAGTCCTCTTTCATTCAACACTTATCACAGTCTAGGGGGAAACCAAAGGGGTAGGAATAAAGTAACCGTCGAGCACTACCATTTCCCAGGACTTTCAGGGTTTCTTTTTTTAAGTAGTGCATTTTATGAAAGATTCTCTATGGAATAAGTATTTTAAAATGAATCAGTTTATTTCCTGACAACCTATTTCCATCCCACATGCATGATGTATTCAGGAAAAAGTGTTGTTTCATTACCAGGACAGCTGATGAACACAGCATTTTCTTCTGTAAGCCCATACGTCGACAACAGGTTATTGAACTCTTCTAAGAACGTCTGAAAGTATTTCATTAGAACACAGTCTCCATTGCCTGAAAATCACCGTGCATAAAGCAGAATTTCAGCCATTAGAACCTCTAATAATTTCTGAACATAGAATAAGAAATAGAATGTGCAAGTCAGACCTTCACTTGGTACATTTTAACAGAGTCTAAAACAGGCACAGATTGTCTTCAAAACGAAACCCTGTCTGACTCTGTAACTGCATTCTCTCCAGCATCAGCACCTGGGCTCCAAAGACTCATCAGGACCTCCATGAATCTGGTTACTGATTCATCACAAATACGGAAACTGTTTCCTTCTTTATCAGCTTCCTAGAATCTATCCCTGACCTTCAAGCCTCGTTCTGGATCAAATATTCTGGGAACATGGTCTCATCTCCCAGAGACCCACTGACCCTTTCACACAGTCATGGGACTTGATTTATTATTTAATCAAACCACTGTTCTCCCTGGTACCTTTTTTAAGTAGACATCTTTTGTCCCACGGACTAGACCACTCCTCTCAGTGAGCCCATGTGGTCATCTTTATGATGTCCATGTTCATAAGAACATGGTGTGAGAGAAATTGAACAGGATGAAGATTTATTTTAAAATCTTCAGTTCCAGGGCTTTGAATGCATTGGGAAAATGGCATAAAATGAAGAAATTAAGGTCAACGAGATCATAGCAATGGCTTGAAATTAGTTGACACGATCAGAATCTATTTCTAAAGCAACTGAAGATTTTAAATTCTTAAGAACACAAGCAACTTATTTTGAAATATCAGATGATCTGTTACTTCCCAGTGCCACCAGCTCCTCTTTTTACCTTTGTTACTTTGTAGATCACGTCCCAGGATCCTTAATGAACACAATGACCTAGGCCTTGTCAACGGGCAATGAGTCATGTCTGCAACTGGTGACTTTCTGAATAAAATGCTGACAGTGGACGTGTTACCAGACACTGACCATGGGGGTAGCAGGATGTGATACATACCAAGCAATTCGACCACTATGGTGATGTTGCCATCCGTATCCACGCAGACAGCAGTTACGAGCAGGACGTTTTTGGATAGTTGAGTAATTTTCACTTTGTTTTTACAGTCACCTGTGAGTGAGCGAGAGCAGACGTGTAAACAGGCACATCTTCATTGATTGTGCATTAGCCTGTGTTGGCCCGTGTGTGACTCTGTCAGTGTGGTGATGCTATAGTCGGTCATGACGACAGGGATAGTGGGGAAGAACTTCCTCATCTCCAGCTTTTGATCACGGTATTCTGGTCACACCTTGCTGTCTTACTAGGATGTTTTCTAGAACGTGTGTTTCAATGAAGCCAGTATGTTTAGGGTTTTTTGTAACATCATGTGCATGTTATCCCATGCAAGTTCAGTAACTTTATATTCCCATTATCCCAGCAATGGAGTTGATTTCTCTCTGGGACCAAAAGCAACTGACCATTCATCACTTGGTGTCATGAATGCTGCTGTGTACCAGGCATCCTCTAAACACTCTGAATGAATGACCGCATTCCCTCTGCCCTGCAGTCTTGCTGTGTGATGTTACAGGTGTGCAGAGACCACTACTGTGTGTGCCTGTGCTAGGACAGGTGTACTTGCCGGGATGTGGAGGAAGTGACCACCTCCCAGTGACCACACACCCCTGGGAGGGTGCACCCCAGCAGTATGGCTACGTCCATCCATCTGCCACATTTGTCTTCAGAGGAACAAGCAGTAATCTACGCTGCATCAAGTCTAAGTCCGTTCTCCTTTCTAGCCCTCCTGACACCTTATTGGAATCACTCATGAGATCTGATTTTAAACTGCCCAGCTGTGTCCCCAAAACACAAAAATACCATTGTCCACTATCTGGAACACTGAAAAATCATGCTTCTGCCACAGCAAAGTTTAAGAAACAGCCAATTCAACTCTGACTTTCAAACATGACTGTGTATTTTACTCAAGTCCACTCCAAGTCCATGGGCCTTGGTTTCCACTGGGAGAGTGTAAATCAGGTTTCATGCATCTCCTCAGGGTCTCAGTCACCGCCTTTGTAATCCCCGTGGTTTACAGAGGAGTTTTGTGGGCAAACTCTCAATAGGCTGTGCATGTTTTGAAGCTGAAGGAGGCATTGATAGTAAATGCATCTCCTGGACCCTTTGTTTGATCAAGGTGCTGCCTGTGCTGTGCTGGCTGTGGCTGCACATTATGTTCCAAGATCAACACTTGGGGCTGCAACCACTGCTTCCCAAGTGACCTGTAGAACAAGCCAGCTGTAACTCTCTCTCCCTTCTTAAATTGCCCTGTCCACATCCAGATAGAGAGGATTCCACAAAATACAGAAATTTAGAAGAAAAATGATAGAAACCTGAATGATTCATCCAAAGGGAAATCATAATTTAGGAATAAATAAATCAAAAATCCATTTAAATCTTCTGATATAAAAAGTAATTGATGAAAAATGTAGCTAAATCCTTCCCTCATGTATTAGTGATTTGTGTTCTTTGCACAGCCCCTGTGCCATTTGTCAAGTTATACCAGGGTTGGGACCTTATATTGGTATTTTTAAATTTTCACTAATTATGTACCCCTTAGAGCATTTAAATTTAGGAATGATGTTAACGGCTGTTAGAAAGATCTTAGATATTTAAATCTTAGCCTCCAACCTCATTACTTTCAACACAAACCATTTTTATGAAGCCCATATACTTGGTGTTTGAAATCACTATTTTTTGTGGGATATACAATTCTTGGCTTTACAGGAATGGATTAAGGTGCTCTAGAATTGTTTTCACAAAGTGTAGTTTGCAGAATGATTTTGATGTGTGAACTGTAGATAGACTGTTGAGACATAATTCCTAAGGTTGTGTTAAAGAATCTAGAAAGAGCTTTGTGCCCATGAGAATCTCCCGAAAGAAGGGTTCTACGTTCATGTGGTTAGTCTGTCACTGAGGGCACTCAAAGTCAGGAGGGGCCATCCAAGTTATGGGATGTAAGCCTTTGTTCTTGACAAAATAAAGTGCCTGGAAAATGTAGGGACTACTTCCTGGTGACTCCTCTAGTCTGTGGTAGAACTAGAAGTTTGTAATTTGGACTTCTTGAAGGAACTTGAGGTCAAGGTTTCAGCGATAATACACTTTTACCCATAAAACAGTCATACTTACAATCTATGGCGTAAGTACCCTCTAGTGTCTCTATTCCTTTAATAGTTTGTTGAAAGGATTTTCCATTCAACCTTAAAAGCAAAAGATATTCGAATTGGTTGGTTAAAAATAATGAACAATTTGACATTTAAGTGGGATTTTCTTTCTTAACCCTCCCAAGTCCCTATGTCACCTATCACCTAGTGCCTATAAACAAGGTGACATTTAAAAGAGAAGGACTAAGTCCTCTAAGATCCAGTGGCAAAGATGCCTCATTACACATAAAATCTGAGCAGAATTTCCAAAGATAAACTACAACAAAAGAGGTCCCGTTTAAAGCCTAAGAAACATGAATAAATCTAGAATTTGGGGAAAGAGAAGAAAAGTACAAGGCTTTTCTAGAGACTGGTAACTTTCAAGACACACGTTAGGTTTTTCACAATGCAACCCAAAGTTTCTTAGAGAATCTAATACCAAAGAAGAATTAAAAAAACACAAAAATGCACTTGTGTGAAGACAGAAATCCTTCTATCAAAACACGAGGAGAATTAAACAATCAAAAACACATCTATGTACGTCTGTCAAAAAGAGTGGGCACATAAGAAGTCAGTTAAATATACAGTATTAAAAGTTATGGAAATGATTAACAGGAGGTAATATGAAATTCTTAAAATGTCTGACAGCTGACAGGTACGTCTACTGGGCTAGGATATACACGTGTGTGTGTGCTATTTGACTATAAGTAGACTATCAAATATGTGTAATATACAGTCAGGTATATATATTTGTATATTTTTAAAATAATTATTCCAAACATAAAGATCTTATTTGTCTTAATGCTTTTATTCCTCAACATATTGTGTTTACATGGTCCTTGTAAAATCCCTGCAGGATGGGGAACATTCCATGAGCATCTCTGGGAGCTGTGGTGACCTTCATACATTTAGTGATGATTGTAAACAGCTGAGAGACCTCCCTTCAGGGTAAAGACCCCTTTGTCATCCATGTGCCTACATCCTCTGGGGCCAGTGGGAACCGTGTCCTACAAGTTGTGCATGAAGTAGTTAAGCCCCTAGGACTGCAGGGATGGGGTCCAGGACCATCTTTTTCATGCCTCATGGGCCTCTCTTTCTTCTAATGAATTCAGTTGGCTCCAGTGGAGCCTCTGTGACTTTCCCTCTAAGGAAAGGCTCCAGGATGTCCTCTAGAGACCCGTCTAAAGCACACAACCCCGGGAGTCGCAGCCTTCCACATAAGTGGTGTATCATGGGAAATGTGGAAGCCAGACCCTCTGTCAGGTTCAGGGATGTACGTCAGTTTGGTTTGTATGTTATTTCTACTTACCTGTCACAAATTGTGAAGGTGATTATGGCATTTGTTTCATCAAATTCAATCTTACAGATAAAACACTGGGGCAGACAGATCTTAGTGGTCTCATCGCTGCTACTGAATGCTACAAACATGGCTTTCCATTCTGAAACCTGAAAGCAAAATTCCCCTGAGACACTGAGGTCCACCTCTTTTCATTGTGTCCACCACCCTCCATCACGACTTTCCCTTCACTCCTGCACATCACCACAATTTACCTACTTGGTATGGACAAAGAGGGTTCGTAAATAATGTGAAAACCCAAGGCAAAGGGAGAACGTGGATTTAAGATATTTCAGAGGCTTGGCTTACGCCCTGTGAAATGGAAGAGCCCCAGTGGTTCAGGTCTCTGGCTGACCCCCCTTCTCTTTACAAGAACAGTGAAAGTGCAGGAGAGCCTAGAAATAGATGATGTGGAGAATACGGGCAGAATATAGCAGAAGTGCAGGTGCCAATTAGTGGGGCAGATCTGAGTTGGAGGTAGGTGGCCAGGTGAGGTTCACAGAAATATGGATACACATAACCAGAGCCCAAAAGGACGCACACGCACACGCACACGCACACACACACACACTCTTACAGATGACGAAGCTGCTGTATCAGATGAGGCTGCCTCTGCTACATCTGATTGAACGTCCTCACTTTGAAGTTCTTGGGCGGCACAAAGCACTCCAAGTACAAGAGTCAGGAACAGAATCCTCATCCTGGCGGTTCTTCTAGTCCTCCCCCTGGAGAAGCGTGCCGTGCACCAGCTGGTGGAGACAACCTGTATGTGTGCCCCTTTTATAGGATCCATCTGTGTCCTGACCTATAACAAACCAATGGTCGTTAATCTAAAATGCAGGCCACATAGACGTCCTCTTAGGATATCCTGGTTGGCAGGGAGGAGCTTTTCTGGCCATCCGTTATTTTTATTTGAGATTAGTTTTAGGAGAAGCTTCAGTTGATCTGGACACTTGACCTTTAGGGTAAGTGAGAAAACACAGTGCAGCTGAGATGTTTCAAGGACAGTGATATTTATTTTCTTTTATATCCTGAGTTCCAGAATGAGGTATGTCCAAGACACTTGTCCCCAAACTGGGTGTTGTTTCTTTAACATTTTGGAGATATGTTTAAACTTATCTTTTCAAACTGAAGGTGTTACTGTTTGATATAACAAGCTTATAGTGATTTCCTTAAAAGGCCTTAGGAAAGTCTCCCACCCCTGAGGGGAGGAACAGATCAGCACAAACAAGGATCTCTGTCACCTTCTCAGACCAGGCTCTGTCATCCTTGTCACTAAGGAAACCTTCCATGCAGACACCCAACAACATCCTGTGAGGCACGCGTAACAGCATTTCATTCTCATTTCTCTATTTTCCAAACACCTTTCTTACAATCTTCCCTTTAACATATTATTTATTCATTGACTCAGTTGCTTCTTAAGGCAAGCAAGAAAGTTTGATAGTAATTCCTCTAATTTTTAGAAGTTTGCAAGGAAAAAGCAAATTTCCTTTCTTTGTACCTCTGGTTATTTTCAAGGTCCCTGAAACAGCCAAAGAATGTCTCCTTTGTCTTTTCTTCCTCAAATTTTTATTCATGTTCATTTTCTTTTCTAGTGATTTATCAGATAAATCCCTAGGATACATTTTATGATGATAGAGATGGTACTCAGATAATGTCCCAGTCATTTGAGGGGGAACATCCAGAGTCCTGACTCAGTCCCAGCTGCTCCTGGGACACACACAGCCTCAGCATGTCTGTGATGTCTGACCTTTGAGGAGAGCGTGGCTCAAAGTGGTCTCAGCCTCCATCTTTGTCTGACTCTTGTCTCCAACATCCATTCACTGTTGACATTTCTCTTGTTCTTTGTCCCAGTGTCATATTTTCTCTTTGTTTCACAGATTCCTCTGTCTGTTGTCCTATCCAGTCTTTGACTGTGAGGTCTCTGTGAGGGAAGGCTTTCATATCTCAGTATGTCATGAAATGTCTTCTCTTACCTCTCTGATTGTGACAGTTCTGAGCCGGGTCATGATCCCAGCTAACACCTCTCATCCACCTTTCTCACTCCCTCCAAATCTGCCTCATTCACCGCTGCCTCATTCACCACAACATTAGCAGGTTTTTCTTGTGAAGTTCTACCAACATGTGTTCCCTGGGGATGTCCCCAAGATCATCCCATCTTAGGCAGAGCTTTCTAACTGCCAATCAAAGGGAAATTAAACTGTAGTTACTCTAAGGGATTATTGCTGCAGCTTGGTTCTTGGATTCTGTCCATCCTGCCATTTAGACCAGCTAAAGTCACGTGACCATTAATCCTGTTTGCCTTGTATTCGTGTCAGTCACAATGTGCCTCAACAGTATGGCCAATAATAAAGGAGGCATCCTACACAAGCATGAAGCTTTTTATTCCCTAATATTGCTGAGGCATCCGATGTAGATGCTCCTGGTGTTTCCTTCTCAAAAATGTCCAGGCTTTTTTTGAAGTCTGTACCCCATCTCTCCCAGTTTGTCAACTTGTGTCTTATTTTTCTGTTTTCTCTGTGATCATTGTTTTTTCATCTTAGATTCCACAGTTCCTCTCTCAGTAGTGCAAGGAAGCTTTTGAACCAGGCCACCAGACACACCTGGTTCCCTCACAGATTCCTGACCAAGGTTCCAATGTGTTTAGAATCTGAGTTGAGGTAATTCACCACAGGCCCACTTTTTGAGATCTGATCCTGGTGAACTTCTGTCCCCCAATATCTCTCAAATGGGGACATGCTCATTGGTCCACAGTGTTTTATTGATGATGCTGGTTCTGATGTAGGGTGTTCAGTGTTGTCCCTGGACCCCCACCTTTCTCAGCAGAGTGCTGTGGGGCCATCTTCCCAAAGCTTGTCATGCGTTAAGAGTCCCTCAGGGCACTGGACCCTTAGATCTCTCTGTTCCAAACCAGGAGCTGTGGTTTGACCAGATCCATGAAGGTTTCATAAAGTTATTTGAAGGGTATTTGTTCTCAACCAGGGGCCGCTGTCCCTCCCAGGAGAGGCAATTGACACGTATGGTGACATGTTTGATTGTCCCAGTGGGAGATGTGGTTTTGAGACCTTCCACCCATTGGGCAGAGATAAAGTATGCTTCTACACACCCTAGAGTGTTCAGGACAGCCTCTCACACTGAGAGTTATCCAGTCACGTGTCAGTCATGGGAGGTTAAGAAATGCTGGTTAGTAAGAGTTAAGAAGCTCCTGTCACCCAGAGTACAACCTCAGTCCTTGTGGTGACTGCACATTCACACATGACTTGCTTCGTTTCCTAATTCCTTTGCAGGGAGTCCCCCTCTCTCCTACTCTGTTCCCACCACAGTGGATTAGTGCTGACTCGATTGGTTTTCTACTTACTTGTGCCCACAGTGTAGCCACTCCCATGCTGCCCAACCTTTCTGCTTCCCATTTTATGAGCATTTTTTTTCTTTGATAAGCAGTCTTCATCCACTAAAGGGTCACTTCCACAATGTCACAGTCTTTGGACTTTGGAGCTGGCTGCATCCCCAGGGTGCAGGACTGGTGAATGAATGAGTCAGTGTGTGTCCCCTGGCACTTCTGTTCCTGATGGTCACATGTGGGCAACCATGCATGTAAAAGGGAGATTTGGTAAAAAGAAATTTGAAGGACCTGTAACACACTAGTGTCCAGAGCTACGTGCAGAGGTCATTCAGATACATTCACTGGAGTATGGTTGAAGTAGAAAGGGTTCTTGTCAGCAGAGTTCCTTGGCCAGTGAAGGAAGGCTCTACACGGTGCAGTTGGACTGACTCTGATGTGTTTAGAAGGAAGTCAGAGCTGGCCAGCATCCCCCACTCTAGGGCTAGTTGTACCCAAAATGCATGAAGAAAGGGAAACACAGTCATGGTGGGTTCAGTAACACAGTGGGGATGTTTAAAGGAGGAGGTTCCCACCTAGAAACTTATTCTCACAGAATATTGATTCTTGCATTAAATAATTATTCAGCATACTTCTGAGGGAGCCTCAGTAGTCTGTCTTAGGAAAGGAGCATGATGTTTCTTTTAAATGTCAGGGCGTTGGGAAACACTTTGAGGTGTTATACCTGATCTCAAGTTTTGTCACTTGAACTTTTTTTTAACTCGTTGTTTGCCTTTGAAAATCTCTCAAGCCCATCCGTTGGTGAAGAAAATACTCACTAAAAAACAAAATCTGACATACTCTATGACCTTCTAATTTCTTCTGGAACCTTCTGGAAACTTTTGGCATGCAAATAGATATGAACCAGAGTAAATATGATGTCCTACAAATGTCAAAGGATGCTGCTTCCAGGGGGAAATGTCCCCATTTTCTCTTTTCTGTCTTTACCTTTGATGTGATGTCCCTGTGTTGGTCTTGGTCAGTTGGCTTCTCTTTGTTCTTTGTTTCCGTTTCATCGTGCATGTGTGTTCTACTGAATGATGGACACTATTTCCAGTGATATTTCCATCAGCATGTCCCTGTACATAGTCTTTGATCAAAATATTTATTGTGAATTAAAAGGGAATTTTTTTCCGTGCCTCCACCCTGCTCTAAGTCATTGGTGAGGATTAGCTAAGGTCACCTTGGAATCAAAAGCTAATGTGAAGAATTGTGACTCCCAGACCAGCCCTTCTCAGGGTGTGAGCACTCAGGGAGAGAAAAGTCTCAGTCCTCTGTGAAGTGAGCTGACTTTCCCTTTATTTTCTGGCAACTTAATACAATATATGTAGTACCACCCTATATAAAAGAAACTTTTATCTGTATATACATAAAAGGACAGTGTGTTGTGTGAGATTGCTATTGTGCAGTGTTTCGTCTTTGTTCGGTTAATATGTATTTAGCACCTGTCACATGCAAACCTCACCCAAGTCTCAGAATTTATCAGGAACTAGATACTGGATTCAGGATCCAGTGAGTTAATCTCCCTGTGAAAGAGACAGAAGATAAGCAAGCTCCCCACTCTTGCCAAATATCTCACCGGTTTCTAAGTTCTAGGATGAAAAATAAAGCAAGGAAAGACTATGGAGTGTATCTGGGTCCTTTTGTCGAAGGAGACAGAATTTCAAAAATGAAAGGTTTAGAGTGAAGCTATGAGGAGAGTTGGAAAAGTGAGTTGAGTGTGTATCTGGGACAGGAATGTGCTGGGAGGAGAAAGTAAAAAGGTGTTTTGGAAGGTCCTTTCACTTGTTACTATGAATATTCTAGGGGTGTGTGCACTTTGTAAGGCATTTCCATGTATAGGAATTATGAAATGATTGAGACATATAAAAATTGTTACTAGTATGTTGATTGTCATGTTGAAACATTCAGAATTAAATCTAGCAGTCTTGTAGCTGTACACATTCATAGTAGGAAATGGAAGACTTTAAAATCACAAATTAGATCTCTCTGAATCATCATGTGAATAATCTCTAAAACTATGACTACCTGAAATGAACAAAAATAGGATTCTCTTGATATTTTTATTCTTCTATATGTGTAAATCAAAGGCTGCTCTCCCATAAATGAGTAGGTTTGTGTATTAATGACATTGCATGCTTTTGTAGAATGTAGGCTTTATACAATCTTTTTTTCTTAACTTTGTATCCATGCTGTATTCCTTAAGCTATGGATATATAATCACCGTGCCCCATCCCCAAGATGGGTTCACAGTTTTGCAGGCACTAACCTGCTGTGATTCCCCCTTGCCTGGCAAAGCAATAGAACTGTAATTTTTGTTCTAAGTTCTAAGATTGTCTCTGAGTAATTTGGCTCATCAGGGATGGGGGACTGATCTTTTGCAACAGTTAGTTTAACATGTTGTGTCAATTTCTGGTGTAGAGCACAATGCTTCAGTCATACATGGACATACCCACATTTGTTTTCATATTCTTCTTTATCATAGGTTACTACAAGATACTGAATATAGTTCCCTGTCCTGTACATTATGAACTTGTTATTTATCTACTATATACGTATATTAGTTAGTATCTGCAAACCTCAGTCTCCCAGTTTATCCCTTCCCAGCCAATTCCCCACCCCTGGTAACTGTAAGTTTGTTTTCTTTTTCCTTGAGTCAGTTTGTTTTTTGTAAATAAGTTCATTTGTCTTTTTTTGTTTTTTGATTCCACATATAAGTGATATCGTATGGTATTTTCCTGGTTCTGTAATTTTCATTTCTATTAGCTTGGTTTCTGTGACTCTTTTTTATGCTTTTGATTTGTGGTTACCTTGTTTTCAGTCTGTTAACCCCTTACTATATCTGTTTGCTTTAGACTGGAAGTCATGTAAGCTCAAACACATACTAAAAATGGTAAAGAAAAAAATAAAGAAAAAGGAGAGAGAGAAAGAAATCAATATTTCCTTGCTCCCCACTCCCACCTTTTATGATTTTGAGGTCCTTTCTTTTTTTTTTTTTTAACACATCTTTAAGTTTATTCAGTTGTCACATTCTGATTTATGGTTTTCTCATTTCTTTTGCTTCCTGCTTTTCTGTTTAGTGGAGACCTTTCGATATTTCTTCTAGCTTTGGTTTAGTTATGCTGAGTTCTTTTAGTTTTTGCTTGTCTGTGAAATTCTTCATCTCCTTTTCTCTTCTCGAGGACAGTCTTGCTGGATAGAGTATCCTAGGTTGCAGCTTTTTCTCATTCAGGACTTTGAATGTATCTTGCCACTGCCTTCTGGCTGGCAGTGTTTGTGTAGAGAAATCACCTGAGAGCCTTTGGGGGTCCCTTGTAAGTAAGTATTTTTCTCTCGCTGCCTTTAGAGTCCTTTCTTCATCTTTAACTTTAGCCATCTTAATTTTAACATGTCTGGGTGTTAATCTGTTTGGGTTCTTCTTGTTTAGGAACATGTGTGATTCCTGTAGTTGGATATGTGTTTTCTTCTTTAAGGTTTGGAATTTTTTCAGTGTTGATTTCTTCAACTACCTTTTCAGTCTTGTTTTCTCTTTCTTTTCCTTGGGGACTCCTATTATGTGTAGGTTGGCACACTTCATATTATCCCGCAAGTCCCTTATACTGCTTTCATTGGGTTTTACTTACTTTTCTGTCTGCTGCTCCGGTTCAGTGCCTTCTGTTTTCCTGTCTTCTAAGTCACTTATTCATTTCTCTGCATTATCTAGTCTGCTTTTCACAGCCTTTATCTAGGTGCTTATCTCAGGCATTGAGTTTTCTGTTTTGAGTTGGCTCCTTTTTACAGTTTCTATTTCTGTTTTATGGTATTATTTGTCTCTAATCATAGTCTCTCATTTCCTTCCATGAGTTTATCACCCCCTTTTTGAAGTAATGATCTAGTATATTGTCAAGATCTATCTCATTATTTGTTCTTTAGGGGATTTCTCTTGGCCTTGTAATTGGGACTGGCTCCTCTACGTCTTCATTTATCTTATATTTCTCTGGCTCTATGTGTTTAGTTGTCTCAGTTATCTGTTGTGTACTTGAAGGGCTTTTTTTGTTTGTTTCTTTGTTTGTTTTTATAGAACGTGGGAGTGTTCCTGTGTAGACTGTGTGCATCTGATTGTGTTGTGATGGCTATTCTTAGTGTGAGTGGTTGTCACATCTTCCTTCTGTGAGTGATGGCTGTTATCCTTTTGATGGGGGTGTGATTGGTGTTGTGGTGTTCACAGCCTGCCCTGATTGTTGTTGTTAAGCTTGGCTTCCATTTTTATTCTCTAGTTGTCACAGCCTTGACCGGGGCCTGGTCTGCTCCCCTGCAGCTGGAATAGCAGCTTCTAGACCTGTTTCTGAGCTGTGGTGTGTAGTGGGCAGGGCTGGAGCCCTTCAGCTGGGGAGAGGAGTAGGTAAGAGATGTCCATGGGGAAGTGCCCTCTGTGGTGTTGTCTGACACTTGTTATGTGTGCTTACAGAGTACTCTCTGTTGACACTGATTTTGTCCCTGCTTTAGCTTCAGGAATGTCAGCCCCCTGCTCTGGTGTTCCCCAGGTTCTGAGCTCAGGAACCACCCAAGCAGATCCACCAGTGTCAGGTGCTTGGACTAACCGTAACAAGTGTGCAGTCACACACCTGAATCTTTGGTGTGCCACACGGTCAGTGCAGACCCCAGCCCCGCCTCTGCATATCACACAGTATACCGCCCTGTTGTGGATATGGGTACTCCCCCTCGTGATGCACCAGAACTCCACTCACTGCCTGTTTGTCCCAGAGGTATGAGTCCACAAAGGGTCCAGAGAGAGCAAATCCACCCATCCTGCCTGGAGCTGTAAACAAATCTCAGTCCAGCCTGTGAAGTTGCAGGCCCACAGAGTATGGACTCAGCTTCCATCCCTGCCTCCTCGCAGTGATGGGTATGACTAAGCCCCGCCTCTCTTGTAGGAAGAACACGCCCACAGTGGAGCCAAGGGAACAAAGCGGCTCTGGTGCGGCTGCGTTGTGCCCCTTCCCCCTAAACAAAGGAATAGTGGTTGTTTTACATGCGTTTTCCAGGCTCTTCAGTTCCCACGCACCCCTAAGCCAGAACACTTACTGGCCTTCAGTCCCATGAGGCAGCCTTCCTGCCGTGGGCCCCAGCCCTCTGCCTGAGATCCTCACAGATCTCCAGCCGCCACTCCTGGCTCCTCCTGGCTGGCTTTTGTCTAGGGCCGGGGGTTGCAGGGGCACTCTGTACCAGTTTGTCTTAGTTCTGTCTGCTGTCATTTTCTCTTCTGAGCCTTAGAAGCTCCGCTTCTGTCCCCACTGGCCAGCGTCCCAGCATGAGGGTGCCTTTCTTCCTTTGGTGGTCCCTTCCTGCAGGACTGGTTCTGAACTGATTTTTTCTTTTATTCTATCTCTCTCTCTTACTGGATTTTATCAGAATCCTCTTGTATTTCTAATTGAGAAAACTCTGTTAGTGATTGGTCAGTGTTCTGTTGGATCAGGGTGTTTGTAGATGAAATTCTTGTTGTATTTGTGGGTGAGAGCGAGCTGGGAGTCTCTCTACCCCACTGTCTTGGCACTTCTCTCTGTACACCGATCTCTTATTAAAGTATCTAATTTACTCTGGGGATTAAGGAGCAGATTGGAATATGAAATATTTCAATATGAAATCATGGTTATGTGTCTGTAGAAGTCTTTGTCTGAGTTTATGTATTTCATTTTTGAATGTTTGATAGTTTTCACTAGTGAAATCTTCTGAACCTGCAACTTCTGTTTTTTTCCCTCCAGTTTTATTATGTAGAATTATTACAGTTAGACTGCACATGCACATTATATTGCATGCAAATACATATGAACAATATGCTGCACATGTTACTAGTTTTCATATATGTACTATTTATTGTTTCTAAGAATAAGTTGGATCTTTATCTTTTTTTTTACATTTTTTATTGAAGTATAGTCAGTTTACAATGTTGTGTAAATTTGTGGTGTACAGCACAGTGCTTCAGTCATACATGAATACACATAGATTCACTGTCACATTTTTTTTCACTGTGAGCCACCTCAAGATCTTCTATATATTTCCCTGTGTTGTACAGTACAATCTTGTTTGTCTATTCTGCATATGCCTGTCAGTATCTACAAATTTTGAACTTCCAGTCTGTCCCTTCCCATCCCCTACCCCCTTGGCAACCACAAGTTTATATTCTGTGTCTATGAGCTATGAGTTTGTTTCTGTTTTGTATTTATGTTCTTTTTTTTTTTTTTTTTTGGATTCCGCATATAAGCGATCTTATATGATATTTTTCTTTCTCTTTGTGGCTTACTTCACTTACAGTGACATTCTCCAGGAGCATCCATGTTGCTGCAAATGGTGTTATGTTGCCAGTTTTTATGGCTGAGTAGTATTCCATTGTATAAATATACCACTTCTTCTTCATCCAGTCATCTGTTGATGGACATTTAGGCTGTTTCCATGTCTTGGCTATTGTGAATAGTGCTGCTATGAATATTGGGTTGCACGTGTCTTTTCAAATTAGAGTTTTCTTCAAATACATGCCCAGGAGTAGGATTGCTGGATCACATGGTAACTCTATCTTTAGTTTTTTAAGGAACCTCCATAGTGTTTTCCATGGTGGCTGTACCAGTTTACATTCCCACCGACAGTGTTGGAGAGCTCCCTTTTCTCCACACCCTCTCTAGCATCTATCATTTGTAGACTTTTCAGTGATGACCATTCTGGCTGGTATGAAAATTCATTGTAGATTTGATCTAAATTTCTCTGACAAGTGGAGATGCTGAGCATTTTTTCATGTGCCTATTGGCCACTTGTATGTCTTCATTGGATAATTGCTTGTTTAAGTCTTCAGTCCATTTTTGGATTGTGTTTCTTGTTTCTTTGATATTAAGGTGTATGTGCTGTTTGTATATTTTGCAAATTAGTCCCTTGTCAGTCACATCATTTGCAAATATTTTCTCCCGTTCTGTAAATTGTCTTTTCATCTTGTTGATGGTATCCTTAGCTGTGCAAAAGCTTTTAAAGCTTAATTAGATCCCACTTGTTTATTTTTGGTTTTAATTCCAGTACTTTAGGAGCTGAATCAAAAATATATTGCTGTAATGTATGTACGTGAGTGGTCTGCCTATGTTTTCCTCTGGGAGTTTTATTATATCTGGTCTTACATTTAGGTCTTGAATCCATTTTGTGTTTATTTTTGTACACAGTGTTATGGAATGTTCTAACTTCAGTCTTTTACAGGTAGCTATTCAGTTTTATCCAACACCACTTATTGAAGAGACTGTCTTTTCTCCATTGAATATCCTTCTCTCCTTTGTCAAAGATAACTTGACCATATGTGCATGGGTTTGTTTCTGGAATTTCTATCCTGTTGCATTGATCTATGTGTCTGTTTTTGTGCCAGTGCCATACTGTTTTGATTACTGTAGCATTTTTATGTCATCTGAGGTCAGGGAGCATGATTCCTCCCACTCTGTCCTTCTTTTTTCAAGATTGTTTTGGCTATTTGATGTCTTTTGTGTTTCCATACAAATTTTAACATTTTTTGTTCCAACCCTGTGAAGAATGTCGTTAGTAAGTTGATAGGGATTGCAATGAATCTGTAAATTGCCTTGCGCAGTGTGGCCATTTTAGCAATATTCACTCTTTCAATCCAGGAACATGATATATCTTTTCATTTGTTTATGTCATCTGCAGTTTCTTTCATCGGTGTCTTATAGTTTTCAGCATACAGGTCTTTTGCCTCCTTGGGTAGGTGTAGTCCTAGATATCTTATTGTTGTTGGTGTGATGTTAAATGACACTGTTTCCTTAATTTCTCTATTTAATTGTTAGTGTATAGAAGTGCAACTGATTTATGTATATTAATTTTGTATCCTGTGACTTTACCATAGTCATTAATGAATTCTAGTAGTTTTCTGGTTGCTTCTTTAGGGTTTTTTCTGTGTTTAGTATCATGTCAGCTGCAAACAGTGACCATTTTACTTCTTCTTTTGGATTCCTTGTATTCCTCTTTCTTCTCTGACTGCTATGCCTAAAACTTCCAAAACTATGTTGAATAAAAGTGGCGAGAGTGGGCATCCTTGTCTTGTTGCTGATCTTTGAAGGAATTCTTTCAGCTTTTCCGCATTAGGTATGATGTTAGCTGTAGGTTTTTTCACATACGGCCTTTATTATATTGAGGTATGTTCAGTCTGTGCCCACTTTCTGGAGAGTTTTGATCGTAAATGGGTGTTGAATTTTATCAAAAGGTTTTCCAACATCTATTGAGAGTATCATACAGTTTTTATTCTTTAATTTGTTAATGTGGTGTATCATGTTGAATTATTTGTGTATATTGAAAAATCCCTGCTTTCCTGCAATAAATCCAACTTGATCATGGTGTATGATCCTTTTAATGCATTGTTGGAGTTGATTTGGTAGTATTTTGTTGAGGATTTTTACAACTATATTCGTAAGTGATATTGGACTATAATTTTCTTTTTTTATGATATCCGTGTCTGGTTTTGGTATCAGGGTAATGATGGCCTCATAGAATGAGTTTGGAAATGTTCCTTACTCTGCAATTGTTTGGAATACTTTCAGAAGGATAGGTGTTAACTCTTCTGTAAATGTTTGGTAGAATTCACCTGTGAAGCCATCTGGTCCTGGACTTTTGTTTGTTGGGAGGTTTTTAATTACTGATTCAATCTCAGTGCTGGTAATTGGTCTGTTCATATTGTCTATTTCTTCCTGGTTTAGTCTTGGCAGATTGTACCTTTCTAAGAAATTGTCCATTTCTTCTGCATTTTTGCTTTTGTTGGCATATATTTGCTCATAGAATCCTCTTATGATCCCTTGTATTTCTGTGGTGTCAGTCGTAACTTCTCCTTTTTCTTTTCTGATTTTGTTATTTTGGGCCCTCTCTCTATTTTTCTTAATGAGTCTGACTAAAGGTTTATCAGTTTTCTTTATCTTTTCAAAGAACCAGCTTTTTGTTTTGTTGATCTTTTCTATTGTTTTCTTAACTCTCTATTTCATTTATTTCTGCTCTAATCTTTATGATTTCTTTTCTTCTAATAACTTTGGGGTGTGTTTTTTCTTCTTTCTCCAGGTGCTTAAGGTGTAACACCTTAGGTTATTGACTTGAGAATTTTCTTGTTTCCTGAGGTGTCCTTGTGTTGCTAGAAACTTCCCTCTGAGAACTGCTTTTGCTGCCTCCCAGAGGTTTTGGATTGTTGTGTTTTCCTTTTCACTTGTCTCAAAGTATTTTTTGATTTCCTCTTTGATTTCTTCCGTGATGCCCTGGTTGTGTAGTAGCATATTGTTCAGCCTCCATGTGTTTGCAGTTTCTGCACTTTTTTTTGTAGTTGATTACTAGTCTAATAGCACTGTCGTCTGAAAATGTGCTTGGTATGATTTCATTTCTCTTAAATTTGCTGAGGCTAGCTTTGTGGGCCAGCGTGTGGTTGATTCCTGAGAATGTTCCACGTGTATTTGAGAAGAATGTGTATTCTGTTGTTTTTGGATGGAATGGTCTGCAGATATCAATTATGTCCATCTGGTCTAATGTGTAATTTAGGGCCTATATTTCCTTACTGATTTTCTGTCTGGATGATCTGTCCATTGGTGTAAGTGGGGTGTTAAGGTCCCCCATTATTATTGTGTATATGTCAGTTTCCCCTTCTATGTCTATTAACAATTGCCTTATATATTGAGGTGCTCCTGTGTTGAGTGTATATATATTTACAATTGTTCTATCCTCTTCTTGGATTGATCCCTTAAGCAGTATGTAGTGCCCTTCTTTGTCTCTTGTAACAGTCTTTATTTTAAAACCTATTTTCTCTGATAGAAGTATTGCTACTCCAGCTTTCTTTTGCTTTCTGTTTGCATAGAATATCTTTTTCCATCCCCCTCACTTTTAACCTGCACGTGTCTCTAGCTCTGAAGCGGTTCTCTTGTAGACA
The DNA here is from genome assembly GCF_036321535.1 of Camelus dromedarius. NCBI lineage: Eukaryota > Metazoa > Chordata > Mammalia > Artiodactyla > Camelidae > Camelus > Camelus dromedarius. The sequence continues at coordinate 111,842,486 of NC_087472.1, forward strand.
GCATTTATATGGGTCTTGTTTTTGTGTCCATTCAGCCAGTCTGTGTCTTTTGTTTGGAGTGTTTAATCCATTTACATTTAAGGAGATAGGTGTATTCTTACTGCCATTTTGTTAATTGTTTTGGACTTGTTTTTATAGGTGTTTTTTTTTCTCTCTCTCTCTCTTTATTCTTTTTGTTCTTCTTTCTTGTGCTTTGATGACTAGAGAAGGTCCTTTAATATTTCTTGTAAAGCTGGTTTGGAGGTGCTGAATTGTTTTAGCTTTTGTTTGTCTGTGAAACTTTTGACTTCTCCATCAAGTCTAAATGAGAGCCTTGCTGGATGAAGTATTCTTGGCTGTAGGTTTTTCCCTTTCAGCACTTTAAATATATCATGGCCCTTCCTTCCAGCCTGAAGGATTTCTGCTGATAAATCAGCTGTTAACCTTAGGGGAGCTCCCTTGTATGTTATTTGTTGCTTCTGTCCTGCTGATTTTAATACTCTCTCTTCATCCCTAATTTTTGTGAATTTCATTAGTATGTGCCTTGTTGTGTTCCTCTTTGGTTTGATCCTGTGTGGGACTCTCTGAGCTTCCTGGACTTGGCTGACTGTTTCCTTTCCTGTGTTAGGGAAGCTTTCAATTAGTATCTCTTTAAATTTTTTCTCAGGTCCTTTCTTCCTTTCTTCATTTTCTTGGACCCCTATAATGTGAATATTGCTATGATACATAGTGTCCCAGAGTTCTGTTAAAATTTCCTCATTTATTTCCGTTCTTTTTTCTTTTTTCTGTTCTGCAATGGTGATTTCCACTATTCTGTCTTCTAGTTCACTAATCCACTCTTCTGCCTTGTTTAGCCTATTATTGGTTCTTTATAATGTGTTACTCATTTCAATAGTTTTATTCTTCAACTCTGTTTGGGTATTCTTTATATTTCCCAGCTCTTTGCTAAAAACTTCATTCTGTGCATCTATACTTTTCTTAAGTTTTCTGAACATCTTCACCATCATCATTTTAAACTCTTTCTCAGATAAGTTGCCTATTTCCTCATCACTTATTTCTTCTTTGATTTTATCTTGTGTGTTGTCCTGGAGGATATTCGTCCGCCACCTCATTTTGTCTGTCTTTCTGTTTGTGTTTTTAGATGGGCTACTTATGATTCTCAAACTTGGAGAAGTGGCCCTCTGTGGGAGACGTCCTATGCGTCCCAGCAGTACACTTCTCTCTTGTCACGCAAGGGGCACTGTTGAGCTGATCCCAGTGTAGGGTCTGACCTGTGTTTGTGGATTCCTTCCATAAGCTTGGGGCAATTGTTTCCCTATTTCAGGTGTCTGCCCCTGGTGGATGAGGGTGGGCTGGAGGCTTATGTAGATTTCCTGGCAGGAGGGGTTGGTGTCTGCCCACTGCTAGTGAAACTTGGCCTGGAACTCTTGTGGGTAGGGCCCGTCCTAGAGGCATTTGCTGCTCAGAACGTGTGCTGATGTGTGAGGCTGTGTTTCCACCCCATGTGTTGTTTGGCCTGAGGGTTCCCAGCTCTTAAGCCTACAGGCTGTTGGGTGGGGCTGGGTCTTGGTGTTATTAATCCAATCAAGATGTCAGCCTCCAGGGAAGCTCATGTGGATGAACACTCCTGGAATGTCTGTCACCAGCTTCTGTGTCCCCAGGGTGAGCTGCAGCAGTCCCCTGACTCCCCAGGAGACCTTCCAAAACCAGCAATCTGGTCTGGCCCAGGTTCCTATGCAGTCATTGTCTCTGCCTCTGGACCGATTGCACATAAGATCCCATGCATGCCTCCCAAGAGAGTTAAGTCTCTGTCTCTCTCAGCCCTGTGGGGCTCCTGAAGTTAAGCCCCACTGGCCTTCAAAACCAGAAGTCCTGGTGTCTTCTCCCACTGCTGGAACCCTGGTTGGGAACCAGATGTGAGGCTCAGAACTCTCCTGTGGGATTACCTCTGTGACTTAATTGTTCTTCAGCTTGTGGGTTGCCCACCCAGAGGGTATGGGCCCCGACTACATCGTGAGCACGTGCTTCCTACCTTCCTGTTGTGGTTCTGTCTCAGTGTTTCCAGATCAAGCAGATCCTTTTTGCTGGACTCTAGTCTTTTTTCTCGATGGCTGTCCAGAAGTCAGTTGTGGTTTTTATTGTGGTGGCAAGGAGAGGCAACTTTGTGGTTCTACTACTCCGCCATCTTGATTCAATCTCTCCAGACCTTCAACTTCTTGATACAAAATTCTGTGAGGACATATTGCGTTTCCTTGATGAAGACAACAGAGATTTTTGGTTTCATCTTGAGTCAATTCTTGTAATATCCCTTTCAGGAAATATGTCCATTTTTTCAAAATATTCCTTTGGTCAGTATAACTTTGCTTAATGTTTTTTCTGTTCTCTGTATTTTGGGAGGATTTGTAGTGAGGACCTCCTTTCCTTTATCATAGTGGTCTCACAAGTACACACCTTATACACACATACGTGCATAAACATGTGCAATGTTTCACAGTGTTTTTGTGCCACATCCGAGCTTCCAACATTCCCTGAGGCACTCATGTCAGATTCACCCCCTTGCTCTCTACTCAGTCGTCTGTCTATATATCCACTCCCCAATCCAGGATTTCCACTTACTCTGTAGACCATCACCAGAGTCCACACACAGACCTCTTTTACATGAGAGGAGAATTCATACACAGCCGTCACATTTCTGTTACATCCTTGCAAAGCCATAGTAACCTTCCTGACTCTAGTGCCTTTGACTTTGGCCCACTGGAGCCCATCAGGAGACCATTTCTATGTAGTAACTCAAACATGTATTCTGTAAAATATCAGAGGTTTAGTTTTAACTCCCCAGGCCTTGGGGAGTTCTCTTCCCTCTCTGTAAGATCTAATGTACAGGCTGTCATAGATGGTGGACACCTTGAGGACCATGTTGAGCTTCTCCGTGTCTTCTGCCCATTCCTTGGAGATGCCTATGTCTCTTGCTCTTTGGAAACAGAGAGGGAGGAATACCAATTTCAGATCCTGTGTTCTGTGTGTGCAGTTACAACTTCCCACCTGAGCTCTCAGTCACCTTCTTCCTCCATCACCACGCTGTCTTCATTGTGCTGTGGAGTGATCACATCTTAGATGCTGCCCCTCTTTGATGACTCGTGACCCATTAATAACAACTACCAGTCCTTCTGCTCAATTTCAGACATAATGTGCTGTGGGAAAAGGCATGTTTCGTTGGTTATGGGGCAGGGCATCTCACACTTCCCCTGCATGTATTTGAGTGAGTCCCACACACGTTTCTTTCCCCACAGTGAATAAGGTGCCCTGTGAGGACTCTTTGTTGACCACAGTGCCCCATCCCCCTGCCACAAAGTGCCTATAGTCCTCTCCCCTTTCCCATGACTACGTAGCCCTTTTTCTCCGTCTCACCCGGACAGCACTAGGACGTCTGTATTTAACCCTTATCAGATTGTCTCTGGTGGGACATCTGTCCTATTAAAGACACATTTTCCTGGATGTTTAATGTTGCTCTTTGTGAGGTTTAAATTAAGTGAGTTTCTGCACAGATGCACATGCACAGAGTACTTATTAAATCAATTTATTTGAACCCTCAGAAATCAAATACCACCAAGAAAGACATGAACGCTGAGCAGGAGAGACAAAATGGAAAGGAAGTATGATTATGGAGAGAGAGATGGATGATGTTACGTGGGAACCAGGATCGTTGTCTCCATGTTGTTGATCCAGATTCCATGGAGACGATGACATGCGAGGTTCTCCGTGACATGTCCTGTAGGTGAATAAAACAGGACAGAGGTTAGTTGAGTTGACTGTATGACAGGTGACAGGGCTCAGTCTCAGAGAGTAGGTTGTCCAAGGACACAGTAGCTGCTAGTAAATCCAGTGGGCAGATTCCACGTGGAACTTACTACTCCTCATGTGTCTGATGTGTGGGTATCCACTGGGAATTCCCCCAAGGATGTACATAGGGTAGGACCTGTCCTGTGTAGGATTGATTCTAGGATTTTTTGTGATTTCAGGATGTATGCTTATGGAACGGTTCATCTAATAATGATTGACAGGATCTGTGATTGAGTTACACTTTTATTGTCTAATTTCAGGTTTCATCTTTAGTTGACTAAAGAATTATATTCACCTGTAAGCAGGTGGGGTTTTTTTCTTTGCATTTAAAGATCTCACCTTAAAAAAAATCATGTTCTGAAGGGAAATACACAACAAGGTGTGTTTCAGACAGCACGGTTGGAAGGTTTTCAGTGAGGCTGTGTCAGTTCTGTACAATTAAACATTGCTTTTGCAGTCGTGATAAGTTCTCTGTAAGTTCAGTTCTCCTGGACTTGGGCTGTATGTGGACAGCCGTCAGGTCAGGACTGACTGGGAAATTAATTAGTTTTCTACAACTTCTGGCAATTCCTGGTTCTCTCTAAGGTCTGACATCTGCGTAAATCCTGCATGATGGTGCATTCTCACCAGAACAGCTCAGCTTTAATTGGCCATTCATCTGTAATGTAGTAAGGCTCAAGAGAAGGAAAATAACCCTAATGTAACAGGACAATTCTCTAGTGACATAATTTAAATGATGGGGTAAAAGATGTTGTCACCTACAACATCTGGCCCATAGGAAATCCCAGTGTGTCCTTACTGATTTATTTGCTAGAGCAGCAGTAACAGCAGTTCATTTTTACCTACAGTTGGTGGTGTTGAAGTCCTCTTTCATTCACAAGTCAGGACAGTCGTCTGGCAGGAAATCAAAGGGGAAAGAATAAAAAAACTACCGAGTATTACCATTTCCCTATATGTCCAAGGTTTTGTTTTTTAAGTCATGGATTTTATAAAAAGATTCACCATGGAAAAGAAATCTTAAATGAATCAACTAGTTTCCTGACCGCCTATTTACGTCCCCCATGAATGATGTATTCAGGAAAAAGTGTAGTTTCGTTACCAAAACTGATGAGTTTCAGAATATTTTCTTCTGGAATCTCCTTGCCGATTGTCACCTCCTTGAACGTCTCAAAGAGTTCGTCATCAATGTCATCTCCCTTGGCTGAAAAATAACCATGCGTAAAGCAGAATTTCACCCGTTAGCACCTCTGAAATATTCTGAATACAGAATAAGAAACTGAATGTGCAGATCAGTTCTTCACTTGGTACATTTTTATCAGAGTTTCAAACTGACACAGACGTCTGCTGCCTGTCTTCAGAAGGACACCCAGTCTGAGTCTGTAACTACTTTCTCTCCAGCATCAGCACCAAACTCCAAAGACTCATCAGGACCTGCGTGAATCTGGCGCCCAATTCATCACAGATGTGGAAAGTATTTCCTTCTTTGTCAGCTTCCTAGAATCTGTACCTGACATTCAAACCTTGTTTGGGTCCAAATATTCCAGAGTTACGTTCTCGCCTCTCAGAAACACATTGGCCCTGTGACGCATAGTCATGGGAGATGATTTATTCTTTAATCAAACCACAGTTCTCCATAGTGCACTTTTGAAATAGTCACCTGTTGTCACAGGGACTACAGCACACCTGTCAGTGAGCCCGTGTGGTCACCTGTGGTGAGGTCCACATTCGTCAGAACATGGCATGAGAGAAACTGAACAGGATAAAGATTTGTTTTAAGAGCTTCAGTTCCAGGGCTTACAGTGCATTAGAAAAGTGTCATAAAATGGAGAAACTGAGGTCAACTGGATCACAGCCATGGCTTGAAATTAGTTGACATGTTCAGAAACTGCTTCTAAAAGAACTCAATTTTTAAAATTCTTAAATTTTAACACCTTGGACTTATTTTGAAATGTCAAATGATCTGTTACTCCCCACTGCTCCCAGCTCCTCTTTTTACCTTTGTTTCTTTGTAGATCACATCCCAGGATCCTTAATGAACATGATGACGTAGGTCTTGTCAGTGGGTAACGAGTTATGTGTGCACACGCTGACTTTCTGAATACAAATGCTGACAGTGGAACTGTTACCTGACATGACCTTGGGGATAGTAGGATGAGTTACATACCAAACACTCCGGTCAGTGTGGTCTGCATGCCTTCTTCATCCACGTTGATGTTAGAGGCTATCAGGACATTTTCGGATGCTTGAATTACTTTGAATTCATTTGTACCAGCATCTGTGGGTGAGCAAAAAACAGGCATGTATACTGATGCGTCTTCATTGACTGGGCATTAGCTGCATTTAGCTAATCAGTGGGTTAGCCACCAGCGCACCTGTGTTGGTCCGTGTGTCACTGCATCCATGCAGTGATGCTACGGTTCGTTAAGACGGCAGGGAAAGTGTGGAGGAGCTTCCTTCTCACCTCCTTCTCATACAGGTAACATGGTCACACCTTGCAGGCTTATTATGGTGTTTTCTACCACATGTGTTCTAAGGAAGCCAACACGTTCTTTTTTTTTATCGATATGTGCATGTTATCACATGCACGTTCAAGAGCTCTGCATATTTCTTTATCCCAACAATGGAGTTGATTTCTCTCTGGGACCAAAAGTAGCTGACCTCTCATCACTTGGTGTTATGTGTGCTGCCCTGTACCAGGCACCTTCTGAACACTGTGCATGAATGACTGCATTTCCTGTGTCTCGCAGTCTCACTGTGTGACGCCACAGATGCGCAGAGCCCACCGCCGTGTGGGTCGGTGTTAGGACAGGATTGCTCGCCAGGATGTGGAGGAAGTGACCACCGCCCAGTGACCGCACACCCCCTGGGGGGTGCACCTGACCCCTCCGGCTCCGTCCGTCCACCTGCCACTTTTCTCTTCAGAACAAGCGCTGATCTACTCCGTGTTACCTCTCAATCCATTCTCCCTTCTAGCCCTCCTGACACCTCGTTGGAATCGCTCATCAGGATCTGATTTACAGCTGCCCAGCTGTGTCGCCCAAACAGAAAGTACCATTGCCCACTCTCTGGAACCGTGAAACATCATGCTTCTGCCAGAGCAAAGGCTAAGTAACAGCACAACTTCAGACTTTCAGTCGGGTCTGTCCCCTTGCCCAAGGCCACTCCTAGTCCGTGGGCCGTGGGTTCCACCGGGACAGTTTCAATCAGGTTTCATGCATGTCCTCAGGTTCTCAGTCCCCACCTCTGTGACCCCCATGGTTTTACAGAGGAGGGTTTGCAGACAGTCTCACAACAGGCTGTACATGTTTTGAAGGGGAGGCAGGCAATGAGGGTAAGCGCATCTCCCGGGGCCCCTGCTGTGGTCACGGCGCTGCTGGTGCCGTGCTGGCCGTGGCTGCTCGTCACGTCCCCAGAACAACGCTGGGAGCCTGCAAGCGCTCAGTCCCAAAGACTGTGGAACAGGCCAGCTGTTCCTTCCTCTCCCTTCTTAAATTGCCTTGTCAATATCCAGGCACAAAGGATTCCCCAAAATTTGGAAATTTAAATGAAAAGTCATAAAAGCATGTATGATTCAGTGAAAGGGAAATAATAATATAGGAATACAAAATAAAAACTTCATTTAGGTAATCCCTTGATATATAAAGTTACTGATGAATACGTAGGGAAATCCTTCCAGCATACATTTTACTAATTTGTGTTCCTTGCACAACCCCTGTCCTGTTTCTTCTGTTACACCAGGGTTGGGACCTCATATCGGTACATTTAAATTTTCATCAATTATATACCCCTGACGCCATTTAAATTTAGAAATGCTTTCAGGGCCGTTAGAAAGAACATAGACATTGAAATCTCAGCCACCAGCCTCATTGCTTTGAACACAAATGGTGTTTATGAAACAAGCAGCTTTGTTTTTGAAATCGGTATGGTTTTTTTGGAGTTAAGGTCCTTGTCTGTATAGGAATGGATTATGATGTTCTAATGTTGTTTTCAAAAAGTGTACTTTGCAGAATGAAATTTATGTGTAAACTCAAGACACACCCTTGAGACATCAGTACCTAAGATTGTTTGGAAGAAGCTAGAAATAGTTTCTTGCACCTGAGAACCTCCTGAAATAACAATTCTATGTCCATGTGGTTAGTCTGTCATTCACGACATGCAAGATTGGGAGGGGCCATCCCAGCCATGTGAGGTAAGCCTTTGTTCATGACAAAATATAGTGCCCCCCAAATTTAGTGACTAGTGCCTGGTTACAACTCTCATCTCTGGTGGAATTAGGATTCTAAAATGTGGAATTCTTGGAATAATTTTAGGCCAAGATTCAACCCTAACATAATTTTACCCGTAAAAGGATCATACTTACAACGTATGATGTAAACACCATCTTCTCTCTTTATTCCATGGACTGTTTTTTTTACGCATTCTCCATCCGACCTTAAAAACAAAACATATTCAAGTTGTTTGATTAAAAATAATGAACAATTTGATATTTAACTAGGATTTTCTTTGTTTGACCCTCCCAAGACCCTATGTCACCTTAGTGCCTGTAAACAAGGTGACATTCAGAAGAGAAGAAATAAGTCCTCTAGGATCAAATAACTGTCACGTGGCAAAGATGCCTGATTACACATTAAACCTGAGCCGAAATTCCAAAGATAAATTGGAAATACAAAACTGATCACGTTCAAACCATAATAAACATGAATAAGTCTAGAATTTGGGGAAAGAAAAGGAAAGTAACAAGGTGTTTCTTGAAACTGGTAAGTATCAAGACACACATTCGTTGTTTCACAACCCTGGCCCAAATTTCTGACAGCGCATAATGCAAAAGAGCAAGGAAAAAGACAAAAATGTGTTTAAGTGTATCCAAAACGCAAGATCTTCTATCAAAACAGTGTAAGGGAATTACCCACTGAAAGACATAGGCATGTCTTTGTGTCAAAAACTATAGCCCCATAAAAAATCAGTTAAATATAGGTCACAGAAAGTATGGAAATGGTAAAGAGGGAGCTAATGTGGTCTTAGCATGTCTGACAGCTGACAGGTGCGTCGACTAGGGTTGGATGAGTATGTGTGTGTGGGTGTAATTTAGTTATAAGTAGACTATCAAATATATACAACTTGCAGTCAATTGTATATATTTGTATATGTTTTAACCACTGTCTCCAAACCTGAAGCTCTTCGTTGTCTTCTTAATTCTTCTACCTTTCAAAATATCTATGTGTGCGAGCACGCTCCTAATACAACCCCTGCCACGTGGAGAACATTGCCTGAGCAGCACTGGGAGCTGCGGTGACCTTCATACATTCAGCGATGATTGTCAGTCGCTGAGAGGCAGCCCTTCAGGGTCGAGGCCAGTTAGTCACCCACGTGCCCACATCCTCTGCAGCCCAGGGGGAACCACATCCTCTAAATTCTGCATGAAGGAGCCCAGCCCCCAGGACTGTGGGGATGGAGACCAGGAGCCTCTTGTTCCTGCCCCACTGGCCCTCTTCCCTTTAATGAGTTGACTCCAGTGGAGCATCTGTGACCTTCCCTCTAAGCAAAGGCTCCCGGGCGCCCTCTAGAGGCTGGTCCTGGACCTGACTCAGGAATTCTGTAGATCCGTCTAAACCACAGGACCCCCGGGAGTCACAGTCTCCCACCCAATGCATGCATTTCACCGCAGATGTGGAAGCCACACCCTCTCAGGTTCAGAGATTAATGTCAGTTTTTCTTCCATGTTATTTTCACTTACTTGACAAAAAACGTTAAGGTGATTATGCCATTTTCATCATCTAATTCAACATTACGCATAAAAGTGTGGAATGGGCCGTTCTCGCTGATCTTCTCTGGGTTACTGGCTGCGAGATAAATCGTTCTCCAGTCTGAAACCTGAAAGCAAAAATCCCCTTAGAGACCAGCGCATCTCTTTTCACTGTGCCCACCACCCTCCGTCCCGACTTTCCCTTCACTTCTGCGCATCTGCACGGATTACCTACCTGGCGTGGACAAAAGCAGGGCTCATAAATAATGGGAAAACCCAAGAAAAAGGGAGAACATGGAATTGAGATATTTCAGATGTTTGACTTAACACCCTGAGAAATGGAAGAGCCCCAGTGGGACAGGTCTGTGGCTGACCCCCCTTCTCTTGTACAAGAACAGTAGAAGTGTAGGACAGCCTAGAAATAGATGATGTGGAGAATACAGACAGAATATAGCAGAAGTGCTGGTGCCAATTAGTGGAGAAGATCTGAGCTGGAGGTAGATGTCCAGTTGAGGTGCACAGAAATATGGATACACATAAGCAGAGCCCAAAGGGGGACACACACACACACACACACACACACACACACACACACACACACACACACTCTCTCTTAAACCGGGACAAAATGTCCTCACAGATGGCTCTGGCCTTGGGAATCTTGAGTGATCCCTCCCAAGTGGAGGTCCATGGGCGGCACAAAGCACACCAAATACAAGAGTCAGGAACAGAATCTGCATCCTGGCGGTTCTTCCAGTCCTCCCCCTGGAGAAGCTGAGCGTGCCGTGTGCCAGTTGGTGGAGAGAACCTGTGTGTGTGCCCCTTTTATAGTATCCGTCTGTGTCCTGGCCCATAATGAGCCAGTGGTTGTTAATCTAAGACACTGGTTACACAGACGTCCTCTTAGGATGTCCTGGTTGGCAGGGAGGAGCTTTTCTGGCCATCTGTTGTTTTTCTTTGAGATTAGATTTCACAGTAACTTAAGTTGATCTGAACCTTTAAGTCGATCTTGACCTTCAGGTCAAGTGAGAAGTCACAGTGCAGTTGAGATGTTGCAAGGACAGTGAGATTTGTGTTCTTGTCTGTCTTGAATTCCAGAACGGGACAGGTGCAGGACACATTCTGCAAATTGGATGTGATTTCTTCAACACTGAGGAGATATTTTTAAAGGTATCTTCTAAAGCAAAACGTGTTACTGTTTGGTTTGACAAGATTACAGAGATTTCCTGAGAGACCTTCGGAAAGTCTCCAGTCTCTGAGGGGAGGAACAGCTCAGCATAAACAAGGATCTTCCCCCTCTTTACATCGGGCTCTGGCATCCTTCTCACTAAGGGGACCTTCCGTGCAGACGCCCACAGCCTCTCGTGAGGAAGGCACACTGGTAGTTCATTTTCATTGCTCTATTTCCCAAACCCTTTTATTACAATCTTATCTTTAACATATTTGCTCATTGACTCAATTTTTTTCTCCAGGCAACCAAGAAGGCTTGATTGCAGTTCCTCTAATTTTTACAAGTGTCAAAGGAAAAAGTGCATTTCCTATCTTTGCACCTCTGGTTATTTTCAAGGACCCTGAAACAGCCAAAGACCTTCTTCTTTCTCGCTTCTCCCTCAAAGTTTTATTCATGTTCATTTTCTTTTCCAGTGATTCATGAGATAAATTCTCAAGTTATATTCAGTTCTGACTCTAGGAATGGTTCTCAGATGATGTCCCACTGATCTGAGAGAGAAAACCCAGGGTCCTGCGTCAGTGTCAGCTGCTCCCAGGACGCACACAGCCTCAGCATCTCTGTCTTTGGTGTCTGACCTTTGAGGAGAGCCTGGCTGAAAGTGGTCTTCAGCCTCCACCTTCTGTTTGAGGCTTGTCTTCATACTCACAAGGACCAACACTTTTCCTTCACTGTTACCTCCTCTTTTTCTCCTTTATTTTTGTCCCCATATTATAGTTTCTCTTTGCTTCACAGGTTCCTCTGTCTATTGTCCTCTCCAGTATTTCTCTGTGAAGTCTATAGGGGGGAAGCCTTTGATGTCTGCAAATGTCTTGAAACTCGTTCTCTTACCTCCCTGATTGGGATAATTTCACAGGGTCATGGTCTCAGCTGACGCCCCTCATCCACCTTTCTCACTCCATCCAACTCTGCCTTGTTCACCGCAACATTAGCAGGTTTTTCTTTTGGAGTCCTACCAACACCTGTTCCCTGGGGATGTGCACCAAGGTCACTCCATCTTAGGAAGAGCTTTCCAACTGCCAGTCCACAAGGAATTAAACGTTAGTTACTTAAGAGATTATTGCATCAGCTTGGTCATTGGATCCTGCTCATCCGTTATTTCAGACCTACAAATGACACAAGATCTTTAATTTCAATTGATTTGAATTCATGGCAGCCACAGTGTTCCTTGACAGTATGGCAAATAATTACGGAACCATCCTACACAAATATGAAGGTTTTAATCCACATACACTGCTAAGCCATCCTATGTAGATGTTTCTGGTCTTTCCTTTTCAAATGTGTCCATCTTTCTGGAATCTGTACCCCGTCTCTCCCAGTTTATCAGCCAACTTCTTTCTTGTTTGTCTGTTTTCTCTGTGATCATTGTTTTTACATCTTAGATTCACAATTCCTCTCTAAATCGTGCAAGCAAGCTTTTGGGCCTGGCCAGCAGGCCCACCTGGTTCCCTCATGGATTCCTAACCAAGGGTCCAATGTGCTTAGACTCTGAGTTGAGAGAATTCAACACAAGCCCACTTTCAGAGGTCTGATCCGGGGGAAATTCTCTCCCCCAGTGTCTCTCAACTGGGGGCCAGGCTCAGAGATCCCCAGAGTGTTTTACTGATGAAGCTGGTTCTGATGCTGGGTATTCAGTGTTGTCCCAGGACCACGTGTTTCTGCTCAGGACCCCGTGAGACGTCACTGTACCTGGTCGCACAGCACACTTCTCAGCAGAAGGCTGTGGGGACCGCTTCCCAAAGCTTGCCCTGTGTCCAGAGTCCCCCAGAGCACTGGTCCCCTTGGTAGACCTCTCTGTTCCTAGCCAGGAGCCATGGTTTGACCAGATCCGGGAAGGCTTTCTAAAGCTGTTTGAAGGGTATTGGTTCTCACCGTGCCTCCCAGGAGACCCAGTTGGTATCAGTGGTGACATGTTTGATTGTCCCAGTGGGAGAGGTGGGTGTTGACCCCTTCCACCTCGTGGGCAGAGATAAAGCATCCTTCTATATGGAATACAGCGTGCAGGACAGCCTCTCACACCCAGAGTTATCCAGGCATGTGTCAGCCGTGGTCAGGGTGAGAAATGCTGGTCAATAAGAGTTAAGAAGCTGCTCTCACCCAGAGTGCAGCCTCAGTCCTGTGCTGACTGCACATCCACACACGACCTGCTTCTTTTCCTAATTCCTCTGCAGATAGTCGTCCTCTCTCCTACTCTGTTCCTGCCCCACTGGACTTGAGATGACTTGGGCTGTTTTCTACTTACTCTGCCCACAGTATAGCTACCCCCGCGATCCTAAAACTCTTCTGCTTCCCACTTTGTGAGCATTTTTTCTTTCCATAAGCTGTCTTCATCCGCTGGAGAGTCACTTCCCCAAGGTCATAGTCCCTGGCTGCAACCCCAGTGCTCCGTATTGGCGAATGAATGGGACAGTGTTCGTCTCTGGGGATTTCCCTTTTCGATGGGCACATGTGGACAACCATGCGTGTAAATGGGAACATTTGGTAAAAAGAAACCCTGCAGGACCTGTTTAGGACCTAGAGTCCAGAGCCATGTCCGGGGGTCATTCAGGTACACTCGCCGGAGGATGGTGGAAGTAGAAAGGGTTCTTGTCAGCAGAGTTCCTTGGCCAACGAAGCAAGGCTTTTGAAGGTCCGTTGGGACTGAGTCAAGTGTGTTTAGAAGGGAGCTGGAGCTGGCCAGCATCCCCCACTCGGGGCTAGTTGCACCTGAAGTGCTTGAAGAAAGGGCAAGACAGTTATGGGGAAAGTTCACTCACACAGTTGTCGGTGTTGAAAGAAGGAGGGTCCCGCCCTGAAACTGATTCACAGAGACTAGGGAGTCTTGTATTAAATAATAAGCCAGGTTGTGCTTTTTAGCCCAGCTTCTGAGGGCACCTCAGGAAAGGACCACATGTTTCCATTAAATGTCAGGGGTTGGGAAACACTTTGAGGATTTCAACAGCCTCAGCCAAGAACAGCTAAACACTAAATGTGAATGGCGGGTGCAACATCTACACCTGATGTCAAATTTTCTCACTCGTCCTTTTCTTATGTCATTCTTTGCCTTTGAAAATCCCACAAACTCATCCATTGATGAACAAAACAGAGATTTAAAAAAAAAAAAAAACCTGACACACTCTATGACCTTCATATTTCTTCTCGAAACTTCTCGAAACTTTTACGGAAATAGGCTTGAGCAGGACTAAATGTCATATCCTATGAATGCCAGAGAAGGCCGCTTCCAGGACAATGGGTCCCCTTTGTCTCTTTTCTGTCTCTACCTTTGACTTGATGTCCCTGTGTTGGTCTTGGTCAGTTGGTGTCTCTTTGTTCTTTGTTCCCATTTCATCATGCGTGTGTGTTTTACTGAATGATGGACACTCTGTTTCCAGTGATATTTCCATCAGCATGTCCCTGTACATAGCCTTTGATCAAAATGTTTATTGTGAATTAAAAGGGAATTTTTTTTTCCATGCCTCCACCCTGCTCTAAGTCATGGGCGAGGATTAGCTAAGGTCACCTTGGGATCAAAAGCTAATATGAAGAACAGTGACTCCCAGACCAGCCCTTCTCAAGGCGTGTGCACCCAGGGAGAGAAAAGTCTCAGTCCTCTGTGGAGTGACTTGATTTTCCCTTTATTTTCTGACAGCTTAGTAGAATATATGCGATATCATCAGTATACAATACACTTTTATCCATATATGCATTAAAAGGACAGTGTGTTCTGCAAGATTGCTATTGTCCAGTATTTGGTCTGCGTTCAGTTAATATGAATTTAGAACCTGTCTCATCCGAACCTCAGCCAAGTCTCAAAATCCATCAGGAACCAGACAGACTCACTTCAGGTTGCAGTGAGGTTATCTCCCTGTGAAAGAGACAGAAGATAAGCAAGCTCCCCACTCTTGCCAAATATCTCAGCGGTTTCTAAGTTCTAGGATGAAAAATAAAGCAAGGCAGGACCATGGAGTGTATCTGGGTCCTTTTTTGGAAGGAGATGGAATTTCCAAAGGGAAGGGTTTATAGTGAAGCTCTGAGGAGAGTTAGAAGAGTGAGTTGAGTGTGTATCTGGGACAGGAATGTGCTGGGAACAGAAAGTAAAAAGGTGTTTTGGAAGGTCCTTTCAGTTGTTTCTGTGAGTATTCTAGAGGTGTGTGCACTTTGGTAAGGCGTTTCCATTTATAGGACTTATGAAATACTTGAGACATATAAAAATTGTTACTTGTGTGCTGACTGTCGTGTTGAAACATTTGGAAATAAATCTAGCAGCCTTGTAGCTGGACAGATTCATAGTAGAAAGTGGAAGAAATTAAATTCACAAATGAGATCTCTCTGAATCAATATATGAATAATCTCTAAAACTACGACTGCCTGAAATGAACAAAAATATGCCTCTCTTGATATTTTTATTCACCTATATGTGTAAAATAAAGGCTGCTCTCCAGTGTGTTAGATGCTTGTTCATGAATGAGAATGCATGCTTTTGTGAAAGGTACACTTTATGCCAATCTTTCTTTCTTCATATTTGTTGTCAAACCTTTATTCTGTAAGCCATGGCTGTGTAATTACCCTGTTCCATCCCCAAGACGTGTCCACGGTTTTGAAGGCTGTAGCGTGTTGTGAGACCCTTGCTCGGCAAAGCCGTGAAGCTGTCTTGTTTCTTCGAAGCTTTAATCCCCCGACTCTGAGCTATTTGCGTCATCAGGAATGGGGGCCAAGCTTTCAGCAGCATAGTCAGTTTACAACGTTGTGTCAATTTGTGGTGTGGAGCTCAATGCTTCAGTCATACGTGAACATACACACATTCATTTTTAGGTTGTTTTTCACCATAAGTTACTACAAGATATTGAATAGAGTTCCCTGTGCTCTACAGTATGAACTCTTTTATTTATTATATATTAGTTACTGTCTGCAAATTTCAAACATCAGTGTATCCCTTCTTACCCTCTCCCCAACCCTCAGTGAGCATAAGTTTGTTTTCTATCCCCGTGAGTCTGTTTCTGTTTTGTAAATAAGTTACTTTCTCCTTTTTAAAAAAAAAAGTAGATTCCACATGTAAGTGATATCATGTGGTATTTTTCTGCCTTGATCATTTTCTCTTGCATTAGCTTGGGTTCTTTTTGGTTTTTGTGACTCTGTTGTTCACTTTTGATTTGTAGTTACATTGTTTTTCAAGTACGTTAACCCCTTACTGTATCTGTTTGCTTTAGACTGGTAGTCATGGAGGCTCCAACACATCCTAAACAGAAGAAAAAGCTGTATTTTCTTGCTTCCTTCTTCCACCTTTTATAAAATTAGATGACCTTTCTTTTTTAAAGACGTATTAATGGTAATTCTCTTGCAACGCATTGTAATTATCAATTTTCCACTCATGGTTTTGTCACTTCTATAGCTTCCTGCTTCTTTTCTATTTAGAGTAGACCTTTCAGTATTTCCTTTAGCCTAGGTTTAGTCATGCTGAGAGCTCTTTTAGTTTTTCCTTCTCTGTGACGTCCTTTACCTCTCCTTCCATTCTAAAGGACAGTGTTTTCAGGTTGAGAAGCCTAGGCTGCAACTTTTTCTCATTCAGGACTTTGAATATAACCTGCCCCTCCCTTCTGGCCGGCAGTACTTGTGTAGAGAAATCAGCTGAAAGGCTTATGGGGGTTCCCTTGTAACTAACTCTTTTTTATCTTTTCATGTTGACTTTATTTTTTTTAACATTTTTTATTGATTTATAATCATTTTACAATGTTGTGTCAAATTACAGTGTAGAGCACAATTTTTCAGTTACACATGAACATATATATATATATTCGTTGTCACATTTCTTTTCTGTGAGCTACCGTAAGGTCCTGTGTATATTTCCCTGTGCTATACAGTATAGTCTTGTTTATCTAGTCTACAATTTTGAAATCCCAGTCTATCCCTTCCCACCCTCCGCCCCCTTGGCAACCACAAGTCGGTATTCTATGTCTATGAGTCTGTTTCTGTTCTGTATTTATGCTTTGTTTTTGTTTGTTTGTTTTTTAGATTCCACATATGAGCGATCTCGTGTGGTATTTTTCCTTCTCTTTCTGGCTTACTTCACTGAGAATGACATTCTCCAGGAACATCCATGTTGCTGCAAATGGCGTTATGTTGTCGGTTTCATGTTGACTTTAGAATCCTTTATCTTTAAACTGTGGCTTCTTTTAATTATCATATTTCCTGGTGAGGGTCTGTTTGGGTTCTTCTTGTTTCAGACCATATGTGCTTCCTGTACTGGGATATCTGTTTCCTGACTTAGGGTTGGCAAGCTTTCAGTCTTGATTTCTTCAGAGACCTTTTCAGTCCCCTTTTCTGTTTCTCTTCCTCTGAGAGCCCTATTACGTGTAGTTTTTCACGCTTTTTATCATCATCCCATCGGTCCCTTATATTGCTTTCATTGGGTTTTACTTGCTTGTCTGTGTGCTGTTCTGGTTGGGTGACTTCTGTTGTCCTGTCTTCCAAGTCAGTTATTCGTTTCTCTGCTTGTCTGTGTGCTGTTCTGATTGCACGAATTCTGTTATTCTGGCTTCTATGTCAGTTATTCCTTTCTCTGCATTATCTAGTCTACTTTTGACTGCCTTTAGCCTGGCTCTTATCTCAGCCATTGAGTTTTCTGTTTTGAATTGACTCGTCTTTATAGTTTCTATTTCTTTTTTCTAGTATTCTCTCTCTATTCATAGTCTCTCTTATTTCCTTCAGTGGTTTTATCACCCTTTTTTTTGAAGTCATGAGCAAGTCGATTGTTGAGATCTATCCCATGGTTTAATCTTTCAGGGGATTTCTCTTGTTTGATTAGCTTTTATATGGGACTTGTTGACAGTGGGTGGGTGGGGCTTGGGGGTTAGGGAGACCACTCAGGGGTCTTGTTGAAAATCAGAGCAGTGGATGAGTTGGAATGGAATATAGTTGTTCTTAGTGGCTGTGGGCTCACTGAGGACTCATGCTTGCTTTGTGCAAACATTTTGAAACAGAACCTTTGTAATGTGCTTGAACGTCAAACATGAATGGTGAGACAGAGAACAGCCAAATCTGTAGAAGTCTGCAGACCCCTGAGACCCAGAAGGCTGGGCTTGGGTGGCTTGGGGACACATGGTGCTGGGTCCATGTTGGGATATGTTACATCTCCAGATGGATCTAACATTTTTGTCAGACCCCTTGGCTGGTGTCCCAAACAGCCAACCTCAGTGCTGGTTTCCCTGAGTCAGTGTTCATCTCACCCTGGGCTGAGCAGGTAGCAGGTTGTATAAGGCTCTGTGCCGTGCTTTCTTGTTCCAGGACCTGCGAGGAGACCCAGCTCTTTATGGGGGAAGTGTCCACCATGCTGGTGACCATGGGAGAGACAGGAACCCCAGGATGGCATTGAGAGTGTCTTCTCAGAGGTGGCACATGGGACAACATCTCACACGGTAAGAATTTGACATTATCCATTATGTTTAGTGGTGAGGAAGTCACAGTCGATAATCCTTTCTTTTTATCTTAGCTCATATCCATGTTACTGGCATAAGCATCATCTGCCCTAGCTTTGTAGTGCGTTGCAGAGAGACTTGCAGAAAAAAAAATAAAAGAGAAGAGACTTAAAAAGGAGGGAGAGGTGTACACATGTCTAGACAACTCCTGTAGAATTTTGCAAGAAACAGAGAAGCATGGCATATTTGGGGAGGAAAATGTACTGAAGAAACCTTTTTTTTAGTTTAGGAGGAATAAATTAAAATTATAATTGATTCAGAAGAGAGTGAAATAAAACCATGTATAGCAAATATATATCTCTCCAACCCTATAATATTTTTTGCAAACATAGAAAATACTTAAAATTTAATAATTTCTCAAGAAGGCTGTATGAGAATTCTCCAGAGAAGTAGAACATATTAAAGACATATAGTGAATATATATTATATGTAATAAGTATCCATACTATAAATGTATTTCTGTATCTTTTTATATATTTATATTAGACATATGTATTATATATTATACTTGTATGTAAATAAAACAAACATGTTTATCATAAATATTTATAGAAAATTGAAGTTGAACAGAGCAGACTATTTTTGCATGCGTAGAGAAATGGGTGAAAAAATTTAACATACCCTTATTGATATTTAAGCTCACACTACCAGATTCTTTGACGGTCTCACCTGTTTGGATTTTATGGTTGAGCTAAATAAACAGTGAGGAAATTACACGTCCCCTCTGTGTCTGTACTTGAAGGCAAGGACAGATTTTTGGAATTCTAAGGGAAACACACCTAATTTTCAGCAGTTCAGTGCACGAGTTCCAGAACAGGAAATCTGGTGGCGCGACTCTGATTTTCCTGTCTGGGGGACTGTTGGATGTGAGTTTGAAATAGGCCCGATAGGCTCGGTGAAGGGGCACGTTGGACTGTCACTTCTGCGGGTACCAAAGTCCTACCCAGAGCCTGCCTCTCTGGGCATCACGTTGGGGCGAAGCGAACAGCATGGTGCTTGAGAGCTGGCGTCTTCACAGCGTCCTCAGGTGGGCTGGCGCCCAGGAAACCGTACACGGAGGTGTGCAGGGTAGCGTAAAATCGCTGAGTGGACAACGAGTGCTGAAATCGTAGCTGGAACCTGAAGTCAGCGCAGCTGGCACGGGGATCACAGATTACGGGGGAAGGGAGGGGAGATAAAGGGTCGGCCAGTTGTGCGTGTCACTAACGCCTCTGCTGGCGTGTGGGCTTGCGTGACACTGTTGGCTTCAAACCTACGAGAGGACCTTCTCCTGTGACCCTGTCGAGCACGTCATTTCCCGTTTCCATGTGAAACGTTCCGTTGACCCAGGAAATGCCTATTTAGGTCTGTTTGGTTGGCCTACTTCCAGTAAGAAATTCAGAAAGCTGTGAAACCGCGGTTTTGTGTTGGACACGAGGATCGTGCGAGCGTGTTTTGCCGGGGCTCAGCAGGTGTTAGCTAGCATTAACGTTCCACCCGGTCAGAAAAGTCTCCCCACGTTTCCATCTTTGTGTCTGTTCGTCAAAATAACGGCCAGGCTCATGGGCGCTTATGTCCACATCCCTGAGGTCAGCTGGCTGCACACTCAGCGGCGAGGACGCAGCAAACGTAACAGTGTTTCCTAAGTTCCCGAGTTTCCCCTGCAACCTGTACGTTATACTGACCGTGAAAACCTTGAATGAATAGTGTCCCTAAGCTGCTGGTACCAGCGGGTTGACAGTAACAGGCTGTTTGAAGTCTCACTCCCGAGACAAGGTGCTCTATTCAAAGTGTCTGCTTTGCAAACTTCAGTACATCTTCTTCCAACTCTGAAGACCGCTTTACAAACACACCAAATGCTTGTTTGGGCTTACTATTGATTCTTTAAAAAAAAAAAAAAGAAAAATGCATTAAAACTCTCTTTTATTGTAACTCAGATAGCTTGTCGCATCTTCCTTCTTTGCGAAGTCATAAGTGGGCAATTTTCTATTATTTTCCTTTTCTTTGCGTTTGAAGTTGCATTTTTTTGATGCCTGTGTTATGACTGTCTTTATTGCATAAAATATTCTTGAGTGCTCTGTGTACTTGTTTTTTTAAACATGAAAGTCCATGTCTGTATGAAAATTTCCTATCAACTAGTCCCTGTGAAATGTTGTTTTTGACAGTATTTTACCTTTTCACAGAAAGACTTTATTTTTACTTCACTTCCATGCATGTGTATGGTTATAAAGTGGAACGGAATTAAAAGATCGAACTTTAAATGCATTTCCATGTACCGCTGGTAAAGAGAAGGGTATTACATACAAATTCCAATAAACTCATATCTGTTTGTTCATATATGACCTTGCGTGTGCGCGTGCGCGTGTGTGTGCGTGTGCGCGTGCGTGTGTGTGTGTGTGTGTGGAGCACGGACACTTCCTCTTCTGTGACCAACAAAACCAAGTGGCCAATGCACGTGTGGGATAAAATTGCTAATATCCACGATGACAGAAGACCTTCTATTTGCTTTCCTCTGCTGCTTTTGCCTAAAGACTGATTTTACATCCTCTCTTTTTCAAAAGCTCTACTTGACTACGACACGGTATTGTCAAATAGAATAGAAATGAAGTGAAAGAAAACAACGATCTTCCTTTTAAGGACGTAACTTCAGTTAGGGAAAAGAAAAAACCCATTATGTTAAATATAAGAAGGTGGTAAACCACGTGGCAGGAGCCTCGATGAGCTTGGTTTCTGTGCTTGACTCTGACGCGTTAGCGTTTCTTGGGTAAATATTTGCTGTTTCAGAACAGAATGCTTTTATACGTTTTTGTTTTGCCAAGTACATGACTCCGGGTGTCAGAATCACGGGAGGAGACTTGTTTATAGACAGCAGGAGGAAAACAGTTGTCTGTTATATCTTTCATCTCTTATAATATTGCCAGGGAGGGGGAGGTTCAACCCCGCTCCCCCTCCGGACGTCTTGTGGCTGGACTAATGATGAATGTGACACAAGGCAGGTGACCAGGAGCGAAAGGGGACACGTTTTAACTTCTGAGCACGGAGGCCTCATTGGAATGGGACCTAAGAAGTGGCCAAAGCAGGCACGGGTTATGCCTTTTAGAAAAAGAAACCGTATCTTTGTTAGGAACTGGCAGGGCTGTGCAACACAGGTGTTTAGTTAGTGAAGCATGTAAACTGAGTTCAGCCTTGGGGTAGTCAATTAAAGACAAAAAGAAGGTGCTGCACCCCAGAAACGACACAACATTGTAAACTCACTGTACTTCAATAATAAATATATATATATATATACATACACAAAAAAAAGGTTTGTTTATACAGGCTTCTCAGCGCCGAATTCCCCATCTCTGAGGATCAGGGCGTCCTGCCACCTCCAGATGCAGGGGGGTCCCCTTTCACAGGGGAGACTTATCTCCTGCTTCAGGGAGGAAGAGCGGAGGGTCACAGTGGCCCTCTTGCACTGGCCGCTTCTCAAGTAACTTTAATTCAAAATAATCAATATGCCATCGAGGTACATTTGGGGCAGCCTCCCTGGGCCATTACATATTTGCGCGCACACACACACACGTACGTTTCTTCCAGGTAACGGCACCATTAGATGGATGAAGGCGCAGGCAGGTGTTCTGTGCGCCGTGCGGCTCTCCCGGAGCCTCACTTCCAACACATCGAGCCGCGTCTCTCTTTCCAGAAACGTTCTCCGGCGCCTGAACTGTTAGATGACCATGGAGAGCCTGTAATGTTGAGCCCTTTTGTTTTCAGGGACAAAAAATTACCTGCCAACGATAGTCATTGCTCACCTGTTTTTAAAACAGAGCAGCAGAAAAAGCAGGTAACCAGTGGGAAAAAAAATAACCACAGTTTCTCAGAAGGAAAACATGTTCCCGTCCCATTCCAGACCAACATAAAGCCTGAACTGTGTAGCAGGTATTTAAAGCAGCCCTGGCTGCTTTTATTTTATTTTATTTTATTCTTAATTTTTTATTTTTTGTATTTTTATATTTTTTATATTTTATATTCTTTATATTTTTTATTCTTTATTTTATTCTTTATTTTTATTCTCTGCTTCCCATGTTTCTCCTAAACCTTTTGAAACTATTTAACAATATCTTTTATTTTTTTTTGATTGAAGGAAAGTCAGTTATAATGTGTCCATTTCTGGTGTACTTTCTTATTACTGTTCTTATTTAAAATGTAATCAATGAATAGTAAGATTTTTTTTTAAATGTAACCAGTGAATACAATGTGAACTTTGATGGAAAACTGAGACCCCTGTTCAGATGTGGCTCTGAGACCTGGGTTGAGCATTACTGGTACCAAGGAAAACGTTCTGTTTATGAAATAATGTGAAATGTGAAAACTCTAATATGAAAACTCAGTTTATTTTTTTAAGTGCCAGTGCCATATAATTTTTGATGTCAGGGTACAGTTTGGATTTCTTATTTTCCATGTATATTTATATCTTGAAATTGGGTGTGTTCTCTTTTGGAAGCTGGTGATTGAGAAAAAGGCAGTGCACCATGTATAATCTCTTTATCTGCAGGAAATTATATCTTAGAAAAAATCATAAGCAAAATGTCAGATATCTTTCACTCTGCATCAAGGATTTATTCTTTTTCCTTCAACACCGTTTATTTCGTTCTTTAACCCTCAATATTGTAAAACAGTGTGTGGTTAGTCACTTAAATAATAGATATGCTTGTAGTTGGACTAGAACTGTTCGTTTGTTTGGGTTTTAGTCTTCTGCCCAGTTCTGAGAGTGGGAGCACAGCACAGGGGGCAGACCTCACTGTCGTCAAATCTGGGCTAGAAGTGGACCTGGGACTAGCTTTGTGGACGGATGTCTTCGTGCTGAACGTGCCTTGGGAGTTAGAAACAAAGGATTGGATAAATTAACTCTACTTCAGTAAAAATAATTTAAAAAAAATAAAAAAGGGTTGGGAGGAGGGCACTGGAAGAACGCGTGGGTCTCCCCGCTCAGCTTTGCTGAGTGCGTTTTCTAGGGTCCTCATCCTCAAGCTCCCACCTCACATTAACTTGCTCTCACGAGGATTTCCTAGAACATCTAGGAACCTTGCCTTCTGATTCTACTGAGGCTGTTGTCAGGAACTCAGATACAGTTCCTTCTTCTTAGCGGTCTGGCCAGGGTCCCAGTGAGTACATTCTCCTTGTCAAATAGCCATACCCGGTGGGGGGGAAAAACAAAATCCCAAGACAGGACAGAAGTCCCTCCAAATAGCCTCAAACAGCTCAGACCCACAGGATTCTCTCTCACTCATTTCATTAAGCACTTAATGCCCTTCCTTCCATGTGAAAATTTTCTCCAGTAAAAATGTGCCTTCCTCCTCATAGAAATCATCAAAATACTTTATATTTCTTCTTCTTGTTGTTCTCTGATGCAAAAGGCATCTATTTTTTTCTTTCAATCGTGTTTTAAATCAAAATGCAAATAATGATAGATACTGACTTTAATTTAGTAGAAGGGTGGCCCTTTGTGGGGAGGACTTGCCACTGGAGGAGGGAGACACAGCTGGGGAGAGGAGGACCTGCCCTTGGAAATTTGTTGTTGAAAGACAAGAAACTAAAACCAAAAAGCACGTAGTGAAAATTACCAGCCCTACAACGTCGAGAGTGTGCCACAGTTTGCGCTCTCCCTCCAAAACAAAACAAGCAAAAACCAAACCAAATCAAACCTCCGAGGGAGAGACAAAGCATTTTCCTTTTTGGGATTCATAATTATGAATCCCCTGAAACCTTGATAAATACAGGGAAACAGTTCTAAATGGCACAAAGGCAAAACCAGAAATCAGGGGAGATGGTTGCCTTTGAAAAGTGTTCCGCCATCAGTCTAATTAATACGTGTTTGTTCGTGGTCTTTTCGGGTCTTCCCTTTTGCTGACTTGTCCCACTTTGACGCGTCTCAGTCTTACTTTGTCTTGTCTGGGTCTGCGTCTCCATCCCTGTTGGACTCCAGTCCGGGTGAACTCCTCAGCACGCGCGTGTTGCACATTTTGCAGGAAGCTGGCTGGCTTCAGCCGGTGCCCGTCTGGAGCAATCTTTTCAGTCTGTGTCCAGCTCTGGCGGAGAAGCACCGGAGCCAGTCTTTCTGTCTCCTGGGCTCACGTAGAGATCACTTTTGTCACGCTCTCGTCCACTTAGGGACGGCCACGTGGTGGACCTCCATCCAGGGACCTGTGGATGGGTGCCCCTCATCCCGCGACGAATCCGTAAATGCCTCTGACATCCTCCCACCTTGTCTTTCTCTTCCCTCACCTGTGAGCTGAAACCGGGATCATCAGGTTCTGGATTCTGCAGGCTGGATGCGAGGCGTCTGAAGAAGAAACGCTTTGTGTTTGAGACGGGATTTCCTGAAGCCTCCGTAGCGTGCTCTGCGTCCAGTAATTCTGGCGGGTTGTTACCTGATGGTCGGTGAAGCCAGCACAGTGCAGAAGCATCACTCTGGCCTTTTAATGTGGACTGTGGACAGGAGAGGAAACATTTAGAGAGAACAAGCTCCTGTGTGTTGAGATTTGAGGTTCCTCAAATGTTAGCAAGTGTGTCTCTTACATGATAAACTTCCCTTCAGATAAACAGTGACCCCAAGTCGTCCATGTAAAAACTTGTTGGACACCCCTGGAAATGCTACAGTTTGCAGATTCCATTAATTATTAATCGTTAAAGGCCGTCAGGTCCTTACCCCAGGGCGCGTCTCTGTGTCCGTGCTCGGTGCTTCGTCCACCGTAAGGACCGAGCGGTTTCTGGGCTGCACAGATCCGAAGGGTCCTCATGCAAAGAAGGAGAGCCTGTGACTTGCCTCTTCAAAGGCGCAGGAAATGCTTGCATGTTCTCCACTTTGAAAACTACTGATGTCACAAAATGTCTGACAGCCGTGTATTCATTAACCCATCACCGTTACAGTCCTCCTCGTCGTATCCCTTGTTACACAGTATCACAGATGAGTACTGAACGAAAGCGTTCACTTTTAAAAGGGGGGCCCGGCTTCCTTCACTCCCCAGTTCTGCTGTGCACCTCGACACGGTGTTTTGAAATGTCCTTTAGTGCTGGTTTTTTTCAACTGTGAAAAGGACCCCCCGGTGGCCCCTCTCTCTCTCTGTCTTTAAAGGAGGGACTGGGGATGGAACCCAGGACCTCATGCATGCTAAGCATGTGCTCTGCCCCTGAGCTATACCCACTCCCCAGCTCTGTCTTTTGAGATGGGCCCGTAGGCAGTGGGGAAATGTAAATTCAGAAAATGACAGAGCAGTAAGCAACCTTAAAATCTGTCCACGTTTGCCCCATTAAAACATCTGTGGAAAAGTCCGCATCAACCTACCTCATTCAGACGTAAAGAGGACAACGTAAGACTTAATTCTGTGTCTTTTGACGCATTTCCATCGCCCTGCCTACCAAACCATGTTCAGTGACTTACATTTTTTAAAAATATATTTTATTTTCTTTATTTATTTTTGTCTGTTTTGGGGGAGGTAATTAGGTTTGTTTACTTAATGGAGGTACTGGGGATGGAACCCGTGACCTCATGCATGCTAACCAAGCATATACTCTGCCCCTGAGCTATACCCTCCTGCAGTGAGTTACATTTTTAATTGCAGTCACCTAGCAAAGACCAATCATCAAATGTAGATTATACAGAAATCTCCTTCCACATAGCAGCGCTCAGGGAGTTCTCCCTGAGCGGTGAGTTCCCGGGCGCTGGGAAACTGCCCCGACCTGCCTCGCTTCATCCGGAGCTGCTCCCGGATCACAGTCCCCACGTTCATGATTGCTCCTTGCTGCCGCACAAGTTCATTCAAACACGAGCTCTTTGTCGCCGGCTGGGCGCTGAGAACCCCCGTGGAGCGTTCCGTCAGCACTGATCAAAAGCCGAGCGTTAGTGCGGCTCAGAGAGTTTAACGTTCAAGCTCCCGTCTTATGAGAGCTGAGCACAGACTGCTTTTTGATGTCAGACCCTGTCAAAACCGGGACCAGAGACGTCTTCTCTGGGTCAGGCTGTGCTGCGTGCTGGCACTCCTGCACGGGTGACACCGCCAGACGCCGAGTGAGCATCCGGGCTGCCGCTCTCTGGGCTCACACACACTTTCCCCAGGGCTCTTTGCTTGAACGTGTTTATTCAGATGTTTTCCGAATTAAAGTCACGATTTGGTAAGGGAAGGCGGCATGGCAAAATTAAATAAGTCACAGTAAGTGACCGACTTTGAGGGGAGATGGGAAAGGCATTGTCCCCATAACGAGAGTTTTACTTTCCTTACATAGAAGGAATATGTGGTCAATGTGGATGAGTATGCGATCAGCATGTCATGACCGTCGACTGCTGTTTGGGGAGGACTGCACGAGTTTATTCTGGCTGCCATCACAAAATAACCTTGCGCACTGGGTGGCTGCGGCTGCGGCTGCGTGCTGATCAGAGTGCAATTATGTGCATCGCCTCAATATGCTACACACCTGAGACTGATACAATGTTGTGTATCAAGTATGTCTCAAAAAAAAAAAAAAAAACCCCACAAGACTTCCAACTATTTACTACGGGAGAAGGGAAGTATATATTACATATACTTTATATATGTTATATTTGTATATTTATATACATATATATATAAATTTTTTATATATATATAAAAATCATCTCTGGAAATGTATATGAAAATAAAGAAATGCAAATTTAAGACAATAGTAAAGGAATTTAAATATTAAACAAAGTCAAAATTTAAATATTAAAGAAAGTAAAGTATTGCCACTTCTCTTAACCCCCAGGCCGCTTTCACACTCACCGTGTTCCTCCTCTCCCTGGCTTCAGAGTGACACCCTTCTCGGCCGTACTGTCTCCTAGTGTCAGGTGTCGGGAGAGACGTGAGCGCTTCATGTAATTAACAGCAGATGTTGTCAGGGTGTTTAATTCCTAGTACATGTTCCATCCGCACCTCAGCAAAAACATCGTAACAACCTGCTGTACCCTGTTTCTTCCAAAGCATGAGAAGCGTGGCTGGGATTCGGAAATATCCACTAGGAATTCACTCATCCATCCGTTCATTCGTTGATCTAGTCCAGTCTTTAGCAAAGTTTCTTGGAGAACCAGCTGCAGGTGTTAGCAAGTTGCTATTAATAAGTAACAACTTTAATCATGTTCTACTCATTGCAACAAATCTGAAAACCCCAAAGCACGTTCTGCTTCCTCAACCTCCTGTGCAGTCTTGCTTTGATCAACAAGGTCGGAGGACCCTTCTCAAGGTCCAAACGTGGCCATTCCTCACCTATTACACTACTCAGTGCGTTGCAAATGCTAAGCCGCGTTTTATGAATTGACTGAGTCTCGTGAGACTTGGTCATCTTGAAATTTTATCTGATCATTCTCTTCTCTTGGAGTAGCTTGAACTATACCTCAACCCAGTGGGTTTCTTTTTTTTTTTTTTTTTAAATATCATTTTTTTTTTTTAACTGTGCCCTTCAATAGTCTTTATTGTGTCCTGGGTCCACATCATGATTGCATTGAATGAAATTTAGCAATAACCCATATACAATACAGCCATCTGCCAATTTTTTTAAACACATGTATTTTTTTTTAAATCTTTATAGCAAATAAAGAAATGGATTTTCACCCCTAAATAGGCCAGTAGGAAGGGAACCTTGAACTTCAGCATTTGTACATTTATTCATTTCCAACTAATTCTCAGAACTAAGTTGCCCTTGGTTTTTACAGTCCTAGTCAGAAACGGGGAAGGTCTTAAAGGCTTTTATGGAAAGACGCCTTATTGTAAAGTAGCGTACAGAGTATCTGTCCTCCGCCGATGGCTCAATCGATGACCTCAGGCAAGCCCGTCTTCTTTTCAATGCCTTGTTTGCCTAGAAAATAAGATGATCTCAGTGGTTGCTTTCAATATAACGCACCACCACGCAGAAAGGGAGTGAACCCAGTGAGGGAGTGTTTACTTCAGGCACTCAAAGCGACCGAGCGGGAAAGCAATGTCCCTGAGTTAACATTTCATTATCTGCTCGCACCAGGTGGCTCCCGGTGCCCGTCAATTACAGAAATCTGGGCGTTAAGGAAACGGCCCTTGTGCAGGGCTGGTGCAACCGCTCTCTGCACGAAAGAGCTCAATGCTTAAAAGGAGTAAAAAAAAAAAAAGAAAAGAAAAGAAAAAAAGGTCCCCAGTTGACTGATGACATTGAAATATTCACGCAGGAAATAGGTCACCTACTTTGCTTAATGGCTCGTTCTTTCAACACACGTGTTTCTTTTTCATTTTCTGCCTTCATTTTTAACAACTCGCTTTGTAGACGGACGTTCTTGGCAAGCGCCACCTGTTGGTGGAAAACCTACGTGATAAACGTTTCCACAGAGTCCACGGCAGGATTCCTTACCGGCAGAATGTGGCCGGGGGTCAAATCGTGGAGGGATTTTTGAATTAAAATCTTTATAAAAATAGGACTTAAATTCTCATCTCCAATAGGAAAGCCTCTCGTTAGAAGGTACACGTAGATTTCTTACAAGCCTTTAATTTATCCACGTGTCCGACTGTCATGTTTTCTGTAGCAGAGTGAATGGTTTCCTAACGACTGCTGATTACCTAAGTCATTCTGGAAGATGGCTTTTAAGGGTATATATCCAAAGAGTGATAAATCCATACACTAAAGGAGCAGAAAAATAATGTGTGGCATTACCCCGAGTTACCTGTGTCGGCCCTTAAAGCATTACAACGTACTGACAAACAGTTAAATATGCAAAATGATGAATACGTTTAGCTAGATCATCACTGTGAACATTTAACGTAAGCTTGCATTTATATTTTGTACCTGACAAACTTTAGATAAAGCTGTTCTGGCCCCAACCGTCTTGGGCATTTGAATTCAACTGTCATTTCCTAGATCTGCACATTGCAATTATTCAGTCAGGGGCGTTCATTTTTTTTCCGTTGTGAATTTTGCCCAGAGAGGGGTTCCTCCGTCTTGCAAACTTTCCTAGCCTGTCAGAAACACTAGGGGCTGGATTCGAAGCTAGCCCACCACCGTCCCGCAGAAATCAACGCTCCAGGAACCTGCGGGGATGTAGGGGTCTGCCTGGTGCTCGTGTGTTTTAACTCGGAGTGTCCTGTCTGAGCTTGTGAGCACTTCTGTTTCATCTTCCCATTGTTCCAGCGGGGTGATTTTGATTAAACAGTCGACATTCATACCTGCAGTCAGGCAGGTGCATAGACAGCGCTATCTCCCTGCAGCTTCCTGTCTCTCAGCTTTGGATTTTCTCTGTGCAGAGTGCAGACGTGAGCCCTTCCACACGGCCTCCGTGCTGAGGCCCTGTCTGTATGTATTTTATTGAAGCAGGGGGTGGGCAGTTCAGACTAACTTATCAAACCCAGCTTAAGTAAAAACATGTAGTGTTTCGTAGGATGTTGCGGTTGAACCAGCAGGCTTTAATTCCAAATTCTCAGTCTTCTCTCCTGTGCATTCTTAAGATACCTTTCCCCCTTCGCGCAGTGAATGCCTGGCCGACGTGTTTGGTCTCCAATTTGATGGACATTTTGTGGACAGAGCCTTGCTGAGTCTGTTTAAGATTTCCCTTCTCTCATCTGTGGTATATTTTATTATCGCTTTGCATGTGTGCGCCCTCTCTGTAGTGGTATGACCCCCCCAGGACAGTGGCCCTCAGACTTCAGTGTGGGTAAGAACGCTCCGGAAAGCTTGTGAAGGCACGGATTCTTGCAAAGGCTTCTGATCTCGCGCAAGATGCAGGGTGGGGGCCTACAGTTTCATTTCTAAACTTCCCCAGGCTTCCTCATCTGGGGGGCTGCCGTAACACTTGTGGGGCTGTGACGCGGAGGGCTGCCTCAGGCGTTTCTTGCTGCAAATGTGGCCCCCAAACATTATTACGATGATGATGATGGCAGATGCCACACTTGCTAGCTTATTCAGCCACCTGAATATATGGGCACAGAGTAAAAGGTATCCTCGCTGGCCAGTTTGTTACTTTCACACTGACTGTCACAGTCACATGTTTAACTCTCGCAATAGAATGAAAACATGTGCAATTAATTTGGGAAGATGAAGAGAGAAAAGCAAAAAAAAAAAAAAAGAGAGAGAGAGAAAATGAGTAACTATAGTAAAAAAAAAAAAAATACAGTATGTCTTTATTCCATTACATCCTTTTCCAGTAAGCCTTTCAAGTTATCATTGAAAACAGAATCAGGTGGAACATTTATGGCTTCACTGCTCCAGTTTTCATCCCGTAGGGCAGACAAACTCACTTCTGCATATCCATAGACATCCTGTATGAAAAATCATTTTCCCAACCTTTTCCCAAAGCTAAGAATTATGACATGACATGTATATAGGCTTGGAGCATGACATTAAAAAATCAGTCATGTTATTCACCCATTTGGGAGGTTCAGAGGTTATAAAACTCCTAGGGTTCATTTGCACATCTGATTTTTGACAGCCTAGAGTTTCTGATCGCCTTCCATTCATACTGACTTTTTTTTCCCACTAAGAGTGAAAACACTCACTGAAACCTGGTGTTCCAAGGTTTAAATAATGAAAAAGAATTGAACGTTCTTATCGTCTGAGTTGTGTGTGTGAAAAAATAAACAGTGATGGCTCGCCTGTCTGACTCGGCGTTTGGCCGGGTTCCCAGGTTCTGTGTGTTTCGACCGTAGGAGGAAAACTCGACGTGCAGCCACAGACATCCCCCAGGTGTGCCCCGCAGCAGTAAAACCTGTGCGTGTGACCTCTACACCCACAACACGGAGACACACGCACACCTGCCCGTGTGCTAGCAGCTCCTGGTTTTTCTGTAAAATAAAGGCTTGAGCTAAGGTAACTGAACGCACAGAAAGAAGCACTGGGTGAACGGAATGCTTGAGTGAGATGCACTGAGCTAAGCAGAGCTGGCAGGGCAGGGAGGGGACACGCTCCTCAGGCTTTGCGACCGTGGCTGGAGTCTGTCCTGGTGCCCGTGTCTCCACTTGTCTTCCATCATTTATCTTTCCCTCAGCTGATTTCACACGCAGCCGTCAGTGTTGGGAATAAGATAGTAACGGAGGTTAGACACTGGCTGTATGAGTTTGCACAGCTGTCGTAACAAATACCACAGACGGAGCAGCTTACATGACAGGCGCTTACTGTCCCCCCGTCCTGGAGGCTGGAGTCTGAGGTCCGGGTGTCCGCAGGGCTGGGGTCTCCTGAGCCCTCTCCCCTTGGTGTGTGGACGGCCGTCTCCTCCCTGTGTCCTCCCGTGGGCGTCCCTCTGTGTGTGTCTGGGTCCTCATCTCTTCTTACAAGGACCCCAGTCCTGTGGGATCAGGACCCACCTAGTGACCTCGTTTTACCTTCATCCCCTCCTTAAAGACCCCGTCTCCAAATAGAATCACATTCTGAGTTGCTGGGGGCCAGGACTTGCACACGTGAGTGTGGCGGGGGATGCAGGTCAGCCCTTCACACGGGCTCGTGGCCGCGGACGTGCACTCACGCAGGCCGGCGGGCACCAGGCACACGTTTCTCTGATGCCGCTCCCAGGGGCCGCGCCCTCTGCTCGAAACGTACGAATCTGAGTTCTGCTCTCTTTATGGCCCCCATTGTAATCACTTCCCCTCAATAAAGTGTAACAGCCGTCTTCGTATATTTTCCTGATTTTGGCAGTAGTTCCTCCTCCGTCTCATGTGTGCACGTCCCACCTGCTTTCAGCAGTGCTGCCCTGAACAGTGCGGTGCAACCATCTTTTCAAATTAGAGCTTCCTCTGGATACAAGCCCAGGAGTGGGATTCCTGGGTCATATGGTAAGTCTATTCCTAGTCTTTTGAGGAATCTCCACACTGTTTTCCACGGTGGCTGCACCAAACTGCATTCCCACCAGCAGTGGAGGAGGGTTCCCTTTTCTCCACAGCCTCTCCAGCATTTGTCGTTTGTGGACTTTTGAATGATGGCCATTCTGACTGGTGTGAGGTGATACCTCAGTGTAGTTTTGATTTGCATTTCTCTGATAATTAGTGATATTGAGCATTTTTTTTATGTGCCTGTTGGTCATTTGTATGTCTTCCTTGGAGAATTCCTTGTTTAGGTCTTCTGCCCATTTTTGGGTTGGGTTGTTTGTTTCTTTGATAGTAAGGTGAATGAGCTGTTTGTTGTTGTTTTAATAAAAAACCAACTGGTTTAGTTTTCCGATAAGACTATTTTTTTTAACATTTTTTATTGACTTGCAGTCATTTTACAATGTTGTGTCAAATTCCAGTGTAGAGCACAATTTTTCAGTTATACATGAACATGCATATACTCATTGTCACTTTTTTTTTTCACTGTGAGCCACCACAAGATCTTGTACATATTTCCCTGTGCTGTACAGTATAATCTTGCTTATCTATTGTGCATATGAGCTGTTTATTTTGAAAATTAGTCCCTTGTTGGTCGCATCATTTGCAAATATTTTCTCCCATTTTGTAGGTTGTCTTTTTTGTTGTTGTTGATGCTATTCTTAGCTGTGCAAAAAGCTTTTAAGTTTAATTAGATCACATTTGTTTATTTTTGCTTTTATTTCCACTACTCCAGGAGTTGATTCAAAAAGTATATTGCTGTAATGTATGTCCGCGAGTGACCTGCCTATATTTTCCTCTAGGAATTTTATAGTGTGTGGTCTTACATTTAGGGCTTTAACCATTTTGAGTTTATTTTTGTACATGGTGTTAGAGAATGTTCTAATTTCAGTCTATTAAAGGCAGCTGTCCAGCTTCCCCAGCACCACTTGAAGAGACTGTCTTTTCTCCATCGTATATTCTTGCCTCCTTTGTCATAGATGAATTGACCACATGTGCGTGGGTTTATTTCTGGGCTCTCTGTACCCTCTTCCATTGATCTATGTGTCCCATCTCTGTGGATGTTACACGTGCCTTCACCGTCCTGTCCTTCCAACGTTCCTGCGTGTTTGAGCGTTTTAATATTCCACATCGGAAAAAATAACATAACCACGGAACGTTATCTTAGAAAAACCTAGACAGACCATGGCGCACCCACAGAGGCAAGAACATAGAAAAGAATTTGTGTAAATGACCTGGAAATACAGACACCGGTGTTCTGAATGAATCTGAGATGTGACTGCTGTTTTTAAGGGGTCTCCAAATCAGCCACGTTGTTGAGTTTGCTTGATGTGGCTTTTGCTGCATTTGTTTTACAGGAGGAAATACTTTCAACTTCTTCGTAACCGCACACAAAAAATGTAATCTGTATTTAATTGAGCATGATGGTTGGTGCAAGGAAGACTTGTGTCTCTTTGTTCTACCCGAATTCATAGATCTTTTATGAGTTTATAAACCGGAACCCTGCTATGAAGTGGATCATAAACCCGTCCTCCCAGCTGTTTCGAAGATATGTAAAAAAGTATTATTACCATGAGTGCCCACGACTGTTTGTTTTTCTCCCAGACATCCTTTAGAGGTGGTTTTACACGAGATGTAAATTATATTACTGAAACAATTTTCACAATTAAATTCAAATCATATTTCGTGGGAAAGAAGCTAGTAATAAATGCACAGCATCAAATTTAAAAAGCATTTGAATCAAGTCTTCATTATTATAATAATTAGCAAGTTGGTTGATTTTTTGTTTTGTTTTTTGCAAAAACTGACCACCCAGAAGCATCAATCACTCAAAAACGTATTATTTGGATATGCTTATTAATTTTAGCTTTGCTTTCTCCTACCGAATATGGGAGCCCTTTCAAGAAATGTAACCAACTTTAAATCTTTGTGACAAGATCTTTTTTTTTTTTTTGAGACGACAAAGAATATTGATCCTACATTAACTCCTAATATTAAAACTACTGTTGCAGCCTTAAGTTATTTTTTACTAGATTCTTAAACAAGCCACACCCTTAATCAACCATTGTACTTAGCATCATTCCAGTTAGAACAGTATTTCTAGTTTGTGATGAAAGTCCTCAAAAGTGTGAACTGTTCCTGACTTTCTTTTACGTCCTGTATTTTACCCCCTGCTCCCTTCGATACTCTTGTGTTTTGTCTCCAAAATTCAAGATATATTGGTGTGAGTCTATTTTATTGAATATGCTGGGAGTTTGAACCTTTTTCCGGAGGGGCTGTCTTTCCCTTCTGGGAAAAGGCATTATTCCTTAACTCATGTCCTGCTTGTAGATTTTTTTTTTTTTGACCAATTTTATCTGACGTTACAGGGAACATCCTTTGCCCGTGTGGTTTATTGCGTTTATGGATTCCTTCATAGGCATTTGAGGTTTTTTGTAGTTTTGGTCGTGATGTTAATGTGACATATTTAACCCGAAATCCCCCTTTTTTTAAAAATTTTATTGATTTGATTCAGGGACAATTCACTCATTAACTATTCAGTCCATCCCCTCCCGTCTGCTAATTGCAAGTTCTCCCATTATTTTCTGTTCCCTTGATAATACATACCCTCCGCTCGGCAAGTATATTTTAAAAAACTGTTTACAAAAATAATCCAGTTACTTATTACTTGTCGTTGGAATTTCTCTAAAACTATCAGCCCCTACTCTCTTTTCCATCCACAAAATTAGCACCATAATTACTAACTTCTTTCCCTGCCAATTCCCAAGTGTTCACTGGGTCATTTTGGGGGACATTAAAACCCTTCCATTTCGATAATTTCCCTAAGGTACAGTTACTACCTTCAGCAGTCCTCTCTTAACAGTTACGTTAACTCATGCAACGACTGTAGCCTCATCCACTTAGAAGTGTCATTCTCCACTATTTCATCCTCTCTTTATTGACATATGACCATATTTAATGGTGAAGCCCATTGAATAAATCAAATCAGGGGTCTGTCCCTAGGGGAATGCCTTTCCGTTAATTCAGGGATCTTCAAGATCAGGACACTTCTAGTCATAATATTTTCATTAAGCTCAGGAAACAACTTTAGTGTGGAAACTCCCGAAGTGTTACTGTTTTTAATTGTGTATATATATATATATATTTTTTTTCTTGTCTTATAGGATCATCCGTGCCTTCAATCACCCAGACTTGCGTTTTCCTATTCACTTACCTCTGTTGCTACGTTTTTTTAAGGAGTCTAGAGCATTCAAGAACTATCCTTCAATTTTAAAAAAAAGGATTTCTATTAACTCAGTTTCTGATATGCTCACTTTCTTGACTCACTTCATTCTTTCCTTCAAGAGGCATTTTTGGGGGAATTGTCCCCCAACTGTCTAAGGACACTTTACGAGCTGTGGCAAACTCACTGGTCTTGTGGATTTTTGGATGCCTTTTTCACATTATTGAAGTATAGTCGGTCTACAGTGTTGTGTCACTCTCTGGTGTAATGTTAATATAAATGGTATGGCTGAAATTTGGGCTAAAAATTCACTCATGGGTGATTTTAGTAAATCAAGTCAATTAGTTTAATTGGACCAAACTCCCTCTCGGTTAAATGGATGTAACCAACCGCAGAGCTGTGCTTTAATGTTTTTAAGTTGACGTAGAAGTCTCAAGCATTACCTTGGTGTTATGAACCTCACAAACATGTGTCCATTAAACAATATGAGAGATTCACAGCTAATGACATGATTGCCTAAAATTAGGAAATTTAGTTAGTACTGAAATGCATCCTCCTGGGCCTGCTGTTAATTTTGGGGTCACCAGCTCTGTCATCTCCAAAGATGTGACTTAACCTAGCACAGTAGCAAACAGTTTTTTTTTTTTTTTTTTTTTTTGTTTTTTTTTTTACTGCTTTTGCTGAATGCATTTCTCCTGATTGTACACCCACTACTTAAACACGGAATGTTGGCATTTGGTAAATAACATAGCGTGGGTTTATACATCGCAGGCATTTGGTGGATTCAGTAAATATGTCCTTGCATTTTGTCAGTAATTAGAACATGCACCCTGGTGATTATTTTAAAGAGCATAAAATGTCACGTCCCTGCTGAAATGTGTCTAATGATGTAACTCACACCTGCCACACACCGTCACACAACACACAGGTGTGCATATATGTGTGTGTGTGCTTATTTCTGTCTCTGTCGCTGAATAAATTTGTCATGGGATCGCAGCCTTAAGAATGAAGAAAGGCGTTGCAAACAGATTTAAAAGATTGGGACAATCACGTCTGTACATAAATCGATGGGGTCTATGAGAGTGAGTTATTTTAATGAAGAAGGGGTATCTGTTAATGGCCAATTTAATATCAGATGAGTACTCTTTAATAAAGCGATGCCAGTGCTTCCACTGCTGTACAAGCCACACGGGTCTCTGTGTTTTTGTCTGATAGACTGAGCAGGGCTGTTCCTCGAGAAAGTCGTTTCACTGAGCACTTGCTTCTCCGGTGTTGAACCATCACAGTGCAGTGTAACTGCATGCAGTGTGCCCGGGTGTCGGGTGTCACAGGGACGCCCTTCAGGACGGTCCCATTGGATGCGCCCCATCCCGTTAGGATGATTTACATCCTTCGTATTTTGTGTGTATGATGATTAACCCCTTGTGAACCTTTCGAGATTATCTGCACCCAGTACGAATGCAAAGAGGGGACACACTCTACTTCCAAACTTTGCTTGCTTTTTACATTTAAAAAACAATTATTTTATTGAAGTGTAGTTGACTTACAATGTTAGTTTCAGGTGTACAGCAAAACGATTCAGGTATACGTATACATACATATATGTATTTTACTTTCAGATTCTTTTCCATTATAGGTAATTGCAAGAAATTGAATATAATTTCCTGTGCTGTGCAGTAGGTCCTTGTCATTTATCTCTTTTATAGATAGGAACGTGTATCTGTTAATCCCAGACTCCTGATTTATCCCTCCCCTCCTTGCCCCTTTGGTTACCATAGTTTGTTTTCTGGTTTCCTGAGTCTGTGTTTAGTTTGTAAATAGAATTTCTATCATTTCGTTTTTTTAGATTACTTGTATAAGTGATACCATATGATATTTGTCTTTCTCTGTCTGACTTACACTCTCTTACCTTGTTTTTCCTAAAAATTAATTTCTTTTTTATCACGTTAAAAAAAAATGAACTTACCGTCCTAAGCGTTTTTGAGTGTCCAGTTCAGCAGTGTTACGTGCATTTGCATTGTTATTCAGCAGCTGTCTGGAACTTCCTCGTCCTGCAGCGCTGAAACTCTCCAGCCATTACGTACCAACTTCCCAGGCCCCCTGCTCCCAGCCCTGGGTGCGCACTTTCCTGTTTCCTGTTCCTGTGACTTCAACAATTTAGGTACTTTACACGGGTGGGTTCCTGCCCTGTGAGTCGTTTGTGACGGGCTCATTCCTTTGCTCAGCGTCATGTCCTGAAGTCCATTCATGCTTTAGCAGGGGATGAGGGTCCCTTTTTTTGGTTTAGTTTTAAGGCTGCATAATTTCTTGGATTGGACACCAAAACCAAAGGCAACAAAAGCAAAAACGTACTGACAAGTGGGACTACAACAGACTTAAAAACGTCGGTGCCTCAAAAAGTAACTACAAAATCACAAATCTGATAAGGGGTTGTTATCAGGAACATATCTGCAACTTCCACAGCTCAGCAACCAAACAAATAATCTGGTTAAAAACAGGCAAAATGGATTGAACACACATTTCAGCCCGAAAGACATACAATTGGCCAACAAGTATGAGAAAAGAAGCTTAAGGTCGCTAATCATCAAAGAAATGTAAATCAAAACCGCAGTGTTATCACGGGTCAGGATGGCTACTATAAACAAAACAAAAACAAGAAACAAAACTAAAAAAAAACCAGCAAGTGTTGGCAAGTATATGAAGTTGGAATTCTCTGGCATTGTTGGTGGGAATGTAAAATGGTTCAGTTGCTGTGGAAAACAGCGTGGAATTTCCTCAAAAACTTAAAACCTGAATTACCGTAGGACCCAGCAGTCCCCGTTATGGGTGTCTACACAAAAGAATTCAGCCACGATCTTGAAGATACATTCGCACACTTGTGGTCATTGCACCGTTGCTGACAGTATCCAGGAGGTGGAAGCAGCCCAAAGGCCCACGCATGGCTGAATGGAGGAAGGAAATGTGCTGTATGTCATGCAGTGGACAGTTGTGCGTTCCCGAAGATTACTTACTTCGTGGCTTTGTTTTCAAGGTTTCAGTCCAACCATCTAAGTAAACTGAATCGTTTAAAAGCCAAGTGCAGAGTTCTGAGTACTGACCAGACCCCTGGGAGCGACGTCATTCTTTGCGAAGTTGGAAGCACGAACAGAAACCTGCTCGGGCTAACACGAGCAGCACTGAGAAAACTCCAGTTAAGTC
The DNA here is from genome assembly GCF_036321535.1 of Camelus dromedarius. Taxonomy (NCBI): domain Eukaryota; kingdom Metazoa; phylum Chordata; class Mammalia; order Artiodactyla; family Camelidae; genus Camelus; species Camelus dromedarius. Next base: position 111,880,929 of record NC_087472.1, read on the forward strand.
TTGAGTCTCAAAGTAAAATAAAGAAATGAGAAAGGCGGGAAAGAAAACCCATCACAGACAGCAAGATTTTGCTGGAGACGTTCCTGTCAACTCCCCGTGGGCACAGATTAATTCATTCGGAGAAAACTCCGTCACAGACTTTGCAGAGTTTTACCCGACAGATGCATCTCACTGGTGAGTATCTCTCTATGTAATATTTGCACTTACCCTTGTCTTTTATGTGAATATCGATCTTACGTTAATATCTATATATGTTTATATGTGCATTTTCTAACGTGAAAATGAATAGTCCTCGTGAAAAGAGAGTTGATTTCAATTTCATCCTTCTGTGTGCGTGTCTGTGTGGTCGGGAGTTTGTTTTTTCATCATAGCTCGCGTGGCCAACCTGTGGTGTGTGCATGCAAACATGGGGGGCCTTCCGTGATGGGGGGTGTGTGATAATATTTTGAAACTTATAAACCACCACGCGTGTTCTTGGACGAAGGAGGTGAGCATCACGTACGTCCAGTAACCATCTTGTGAGAGTCGTGCCACCCGCATCAACCTTCAAGGAATCACGTCCACGTGTTTGTCCAGTAACCATCTTGTGAGAGTCGTGCCACCCGCATCATCCTTCAAGGAATCACGTCCACGTGTTTCTAAGTAATCACCACAAAGGCACTCTCAGCACATCATCTTGGGTTGGTATTTGTGTCCCGCCCGTCCGCCCGGTGGATACCACCCTCTCCCTCTCATAGCACAGGTCAGTGACGGCAGGAACCACCCAGGACCGTGATGTCCAGAGTCCAGATGGTAAATGTGGGTATTGGGGTGTTTGAAGGGCTCAGCAGGTGACCGACATCACACGTTCCTCGTGGGACTGCAAACCTCCTGGTTTTAACTGCTTTCATAAATTCTTGCCATGGCTTCACAGGCATCGTTAAAAACATCAGAGTAGCGTGTACCGAGTTGAGTAACCATTTGATGACGTGAAACGTTAACATAGATTACAAGCATTTGCTTTCCGTGGTGCAGAAGAGTTCTGGAATGCTCTGAATGTCCACTGTTAACCATTTTAAATCTTCTAAATCAACGGGAGACTTTGAACGTCTCGTTTTCAATTAGGAGTACACAATAACAGAATGAACTTCAGAATGTAGCATCTCATCCGATAATGGTAATGTGCAATAGAAAAAAAATCTTTAACTTATTTTTTAATGATTATTTAATTGTGGGGGTTAATTAGGTTTATTTATTTATTTTATTATAAATACCAGGGATTGAGTCCAGGACCTCATGCATGCTAAGCACACGCTCTACCACTGAGCTACACCCTCCCTCCTGCAATAGCAAATTTAATAGACGTCTGCATTCAGGGAGAAGAGGGTTTTACAGCCCATTTTATGAGCATGGTACTGCACACATTCCAATGTTTCAAAATTCTGGCCGAGCACCTCATTTTATAGTTAATCCGATGTAAAATATTCCACTGAATAAACTAGACTCTGAGGGAGCTCCCTAAATTAGGTCTTGAAAGAATAAGCAGAAGGGGGCAGTTCAGGCAGAGAGCGGCTGCCCGGATTTCTCCAGGCGTCTTTGTTGTGCTCACATAGGCGATCCGTACGGACTCAATTACTAGAAATCATGGGAATCGTTAATACCTCACCTTGGCACCTTCATACGCTTGCATGACTCAGTGTCATGCTTTATTAGCCAAAAGGAGATTTTACCGTTTGCAGGTGAAGGTGTCATGCTTTAGAACTGAGATAACTCAGGTCTTGATGTGCAAGAAGAGCATTTATGGATGGAGGACAGAGTGCGAGTTCTGAGACGTCACCGAGAAAGGAGGAAGCAGCCTGGGGCCAGAATCACGTGCAGAACGTTCACTGAGACACTCACCCCACCGTGAGGAGTCGGCCGTGCTGTGTGAAGGCCGCAGGGCTCGGGTCACGCAGCCTGGGTCTCGCTCCTGATCCTGGCTTCACACTGGAGTTGACCTGGCTCTTGCGGGGGGTGGGGATGCCTTCCGAGTGTCCCCTCCTGACTCTAAAACCCCATGCTGCTGCGACTGCGTTCAAGGAAAGCTGTGCCTGGATCGAAGGGTACTTAGATGGAGAGGCTCAATATTATAGGGTGTCAACAACAAGCATTCCCAGCCAGCTTCTGTGCTAAATCTGCCTGTTTCTAACTTTTCCTTTCCGTGCATTCATCTGATAGAGACCAACCACAACCTAATTCCGTTTTTAAATGGCTCGTGACAGACGATAAACAGTGTCCCAAGGACTGCACGATAAATAGGGCCTAAGAGCAATGATAACCACTTCCTAAATTCCACACACGCAGAAAGGTGATTTCACCAGAGTACAGCCCCGAATTACACAAGGCAGAGTGCTGGGGTGCCAGTGTCAGGAAACCGTGCTCTGGTCCGCTCACCGGACGCACCGCAAAGCCGATCTACCCACACCAGGTTGTGGGGAAGGAAGGGTCAGCGTTTGTTTGCAGGGCGCCAGGCAAGGTGAATGGGCAGCTCATGCACAAAAGACCCAAACTGCCCGATGGCTTTCAGGGAAACGTTTTAAAGACAATGGTGGCCAGAGGGTCCCAGGGTGTGTGGTCAGCTCATGCGCCTTCTTCTGATCGGTTGGTGGTTGGGGAACAGGGTGATGTTTCTGGAACCTCAATCATCAGCCTTCTGGTTCCAGCCAGTCTAGGGTCCGCGTGCATGTAGTATTCATGCAGTCACCGTCCTCCCCCAAGTGGGGAGGTCTTAATTCGTGTAGAACGCCTTGACGACATGCAACAGGGACACACAGCAGTCTTTTTTTTTTTTTTTAATATACATCCATATTTATTTTTACTTACCTTCTTGAGAGGAAATCACACGAAATTATTCCAAACTGGGACCGGAAGAGCTAAAGGTGCTGAATTCTACCACTCAATTAAACCCCGCCTGGGAGCCGGGTGTGGGCACCTTCCACCTGGAGGGACGTGGAAGCCCTGAAACCAGCAGGAAGCTGCCCTAAAGGACATGGTCTGGGACCATTTGCCCTCAGGAGTTCTCTCATTGCTTTCTCATCCCTGCAATGACAAAATAAGACAGCGATGGGATGGAAATCTTGAAGGGAAAAGTATCTGGGTAGACTTTGCAGAGGAAAACAGACTCTACCTCTAATATTTCTGCACTGACTGCAGCAAAAGGTCATAAGATTCATGTGGTCAAAGCAAGTCTGGGAATAAGCTGTTTAAAATACGTTTTCATTGTATACAGAGTCTTTTCTTTATTGAGGAAAACGTTCCCGGTCATACCTCTTCACAATTCTAAGGGAATCAGAATAGCCTTACCCATTGAAGTCTTGTCTCAAATTATTTTATTTTGATTGGTAACGATTTTGCTTACTTCCCCCAACTGTGTACTTTTGGTGCCAATGTAAACATTTTCAAATCTCCAAATCCCCAGTGGAAGGCATGCTATTTTCTGGGTCTCAAACACAGATCTGGTGAGAACAGTGAACATGCTGGAAATAATATCATTTTTCGGATGGAGCCCGTTGACAAAATGATGGTTGGAAATGAGCATGAATGCATTACGATAACATCAAGTCTGGAACATCTTTTTGAAGGACAATTTCATTGGGAATTATTTTCATACAGAATTCATGGAAAGCAAGACGATTTATGCAAGAGAACTCACTTTTCTGAAATACTCTAAACATAAGGGTCATTTGGAATTTTCATTAAACGCTGAAAGTGTCTGAGAATCTGTATATTAAAATGAATATGTTTCATATACCATTTCGTGCCAACAAATGAAACATGAAATGTATGTAAGTGATTCCGTGTTAAAAAAAAAAAAAAAGAGGTGATATTAAGGGGATCTGTGGAGAGTCAGATTCAACAAAATCCACAGCGTGATTTCAATGAAAAGGCAATGCTGCTAAACAGACAGAAGAATGGTTCACTTCATAATTTAGAAGCGTGCTTTCAATATTTAAATATTGTGGCAGCTCATTTATGAATGTAAGTATTTGCCACATATAATCTCACTTATTAGAGATTTATCAAAGAAACGTATCTGTTAATTTTTTAACAATATATCTTTTTTTATTGATTTATAATCATTTTACAATGTTGTGTCAAATTCCAGTGTAGAGCACAATTTTTCAGTTATACATGAACATACATATATTCACTGTCACATTTTTTTCTCTGTGAGCTACCATAAGATCTGGTGTATATTTCCCTGTGCTATACAGTATAATCTTGTTTATCTGTTCTACAATATCTGTTATTTTTTAAACATACGCAGGTTATCCTGTGTCTTTTCTCACCTCATATAAAAGTGGCCAGAAGCGTGGTTGCGATGATGAGGTACAGAATATACCGAGGTCTTGAGTGCGAAATTCACCAGCAAATCCTCAGTCTAGCCTGTTGAGAAAACTGGCTTTTTGTGCCAATAAAGTAAAAGGCTTTGTGAAACACGCCTGAAGTCCAGAGCAGCAAAAGCAGCTATGTCAGCAGGCAGGGTGATGTGTTTGGGTGTGGGAAGTGGACAAGGACCGGCAGGGAGAGGCAGCTCTGCTCCCCAATTTTGGGAACTGCAGGACAAGGCTTCCCCGAGGTGTACGCTCACCTGTGAGAACTCGGTACAGCCCAGGGATGCTGGTCTTCTGAACGAGAAGGCATCACCACACGTGCACACAACGCAAATCACTGCGAGAAGACGGATAAGAAGCCAAGTTGGGGTTCTCTCATAAGCCCCAACTGGGTTTGGATGGAGACCGGAACCACTGGTGTGCTCAGTGTTTCCAGCGTCCTTGTCATTTCACCCTGGCTTAGAAAGGTAAGCCGGAGGCCCAAGGGCATTCCCGTGGAACCAGTGACAGACTTCAGAGTGGCTGACAATCTTAGCATCTTAGGCCGCTGGAGCTGCCGTAAGGAAGCACCACTGCCGGGGCGGCTTAAACACTGAACATTTATTTCTCACGGTTCCAGAGGCTGGACGGATGTCCGAGGTCAAGGTGCTGGCAGATTTGCTGTCTGGTGAGAGTCTTAATTCCTGTTCAAAGCATCTCCTGTGTCCTCACCTGGTGGAAGGGGTGAGGGGGCCGCCTGGGGTCTCTCTACTCGAAGGGCACTCATCTCATTCATGGGGGCTCCACCCTCATGACCACATCACCTCTCGGAGTCTCCACTTCCTCAAGCCATCACCTCGCAGGTTGGATGAACTTCCGGGAGGACACAAGCACGATCACACCATAGCACCAGACGCCAACAAAAGGAGCACACAGCCAACTACGGGCAGATGAAATGGCGCCTTCCAGCAGGTGCAGGGGTGGGAAAAGGCGATCTCATTTCCTCCAACCCTCTTTTGCTGTCAGGCAGCAGCAGCGCTCAAGGCTGCTGGCGTTGGAGAGGCCGCTGGCGTCAGAGGATACGCCGCTTGGCTGTGTCCACATCAGCGTGAGGCATTTCTCACCGGAGCACCACGGTTATGCACGTGTGCACCTGACACAGACCAGCAGAGCAGCTGCTTCTCAGAATTGAAACCATCGCCTTTCTGGAGTAATTACCTCCCTTCCCACATTCAGTGGGTTCCCTCAACCTTCCCGATTCTTGGGACTGCCATCAGGCATCCCGTGGGATGTAAATCTACCCGATGCATAAAACCCGGGGATGTGAAATGCTGCTTGCTCATGGGAACCACCCCAGGGGGGAGCTGCCCGGCCGCATCAGAACCCGGATCATCATTACCTTTGTGCAAGTGTCTGATAAACTCCTGCTTCAAGTCGCTGCAGCTTCCCGCCCGCAGCAGCAAACTCGTAGGATAACACTGGAGATCCAACGTGCTATCTAAAAGCTTGCCTGAATTTCTGCACTTCACTGAAGCCAGCAGACCTTTCCCACGTCGACATAATTAAGTGCACGGCTCCACGTGGTCAAGGGTGGCACCGAGAATTTGCATTTCAAACGAGGTTCCCAGTGATGCTGACATTGTGTGCCCAGGGGCCGTATCTTGAGAACCCCTGGTTGAATAAACGGGGAACTCAAAGTTTTGAATAATTTTTTTAAAATGAACAGAATGACGTTGGGTCCCACGAATGGATTCATCTCTGCCAAAGAGGATTGGATATAACTTGCTGCCGATGCTGGGTAATTTCTTGTTTATTTTATTTCACTGGTTTAGTTTCTAAGCTGGGTTTACTTCTTAATGACTGCTAAGTGAAGGCAGCGTCCTCACGCACGGATGTGGTTTTGCCTCAGGAAACATCGTTACTAAACACATCAGATAAAGTAAATGGTATCAGTGGAGTCGTGATCAGTCCGAAGTGCAAACGCCATATTAATTTGCATTGTGTCTTATGTAAAGATTGCTGAAAAGTACGTTCCATGACTAGGTATCTGTTCTTACAGTGTCAAACAGCCGTGAGTTACGAATGCAAAACCAATTGTGACCAAAAGCCTTGGTTAGCATCGTTATAAAGGGAAGTTTATGAAAACCAAACAAATCAAAAAATCAAAGCATCGTAACTAAGTAAATAGTCTGTGAGAGAACAATTAAACTAGCAGTTTAATTCTAATTCAAAAAGACGCCAGCCCCCTCCGCCCAACGTTCATAGCAGCACTGTTTACAGTAGCCAAGACGTGGAAGCAACCTAAATGTCCATCGACATATGACTGCATAAAGAAGATGTGGTATATATACACAATGGAATACTACTCGGCCATAAAAAGGAATAAAATAATGCCATTTGCAGCAACATGGATGGACCTGGAGATCATCATTCTAAGTGAAGTACGCCAGAAAGAGAGAAAAATACCATATGCCATCACTTTTATGTGAAACCTAAAAACACACAACAAACTAGTGAATATAACCCAAAAAAGGGGACAGACTCAGAGTTACAGAGAACAAACTAGTGGTGACCAATGCAGAGAGGGAAGAGGGGAGGGGCAAGGCAGAGGTAGGGCTCTAAGAGGTACAAGTTATTAGGTATAAAATAAGCTACAAGGACATATTGCACAACACGGGGAATATGGCCAATATTTTATAATAACTATAAATGGAGTGTAACGTTTAAAATATGTAAATTACTATGTTGTATACCTGTAACATATAACATTGTGCAGCAGCTGTAATTCAATTAGAAAGAAATGACTTCAGGTATAAAAGAATAAAAGCTAGTCGTTTCAGTGGACAGCACGCTTCTGGTACAGAGGGCACAGGACTCCTGCGTGTGTGCATGGAGGCTCACATAAGACGTATTTCTGAACTTTCGTGTGTTCCTCAGGGTGTCAGGGATGGTTGCTTTTCTCAGCTCATCCCCAGAAGATTATTTCATAACAGACTTAATTCTTCTATCAAATCTGACTTCAAAACTAACCTAATCACTGCATCATCTTTGTTGTTTCACATGCAGAGAAATTTAAATCCTTTTCTGAAATGCGCAATATACACAGCATAGACCTTCCCAGTGCAAAAAAAAAAAAAAAAATCATCTTCTGTGTAATATTAAAAGTCTGCTTTACATCAAGAGCTGGTCTTGGATTTGCAGCCTCTCCGGGTAGATGTGGTTGCCAGTTTCTCTTCTGTTTGGTGCCTGGAGGGTTTCGGTGTCCCTTCTGAGTCGAAATCTTAAGGGTCTTTTTGTCTTTATGTTCATTTCTCCCTGGTCAGGTAGGGAAGGGCCCCCCCCCCCAAAAAAAAAAACATTTCAGAGTCCCCGGCTCTTCCTTCAACCTCCCGTGCCTTCTCTCTCCACCGGCAGAGCATCCTCGCCCAGGACTTTCTTCATCCTGCTTCAGATGCACTTAAATTTGGGGGTCCGTGAAATGGCTTCCACCGTAGGGTCAGGCTTTGAAAATGCTGCTTTCTGTGCCATGCCCTAGCAAAGTCGGCCTCGTTTTCTAGGAGGTTGACTCCTTCCTGTAGCTTAAGTTTGTGAAGTCTATTGCAGATCGAACAACATAGTCATTCCCCCTTACAGGACTGGACGAAGGCTGGACTCCTCAGCCTCTGTCTTTGGAACGGGGGTCGCAGAAATGGGGAAGACGTGTTCCCTTCACTCTTGGAGGCTGTCTCTCTGCAGAAAATAAGTAGATAGGTACTTAAATTAAGTTAAAATGTCCTCTTTTTCAAAATGTGTTCTCTTCGTCTTAAGCATTTCCTAATCTGCTCCAGCCTGGTTCACACGGCTTGACGTTTATTCAAATCGTGCTCGGTGAAGGAATGTGCATCACCCCCGTGTTCCTAAATGCGATCTCTTTATCTTGCATTTAAATTCCGACATCATTTCATACTACTGACTGCACACATTTCCAATGACATGTTCAGTATCTCAAAAAATATTACATTGAAACCAAAAAACTTTTTTTTTAAGTAAAACAAGAACTGTATAACTGAAACTCTGTTTAAACGCCTGTATTAATTTCCCATCAAAATCGAATTGATCAAATTTAATGTTATCATGATATCACTGTTACCCGGGACCAATAAATAACGCTGTTTACTTTCGGGAGCCAGAAATCAAATGCGGGTTTGGCTGGGATTGCTTCCCTGTGTACGGCGAAGTCATTGAAATTCATGAAAATAATGCATTTCACATTGAAGGTGAGGATGAGAGAGCTGTAAAGGTCTATTTAAATTGTTTTCTTCCTGTATCGTTAAAAGGACAAACTGAACTTTGCACTCTTACATACCTTCTCAACAATAAACAAAAATAAATTGGAATCACGTTCACTTCACTAACGTATGGTGCAGAAAAACAAAAGAACAATAAAAGTGCCAGCTGTAGGCCCATCAGTGTCCCAGTAAACAAGCACGGAGTTTAAAGAAGTTATTTTTAGAAAAGAACAAAGAGATGTAGTTCTGTGTGTGAGTTTGTGTAATGTCTAACTTCCTTCCCACATTTGATATTTAGATGATTCCCTTTGTACGTTCTTACCTGGTTTAAATGTATCAAAAACACTCAGCTGTTAAAATTTTAGCCAGAGGCAGACATGGTGACAGAGTATTGGTTTTTTTCTGTTGAAATATTTTTTTTCTACTTCATCTTTAAGAGAAAAAAAAAATTCTTTAATTTAGAATAATTAACTCAAGTTATTGTCTGCGCTCATTTATCGCGTTGAGAATTGAGCTGTTCATCTTTGTAAGAGTAAAGTATTCTCTTTTTTTGTTTGTTTCTTAAAGAGAGGAAACATAAAGGAGGAACAAATTAAAAAAGTAAATCAATGAAGTGCTTCCTGAAGAGACTACTTACTTCTCGAAGAAATTTATGGGAAAGTTAGACACCCATCTCTGACCCTAGGGGGAAAGGCGTTGCCATTCATTTGGAGTGTTTTCAGTCTGAAGATATTTAATGTAATTTTAGGCAATTTGTGGCGTATGTGTTTTTATTTCAGCGGCGCTGCGGATAGGCAGTAAATGTGTATTGGAGCAATAGCATTTCACAGGAGTGACTGAAAGTTCAGGAGAAGCCATTCTTCCATGCGCACTTTTTACAAATAGATGTGAAGTTAGCTTGGTAAAATAACTCCTGAGGCTTGCCGATGGGATAATCACTAGAATTTTACCCCATCAAACTGAATCCTGGGCCACGACGTTAATTTTAATCGATGACCAGTGTCTGTCCGTACGTGCTAATTACGTGTGTAGACGTCTATTGGTGATTGTAACGGCTCTCTGTATTACTGTCCTCGTTGAACCTGGTTAACTTGTTCCTTTTTTCACTGAACCCTCTTAAGCTCTTCAAATTCTCCTAGTTGCAATTTTCTCTCACGCACACGTTGCATCTGCCTCTCTGTTTTAACATCCATCACCTACTTCCTCCATTTCGGAAAAGAGGCTGTATCCACTGTCTCGAGTTCAATTCAGAGGCAACAGTGTATCTCAAGTAGGTTTAAGTCCAGGCTCTTTCTGTGAAGCTTAAGTAATAATCCTTTGGCACAAGCGTTTGTTTACTTGACTTATAAAATATGACCTATTAGACCCTCCATCGAAGGGTACTTATGAGAATCCAGTGCAGTGGGAATAAAGCAAGCAGCTCACTGCAAGCTTTATCATAATCAGTCAAGGAATGGGAACGGCAGATACAATGATTATTCTGTTGTAGGTGACAGCTGAAACGAACAATCCCAAATCAAAGACGTACACGTTGGAACACGAGAAGGATCGAGTTTTAAACCCAGCATCCCGTCCCATATTTTTTTCAAGTTATGCATTGACAGAGCGAGTAGAAGTTCTTCTGTAGCAGAATGGCTCAAAATTAGATTTTTGCCACGTGAGCTGCTGGGAAGAGCATTGTATCACCGGCGGACACCCGCGGTCACACTTGAAATCCTTACGTGACCGGGGTCTCTTTCCAGTACACTCCCTTTCAGTCGCTCCGTCTCTGTTCCCAGAGTGACACCCACAGGACACATCCTTCAGTTCTCAGCAGAAATTTCTAGCATCCAACTGATGGTCCTGAATCTACAACGTCACCGCTTGCTGTGCCCTGCCCACCTTTGATGTCCTGACCCGTGTGCACGTTGCATGTGCCATTTCTGCTGACTGTGTTTGCTGGGATGTGGACAGGTCCCTCAGCCACCTGTCTCCTCGGTCAGGAGAGAGGGAAAGTAATCACTTACTCAGAGGATCATTCTGAGGGATACACAACCATGTCGATCAATGACTTGAACATGATGCACCTTGCAAGTGTTTGATAAATACTACGTGATGACTACACTTTACAAGTGACAGTAAGTACATAAGGAAACACACATTATTGTTGACTTGGAAGTCAGGATGAGAAGAAAATAATGTAGCAGGCATGTCCGGGCACTCTCAATCCAGGAGAGGGTAACATTCAAGGGAAATAACAAAACAAGATGGTCTGGGAACCCTGCATATTTCTATGCGTTACCCGCACACTTCCAGCCCATATGGTGGAAACCCAACAACAGCCAGGTGGCCGATGTTGACATTAGAGACAGGTAATTTGAGTGTAGAACTTCTCTGTCAAATACTCACCTGTCAAGAATATCATTGGCACTATCACTGGCATTATAGTTAAATTGTCTTTTTTGCATTTAGATTTTTGGTCATGTGACACCAGGCAGAAAATTGGACCTACACACACACATATGCACACACACAAGATCACTGGCAATGGAATAAATGAAAGGAAAATCAAATTAATTTTTCCTAATTGAATTGCTCTCAAAGACAGGTGTTGGAAGCAAAAATAAGAGCAACGTTTGGTATGTTTATAGCATCTGTGAATGTAAAGCATATTCTCTTTCTACCGTCAAGTATGAGAGAAAGACATTGGGCATATGAATATGGTTGTAAATTCCTTACCCTACAGGCGAGGCAGTATAATGTTATTTAAAGACAGACTGCGATGAATTAAAGTTGTACATATAAAAAACCACACCATCCTCTAAATGGGACAGATTACCAGGTTGGATAGAAGAGCAAAGCCTGATAAATTATATGCTGCTTACAAGAAACACGGTTCAAATAAACACATAAACTAATAATAAAATATTGATTCTAAAAACGCATGCACACGCTAAATGAAAGGTACTTGGAAGAAGCTATATTTTTATCAGATGAAGTAGCCAGAGGAAAAACGTAAAACATAAAAGGAGACATTGAATAAAGACAAAGGGATTTATTCTCCCAGAAGATTTTAAAATCCTGTGTGTGTGTTTGTAACGGAAAATAGGGATTGGCGGAGGACAAGGTATAGGAAAAACTATGGAACTGAAAGGAGAGATAGATGAATCTGCAATTACATTTGTTGAATTCACCATTCCTACCCCAATAATGAATAGAATGAGTGAATAGCAGAATAGCAGAAATTCTATCAGGGTATAGATGACCTCAATGAGAGTGTCAGCCACTTCATCCAGTTGACGTTTTTTTAAAACATCACACAAGAACTGAAGAATACACATTCTGCTCAAGTGTTAAAAGGGGACTCCCTCAGACGGATCATGTTCTGGGCCATAAAAAATAAAAAGAACATAAACAACTTAAGAGAATAGAAATGGCTACAAAGGATTATTTCAAACTCTTAACAGAACGTCCTAAGAATACATGACAAACAAATCTGGAATTCCTAAGGTTTTGAAAATTAAACATTCTAAATAACGTATGAACCAAAGAGTAAGCTTCAAGTGAAAAGAAAAAAAAACCTGCATAAAAAAAAATACAGCACAGGGTTGGGTGGAACGTATAGCTCAGGCATATAGCGCGTGCTTAGCATGCACAAGGTCCTCGGTTCAATCCCCAGTACCTCCATCAAAAAATAATAATAATGAAATAAATAAATAAGCATAATTACCTCCTCCCAGCAACAACAATAAAAATTAGTAAAAGATAAAATTTTACAAAATGTAATTCCATTGCCTTCTGCCTTCTTCTGTTGATGATGAATTTGGATGTCAGACTCGGGACCCAGCTACACATGCCTGGGAAACTTCTGGTCTCGTGTGTGAGGAGAGCGACAGAAGAATGTTCTTAGCAGCATTGCAAGGCGGCGCAAAACCCAGGGGAGCCTCAAAGTGTGTTGGAAGAGGAAGCAGGTACAGAGAGCTTATTGTACACAGAAAATGGAATATTACAGAGCAGGGAACAGAAATCTTCTTAACAACTTGCCTACTTGCAAACGTGGATAAGCACGTTTATTGATTTAAAAAATTCCTTAAAAAATTCCTTATTCAATATCTTGTAATAAACTATAATGAAGAAGAATATGAAAAGGAATACATATGTATAGCCAAAACATGATGCTGTGCACCAGAAACTAGACATTGTAAACTGACTATACTTCAATTTAAAAAAAACTTTATTATAAAAAAAACTTTAAAAAAGAAAATATAGAGTATAATGCTCTTTTAATAAATTCTAAATCTGTAAACAGGCTGTGTTCTCCTTTACATATGTGTGGGTGCACATACACACACGTGTACACACGTACACATATACGTACGACATGTGCACGTGTCTATATAAATATGCATGCATACTATGTACGTACACAGTTCTAAACTTGAAACATTGTATCCTGTCAGAAATGAGGAATTGTGTTCGGTGTGTTCTGACTTGAGACATGCTTTCCTTTTGAAGAACTTGACTTGAAGAAGCTGTAAGTTTCAAAAGATTCAAGAAGTAGATGCTAAGCCATTAAGACAAATGGGTTCAGAGGCTGAAATGAAGCAGCCAGAGATTAATTGCCCGTCAGGAAAGGGAAGACGTGAACTCTATCCAGACACATCCAATAACTGAACACAAGCAAGTTATGTTTGTGTTCAGTTATTGGATACAAAATAGAAAATACAAAAAAAAATTTTTTTAGGAAAGCTTTTGTTTTTTTTTTTCCCCTCCGCTTTAGGAAACCTCTCTGAGCAAAATGACTTCCACCAAAGTGATGTCTAAATGGCATTGTCAATAGCACTATTAAATTACACCGTTAAATTCGCTTTGCAGGCAAGTCCCTGCAGTTACCTACTGAATAATCTCTGCTCGTCAATTGTATGCCCCTCCTCTGTTTCCTGAGGTTCATCACCAAATAACCTCACGTAAAATACAATTTGAAGCCAGTCGACAGAGCTCATCCTTTTTTCAGTCATGCTACGTATTGTAAATTCTGCCTCTTCCGACGGGAAGACAGTAAAACGGGACACAGTTGTTCTGATAGCAGACTGCCAAGTTAAATTAGGACAGATTGGTCATAGGCGTTATTTCATATGAAAAAAACACAAATGTATATGCTCATCACATAACTTTAAGTATGCAAAATAAATTTCCTGTAATTCTTCCACTTTATAGCTGCAGAATTAAAACTCAGGAAAAGTAAATGGTGTATTAAGGGTAATGCCACCGCCAGCCATGAAACTGCAATGACTGGCTGTCAGATGCTAATTTTCCATGCACTATCTATTTACATTCTGAATGTTACACATGGGAATTAATGTTTGCAATGGAGGAGGGTATTTATATGCTCAGAAACTTCATCTATCAAACCTCCAGAATTTGCTTCCTGAACCTTGACAATTATAGATAATCTTAACATTTGTATTCGACATCCGTATTATAATTCATTTTGCATTGGTGGTATTTTTGTGCAGTTACACTAAAAAAAAAAAAAACCTTTATCATTACATTCGTGGAGTAGAAGATGGACAGGGTAAACTTCTTTTTTTTTAAAATTTTTTATTGATTTCTAATCATTTTACAATGTTGTGTCAAATTCCAGTGTATAGCACAATTTTTCAATTATACATCAACATACATATATATATATATATATATATATATATATATATATATATATATATATATATATATATATATATATTTATTGTCACATTCCTTTCTCTGTGAGCTACCATAAGATCTTGTGTATATTTCCCTGTGCTATACAGTATAATCTTGTTTATCTATTCTACAATTTTGAAATCCCAGTCTATCTCTTCCCACCCTCCACCCCCTTGGCAACCACGAGTCTGTATTCTATGTCTATGAGTCTATTTCTGTTTCTAATCATTAGAATCATAGGAATTCTTTTAATTATGAGAAAGTGATGACTGTAATATAGAGAATAATTCTAGAATGCAGATACTTAAAAAACCTAGGAAAAGTGTCAGCTAGAAAACAAACAGTAAATTCCTTTTTAGGCTGCAAATGGTCAAACAGTTATACCATATAAAAAACATATCTTTACTTGTCCACATGTTTGCAAGATACACTGTGAAGTGTCCCTGGGAGCCAATGATGTCTTATTAGCAAGAATTGCACACAGTAACGTATAAAATAAGCCAGGGTCTTCTGGAAATTACAAATGATATGTTACCTTCAAATTCAAGAAAAGCAGTAATCACTAGAACGGGGATCAGAGAAGATTTTCAGGCAACAGAGCTGAGCCACGGAAAGGAGAAGGTCCCTCACAATGGGTGATAAGAAAATATATTGCTTGCAAAAGGAGGTCATGATCAGAGATGGACTGCAGAAATGGGAAATTGGAGTAAAACCTTCTGTACACCAGCAAGGATGGACTGTCTTAACCTAACTGTTAATATTTTGAGGAATTATAAAGATACCTTTTGTATGTATGTAAAAATATACACACAGTATGTATATATATATATATACACACACACACATACATTGTGTATATATATATATTATATACAATATGTATAATTGGTATGTTTACTGTATATATATATGAAATCTGTATAGCCTCTATGTACAATATAAACATATCTCTATATATACATGGAATCTCTCTCTAGAATATACACAGTGTATTTGTATGCGTATATATGTATATGTATACATATATATGATCAGATTGTGTTTATAGAAGAACATAATAAATCTCTTTCAGGAAGGTAATAATCCAAAATCTCAGACCAAAGAAAGAGTGGCTGGAGTTTCTGTATCCAAACTGACCCAAGAAGTTACTTGAATATCCCTCTCAGATGCAAGTTATAGAATGATCTCACATGGGCTTTTTAGGATATGACATAGTTATGGTCCTTAAAAACTATTGAGAAAAGTCTTTGAAGCTCACAGTGACGTTAAATTAATGGATGCTTAGAAGATACTGTCATTATAACTAGATTCTTTTCTCTTTCATTGTTTTAAAAGAAATTCTGTTAAGAGAATTCCTGTATCAGATCATTTTTCTGCCAGTTAAAAAAAAAAACAAAACTCAGGCAAATGGACTAGTTTACATTTTCAGCCAAATGTGCTAATGTGGCCATTTTACAAGTGTTTATTACAACTAAACCTTTCGGTCATTTATGATGGAACTGAGGTGTAAAATTATGTTCTTGGAAACACATTTTTAGTTCTATGTTGAGGAGTAAGTAAGATTAACTATCGTCAGTCCCCAAAGTGGGCATGTAAATATGTCGAATGATTAGGGAGTGTAGCAAGATGGTGCTGTGTATTTTTCATCTTTTTTTAACCTCACGTGTTTCTGCAAGTTGATGGTCATTCTTTTTTTTTTTTTCAAGGTAGTTCATCTTTTTGTTTTGTTTGTTTGTTTGTTTGTTTTTTAACATTTTTTATTGATCGATGGTCATTCTTCAGTTGATATCACCCACAACATGCAGGGGGTTTGTAGCTCAGTGGATTGACCATGAGAGGCCAAGTACCCCGTGCTGAAATGTAAGGACATGTTTTTATTTAATACTCTCAGAGTTTTCTAGTAGGTCTTCAGAATTGGAATGAAAAATACCAGTTCTTTAAATGTATTCATTCTTGCAGCGTAAGCAGAGATCTTTGGCCAAGTGCGTGTGATCCACCCTATAATGTGTGACCGTTACTATGAAGGGGAACTCTTGGAAATAGTAATCAGATTGGCTAGTTCTTTCTGAATTAACCTTAAATTGGGGCGGCGGGATCTCCACACATTCACGGCTCAAAAAAGTTAGCTGTATCACTGGAATCGGACGAATGTTTGTTAATGCTCCCATCCAAGGAATGACTGAACTCCTTTACCAAGAGGCACTAAAATGTATGGTCTCAGGAGAACAGTGCGGAATGATGATTCCTCCTACGCCGCGCCGGTGGGGCACCTGAGAAGGCATGGTGCCTTCATGGGTCTTTGCTTTCCTCTTTTCACGTCACGGTTGTCTGGATGAAAAATTAATCTATTGATCTAAGAAAGAAACAGAAAATTTTATTCGAGCCAAATTTGAGGATTATAACCCGGGAAGACCATCTCAGAAAGTTCTGAGAAGTGTTCTGCCCGTTAGAAGTCAAAATTTGCACAAGTTTTTCGAGACAGAGGGCTGTGCATCAAATGACGTAGTGCTGACAGTTTACAGAGTCCAGGTGTGAGCATCATCCTGGTGGCTCACCTGACCCCTTCCAAGATCCACAAGGAACATTCTCTTTGAGGCGCTGTCTTGTTGATGCTGGGAGAATGTTGCTCTCTATGGCTGAGCAGGTGTTCCTGCCGACGGGGGAAGATTGCCCCATGCCTGCCGCAGACACGCAGTGCACAGTGTGGGGAGACAAAGCCAGAGGGCAGACAAGAACTTTTTATGTAGATTTTCCTTGTGTTGCCGTAAATATGAATTTTCTTCACAGTTGCTCAGTAACAGTCACTTCCTGGCTCCATTCACCACCTTGAGGCGATGGGGTAGGTACACCGTTCCTGTCCGGGATGGTACCACACTTTCGCCAACACGCATCCTTGGAGATCTCAGGCAGCCACGGAGTGTGGGGGGAACACGAAAAGTTTCCATTTAGGGGCGCGGTGGCTAATTTTACCGTCTCCACTTGACTGGGCCAAGAGGCACTCACATGTTGGTTTAAACATGGGTGTGTTGGTGAGGGTGTTTCTGGACGAGGTTAACATTTGAGTCTGTAGGTTGAGTCCAGCAGATTATTGTCCCTGCCTGACGTGCCTGGCACGATTCAGTCCACGGAGGACCTGAACGGAAGGAGAAGGTGAAGGAAGGGTGAATTCAGTCCCTGTTGTCCTGCCTCTGCACTTGAGCTTGGACAGGACATGAACTGTCAGATCACCTGGGTGACAGAGACAGAGATACATAGATTTCTCGTAATAGGTTCTCTTCCTCTGAAGAACCCCAACCCACCTAACTAATACAGGGGGCTCTTTGGGGCCAAGAGTTCTAAAATGTGGAATATCCCACGTAGTCACGTCACATTTTGGACATCTTCAGGGTTGGCTGACCCAAGGATTATGGGATCTGCTCTGATATGTTCGTGGGGGCCCAGATAGGCAAACCATTTTGACAAGAATCAGAAGTTCTGTACAAAGAATTGTCTCTTTTCCCTCACTGTTTTGAGATATCCTCCCAGACATAAATGTAGTAAAACAAGAAACAAAAACCAAACCAAACCAAACGAAACAAACAAACAAAAATCCCACCAAAAACCAGTTTATAACACTCTGAGTCTAGAAATTAAATCCATTTTACACGTGAATACAAATAATGTTTTGGATCGTTGTAAGACACGTTGAATTTTCAAGGAGGACATTTAATTATGTAAATTTGGGGGGGGGGGTGACATTTTGTTTCCTTTTAAAGGTCTTTCCTAAGGAAATCTTTCTTTCAAGACAGACTCGGAGCAAATTCCACCCAGGTTGCAAGTATAAATTCTACTGGAAGCGACAGTTCTCTCTGCACCACTGAGGTGCTAAAGGAACCGAGCTCCTCAATAACCATTCAAAACTCACCTGGATAAGTGAAAGCATTTCCCGCATTTTACATACAGTCGCACTTCGTCGATAACAGGTGAACGTTTGACTGTGATTCTGTCTCACCCAGATTGTTTCCCCTTAGGGCGGGGAAAGAGACGGGGAGAGAGTTTCTTCCCTGAAAAGAAGAATTTATGGAAAGATAAAAACCTGACCATCACAAGATTATCCTATTCTTCATTTTTTTTGTTGTTGTACTTCTTCTCTGCGTGCCCTGCCATGTTCAGACACCAAATACTTCCATTGGCCATTCTTTCTAGTAAGTTCTTCTGTTTTGGAAATTCAAATGGCAGGCACGCTGTGTCATCATTGACGGTTAGACGGTGTTGCCTCCTCCCCGAAAAAAAGGATGGTAATGCAATTCAGGATGCCCAGACTTACAGTCTGTGGTTTGTCTGAAACCTCCCCGGCCGGAATAAGAAGCAGAATCAGGCAAGTTCTGAACGCAGGGCAGAAACCTGACCCAATAGACGAATATACTACATTCTCTCATGCGATTTCAAGAAGGCTATTATCTGCAGAAGTGGCCTTAAGAGCAATCTATGATTCATGAATTGCTCCAAATGCATCTTTCAAAAGAAAAAGAAAAACAAAAACGATGGAACGTCCTTTGAAACAGTTGCTGCGACCCGTCTCGGTGAGGGTCGAAACAGTTCCAGGCCATTCATCACCATACACACCCTTCTTGAGTAAAATTGCTAGAAAATGGCATTGAAAGCATTGAAATTGCCTTGAAATAGCCACAGAGCCCTCCTGTGAAAGGTGACCAGGGGAAGAGCGTGGATCTGGGATGCGGGAGAAGGAGAGGAGGCCGTGGACAGAAACGGAGTGATTGAGCCCCACGCAGAAAGGACCTCCCTGTCCTATACGTTTCCTTGGGCCAGCACATCCCCTCGTCTTGTTAATGCCATCAGGAGATGCAGAGATGGCTTCTACGCAACCCGCCCAGGAGCTTGGGTGCTGGGCTCTTGGAGAGCTGGGGTGCCTCTCGGCGTGGTCCGCTTTCCATCACTGCAGACCCACACCTCTGAGTGGCCTCTGACACCTCGCCCGTCTATAGGGTGTGACCCGACTCATCACGGGATCCGGGCTGTCGACGTGAGCCCTTTTCCTGTAGACTTCTCAGCAGTGTCTGTGGGTGGCAGAGGGCTCCTCTGGGTAAATGAAAATCAGAGCAGTTCTGCGGCAGGAGCCACTCAGGAGGAGGGCTGGGGGGAAATTACCCCTGACACCAGAGTAAGGAGGTGGGAGGCATGCGGTGGGGCAGAGAGAAAATACTGTCCACCCTCTTGGGTCATTTGACCTATGAACATCTTGTCTGCTCTACTGCGTGTCTATCTCAGCATTAAAAATCCTGATGGAAAACAAGTGCCAACGTAAGATGTAGGTGCATTTAAAGTACTTGGAAATCTGAAAATGCCTGTCTTCCACGTGACTTTTAACAGCACAGAGAGTCAACGACGTCCTCCGTGGCTTGTACTTTGGAGAAGCAGTTTTCCAGACTGGAAGTGACCAGTGAAACACTGCCTTCCCGTGATGCTGCTGTTTTCCTGGTTGTTTAGTGACTAAGGGAAGAGGACTCTTCCTAAAATGTAGACCATGTGGAACCAGAGGAACCCATTCTTCCAATAGCAACTAGGCAGTGAATTCCCGCTCAGGGCTGGGCAGTATTGAAAGCCTGTGGATTTAGCAGGAAACAAAACCGTCATGGCAGGTGAGTTCACATCAGTGACATGGACCCGGCTGGGAGGCGTTGCTACCGAAGGGAAACTCAGGAGATTGCTTTTTTTTTTTCTTTTTGCATTTAAAAAAAATTATATTGCCTTATAGTCAGTTTACAATGTTCTGATAGTTTCCAGTGTAGAGCACAATTTTTCAGTTATACATGAACACACGTATATTCACTGTCACATTATTTTTCACTGTGAGCTACCACAAGATCTTGTATATGTTTCCCTGTGCTATGCAGTATAATCTTGTTTACCTATTCTGCATATGCCTGTCAGTATCTACAAATTTTGAAATCCCAGTCTGTCCCTTCTCACCCCTCTCCCCCTTGGCAACCACAAGTTTGTATTCTGTCTATGAGTCTGTTTCTGTTTTGTATTTATGTTTTTTGGTTGTTTTTTTTTAGATTCCACATATGAGCGATCTCATATGGTATTTTTCTTTCTCTTTCTGGCTTACTTCAGTTAGAATGACATTCTCCAGGAGCATCCCTGTTGCTGCAAATGGCGTTATGTTGTCAGTTTTATGGCTGAATAGTATTCCATTGTATAAATATACCACCTCTTCTTTATCCAGTCATCTGTCGATGGACATTGAGGCTGTTTCCATCTCTTGGCTGTTGTAAATAGTGCTGCTATGAACATTGGGGTGCAGGTGTCATCCTGAAGTAGGGTTCCTTCTGGATATATGCCCAGGAGTGGGATTCCTGGAGTTTTGCTCTTAAACGTAATATTTTGAGGGGATCATTTCAGTGTTATATAAAAAGTCAAATGGACTCTTGGTTTTGCAAGTCTTGCATTCAGGACAAGAGGGTAATTTGGGACAATGGGCACACCAGTAGCATGGACCCTCTTTCATGCCCCAATCTTACTGGGAACACCTTCTGCCGTTTTAGAATTAAATACTGCCCACTGTTCATTCTTCATGACCACCTGGAGACCGTCTGTTTTTCCCCCCCATATGAAGCTTCTGTTTCTTTTCCCATATGTGTGTATGTATTTATACACACACACACATTTTTACCTGTAACATCATACACGTGATATCAATTTTACGACAGTAACCATCTGAAAAAGTACAGTGCAGTGGCATTTAGTACATTTACCATATTGTGCAAACATCATGTCTGTCCACTTCCAGAACGTTTTTGTTCCCCCAGAAGGAAACCGCATACCTCTTAGCACTCGCTCCCCTACCCGCCCCCTCCACCCCTGCCCCTGCAGTGTAAGCAGCCTTCAGCCGCTAAGAATGTACCTATGCTGGACGTTTTAAGCACGCGGGACCTGACAGCGTATGGCCTTTCGTGCACCTAGCGTGATGTTCTCAAGGTGCGTCTGCCTCGTACCACGTTATCGGACCTTCAGTCTTTTCTGTGCTGTGTACCGTCGACACGAGCAGAGAGACCTCGCCGGAGGAGAAATACGTGGGGTATCCCACCATTCGGAAAGGAACCCGAGTCCCGGGAAACCCCAAACTGGGAGTCAAGAACCTTCCAAAGAGAGAGCAGCCGACACCCCTGGCTCTGCAGCTCCGTGTCCTGTTTCACGTCCCCACGTGATCGTGCTTCTGACTTATTAAAGGGCTGAGAGCAACTCTCAGTGAATGGAACTCTTCTCTTTGGTCCATCCCAGCTTCCTAGAGACTTTCCTCTTATTTAGTAACTCAGTTCTGTCAAGTGTCACTGGCTCACCCGGAAGCAGAGAAGAGAGTCTTTGTCTCTCGTGGAATCGGCATTTTAATTAGCAAGCCCTTCCCGGAGAATCAGGCCTGCGTTTTCCTGACTTATGGGAAATAAGCCTCCCGGGAACGTTCCAGGCCCAGAAGGGCACACTTGCAACGTTTAGGAAGGCTCTTGAGGCTCCTTTATAATTAGCTTCTGGAAACCTTCAAACAAGGTCACGGTAGCTTCATAAGGAGAACAGGTCCATTTAAAATGCAAACCATTTAAAACGGAAAAACAGCGGGATGTGACAGCTGCCTAGCGGAAGCCACTCAGTGGGTGTTTTGAAACAGACACCACCACTCGTCCCGGCTTCTCCCCTGAGACGCGCGCCCTGCCTGTGGTCCAGCCGCCCCGCATCTTCACTCTTTCTCTGAACGCTGAAGCCGGTCAGCGCGGTACGAGCCAGGGCCACGGGGGAGTTTGCGCAGGGCGAGCTGCCGGGGCAGCATTCAACTTTAAAACGTCGTGCCCAGACCGAACACCCTGGCCTTGTGGCCGTTGCTTGAAAACAGAGATGCGCTTATAAATAAATATTCAGGGAGTACCGGCTTCCTGTCTTTTCCCTTTTCAACACGATGGCGAGCATATCTGTTTAATGGAAAACACCAGAGTTTAAAGCTGTAAAGGTGTCTTACAGATTATTGTATTCAACTGTGCTGTAAAGATGAAAAAAGTGATTTCTGCAGATGTCCAGAAATGTGTCCAGGGTCTCACAGCAGAAAGGTTGTCACTGCCAGGTCGAGCTCAGAGCACTGAATTGTCAGTGCAGAACTTTCATGTCTGTTGCTAATATTGGGGGAGAAGCGGGGGAAAAAAGAGTTGGGGAGGAGGCGTTGTATGGTGTGAATTTTTCGTTCAGGCCGTTGTAGGAGGGTGAGGGGTGCAGGAGGACGATTTGAGAAGCTCAATTTGCAGATCTGTCCTTTACAGTCCAGAATGCACGTTTCCACCCATCCCGCTGCGTCTATAATCTTGGTGTTTCTCAGTCACCATCTGGAGGTGAACATAACATGGAAACAGAATTGAAACTGAGTCCCTCTAAAACCGACTCCCTTACTGAGTTTAGGATGAACCTCTCTGTCCAAAACTGCATTCCCTTTCTTGTCCCATCCCCTGTTCCCCTCAGGATTGAGGGGTATGAAAGCAAAGAGGGGAATGAAACCGAGCAGGACCCACCAGCCCCTCCACGTCCCCTGTTTCTTGTTCGTAGAAAAAGGTTTTAGTTTCCAGGACCTTCCCCAAGTCCCAAAGAGCAGACTCACGCAGTTAATGGTCAGGACAATAGAGTCCCAGGACCCCAGTCCCTTCTGAAGGGACACATGTGACAATGTGTTGCATGTCTTTGCGGTGATCTGCAGAAACTAAGACCCCATACTCAGCTGATGATTGAGGTTCCAGAGACATCACCCTGTTCCCTCCCCACCAGCCAATCAGAGGACGGTCCCCCAGCTGACCACACATCCTGGGACCCTCTGGCCTCCACTGTCTTTAAAAACGCTTCTCAGAAAGCCATCGGGGCATTCGAGTCTTGGGGCAGAAGCTGCCCTGCAAATAAACCCTCACTTGGCTGCAAACACCACTGTCAGAGTTTGGCTTTGTGCGCTGCCAGCCCACCGGCCCTTGCTGGGAAGCAGAATCAATTGCTTTTTTTTTTTTCTATTTTAAGTGAGTTTTTATTGAGAAATACTGAGAGTGCACAAAGCAGAAACACAGACCTCAGTGATAAATTACACAGTGGCCCAAAGTAAAGAAATAAGACAGCTGCACCCCTGGCGTCTGTCTGCACCCCTCACCGACATCACCTCCCCTGCTCCGTCCAAAAACAGTGCTATCCTGAGCGTTTCGGCCATTGCCAGCCACCGTGGTGGACTTTGGGGTCATATCCAGGCTGAGGATACGAAAAATAAACCTGCCATGATAGATGCACCGTAGGTGTCATTCCTGCATTTCAAGGGGGTCTCCCTGCCAGGCATGGAGATTCTGTCTCTTTCCTACATGCAGTAGCGCCTGATGGGTTTTCAAAGCTGGGAACCAGCTGACTGTCCCCGCTCAGTCTATGGAAGTTCCCTTTCCGCGCCACCCGAGCAGCACAGGGTGTCGTCAAACCGTTTCTCTGTAGCCGGCGTGTGTGTTGATGTACGTGGCGGTTGTTACAATGTGTATTTTCCTGTGCACACGGAGTTGGCCACTTTCGTACGCTTACTGGTTATTCAAATACTGTGTTCTCTTTTGTGAGGCTCCTGATGAAGGCTTTGACATTTTGTCTCATTCCTGAGTCTTACTTTCTTCTGGCTTCCACCGTGGGCTTTATGAGCCCTCTCTGGTTACGTGTGTTACGAAATTCCGTGCCTGATGGCAAGACTGTGTTTCATGCCAATCTGGTTACATTTGAAGAGGACCAGTTCTGAAACGTAACATCCTCGATTTACCAACATCTTTCTAATATAAACACTAAAAATAAACATTAGGATTTGTGTGCCTGGCATTAAAATTTCACTTTACATTGGAATCATAAAAAAAAATCACTCTGCAATACTATTTTATAGATCCGCGTGCACCACCATTTTTCTAATGTAAATATTGCAAATGAGTATTAGGGCTTGCGTGCGTGACGTTAAAGTTTCACTTTATGCTGAGCTCCTTAAAAACACTCTGTCATATTATTTTATGGATCTGCACCATCTGGTAGAAGGGTCTGGGATGACGGAGATGTCCCCACCATTGCTGTCCAGTGCCGTGGCCTCTGCCACCCATGGCCGTGAGCACTTAGAAGGGGCTAACTTAGACGGTGAGCTTAAACTCTAACGTTACTCCGTTTCCACGTGAATCGGCAGCTGTGCCGTACTCAACAGGTGCTGTTCCAAGTGCTTCATAGTTTTACTTTCTTCCTTCATAACATTTACATTGTTTACGTTTCTCATTCGTAGCTCTGACATTGCTGAGCAATCATTTATTCACATAAGATGGATGTATTTCTGACCTCCCCGGTCTGTTCCCTTGGTTTATTTTTTGATCTTCGTCCCATTTTACTGGCACTCAATTGAATATAGCCTCACATCCTGTAAGACAGCGGGCGCTCTCGTAACGCACGACCAAGCCCTATCAGGCGCACGTCAGTGCGTGCTAATGAGGTGGGCTTATGCTAATGAGTTTGCGGTCCTGGGTTTATGGTAATGAAGTGACGCTGGAGGGCCGCAGCGCAGCTTCCAGCTGGGAGCTGGTTGCCTTAAAGGCCGCCCTGCCCTGGTGACGAGAAGGTTGGAACGTCCGGCTTGAGCTCTTGACTCCCAAGGAGGAGAGAGGCCTGAGGTGGAGTTCAGCGACCAATGGCCAGTGATGGAGGCCTCATAAAATCCCATAAATACTAGGATTTGGAGAGATTCCAGATGGTAAACAGCGGGAAACGCTGCGAGGGCGGGCCATTTGAGGACAGGGTTGTGGGTACCCACACCCGGACGTCTAGTGCGTTCCACGTGCAGGTGGCCCATGAGGTTTTACAACTGGTGTCTGAAATGGGAGCAGTGTTGTGAGACTGAGCTTTTCCCCTCGCGGGGTCTGTGTTAGTGCTGGGAGTTCCCCTCAGAACCAGAGAACTGGTTGTCCCTGTAGAAAACGCCGCCACACTCCCAGATTTCCCCTCTTCAAGACAAAATCTTGTTAGTCTTTGTCCATCACAGTTACATATAAATTGTAGACTTAATTAATCGGATTCCCTAATAACCCGTTGGATTTTGGGCCTGGTGGATGGATCGGTTGGTGGAAAATTCAAACTTGTACAATATTGATTCTTCTATTCCACTAAATACGTTGGAAACCTCCATTCATTAACGTCTATTATTTTTCTCTTTTGAGTGCTTAATTTGCTTTTGTGATGACTTCCCCTTTCACCGTATTTTGTTTACATTTGTTGTAGGTAATTATTACTGCGATACTATTCTAAATGGTGTTATTTTAAAATTTTGTTTTCTCTTTTATTACTCTTAAATAAGAATTCAGTGATTTTGTGTGTGTGTTGTTTTTGAACCTAATATTGTTACGAAACTCACATATTGATGACATTACTATCTCTGGCTGCTTTTGGGTTTTGTGTGTCCTCCAGATACTGCCATGATTATTTCCTCTTTCTAGTTTATGTCACATATGTTTTTTTCCTTGCCTAATCACCCAGGAAATTACCTCAATACAATGCTAAATAGAATATGTTTTTGAAATACCTATCTTGTTCCTTATTCAAAAGGAAAGGTTCCAGTGTTTCGCTATTAATTAAGAGGTTTGTTAGAGGTATTTTAAAACTATGTACTATTTATCAGTTTATAAAAAATCTATTATATTTCTGGTTCAGTTACTTATCAGGGACTGATGCAAGATTTTAAATTATGATTTTTCTGCCTCTATTCAACTAAAATGGGGAATTATTTTGATGGGTAATAAATGATAAACTAAGTTAGAATTCCACATTATGATATGTATTTCCTAGAAAATGTTTTGCATAGAATTTTGCCAATCATGGTATTGGGAAATTGCAGACTGTAATTTCCCTTTTTAATGCTGTACTTTGATGGGTTTGGTATCAAACTTAAGCAGGAGAAGAAAAAGCTATTAGGAAATCTACTCTCTTCCTGTTAACCTGTCAGTAACAAATGGGCTGCTCTACCGGATATTTTATTATGTTTTGTTTAAAATATGCAGCAAATTGACATATTTCTGCAGCAAATACCTCTGTAAACCACCTATTTTTAACCGTTAGCATTTTCACTTTGCTGTTATCAATCACATATCTGTCTGTATGTCTGTCTGCCTACCTATCTATATCTGTGCATCCGTGTGTCCATCCGTCTTCATATCTAACTATAGCCATCTAAGCAGTCGCTCAGCCATCCGTATAATACATAATGCATTTAGCGCACAGATAATTCATAGCACAGAGTACTGAAAGTCCACCACATGGCATATGGCAGACAGCAGTCTTGTATATATTTATCCTGGGTTATCTCTGGACCGCCTCCTCATTTTCTTTGTGAGGACCTTTGATGATCAGACATTTTTAAGTTTGATGCCATCTAAATTGTCAACCATTTTTGTACATGATGGTTATTTCGGGTGACCTAGGGCGTGTGCTTTTCCCCAGTTCGTGGAGATAATCTCCCTTGCTCTATCTTTCATATGCAGGTCCCTCAAATTAATTTGTAAAAACTTTTGTTTGCAGTGTGAGGCAGAGATTACGCTTTATTCATTCCATAGAGATCACTAGTTATTCCAGCATCACTTGTGGAACAAACCCCGTCCTGCCTTCCGTGGACTGCTTTCTCGCCTTAGACAGAATCCCAGTGGCTGTAGAAGTGTGACCCTACTTCTGAGTTCTGGATTCTGTGCTGTTGGTGTAGTTACCGGTTGGTCTTCATGCCGGTAGCACATTGCTTGATAACTGCTGATCCGTTGTTGTCCTGGAGGTCATTTGGTATAAGTTCTGCATTTTTTTTTTCTTTCAAATCCCTTATGGATATTCTAAGTCCTTTGACTTTAATATAAATTTTAAAATCAGCTTGCCAGCTTCTGTCCATAATTTGCTGGGATTTTGATTGAATCTTTAGATTATTAACAGGAAACTCTCACACCGTCACTCTGCATACTTCAGTTGGCCAAGTCAAGTGACCATGTCCAATGTTAATGAGATGACAAAGCATACACCTCACCAGCAGGTTTTGCTGGAGGTGGCATGATGGTTAATTTCATGTGTCACCTGGCAGCGTGTCTTGGGATGAGATTAAAATTTAGATTGACGGACTCTAAGCAGATTGCACTACATCATGTGGGTGGGCCTCGTGTAATCAGTTGAAGGCCTGAATAGAACAAAAAGATAGACCTCCCTCAGCAAGATGGATTTTTCCAGAAAATGGCCTTTGGACTTGATCTGCACCATCAGCCCTTGGGTGTTGAGCCTGCTGGATCATCCTACAGATTTTGCTATCCTCCATCATTGCATGATCCAGTGTCTCATGATAAATCTCTTTCTATACACACACATCACACACACACACACACACACACACTGTTGGTCCTGTTTGTCTGGAGAGCTAATATGGGTGGGAAAGTATGACTGTTTGCTTATCAGTAATCTAAGTGGCCACACTTAATTACATGTATTGCTAGCCTATCAATCACTTAGATAGATGGTCACTATGATAAACCATTAACAATCTTCCTTTTTAAAAACATCTGGAAAAAGAATATTTAAAATGTGATGGTCTAAATTCAACGTTACGGTCTTCTCAATCTTTTTATTTAACTCTCTTTCATTTGCCTACATGAACTGCCCCATTTTAATCACACACTTATGGTTTCTGAGCCATCTCCTGTTGCTGCTCACAGGACCCCTGTTATGCGTGAGTTCTGCTACTGCTTCATCAGGTAACAAATGTGGCCTCACCAAAGGTCTTGCACTGCAGCTGTGACGTGTGTCCACCTCCTCTGTGTTATCAGGGTGTGGGTTAAGTGACCCTGCAACTCATAGCCTTGTGAACAATGTCTTATCATCACTAGAAGAACCTTCTGAGTGTATATGGCATCCCAGAGGGAAAAATATTTTTTTGCTTTAGTGCAGGCATAAATTATTAAATACAGCAACAGCAGGATGTATTTAAAATTCTTTCTACTGGCTTTGAAACATTCCATCAATTATAGAATAAGCCATATTGAGCAGGTAGAGTGTCTAAAGGACTTATTGCTTCAGTTGAATGATACTGGTCCAGTGTCAAGATCTTAAGCATTGAGCCGCTAGCGGGCCAGTAAGTTTAACATAATATTCAGTACAAGTCAGTGCTATTTTTCATGTAGAGATGAAAAATTAAACTCAAACTAGTGAAAGAAATACAAAAAAAAAATGGGGGGGAGGAAGAAAATTAGAAAGGTAAAATTTCAAGAACTATGCTGGTTATCCACTAAAATGGGCAAGAATCTTTCAAAATTGCAATTCTGCTTTCATTTGTATCATCTTCTTGAATAGTCAGGTTCTTCCCTGTGGTGGTGGAGAAAAATTGTTCAGAAGGAGTTTGCAGGGAAGCAGATCTAGTGGACGTAGGTTTTCTTTCTCTATTTTCTCAGCAAAATTACTAGGATTCACTCTTGGATGAACTTGGACCACCTTTATGTCTAAATATGTTAGTGATGGGATGGGAAGGGATGCTTCCTTGGGGTAGGTAGTGCGCCAAGATCTCAGAAGGAGGGTCAGCTCTACTCAAAGGTCAGATACTGAGGGTGACAGGAGCAGGTATCATATACCCCAATGTTCAGAGCAGTATCATTTACAACAGCCAAGACATGGAAGCAGCCTAAGTGTCCATCCACAGATGACTACATTAGAAAGATATGTGTGGTGTATATACACATACACAATGGAATATTACTCGGCCATAAAAAAAAAGAATGAAATACTGCCATTTTGAGCAAATGGCACCTAGAGAATATTAATGCTGAATGAAATAAGTCAGACAGAGAAAGACATAGTCTGTGATATCACTTATATGTGGAAGCTAAAAAATAATACAAATGAATGTAGATACAAAAGAACAGACCACAATTGCAGGAAACAAACATGAGGTTACCAAAGGGGAAAGTGGCAGGAGGAATTAGGTGTATGGGATTCACAGATACAAACTACTGTTTGTAGAAATAAGCAGATACCTAAAATAGATAAGCAAGAAGAATTAACCGTTCAGCACAAGTAATTATAGCCATTATCTTGAAATAACCTATAATAGAATATAATCCGCAAAAATTCCGAATCACTATGTGCTACACCTAAAACTAACACCACATTGTAAATCAACTATACTTCAATTTAAAGAAAAAAAGATGGACCATGTATCAAAAGGGAACTCAAGTAATTGCTCTTTGGTTATAACTGTTCTGCATACAGATATATCCTTAAACATGATTTTCTTTTGTTTGCTATGGGTTTGGATTTTGTACAAATTCATCTCAACTGTGTAGAAACTTATGCTTACTGCGTTCCTTACTCAACATCAGGCTTATAAATGCACTTTCATTTTAATTGCAATTAAGTGAACTTCACCAACGTATACATTCCAAAATATGACTAGGACAAGCTTTTTCTGTTCTCTTGTGTTTGAGCAACCTCCTTGTTTTATTTTCCCAAAAAATAAATTTTTTTTAATGAGTGCTGGTTTGAGGATTCTTTTCCAGACCTCCCACTAAATTTTATCTAGAGATGGTGTGGCCCTAGGTGTTAGAGTTACAAGTGAAACAGCTCGGTCCTGGTAAACACACTTTTACGTCTGATCAGTATATCCACTGCGTGCTTGACCCCGCTGTCGCACGTCCTCGCAAACACCTATTGCCACGGGATGGTTTCCTCCCAAACTATTGGTGGAAACACGTGTCTTACTGTAGTTCTTACTTTCAGTTCCTCCTTCCTGCTGAAGACAGTAAGGTGTATTTTTTATCATGTTTGGTCCATTATTTTTACCTATGAAATGTTTACTCGTGCCTTAGCATTGATTTTCTTTCTTTTTTTTTTTTAAGTACTTGATTCCCTTATGCCTTATGCATATTACCATGTTTTCATTTATAAATACTACAGAATTCTACTTGCACTTTGGGATATTTTGAGATTTTTTTTAAGTGTCATCACTGGATAAAAACGATTGAATTTCTGTTGTATTTGAAAGCATCAGTCTTCCCTTTTACAGTGACCATCTGTGACTTTAAAAATATCTTCTTCTATGGAAAAAATCATCACAATCATCTTCTATATTATTTCCTGGTAAATCTTAATATCCACAATGGCACGTGATCGCAAATGAATGCCTCCTTCTTGTGGAGCAGGTGACGTTCGAGGTACCTCCATCATTTACCCCATCATAGAACCGGAGTTAGTATTCCAACTTCTAAGACTCTGCCCCCTTTGCCTTGAGTCTGAAACTTAAGGCCCCAACATTTTGCAAGAGCAAATTACAGAAAGCAAATAACTCTGAAAAAAAATAGTTATTTTTGCCAAAATGGAAGATTGAAAGCATTTGCACTGCCTGGCAGTGCTTTTATTTGAGTCAAAACCATTTCTTTTGGCCTGTCAATACTGAAACTTTCTCTAAAAAAATTTGCTAAAGTTTAACAGGAAAAATATTCATCTAGTTTAAAATTTTTTAAGTTTGTGTGGAAAAATGCAGCTTAAAATACAGCATATAAGGAATGAAACTGTATGTCCACAAACTATTGTTTATATACATATATAGTTGTATTAAATGTTTTTAACTCTGAAATTTAAGGCAACAAGGTTGTGCAAGAACAAATTATAGAAAGCAAATACCTGAGAAAATAATGGTTTTTGCCAAAATAGGAGACTGTATTATAACTATAATATGTACTTTTTTGTTCATATGCACACGTCTTTCTTCCTTTTTGTCTGTCTGTCTGTCTATCTAGCTATCCATCCAATCTATCTATCTTTCCATCCACACAACCATCTATCCATCCATCTATCCATCCATCTATCCATCCATCCATCCATCCATCCATCCATCCATCCATCCACACACCTATCTCTCCATCTGTCTGTCTGTCTGTCTGTCTGTCTGTCTGTGTATCTATCTATCTATCTATCCATCCATCCATCCATCCATCCACCCATCTATCCATCCATCTGTCTGTCTGTCTGTCTGTCTGTCTATCTATCTACCTACCTATTTATCCATGGAGAGCATGGAAAAGTATAAATGATGATATCAGTTACTTTCTCTAAGTGGTGAAATAATTTTTTCTTTCCTCCGAGTTTCCTGCATTTTCCATAATCTTAAAATGAGTTCCTCTAACTTTGGGTTAAAACAAAATTAATTTTGAATATAAGCGTTTACTCACACGTGAACAGTATGATATCAGATGTTACTGAAGATCTCTGTAAAAACTGATCTGTGAAGGGGTTTGCCCTCTTTTTCTAAGAGAGCCGTCTGGAAAGAACCGTCTCCCTCCTGTGTTCAGACTAAGCCCCACGCATCCTCTGGTAACGGGAAGGGAGTTTGCAGCCTGGATGCAGGAAGGACCTTAAGCCCCACGGGGAGCTCCCCAGGGCTTTTCTGCACTAAACTTTGCTTCCGCAAAAAGAAACCCTGAAGCGAAACGCTGTGTAGGGAGCCAGAGATACTTTATACCAAGAACGTGAGAGAGAAAGTCTGGCTGTTTCCACAAAGCAAGATGGTCCCAGAAAAAAAAAAAAAAAAGAATGCATGGGTAAATGAAACATAGGTCTCCAAAACAAAGTCTCAACTGGCAAGAGTGGATGGTTTTCTTAACAAGGCACAGAATAAATGATTTCCCCTCTTTAATGTTACACCTGATTCGAAAACACTCCCAGCTTTCCAGAGTTTCCATTATGATTTCCAGATAGTTCAGCAGTAAATTTTAAACCTCACAGGTATTATTAACAATGATATTTCAGGGTACAAAGATAATATGTCATTACCACTTTTCCTCAAAAGTTTTAAAAAGTTGTACTGATTAGTGTGTTCACCATCCCACCTCCTCCCCAAACACACACACCATCACCATCGCCACCACCACCACCAAATATTAAAAGCATGTTTGCAGTGTGTTAACTATAGTTAACGATACTGTATCATATACTTGAAAGTTGCCAAAAGAGTAAATCTTAAAAGTTCTCACCAGGAAAAGAGGAACTCTGGGAGGTGGTGAATGTAGTAACTAACCTTAATGTGGCAATCATTTTGTAACATATACATGTATCGAATCATCACACTGTGTACCTTAAACTTACACAGTGTTCAGTGTTGTATGTCAAGTGTATGTCAATAAAGCTGGGAAAAAGGCGGGGCGCAGGGGAGCCAATTGTATCCACAGCATTGGCCAGGTTTTCCCCAAGACATCATCCATTCTCAAACTGTAAGATCCCATTTTGCATTAAAACAAAGTAGACTGTGACACAATGTAAAACGAAACAGCACTTTCTTGCCTTGTAAACATCGGAAAGTGGAGCAGAGGGCATGCCTGCACGCAACGTCTCCGAGAGTGCATCCGCCCGGCGTGGTTAGCAAACACGCCACGTTTCTCAGAGGCATCTGCGTGAGGGAAACAACGAAGTCATTGTCTGGGCAGAATAAAAGGCGCATTAGCAACTTTGCTGATACAGGATTGGACAGATCCATTTGAGGTGATGGATGACTTGCCATTATATGGTCATATCCCCTTTAGCAGAACAAGTAAAGATTACACAGAAGTGTGTCCGTCCTGTGCAACGCTCCTCTTCCAACAAGAAAAAGGGTGCTGTATCCTCTACCCAGGTCCTTCCTCTGGATGATAAAGTTTATTCCACAGTAGGGAATCTGTCTAGTCTTATCAAGAGTAGAAGGCAGAATATTTGTCTTTTCTGTGTCCAGACTCTCATCAATAGAACACGATTTCCTAAGACAGTTTTAAGAAACAGGAATCAGGTACTTCGCAGCTTTCTCTCTTTAGAATTTCGCTTTTAAGTCCACTTATAATTTGTCCTCTATGCATTTTCTTTAAGCTTTGTAGATGATCTGTTTTTCTTCTCTTGGCACAATTCCCTGTTAAACGTTTTCTCACAAAACTGGCCCACTTGGTAAGCCCTGGTCTCAAGCACCATCTCACTGACATGTCGGACCAGACGGCTCTGTCGCGGGCGTCATCCTGCACATCGGAGCAATTGATCGGCTATTCCTGGTCTCCACCCGCACCCAACACAGCACTCCCATCAAGTTGCGATGACTCAGAATCTCCCTCTGCTTTGACAAACATGACCTAGGGGCAAAATCATGCCCAGTTGGGTTCCATTGGTCTGGACTCCACCACCAAAGAGTTGGAAGTAGATGTAATCACTTCCTGATAATTCTTCCTCCAATTCTGTCCCTCCACCTCCGTGGCCACCACCATCACGTGTACAGTACAGATCAGCAAACTGCAGCTTGTGACCCAAATCCGGCCAGCTGCATGTAAATAGTTCCCTTGGCATACGGCCATGACCATCCCTATGTGTGCGGTCTACGTGTCTCTGGTGGGGTTCACACTATAGCTCTAGGCTTGAGAATTGTTGATAGGGACCATATGGCCTGCAGAACCTAAAGTATCTACTTTTTATTTGGATTTTTGGGAAAAAAATGTTGCAGACTTATGGTCTACATCATCTCCAGTGCTCTCCAACTTTCTCTCTTCATGGGCTTCATCCGTTTGGTGTTTTTAGAGTTCTCCTGGTTTTTCTTTTCTTTTTAAATTGAAATATAAGTGACACGTAACATTATCTTAGTTTATGTGCAACATAACAATTTGATATCTGTGTATATTGTGAAATGATCACCACCACAAGTGTCCTTAACATCCATCACCAAACCTAGAGACAGAATTGTTTCATATGATGAGAACTTGTGAGATCTGCTCTCTTAGCAATTTTGAAATATGCAATACAGCATTACTAACTGTAGTCCCCATGCTGTACATGGCACCCCAGGACTTATTTATTTCGTAACTGGAAGTTTGTACCTTTTGTCTCTCTTCACCCATCTTGCCCCCCCCACTCCTTACCTCAGGGTGAATGGATAAAGAAATGTGATGTGTATGTAAGAGATAGATAGACAGACAGACAGACAGATGGATAGGTGGATAGATGGATGTATAGATAGAGAGAGAGAGATAGACAGACAGACACAATGGAATATTACTCAGCCATAAAAAAGGAAATCTTACCATTTGAGATAACATGGTTGGATCTTGAGGGTGTTACGCTAAGTGCAGTAAGTCAGACAGAGGAAGAAAAATACCGTATGATCTAACTTACATGTGGAATTTAAAACAGATAAACAAAACAAACCAGAAAATTCAAAGTCCTAGACACAGAGGACAGATTGGTGGCTGTCTAATCTGCGTTTCATGGAACAACTTGAGCAATGTATTTCTTTTTAAAATGTCGACATGATTATTTCACTCTGCTGTCTAGAGGACTGTGTATCTCTTTGCAGTGAACTCAGGACTAATCCAGTCTCCCTAACTTCTATCTCCCTTGTCCAGGTACTCAGGTCGGTGTGTCCTCCAAATCCTTACCCACCAGGGGTCTTTCCAAATGCTGTCTTCTCTTCCTCCAGTGTGGGCTGCCTCCTCCTTTTGTGTGAATCCCTCGTCTTTGTTCTTCAAGTTTTAAGCTAGACATCATTTCTCTAATAAGTTTTTTTTTTTTTCAGTGACAACCACTACCCATTTCAAGTGTACACTCCCCCCTCCCCTTGGCCATTCTCCACGATGCTGCATCCACAGGGATGCTCAGCTGCAGACAGACACATCCACATAAGCTCACGTCAGCAGGATGGACTAGGACAGGGTGAAAGCTTGAGTGTAGACACCAAGCCCACACTGCAGGACTTCTCCCATCAGGAGGCAGCTGCGTCTGCCCACAGGTTGCCTCTGTCACACCAGGAAGTGGTCAGTTCCATCACCAGGCTCATCCCCTGGCAGCTTCTGTCGCCATCACTACCATGGCGGTAGCTTCTGCTGCACCGTTGGGGTGTATTTCCAATGAGAAGTCACAATCTTGGTCCTCACCCACAGAGTGACAAAAACTTGAAATGGTTCTGTGGATTTCCACCACGGGAAGGAGTAATTCACAACTGAGGGAAAGACTCCCTAAACAAGGAGCCAATTAATAAATAAGGAGTGACCAGTGTCAGGGGGCAGGAGGATTCTCCCATGGTAACAGAAACGACTGGGAAATGGGGGGAGGGGGTCATTTTCTACAAGGAAGTCTTCCATCTGAGGCTTTCTACGTGGACAACAGTGGTGACTCTTAACTCTATACTCATAGAATGTATACTCATATTTTCCTACTTTGCAAGTCGCAGTGACTACTGTATACTTGCCCTCTTTCCTCAACTGAAAAGTAAGTGCTGGGATTATGGAACCACAGCCTACATATTTACACGTCGCACAGCATGAGGATTTGCTGCCAGCTGAGGACCTCAATGGTGCCCCTTTGTTGAGGGCGATCATTTGTGCCTGCTGTGTTAAGTGGCAGCCGGTGCCCTGCCGCCATGGTAGATTCAGAGTGTTAGAAAAATGTAATCAAAATGGAACGATCAAAATGTAGAGGAGCACTTCGAAGTCCTCTGGACTCTCAGAAAGTCAGGGACGCGTCAGGGATGAGGTGAGTTAACGTGGCGTTTTCGCACAGCCGCTCAACGCGAGAAAAATGGGACGCAGACTCGAAGAACACCATTAAACTTCGGGGGTTCCTGTGATTATTTTCATTTGAAGTCATCAGAGAAAGGGTGAAACAGAAGTTTAGCGATAAAGTGAGGATGGGAGAGATATTTGATGCTGGATTTTATGAAGTTGTTATGAAGATCGAAAGACATCGACTTCAGGCTCCTTCTGATCTCAGACAATTTTGAGGCAAATCGGCATTTTTTCCCCCCAGGGTCACAAAAGATTGTTTCAAGCAGACCAGTCATAAGTGCATCACCTCAGAGGCATCTGAATTATATATCAGACCCTGTTACTTTTCTTCTTCAAGTACGTCTATAGCTCTTTGCTGTCCCCACAGAGATGCCCAGCGCCTTCACACAAGCAAGGCCCTTCATGATTTAACCCCCTGTATATCTCTCCTAATAGCCTCCTTCTGGTCACTGAGCCCAGCCCTCCACACGCCATCACCCTCCCATTTCCCACAAGGGTTCCTACAGCTGTCCTTTACCGTGTAGACCCATGCTCAGAGGCTTTGCTGAGGCTGATCCCACTCCATATACATGCAAATCCTTTTCACACTCTTCACCTATAAGCAGCTCATAACTAAATCAAGACACAACTTATCTGTTACTCTTCTGAGCATCTAATCCTCCCAGACTCGATAGGATTTCAGATCTCCTCAGTGCGCCGTGTGATCACTCTGCATGGCCTTCTTATCCACTGTGTCTTGAGTATCTTGTAACATACCTGTCTCCCATCCAGGATGAGGAACCAGGTCTGTATCTAACGAACTTTGAAGCATCCAGGGCCCATCTCAGTGGCTACTCAGAAGAAAAATAATTACTTCTGGGATGTTTAAATCAAGGAATGCTTGCATACATACTGTCTTGCCTTTTTTCCTGGGCTTTTTTCCCCTTGTTTTAGAATTTATTTTACTCTAGAATTCAAATGCCTTTGATGCAGAACAGCTAATGCTCAGTGAATTCTAAGAAGTGAGTGATAGATGTCATCCTACTTATAAATTGTTTTCACCAATAATCTGTGAGGCTCCACATGACCTATCAGAAGGCTAAGTTCACAGTAAGGGGCTATTGAATACTTACTGAATTCAGAAAAATGGATAACTTCCATATCTGTCTGGTAAGGGTTGGTTTGTCAGCATCTGATAGAACAGCCAGTCACAAAGCAAGCTTGTTGTAAGTGAGAATTACATGCATCTAACTGATGCAATTCAAATGGATTATTTGGTCTACGTGTCTTCATACTGATCTACACCATTCCTTCACCACCACCACCAACAAAGTACCCCTCCATCTGTTCATCTACGTGTAATCTGATCTGACATCTGTTTGAAAGCAGATACAGTGTTGGAGATAGGCATGAGGACATAAAAAGACAAACGTGGTTACCACCCTGCTGGAGAAGATTCCCTAAGTGCTGAACATCCAATCAATAAGCAATATATCTAGAGATTTCTTATAAGATTGTACTGTGAATTTGGTGGTGGTGGTGGTGGTGATTCTAATGATGTTGACGGTGGGATCACAGTGATGGCGATAGTAATGATTATGACAATTATGGTAATGATGATAATGGTGACGGTGATGATGGTGGTGGTAGTGATGATGGTGATGCTGCTGATGATAATGGTGGTGCAGATGATGGTAGTGATGATGGTGGTGATGGTGGTGGTGTTGATGGTGATGTTGGTGGTGGTGATGATGGTAGTGGTGATGATGATGGAGATGGTGATGATGATGATTATGGTGATGGTGATGATGATGATGATAATAATGATGATGGAGATGGTGATGATGATGATGGTGATGATGATGATGATGATATGATGGTGATAGCAATGATGACAAAGATGGAAATACGCAGTTTTAATGGCCATTTACTTTTTACCTAGTCAGAAATCACTGCCTGACTCAGTTTAGCTTGTAGATAGAGAGCCTGAACAGCCAGATTTCATCCCAAGTGAAATGTAATTATTCCATGTCTGACAGTACAGCCCATTTTTGCTTTATTTGACATTTTGAGAGATGAAAAACCAATTTAGCAGAAACACCTTTTTGCAGTTGGTAACACACCAGCCAGCTGTCCTGGCCTTCACTCAAGTGCACAAGAACACTACTGAAAATTGGTTTACCAACACATATTAATTGAGCCAAGATAGTTGCTCAATCCATAAAATTGTCTTAAAACTGTAAAAAAAAAAAAATCCCCTGATTTACTTATAAGCTGATTATTCCTGGGAGATGTTGCTCAGTGGATGTAAAGTTTCAGTTGTAAGTTCAAGAGATCGTCTGTACAACATGGTACCTAGACTTAACATGGCATTGTGCACTTAATTGTTAAGAGGGCAGATCTCGTGTTAAGTTAGTTCTCACTCACGTGCACACACACACTCTCACACACACAATAAAGAGAGGCTTCAGGAGGTGATGGATAAGTTTACCTCCTTGATGGTGGTGATGGTATCACGGTCTGTGTGTGTGTGTGTGTGTCCAAACTCATAAAACTTTATATATTAAACTTGTTCAGGTTTTATTGCACATCAATTACATCTCCATAAAGCTGTAAAAATAAAAGAAATAAGCTTCAGTGTTATCATCAAGGTAAGCAGAACCTCTTGATTTATGTGTCAGTTTGAAAGAACATGGAAAACTCCAGCTCAGACTGAGCACAGCAAATTGTTTTCCTTGAAATATTGGAATATAAAAAAACATCTGCAGATCTAGTAAATCAATACCTACTTAGAGTTGCAAAGGTCACAAAATTTATCCGAATTTTTTTCTGTTGTTTTTTTTCTTTTTTTTGGATCATAATATTTCATGTGGCACTTTGAAAACATCAGTTTACACATGTGACTTTCCTTTGAGACTTGAGCTTTTCCAAGATGGCAGTTACCTCTAATTCATCTTGGCATCTTCAGATTTGAACCCAGTGCCAGCATTCGCAGTGGACTCGGCCAATGTTTAATGTATTAATGAAAAGTGAGAAATCGGGGATGGGAGACCTTCACACTGAGATCATGTCTCAACAGCTCCTGTCTTTTGAGTAGAGAGCTGCATTCTGTGTGTCACCAGAAGGCATCTTAACAGCTAATCAATTCTGTTCCGACAAACACGCTCGGCAACTGTGTAAAAATAAGACGAGATTGCCAAGCAAAGTAAATATTTAATTAAGTAACAGCTAATCAGATTCCCCTTTGCTTTTTTTTTCTGTTTATCGTTAAGCAACTCTATCTAATCTAAGACCATTTCCATGAATATTTTAAAATCCCTTCAGCGTTTTTTCATTTCAGTTTTCTGCCTCATTATATTTTACTGACCATAATGCCAAAATTGATTCTGACTGTGTTACTCATGGGGATATGGATGTATATAAAACTTAAATTCAGTTAGAATTTGAAATCATATCATCATAAAGTTAGAACTGATCATCTTATTTAAAACAAGCCTCTCTGCATAGGCAGAATTAGAATTAAACTGCCCTCAAACGATAGTTAATTAGGTTTATCATAAACTTTCATTAAAACATGAAATAAATAGAGTCACGCTCTTAGAGGCTAAATGCAGCGCCTTGCTACTAATTTAGGAGGAGCAAATATTCTCAAAATAAGGGGAAATGTCTCAATTTTTTTGTGTTTCAAAATTAGAACATGCAGCAAACTGGCAAACTTTCATTTCATACCTAAGATTTCCACATATTTTTCAAACAGGGTCTTCTTGATTTATGAAGAGGTACAGCACCTTTTGTTTGTACTGTTTAAAAATAAATCGAAGAAAATAAGCCACTCATTGCGGATAGTAATCTAAAGCCAGTTTTCAAAGGCAGTGCTGCAGTGTGGTCTCAAAAGGCCACCAGAACCATACGCTGCAAGTAGTCTTGATTTTACAGAGAGCTCCAAATTTTGTTCTGAAATAAGTAAATCCAACTTATTTGGGATGAAACTAAGCATGAGAAAGGCACATAGCATTCAAAGTGCTGATTATCTCTGGAGAATAATAAAGGGAAATGGGTATAAATACCTGTTTAAGGCGGGGAGGGTAGAGCTCAGTGTTACGGTGTGTGCTTAGCATGCGTGAGGTCCTGGGTTCAATCCCCAGTCCCTCCATTAAAAAAATAATAAACAAACAAACAAACAAATAGATAGATAACCTTAATGACCTCCATCCCGCCAAATAAAAAGAAAAATAAATAGATTACTGAAAAAAAGATGCCTCTTTAAGAAGAAAAAATAAAGCAAAGAACTATCTATAGATGGGGGGTCGAGACTTTCATGAAAACGGAGGCACTCAAAGGGTCGGAATTTCTCTCAAGAAAAAAAGATAAAGTTGCTTCAACCATTCTCTTTATGGAAATGATGTAAAAATCATGGGTATTTTAAAGTGAAAAAAATCAAGATATTTTAACCTTAAAATCAAGTTGGATCAAGAATCTGGATTATCTGTCAGTGTAGAAAGATGAGCCAGCTTATCACTGAGTCAAGAGCACATTTTAAGGGATTTGGGAACACAAAATGGATTCAACTAGAGAGAATGACGCAGATGCTCCCCCAATATTTTGGAAATAAAAAAAAAAAAAAAACCCTTAGGCGAACACAAACACGTGTGGAATGAAAAAAACAAATTCCGATGAAGTACCCGGATACCCGAGTTCCTAGTGAATGTTCTGATTGGCTCGGTTATGTCTGGTGGGTGAGCAGCACTGTCAGGTCCACTGAGCTCTGGTTTGGTCCAGCTCATCACCATCCACATTCTCTGTCACTGCTGGCCTGGTGCTTCACAGAAGGGCGTATGCTCAGTTCTGGCTGATTTCCTGGCTCTCAGAGTCTGACTGTCAGGACTTAGTTGCCCAAGGAGCTCAATCAAACAGCATGAGCTCCTGTGAACGCACGTCTGACTGTAAGGATGACCAGGTTGGAAGTTGCTTTTTCCTGTTCCCTCCTAGGAATTCTTAACATTCTACCTGATATTGCTAAGTTTTCCTGTCTGCTTATTTCCTGAGTGTGGTGAATCCCACCCGTGGGTTCTGCAGGTAGACTGGCTAAGACTGCACTTACAGATGCTGGGGGTGGCCACGCCTGGTACTTCCAGCTTCTTAGGTGACAGTTTACAAATGGAAGGAACGAAGGATGGATGGAAGGAAGGAGGGGAGGGAGGGAAGGAGGGGAAGGAGGAGGGAAGGGAGGGAGGGAAGGAGGGGAAGGAGGAGGGAAGGGAAGAACAGAAAAGTATGGAAAAAAGAGGATAGGGAAAAAAATGACAAAGAGAAAAGATTTTATAAAGACAGAGAAGAACCAGAAAAAGATCTTGAAAAAAGCAAATGAGTAGATTTCTGCAAAATAGTTTTCCAGTATTGACTTAGATGGTTTTTCAATTACTGAGTTAAAGGGCCTGCAGGAGGGTGTCCCCATCTCTCACGGCATTAGAAACTGTCCTCAAAGTGCAATGCCTTAAAACCATGGTGTTCCGCTATTTCTCATTAAGATGCACATTGTCTTGGCGGTTTCTCTATCCACCTGGGCTGGCCTCACTCACACGCTCACATTGAGAGAGAGGTTCAGGCATGACTGGGCTCCACTGAGGGGCTGGGACAGTGGAACCTGCCTCCCCATGTGGTGTTTCATCCTTATTTCCTTAAGTCCTGTAGCATTGAGGCTGCCTATCTCTGGTTATATTAAGTTCCCAGGGCTGCTGTGACCCAAATACCATGAACCATGTGACTTTGGTAGCCAGCCATGAGTTTGTTTCCTACGTCTGTGAGTCTGTTTTGTACATAGATTCATTTGTATGATTTTTTAGATTCCACACAGAAGTGATGTCACAGTGTATTTGTGTTTCTCTGTTTGACTTACTTCACTTAGTATGAGGATCTCCAGGTTCATCCATGTTGCAGCAAATGGCATTATTTCATTCTTTTTCAAGGCTGAGTAGTATTCCACTGTATGTATCTATCGTATCGCCTTAATCTAATTGTCTGTGGATGGACACTTAGGTTGCTTCCATGTCTTGGCTGTTGTACATGGCGCCCCTGAAACCTTGGGGTGTGTGATACCTGCTCCCTCCATCTTTACCCTCAGTATCTCACCCTACTCCTGAGATCTTAAGGCTGTACTTATCCCCAAGT
The DNA here is from genome assembly GCF_036321535.1 of Camelus dromedarius. Taxonomy (NCBI): domain Eukaryota; kingdom Metazoa; phylum Chordata; class Mammalia; order Artiodactyla; family Camelidae; genus Camelus; species Camelus dromedarius. Next base: position 111,922,944 of record NC_087472.1, read on the forward strand.
CAAGTTGTCAACAGATCTCGTTCCTTCTGAGGACTCCAGGCAAGGATCCTTCTTGCCTTTTCTGGCTTCTGGTGACCCTGGACATCCCTCAGCTTGCGACTGTATGACTGCCATCTTTGCCTCTGTCTCCATGTGGCTTCCCCTCTGTGTCTGTGTGTCCACCTGGGTTCCTCCTGTCTTATAAGAACACCAGTGATATTGGCTTAGGGGGGCCCCTCCTACTCCAGGATGACTCCTCTTATCTATGTGAGAACATCTTCATTTGCCCTATTTCCACGTAAGGTCAGACTCTGCGGTGTTGGGACTTAGGACTTCAGTATGTCTTTTGGGGGAAGCAGTTCAACCCATAACACTGGCATATGTGTAACCCACCTACCCTAATATTTAATTCCAGTTTCTATGTTTTACCTGCCTTCTTATAACTTAACCTCTAATACATTCCTTCTGTGTTTTCTTTCCCCTGAGAATCTCATTCCACCAAGATACAAATAAGAAAAACACTATTGCTGGAAATCAAGATAGAAAGATTCGCACATTACAGAGGGAAAGACTTCTAGACTTGGATTTTCTGCAACATGGTTGACCAAATCTCTGAGCCAGTGTGATTGTAAACACAAATGCTGGATAAAATATACATCAGCATTATCTTGGATACATCCAGGAGCTGAGAAGAAAATTGGAAATGCTAAGGGGGGAAAAAAAAGGACCAGTAAAGTCAAAACAGGCACTGATGCTGGCTTTGGTTTCGAGATAATTTCTTGAATTGGTGAACGTGAGAACTGATATTCTACCAGGTCACTGCATTAAGGCTACAAAGACTAAAGACCTTGCACAGGTCAAAATAATTAGGTTCATGGAAAAGTGCTCCTAAACCTGTTGCTCCAGGACATGACCATGGCATGAAGTAAAAATCTCCTGGCAAAGTACGAAAATAAGTAAGCACAGTAGAGAAGAAGGGAAGAGCTTTAGAAAAGGTTAATTATCTCTTTTTGGAATTAATAAACGCTTAACAATGTAGGCAGTCTTGGCCGATGGATTTTTTAAAGTTATTGTAATTTTAAGACGTTCATTAAGATAGCATTGCATCCTTGCAAGATGGGTCCAAGATACCATGAGATACATGAGTATACTGACTCTGGTTAGACAGAGGTGGGGTTGCCAGTCATTGTGGAAAGGAGGGGCGCTCACTCCCTTGCATGCGTGCTCTAGTTCACAATAAAAACTGCAAGGAAACAAACAGCAGTTGATTATAAACCATGACTAGGATGAGGGAAATAAGGTTGTAAGATGTCCAACAAGAATGCTGCCTCCTGGTGGCACACACGCTGCCTAATTCAGTCCCCTTGAGTGTGGGTGGGGCTGTGGATGGGGTGGGATTTATTTCCCAAGATGAAGCTACTACCCATTTGGCTTTGACTTGATCACAAGGAGGGGGATTTTCCTGGTGAGCCTGACCTAATCAGGTGAACCTGAAAAGAGGTGAGAGCAGGTGCACTTCTGTAGGGCTCAGGGAAGACAGCAGTCATCTGTGGTGAGGACTGAAAAGGGCTGGCTTCTAGGGACTGGGTCTCCCGCAGCCAGCAGCAAATGACAGGACCTCAGTCCTACAACCCCAAGGAACTGAATTCCCAAAACTTCCAGATAAGACTGCAGCCTGGCCAACAACTGGACTTAATGCATGTGAAACCCTGAGCAGAGGAGAGAGCTAAGCCCTGGACGTCTGTCCCGTGGAGGCCATGAGATAATAAAAGTGTGTTTAGGCTGCTGCCGTTGGAGTTGGTTTTGCAGTGGCCACAAATGGATGGGGGTCATTAGGTTATAGAGATGATGATCGTCCAGATGTTATGTTCACCTTGAAATGATCAAATATCTTGTGAATGAGTCAGAGCTGTCGAAAGGGGGACAGTCAGCCTAGCAGATCGGGAAGGGGAATTAAAACTTAGAACATCCCCCACATCGCACAGAACATGGCCATATTCATTTCATTCAAGAACCTGTGCCTCTTACTGGACAGGACCAAGCGGGTGATGGGATGTTTTCCCATCTGAGGGGTGTCAGCACAGTTTTCAGAAGGACATTTTCATATCACACTCAGGCAAAAATCAACACATAAATAAGTGTAGCAGGCTGACCTTGAGGGGTCCCACATTCAACAACATGGCACGACTCCAATGGACTCATCCAGTTTCCAGGTCCCAGTTGCAAACCTCACCTCCAAAAATTTTCTCCATGCCCTTCGTAAGAGTTTGCCTTTTCTATTGGAACCACGTGGTATCCGTTATTTCCAGAAGCACAGTTCTGCAAAATGAGAAATCGTTTTTAATATTTGAAGGCTCAGTCAACAAATGAGTTGGCATTGGTTTGGGAAGAGGGAAAAAAAAAAACAGATTGCAGACTGTAAAATGGAGTCCACTCACCAGGGGGTTTTACGCAGAGTGTCTTTCGTGACAACGTGTGTAACAAACAGTGGCCTTCAGTAAACAAGAAATGTCCAAAGAAAGGCCGATTGGTGTCAGAATCCTTTCTTTAGAATAATCAGCCATCATTTCAGAAACTTCTGGCTCTGTTGCCTTTGCCTGGCACGTTCTGTTGCTACAAGGCTGCTTTCTCTTCAGCAGGGGACTCTCCATCCTGCTGGCGTCCCCTCCCCGGCCTCTGCGCCACACACGAGGAGGAAGGTAGGCTCCCCACCATCTGGCATCCATACCCTCCTCGCCAACTTCCCAGGTGAGTTTCTTGTCAATGAAACGGACCCCAGCCATGGGGAAAGACGCCGTGAGCAAATTTCTGCCAAAAAAAGCGTTACAACGAGAGAACGTCAAAGGTAACGATGTTTTGTTTCCGTAGAAGACAATTGTTCCCTGTAGAGCCAATTACATGTGATTAATATATACTGGTGTGGAGGGTATTCAACTCATCATCAGATTATAAAAAAGCCGAGGGAAGTCTGTCG